>NC_086452.1:363278494-364478494 GCF_028390025.1 Pseudophryne corroboree
TGTTCAAAAATGATGCTCCAAAATCAACTTCTGTCACCTTAGTGATATATTTTGGGATAGCACCTAAAGTTTAAAGCAGAAATTGTGGCACTTTTGAAATTTTCATTTTTGACCAAAATCGACAGGTCCGGGGCTTAGGGAATTTCTCATATGCCACTAAACGATTGAAGCTCCTGTTCAAAAATGATGATCCATAATCAACTTCTGTCACCTTAGTGATACATTTTGGGATAGTACCTAAAGTTTAAAGCAGAAATTGGGGCACTTTTGAAATTTTCCTTTTTGACCAAAATCGACAGGTCCGGGGCTTATGGAATTTCTCATATGCCACTAAACGGTTGAAGCTCCTGTTCAAAAATGATGCTCCGAAATCAACTTCTGTCACCTTAGTGATACATTTTGGGATAGTAATTAAAGTTTAAAGCAGAAATTGGGGCACTTTTTAAATTTTCATTTTTGACCAAAATCGACAGGTCCAGGGCTTAGGGAATTTCTCATATGCCAGAAAACAGTTGAAGCTCCTGTTCAAAAATGATGCTCCGAAATCAACTTCTGTCACCTTAGTGATACATTTTGGGATAGTACCTAAAGTTTAAAGCAGAAATTGGGGCACTTTTGACATTTTCATTTTTGACCAAAATCGACAGGTCCGGGGCTTAGGGAATTTCTCATATGCCACTAAACGGTTGAAGCTCCTGTTCAAAAATGATGCTCCGAAATCAACTTCTGTCACCTTAGTGATACATTTTGGAATAGCACCTAAAGTTTAAAGCAGAAATTGGGTCACTTTTGACATTTTCATTTTTGACCAAAATCGACAGGTCCGGGGCTTAGGGAATTTCTCATATGCCACTAAACGGTTGAAGCTCCTGTTCAAAAATGATGCTCCGAAATCAACTTCTGTCACCTTAGTGATACATTTTGGGATAGTACCTAAAGTTTAAAGCAGAAATTGGGGCACTTTTGACATTTTCATTTTTGACCAAAATCGACAGGTCTGGGGCTTAGGGAATTTCTCATATGCTACAAAACGGTTGAAGCTCCTGTTCAAAAAATGATGCTCCAAAATCAACTTCCGTCACCTTAGTGATATATTTTGGGATAGTACCTAAAGTTTAATGCAGAAATTAGGGCACTTTTGAAATTTTCATTTTTGACCAAAAATCGACAGGTCCGGGGCTTAGGGAATTTCTCATATGCCACTAAACGGTTGAAGCTCCTGTTCAAAAATGATGCGCCAAAATCAACTTCTGTCACCTTAGTGATACATTTTGGGATAGTACCTAAAGTTTAAAGCAGAAATTGGGGCACTTTTGAAGTTTTCATTTTTGACCAAAATCGCCAGGTCATGGGCATAGGGAATTTCTCATATGCCACTAAACGGTTGAAGCTCATGTTAAAAAATGATGCTCCAAAATCAACTTCTGTCACCTTAGTGATACATTTTGGGATAGTACCTAAAGTTTAAAGCAGAAATTGGGGCACTTTTGACATTTTCATTTTTGACCAAAATCGACAGGTCCGGGGCTTAGGGAATTTCTCATATGCCACAAAACGGTTGAAGCTCCTGTTCAAAAATGATGCGCCAAAATCAACTTCTGTCACCTTAGTGATACATTTTGGGATAGTACCTAAAGTTTAAAGCAGAATTTGGGGCACTTTTGACATTTTAATTTTTGACCAAAATCGACAGGTCCGGGGCTTAGGGAATTTCTCATATGCCAGAAAACAGTTGAAGCTCCTGTTCAAAAATGATGCTCCGAAATCAACTTCTGTAACCTTAGTGATACATTTTGGTATTGTACTTAAAGTTTAAAGCAGAAATTGGGGCACTTTTGAAATTTTCATTTTTGACCAAAATCGACAGGTCCGGGGCTTATGGAATTTCTCATATGCCACTAAACGGTTGAAGCTCCTGTTCAAAAATGATGCTCCGAAATCAACTTATGTCACCTTAGTGATACATTTTGGGATAGCACCTAAAGTTTAAAGCAGAAATTGGGTCACTTTTGAAATTTTAATTTTTGACCAAAATAGACAGGTCCGGGGCTTAGGGAATTTCTCATATGCCACTAAACGGTTGAAGCTCCTGTTCAAAAAATATGCTCCGAAATCAACTTCTGTCACCTTAGTGATACATTTTGGGATAGTACCTAAAGTTTAAAGCAGAAATTGGGGCACTTTTAAAATTTTCATTTTTGACCAAAATCGACAGGTCCAGGGCTTAGGGAATTTCTCATATGCCACAAAACGGTTGAAGCTCCTGTTCAAAAATGATGCTCCGAAATCAACTTCTGTAACCTTAGTGATACATTTTGGGATTGTACCTAAAGTTTAAAGCAGAAATTAGGGCACTTTTAAAATTTTCATTTTTGACCAAAATAGACAGGTCCGGGGCTTAGGGAATTTCTCATATGCCACAAAACAGTTGAAGCTCCTGTTCAAAAATGATGCTCCGAAATCAACTTCTGTCACCTTAGTGATACATTTTGGGATAGTACCTAAAGTTTAAAGCAGAAATTGGGGCACTTTTGAAATTTTCATTTTTGACCAAAATCGACAGGTCCGGGGCTTATGGAATTTCTCATATGCCACTAAACGGTTGAAGCTCCTGTTCAAAAATGATGCTCCGAAATCAACTTCTGTCACCTTAGTGATACATTTTGGGATAGTACCTAAAGTTTAAAGCAGAAATTGGGTCACTTTTGACATTTTCATTTTTGACCAAAATCGACAGGTCCGGGGCTTAGGGAATTTCTCATATGCCACAAAACGGTTGAAGCTCCTGTTCAAAAAGTATGCTCCGAAATCAACTTCTGTCACCTTAGTGATACATTTTGGGATAGTACCTAAAGTTTAAAGCAGAAATTGGAGCACTTTTGAAAATTTCATTTTTGACCAAAATCGACAGGTCCGGGGCTTAGGGAATTTCTCATATGCCACAAAACAGTTTAAGCTCCTTTTCAAAAATGATGCTCCGAAATCAACTTCTGTCACCTTAGTGATACATTTTGGGACAGTACCTAAAGTTTAAAGCAGAAATTGGAGCACTTTTGAAAATTTCATTTTTGACCAAAATCGACAGGTCCGGGCCTTAGGGAATTTCTCATATGCCACTAAACGGTTGAAGCTACTAAACGGTTGAAGCTCCTGTTCAAAAATTATGCTCCGAAATCAACTTCTGTCACCTTAGTGATACATTTTGGGATAGTACCTAAAGTTTAAAGCAGAAATTGGGGCACTTTTTAAATTGTCATTTTTGACCAAAATCGACAGGTCCGGGGCTTAGGGGATTTCTCATATGCCACAAAACGGTTGAAGCTCCTGTTCAAAAATGATGCTCCAAAATCAACTTCTGTCACCTTAGTGATACATTTTGGGATAGTACCTAAAGTTTAAAGCAGAAATTGGAGCACTTTTGAAATTTCCATTTTTGACCAAAATCGACAGGTCCGGGGCTTAGGGAATTTCTCATATGCCACTAAACGGTTGAAGCTCCTGTTCAAAAATAATGCTCCGAAATCAACTTCTGTCACCTTAGTGATACATTTTGGGATAGTACCTAAAATTTAAAGCAGAAATTGGGGCACTTTTTAAATTTTCATTTTTGACCAAAATCGACAGGGCTGGGGCTTAGGGAATTTCTCATATGCCACAAAACGGTTGAAGCTCCTGTTCAAAAATGATGCTCCGAAATCAACTTCTGTCACCTTAGTGATACATTTTGTGATAGTACCTAAAGTTTAAAGCAGAAATTGGAGCACTTTTGAAATTTTCATTTTTGACCAAAATCGACTGGTCGGGGGCTTAGGGTATTTCTCATATGCCACTAAACAGTTGAAGCTACTAAACGGTTGAAGCTCCTGTTAAAAAATTATGCTCCGAAATCAACTTCTGTCACCTTAGTGATACATTTTGGGATAGTACCTAAAGTTTAAAGCAGAAATTGGGGCACTTTTGAAATTTTAATTTTTGACCAAAACCGACAGGTCCGGGTTTTAGGGAATTTCTCATATGCCACTAAACGATTGAAGCTCCTGTTCAAAAATGATGATCCATAATCAACTTCTGTCACCTTAGTGATACATTTTGGGATAGTACCTAAAGTTTAAAGCAGAAATTGGGGCACTTTTGAAATTTTCATTTTTGACCAAAATCGACAGGTCCGGGGCTTATGGAATTTCTCATATGCCACTAAACGGTTGAAGCTCCTGTTCAAAAATGATGCTCCGAAATCAACTTCTGTCACCTTAGTGATACATTTTGGGATAGTAATTAAAGTTTAAAGCAGAAATTGGGGCACTTTTTAAATTTTCATTTTTGACCAAAATCGACAGGTCCAGGGCTTAGGGAATTTCTCATATGCCAGAAAACAGTTGAAGCTCCTGTTCAAAAATGATGCTCCGAAATCAACTTCTGTCACCTTAGTGATACATTTTGGAATAGCACCTTAAGTTTAAAGCAGAAATTGGGTCACTTTTGACATTTTCATTTTTGACCAAAATCGACAGGTCCGGGGCTTAGGGAATTTCTCATATGCCACTAAACGGTTGAAGCTCCTGTTCAAAAATGATGCTCCGAAATCAACTTCTGTCACCTTAGTGATACATTTTGGAATAGCACCTTAAGTTTAAAGCACAAATTGGGTCACTTTTGAAATTTTCATTTTTGACCAAAATCGACAGGTCTGAGGCTTAGGGAATTTCTCATATGCCACAAAACGGTTGAAGCTCCTGTTCAAAAAATGATGCTAAAAAATCAACTTCTGTCACCTTAGTGATACATTTTGGGATAGTACCTAAAGTTTAAAGCAGAAATTGGGGCACTTTTAAAATTTTCATTTTTGACCAAAATCGACAGGTCCGGGGCTTAGGGAATTTCTCATATGCCACAAAACGGTTGAAGCTCCTGTTCAAAAATGATGCTCCGAAATCAACTTCTGTAACCTTAGTGATACATTTTGGGATAGTACCTAAAGTTTAAAGCAGAAATAGGGGCACTTTTGACATTTTCATTTTTGACCAAAATCGACAGGTCCGGGGCTTAGGGAATTTCTCATATGCCACAAAACAGTTGAAGCTCCTGTTCAAAAATGATGCTCCGAAATCAACTTCTGTCACCTTAGTGATACATTTTGGGATAGTACCTAAAGTTTAAAGCAGAAATTGGAGCACTTTTGAAAATTTCATTTTTGACCAAAATCGACAGGTCCGGGCTTTAGGGAATTTCTCATATGCCACTAAACGGTTGAAGCTACTAAACGGTTGAAGCTCCTATTTAAAAATTATGCTCCGAAATCAACTTCTGTCACCTTAGTGATACATTTTGGGATAGTACCTAAAGTTTAAAGCAGAAATTGGGGCACTTTTGACATTTTCCTTTTTGACCAAAATCGACAGGTCCGGGGCTTAGGGAATTTCTCAAATGCCACAAAACAGTTGAAGCTCCTGTTCAAAAATGATGCTCCGAAATCAACTTCTGTCACCTTAGTGATACATTTTGGGATAGTACCTAAAGTTTAAAGCAGAAATTGGAGCACTTTTGAAAATTTCATTTTTGACCAAAATCGACAGGTCCGGGGCTTAGGGAATTTCTCATATGCCACAAAACAGTTGAAGCTCCTGTTCAAAAATGATGCTCCGAAATCAACTTCTGTCACCTTAGTGATACATTTTGGGACAGTACCTAAAGTTTAAAGCAGAAATTGGAGCTCTTTTGAAAATTTCATTTTTGACCAAAATCGACAGGTCCGGGCCTTAGGGAATTTCTCATATGCCACTAAACGGTTGAAGCTACTAAACGGTTGAAGCTCCTGTTCAAAAATTATGCTCCGAAATCAACTTCTGTCACCTTAGTGATACATTTTGGGATATTACCTAAAGTTTAAAGCAGAAATTGGGGCACTTTTTAAATTGTCATTTTTGACCAAAATCGACAGGTCCGGGGCTTAGGGAATTTCTCATATGCCACAAAACGGTTGAAGCTCCTGTTCAAAAATGATGCTCCAAAATCAACTTCTGTCACCTTAGTGATACATTTTGGGATAGTACCTAAAGTTTAAAGCAGAAATTGGAGCACTTTTGAAATTTCCATTTTTGACCAAAATCGACAGGTCCGGGGCTTAGGGAATTTCTCATATGCCACTAAATGGTTGAAGCTCCTGTTCAAAAATGATGCTCCGAAATCAACTTCTGTCACCTTAGTGATACATTTTGGGATAGTACCTAAAGTTTAAAGCAGAAATTGTGGCACTTTTTAAATTTTCATTTTTGACCAAAATCGACAGGGCTGGGGCTTAGGGAATTTCTCATATGCCACAAAACGGTTGAAGCTCCTGTTCAAAAATGATGCTCCGAAATCAACTTCTGTCACCTTAGTGATACATTTTGTGATAGTACCTAAAGTTTAAAGCAGAAATTGGAGCACTTTTGAAATTTTCATTTTTGACCAAAATCGACTGGTCGGGGGCTTAGGGTATTTCTCATATGCCACTAAACAGTTGAAGCTACTAAACGGTTGAAGCTCCTGTTCAAAAATTATGCTCCGAAATCAACTTCTGTCACCTTAGTGATACATTTTGGGATAGTACCTAAAGTTTAAAGCAGAAATTGGGGCACTTTTGAAATTTTAATTTTTGACCAAAACCGACAGGTCCGGGGTTTAGGGAATTTCTCATATGCCACAAAACGGTTGAAGCTCCTGTTCAAAAATGATGCTCCAAAATCAACTTCTGTCACCTTAGTGATATATTTTGGGATAGCACCTAAAGTTTAAAGCAGAAATTGTGGCACTTTTGAAATTTTCATTTTTGACCAAAATCGACAGGTCCGGGGCTTAGGGAATTTCTCATATGCCACTAAACGATTGAAGCTCCTGTTCAAAAATGATGATCCATAATCAACTTCTGTCACCTTAGTGATACATTTTGGGATAGTACCTAAAGTTTAAAGCAGAAATTGGGGCACTTTTGAAATTTTCATTTTTGACCAAAATCGACAGGTCCGGGGCTTATGGAATTTCTCATATGCCACTAAACGGTTGAAGCTCCTGTTCAAAAATGATGCTCCGAAATCAACTTCTGTCACCTTAGTGATACATTTTGGGATAGTAATTAAAGTTTAAAGCAGAAATTGGGGCACTTTTAAAATTTTCATTTTTGACCAAAATCGACAGGTCCAGGGCTTAGGGAATTTCTCATATGCCAGAAAACAGTTGAAGCTCCTGTTCAAAAATGATGCTCCGAAATCAACTTCTGTCACCTTAGTGATACATTTTGGGATAGTACCTAAAGTTTAAAGCAGAAATTGGGGCACTTTTGACATTTTCATTTTTGACCAAAATCTACAGGTCTGGGGCTTAGGGAATTTCTCATATGCCACAAAACGGTTGAAGCTCCTGTTCAAAAAATGATGCTCCAAAATCAACTTCTGTCACCTTAGTGATACATTTTGGGATAGTACCTAAAGTTTAAAGCAGAAATTGGGGCACTTTTGACATTTTCATTTTTGACCAAAATCGACAGGTCCGGGGCTTAGGGAATTTCTCATATGCCACAAAACGGTTGAAGCTCCTGTTCAAAAAATGATGCTCCAAAATCAACTTCTGTCACCTTAGTGATACATTTTGGGATAGTACCTAAAGTTTAAAGCAGAAATTGGGGCACTTTTGACATTTTCATTTTTGACCAAAATCGACAGGTCTGGGGCTTAGGGAATTTCTCATATGCCACAAAACGGTTGAATGCTCCTGTTCAAAAAATGATGCTCCAAAATCAACTTCTGTCACCTTAGTGATACATTTTGGGATAGTACCTAAAGTTTAAAGCAGAAATTGGGGCACTTTTAAAATTTTCATTTTTGACCAAAATCGACAGGTCCGGGGCTTAGGGAATTTCTCATATGCCACAAAACGGTTGAAGCTCCTGTTCAAAAATGATGCTCCGAAATCAACTTCTGTAACCTTAGTGATACATTTTGGGATAGTACCTAAAGTTTAAAGCAGAAATTGGGGCACTTTTTAAATTTTCATTTTTGACCAAAATCGACAGGTCCGGGGCTTAGGGAATTTCTCATATGCCACAAAACGGTTGAAGCTCCTGTTCAAAAAATGATGCTCCAAAATCAACTTCTGTCACCTTAGTGATACATTTTGGGATAGTACCTAAAGTTTAAAGCAGAAATTGGGGCACTTTTTAAATTTTCATTTTTGACCAAAATCGACAGGTCCGGGGCTTAGGGAATTTCTCATATGCCACAAAACGGTTGAAGCTCCTGTTCAAAAATGATGCTCCGAAATCAACTTCTGTCACCTTAGTGATACATTTTGTGATAGTACCTAAAGTTTAAAGCAGAAATTGGAGCACTTTTGAAATTTTCATTTTTGACCAAAATCGACTGGTCGGGGGCTTAGGGAATTTCTCATATGCCACAAAACGGTTGAAGCTCCTGTTCAAAAAATGATGCTCCAAAATCAACTTCTGTCACCTTAGTGATACATTTTCGGATAGTACCTAAAGTTTAAAGCAGAAATTGGGGCACTTTTAAAATTTTCATTTTTGACCAAAATCGACAGGTCCGGGGCTTAGGGAATTTCTCATATGCCACAAAACGGTTGAAGCTCCTGTTCAAAAAATGATGCTCCAAAATCAACTTCTGTCACCTTAGTGATACATTTTGGGATAGTACCTAAAGTTTAAAGCAGAAATTGGGGCACTTTTGACATTTTCATTTTTGACCAAAATCGACAGGTCTGGGGCTTAGGGAATTTCTCATATGCCACAAAACGGTTGAAGCTCCTGTTCAAAAATGATGCTCCGAAATCAACTTCTGTAACCTTAGTGATACATTTTGGGATAGTACCTAAAGTTTAAAGCAGAAATTGGGGCACTTTTTAAATTTTCATTTTTGACCAAAATCGACAGGTCCGGGGCTTAGGGAATTTCTCATATGCCACAAAACGGTTGAAGCTCCTGTTCAAAAATGATGCTCCGAAATCAACTTCTGTCACCTTAGTGATACATTTTGTGATAGTACCTAAAGTTTAAAGCTGAAATTGGAGCACTTTTGAAATTTTCATTTTTGACCAAAATCGACTGGTCGGGGGCTTAGGGTATTTCTCATATGCCACTAAACAGTTGAAGCTACTAAACGGTTGAAGCTCCTGTTCAAAAATTATGCTCCGAAATCAACTTCTGTCACCTTAGTGATACATTTTGGGATAGTACCTAAAGTTTAAAGCAGAAATTGGGGCACTTTTGAAATTTTAATTTTTGACCAAAACCGACAGGTCCGGGGTTTAGGGAATTTCTCATATGCCACAAAACGGTTGAAGCTCCTGTTCAAAAATGATGCTCCAAAATCTACTTCTGTCACCTTAGTGATATATTTTGGGATAGCACCTAAAGTTTAAAGCAGAAATTGTGGCACTTTTGAAATTTTCATTTTTGACCAAAATCGACAGGTCCGGGGCTTAGGGAATTTCTCATATGCCACTAAACGATTGAAGCTCCTGTTCAAAAATGATGATCCATAATCAACTTCTGTCACCTTAGTGATACATTTTGGGATAGTACCTAAAGTTTAAAGCAGAAATTGGGGCACTTTTGAAATTTTAATTTTTGACCAAAATCGACAGGTCCGGGGCTTATGGAATTTCTCATATGCCACTAAACGGTTGAAGCTCCTGTTCAAAAATGATGCTCCGAAATCAACTTCTGTCACCTTAGTGATACATTTTGGGATAGTAATTAAAGTTTAAAGCAGAAATTGGGGCACTTTTAAAATTTTCATTTTTGACCAAAATCGACAGGTCCAGGGCTTAGGGAATTTCTCATATGCCACAAAACGGTTGAAGCTCCTGTTCAAAAAATGATGCTCCAAAATCAACTTCTGTCACCTTAGTGATACATTTTGGGATAGTACCTAAAGTTTAAAGCAGAAATTGGGGCACTTTTAAAATTTTCATTTTTGACCAAAATCGACAGGTCCGGGGCTTAGGGAATTTCTCATATGCCACAAAACGGTTGAAGCTCCTGTTCAAAAATGATGCTCCGAAATCAACTTCTGTCACCTTAGTGATACATTTTGGGATAGTACCTAAAGTTTAAAGCAGAAATTGGGGCACTTTTTAAATTTTCATTTTTGACCAAAATCGACAGGTCCGGGGCTTAGGGAATTTCTCATATGCCACAAAACGGTTGAAGCTCCTGTTCAAAAAATGATGCTCCAAAATCAACTTCTGTCACCTTAGTGATACATTTTGGGATAGTACCTAAAGTTTAAAGCAGAAATTGGGGCACTTTTGACATTTTCATTTTTGACCAAAATCGACAGGTCTGGGGCTTAGGGAATTTCTCATATGCCACAAAACGGTTGAAGCTCCTGTTCAAAAATGATGCTCCGAAATCAACTTCTGTAACCTTAGTGATACAATTTGGGATAGTACCTAAAGTTTAAAGCAGAAATTGGGGCACTTTTTAAATTTTCATTTTTGACCAAAATCGACAGGTCCGGGGCTTAGGGAATTTCTCATATGCCACAAAACGGTTGAAGCTCCTGTTCAAAAAATGATGCTCCAAAATCAACTTCTGTCACCTTAGTGATACATTTTGGGATAGTACCTAAAGTTGAAAGCAGAAATTGGGGCACTTTTGACATTTTCATTTTTGACCAAAATCGACTGGTCGGGGGCTTAGGGTATTTCTCATATGCCACTAAACAGTTGAAGCTACTAAACGGTTGAAGCTCCTGTTCAAAAATGATGCTCCGAAATCAACTTCTGTAACCTTAGTGATACATTTTGGGATTGTACCTAAAGTTTAAAGCAGAAATTAGGGCACTTTTAAAATTTTCATTTTTGACCAAAATCGACAGGTCCGGGGCTTATGGAATTTCTCATATGCCACTAAACGGTTGAAGCTCCTGTTCAAAAATGATGCTCCGAAATCAACTTCTGTCACCTTAGTGATACATTTTGGGAAAGCACCTAAAGTTTAAAGCAGAAATTGGGGCACTTTTGAAATTTTCATTTTTGACCAAAATAGACAGGTCCGGGGCTTAGGGAATTTCTCATATGCCACTAAACGGTTGAAGCTCCTGTTCAAAAATGATGCTCCAAAATCAACTTCCGTCACCTTAGTGATATATTTTGGGATAGTACCTAAAGTTTAAAGCAGAAATTAGGGCACTTTTGAAATTTTCATTTTTGACCAAAAATCGACAGGTCCGGGGCTTAGGGAATTTCTCATATGCCACTAAACGGTTGAAGCTCCTGTTCAAAAAAGATGCGCCAAAATCAACTTCTGTCACCTTAGTGATACATTTTGGGATAGTACCTAAAGTTTAAAGCAGAAATTGGGGCACTTTTGAAGTTTTCATTTTTGACCAAAATCGCCAGGTCCTGGGCATAGGGAATTTCTCATATGCCACTAAACGGTTGAAGCTCATGTTAAAAAATGATGCTCCAAAATCAACTTCTGTCACCTTAGTGATACATTTTGGGATAGTACCTAAAGTTTAAAGCAGAAATTGGGGCACTTTTGACATTTTCATTTTTGACCAAAATCGACAGGTCCGGGGCTTAGGGAATTTCTCATATGCCACAAAACGGTTGAAGCTCCTGTTCAAAAATGATGCGCCAAAATCAACTTCTGTCACCTTAGTGATACATTTTGGGATAGTACCTAAAGTTTAAAGCAGAATTTGGGGCACTTTTGACATTTTAATTTTTGACCAAAATCGACAGGTCCGGGGCTTAGGGAATTTCTCATATGCCACAAAACGGTTGAAGCTCCTGTTCAAAAATGATGCTCCGAAATCAACTTTTGTAACCTTAGTGATACATTTTGGTATTGTACTTAAAGTTTAAAGCAGAAATTGGGGCACTTTTGTCATTTTCATTTTTGACCAAAATAGACAGGTCCGGGGCTTAGGGAATTTCTCATATGCCACTAAGCGGTTGAAGCTCCTGTTCAAAAATGATGCTCCGAAATCAACTTATGTCACCTTAGTGATACATTTTGGGATAGCACCTAAAGTTTAAAGCAAAAATTGGGGCACTTTTGAAATTTTCATTTTTGACCAAAATCGACAGGTCCGGGGCTTAGGGAATTTCTCATATGCCACTAAACGGTTGAAGCTCCTGTTCAAAAAATATGCTCCGAAATCAACTTCTGTCACCTTAGTGATACATTTTGGGATAGTACCTAAAGTTTAAAGCAGAAATTGGGGCACTTTTAAAATTTTCATTTTTGACCAAAATCGACAGGTCCAGGGCTTAGGGAATTTCTCATATGCCACAAAACGGTTGAAGCTCCTGTTCAAAAATGATGCTCCGAAATCAACTTCTGTCACCTTAGTGATACATTTTGGGATAGTACCTAAAGTTTAAAGCAGAAATTGGAGCACTTTTGAAATTTTCATTTTTGACCAAAATCGACTGGTCGGGGGCTTAGGGTATTTCTCATATGCCACTAAACAGTTGAAGCTACTAAACGGTTGAAGCTCCTGTTCAAAAAATATGCTCCGAAATCAACTTCTGTAACCTTAGTGATACATTTTGGGATTGTACCTAAAGTTTAAAGCAGAAATTAGGGCACTTTTAAAATTTTCATTTTTGACCAAAATCGACAGGTCCGGGGCTTAGGGAATTTCTCATATGCCACAAAACAGTTGAAGCTCCTGTTCAAAAATGGTGCTCCGAAATCAACTTATGTCACCTTAGTGATACATTTTGGGATAGTACCTAAAGTTTAAAGCAGAAATTGGGGCACTTTTGAAATTTTCATTTTTGACCAAAATCGACAGGTCCGGGGCTTATGGAATTTCTCATATGCCACTAAACGGTTGAAGCTCCTGTTCAAAAATGATGCTCCGAAATCAACTTCTGTCACCTTAGTGATACATTTTGGGAAAGCACCTAAAGTTTAAAGCAGAAATTGGGGCACTTTTGAAATTTTCATTTTTGACCAAAATAGACAGGTCCGGGGCTTAGGGAATTTCTCATATGCCACTAAACGGTTGAAGCTCCTGTTCAAAAATGATGCTCCGAAATCAACTTCTGTCACCTTAGTGATACATTTTGGGATAGTACCTAAAGTTTAAAGCAGAAATTGGAGCACTTTTGAAATTTTCATTTTTGACCAAAATCGACTGGTCGGGGGCTTAGGGTATTTCTCATATGCCACTAAATAGTTGAAGCTACTAAACGGTTGAAGCTCCTGTTCAAAAATTATGCTCCGAAATCAACTTCTGTCACCTTAGTGATACATTTTGGGATAGCACCTAAAGTTTAAAGCAGAAATTGGGGCACTTTTGAAATTTTCATTTTTGACCAAAATTGACAGGTCCTGGGCTTAGGGAATTTCTCATATGCCACAAAACAGTTGAAGCTCCTGTTCAAAAATGATGCTCCGAAATCAACTTCTGTCACCTTAGTGATACATTTTGGGATAGTACCTAAAGTTTAAAGCAGAACTTAGGGCACTTTTGACATTTTCATTTTTGACCAAAATCGACAGGTCCGGGGCTTAGGGAATTTCTCATATGCCACAAAACGGTTGAAGCTCCTGTTCAAAAATGATGCTCCAAAATCAACTTCTGTCACCTTAGTGATACATTTTGGGATAGTACCTAAAGTTTAAAGCAGAAATTGGGGCACTTTTGAAATTTTAATTTTTGACCAAAATCAACAGGTCCGGGGCTTAGGAAATTTCTCATATGCCACAAAACGGTTGAAGCTCCTGTTCAAAAATGATGCTCCGAAATCAACTTCTGTCACCTTAGTGATACATTTTGGGATAGTACCTAAAGTTTAAAGCAGAAATTGGAGCACTTTTGAAAATTTCATTTTTGACCAAAATCGACAGGTCCGGGCCTTAGGGAATTTCTCATATGCCACTAAACGGTTGAAGCTACTAAACGGTTGAAGCTCCTATTTAAAAATTATGCTCCGAAATCAACTTCTGTCACCTTAGTGATACATTTTGGGATAGTACCTAAAGTTTAAAGCAGAAATTGGGGCCCTTTTGACATTTTCATTTTTGACCAAAATCGACAGGTCCGGGGCTTAGGGAATTTCTCATATGCCACAAAACAGTTGAAGCTCCTGTTCAAAAATGATGCTCCGAAATCAACTTCTGTCACCTTAGTGATACATTTTGGGATAGTACCTAAAGTTTAAAGCAGAAATTGGAGCACTTTTGAAAATTTCATTTTTGACCAAAATCGACAGGTCCGGGGCTTAGGGAATTTCTCATATGCCACAAAACAGTTGAAGCTCCTGTTCAAAAATGATGCTCCGAAATCAACTTCTGTCACCTTAGTGATACATTTTGGGACAGTACCTAAAGTTTAAAGCAGAAATTGGAGCACTTTTGAAAATTTCATTTTTGACCAAAATCGACAGGTCCGGGCCTTAGGGAATTTCTCATATGCCACTAAACGGTTGAAGCTACTAAACGGTTGAAGCTCCTGTTCAAAAATTATGCTCCGAAATCAACTTCTGTCACCTTAGTGATACATTTTGGGATAGTACCTAAAGTTTAAAGCAGAAATTGGGGCACTTTTTAAATTGTCATTTTTGACCAAAATCGACAGGTCCGGGGCTTAGGGAATTTCTCATATGCCACAAAACGGTTGAAGCTCCTGTTTAAAAAGGATGCTCCAAAATCAACTTCTGTCACCTTAGTGATACATTTTGGGATAGTACCTAAAGTTTAAAGCAGAAATTGGAGCACTTTTGAAATTTCCATTTTTGACCAAAATCGACAGGTCCGGGGCTTAGGGAATTTCTCATATGCCACTAAACGGTTGAAGCTCCTGTTCAAAAATGATGCTCCGTAATCAACTTCTGTCACCTTAGTGATACATTTTGGGATAGTACCTAAAGTTTAAAGCAGAAATTGGGGCACTTTTGAAATTTTCATTTTTGACCAAAATCGACAGGGCTGGGGCTTAGGGAATTTCTCATATGCCACAAAACGGTTGAAGCTCCTGTTCAAAAATGATGCTCCGAAATCAACTTCTGTCACCTTAGTGATACATTTTGTGATAGTACCTAAAGTTTAAAGCAGAAATTGGAGCACTTTTGAAATTTTCATTTTTGACCAAAATCGACTGGTCGGGGGCTTAGGGTATTTCTCATATGCCACTAAACAGTTGAAGCTACTAAACGGTTGAAGCTCCTGTTCAAAAATTATGCTCCGAAATCAACTTCTGTCACCTTAGTGATACATTTTGGGATAGTACCTAAAGTTTAAAGCAGAAATTGGGGCACTTTTGAAATTTTAATTTTTGACCAAAACCGACAGGTCCGGGGCTTAGGGAATTTCTCATATGCCACAAAACGGTTGAAGCTCCTGTTCAAAAATGATGCTCCAAAATCAACTTCTGTCACCTTAGTGATATATTTTGGGATAGCACCTAAAGTTTAAAGCAGAAATTGTGGCACTTTTGAAATTTTCATTTTTGACCAAAATCGACAGGTCCGGGGCTTAGGGAATTTCTCATATGCCACTAAACGATTGAAGCTCCTGTTCAATAATGATGATCCATAATCAACTTCTGTCACCTTAGTGATACATTTTGGGATAGTACCTAAAGTTTAAAGCAGAAATTGGGGCACTTTTGAAATTTTCATTTTTGACCAAAATCGACTGGTCGGGGGCTTAGGGTATTTCTCATATGCCACTAAACAGTTGAAGCTACTAAACGGTTGAAGCTCCTGTTCAAAAATTATGCTCCGAAATCAACTTCTGTCACCTTAGTGATACATTTTGGGATAGTACCTAAAGTTTAAAGCAGAAATTGGGGCACTTTTGAAATTTTAATTTTTGACCAAAACCGACAGGTCCGGGGCTTAGGGAATTTCTCATATGCCACAAAACGGTTGAAGCTCCTGTTCAATAATGATGCTCCAAAATCAACTTCTGTCACCTTAGTGATATATTTTGGGATAGCACCTAAAGTTTAAAGCAGAAATTGTGGCACTTTTGAAATTTTCATTTTTGACCAAAATCGACAGGTCCGGGGCTTAGGGAATTTCTCATATGCCACTAAACGATTGAAGCTCCTGTTCAATAATGATGATCCATAATCAACTTCTGTCACCTTAGTGATACATTTTGGGATAGTACCTAAAGTTTAAAGCAGAAATTGGGGCACTTTTGAAATTTTCATTTTTGACCAAAATCGACAGGTCCGGGGCTTATGGAATTTCTCATATGCCACTAAACGGTTGAAGCTCCTGTTCAAAAATGATGCTCCGAAATCAACTTCTGTCACCTTAGTGATACATTTTGGGATAGTAATTAAAGTTTAAAGCAGAAATTGGGGCACTTTTTAAATTTTCATTTTTGACCAAAATCGACAGGTCTGGGGATTAGGGAATTTCTCATATGCCAGAAAACAGTTGAAGCTCCTGTTCAAAAATGATGCTCCGAAATCAACTTCTGTCACCTTAGAGATACATTTTGGGATAGTACCTAAAGTTTTAAGCAGAAATTGGGGCACTTTTGACATTTTCATTTTTGACCAAAATCGACAGGTCCGGGGCTTAGGGAATTTCTCATATGCCACTAAACGGTTGAAGCTCCTGTTCAAAAATGATGCTCCGAAATCAACTTCTGTCACCTTAGTGATACATTTTGGAATAGCACCTAAAGTTTAAAGCAGAAATTGGGTCACTTTTGACATTTTCATTTTTGACCAAAATCGACAGGTCCGGGGCTTAGGGAATTTATCATATGCCACAAAACGGTTGAAGCTCCTGTTCAAAAATGATGCTCCGAAATCAACTTCTGTCACCTTAGTGATACATTTTGGGATAGTACCTAAAGTTTAAAGCAGAAATTGGGGCACTTTTGACATTTTCATTTTTGACCAAAATCGACAGGTCCGGGGCTTAGGGAATTTCTCATATGCCACAAAACGGTTGAAGCTCCTGTTCAGAAAATGATGCTCCAAAATCAACTTCTGTCACCTTAGTGATACATTTTGGGATAGTACCTAAAGTTTAAAGCAGAAATTGGGGCACTTTTGACATTTTCCTTTTTGACCAAAATCGACAGGTCCGGGGCTTAGGGAATTTCTCAAATGCCACAAAACAGTTGAAGCTCCTGTTCAAAAATGATGCTCCGAAATCAACTTCTGTCACCTTAGTGATACATTTTGGGATAGTACCTAAAGTTTAAAGCAGAAATTGGAGCACTTTTGAAAATTTCATTTTTGACCAAAATCGACAGGTCCGGGGCTTAGGGAATTTCTCATATGCCACAAAACAGTTGAAGCTCCTGTTCAAAAATGATGCTCCGAAATCAACTTCTGTCACCTTAGTGATACATTTTGGGACAGTACCAAAAGTTTAAAGCAGAAATTGGAGCTCTTTTGAAAATTTCATTTTTGACCAAAATCGACAGGTCCGGGCCTTAGGGAATTTCTCATATGCCACTAAACGGTTGAAGCTACTAAACGGTTGAAGCTCCTGTTCAAAAATTATGCTCCGAAATCAACTTCTGTCACCTTAGTGATACATTTTGGGATATTACCTAAAGTTTAAAGCAGAAATTGGGGCACTTTTTAAATTGTCATTTTTGACCAAAATCGACAGGTCCGGGGCTTAGGGAATTTCTCATATGCCACAAAACGGTTGAAGCTCCTGTTCAAAAATGATGCTCCAAAATCAACTTCTGTCACCTTAGTGATACATTTTGCGATAGTACCTAAAGTTTAAAGCAGAAATTGGAGCACTTTTGAAATTTCCATTTTTGACCAAAATCGACAGGTCCGGGGCTTAAGGAATTTCTCATATGCCACTAAACGGTTGAAGCTCCTGTTCAAAAATGATGCTCCGAAATCAACTTCTGTCACCTTAGTGATACATTTTGGGATAGTACCTAAAGTTTAAAGCAGAAATTGGGGCACTTTTTAAATTTTCAATTTTTGACCAAAATCGACAGGGCTGGGGCTTAGGGAATTTCTCATATGCCACAAAACGGTTGAAGCTCCTGTTCAAAAATGATGCTCCGAAATCAACTTCTGTCACCTTAGTGATACATTTTGTGATAGTACCTAAAGTTTAAAGCAGAAATTGGAGCACTTTTGAAATTTTCATTTTTGACCAAAATCGACTGGTCGGGGGCTTAGGGTATTTCTCATATGCCACTAAACAGTTGAAGCTACTAAACGGTTGAAGCTCCTGTTCAAAAATTATGCTCCGAAATCAACTTCTGTCACCTTAGTGATACATTTTGGGATAGTACCTAAAGTTTAAAGCAGAAATTGGGGCATTTTTGAAATTTTAATTTTTGACCAAAACCGACAGGTCCGGGGTTTAGGGAATTTCTCATATGCCACAAAACGGTTGAAGCTCCTGTTCAAAAATGATGCTCCAAAATCAACTTCTGTCACCTTAGTGATATATTTTGGGATAGCACCTAAAGTTTAAAGCAGAAATTGTGGCACTTTTGAAATTTTCATTTTTGACCAAAATCGACAGGTCCGGGGCTTAGGGAATTTCTCATATGCCACTAAACGATTGAAGCTCCTGTTCAAAAATGATGATCCATAATCAACTTCTGTCACCTTAGTGATACATTTTGGGATAGTACCTAAAGTTTAAAGCAGAAATTGGGGCACTTTTGAAATTTTCATTTTTGACCAAAATCGACAGGTCCGGGGCTTATGGAATTTCTCATATGCCACTAAACGGTTGAAGCTCCTGTTCAAAAATGATGCTCCGAAATCAACTTCTGTCACCTTAGTGATACATTTTGGGATAGTAATTAAAGTTTAAAGCAGAAATTGGGGCACTTTTAAAATTTTCATTTTTGACCAAAATCGACAGGTCCAGGGCTTAGGGAATTTCTCATATGCCAGAAAACAGTTGAAGCTCCTGTTCAAAAATGATGCTCCGAAATCAACTTCTGTCACCTTAGTGATACATTTTGGGATAGTACCTAAAGTTTAAAGCAGAAATTGGGGCACTTTTGACATTTTCATTTTTGACCAAAATCGACAGGTCTGGGGCTTAGGGAATTTCTCATATGCCACAAAACGGTTGAAGCTCCTGTTCAAAAATGATGCTCCAAAATCAACTTCTGTCACCTTAGTGATACATTTTGGGATAGTACCTAAAGTTTAAAGCAGAAATTGGGGCACTTTTGACATTTTCATTTTTGACCAAAATCGACAGGTCCGGGGCTTAGGGAATTTCTCATATGCCACAAAACGGTTGAAGCTCCTGTTCAAAAAATGATGCTCCAAAATCAACTTCTGTCACCTTAGTGATACATTTTGGGATAGTACCTAAAGTTTAAAGCAGAAATTGGGGCACTTTTGACATTTTCATTTTTGACCAAAATCGACAGGTCTGGGGCTTAGGGAATTTCTCATATGCCACAAAACGGTTGAAGCTCCTGTTCAAAAATGATGCTCCGAAATCAACTTCTGTAACCTTAGTGATACATTTTGGTATAGTACCTAAAGTTTAAAGCAGAAATTGGGGCACTTTTTAAATTTTCATTTTTGACCAAAATCGACAGGTCCGGGGCTTAGGGAATTTCTCATATGCCACAAAACGGTTGAAGCTCCTGTTCAAAAATGATGCTCCGAAATCAACTTCTGTCACCTTAGTGATACATTTTGTGATAGTACCTAAAGTTTAAAGCAGAAATTGGAGCACTTTTGAAATTTTCATTTTTGACCAAAATCGACTGGTCGGGGGCTTAGGGAATTTCTCATATGCCACAAAACGGTTGAAGCTCCTGTTCAAAAAATGATGCTCCAAAATCAACTTCTGTCACCTTAGTGATACATTTTGGGATAGTACCTAAAGTTTAAAGCAGAAATTGGGGCACTTTTAAAATTTTCATTTTTGACCAAAATCGACAGGTCCGGGGCTTAGGGAATTTCTCATATGCCACAAAACGGTTGAAGCTCCTGTTCAATAATGATGCTCCAAAATCAACTTCTGTCACCTTAGTGATATATTTTGGGATAGCACCTAAAGTTTAAAGCAGAAATTGTGGCACTTTTGAAATTTTCATTTTTGACCAAAATCGACAGGTCCGGGGCTTAGGGAATTTCTCATATGCCACTAAACGATTGAAGCTCCTGTTCAATAATGATGATCCATAATCAACTTCTGTCACCTTAGTGATACATTTTGGGATAGTACCTAAAGTTTAAAGCAGAAATTGGGGCACTTTTGAAATTTTCATTTTTGACCAAAATCGACAGGTCCGGGGCTTATGGAATTTCTCATATGCCACTAAACGGTTGAAGCTCCTGTTCAAAAATGATGCTCCGAAATCAACTTCTGTCACCTTAGTGATACATTTTGGGATAGTAATTAAAGTTTAAAGCAGAAATTGGGGCACTTTTTAAATTTTCATTTTTGACCAAAATCGACAGGTCTGGGGCTTAGGGAATTTCTCATATGCCAGAAAACAGTTGAAGCTCCTGTTCAAAAATGATGCTCCGAAATCAACTTCTGTCACCTTAGAGATACATTTTGTGATAGTACCTAAAGTTTTAAGCAGAAATTGGGGCACTTTTGACATTTTCATTTTTGACCAAAATCGACAGGTCCGGGGCTTAGGGAATTTCTCATATGCCACTAAACGGTTGAAGCTCCTGTTCAAAAATGATGCTCCGAAATCAACTTCTGTCACCTTAGTGATACATTTTGGAATAGCACCTAAAGTTTAAAGCAGAAATTGGGTCACTTTTGACATTTTCATTTTTGACCAAAATCGACAGGTCCGGGGCTTAGGGAATTTATCATATGCCACAAAACGGTTGAAGCTCCTGTTCAAAAATGATGCTCCGAAATCAACTTCTGTCACCTTAGTGATACATTTTGGGATAGTACCTAAAGTTTAAAGCAGAAATTGGGGCACTTTTGACATTTTCATTTTTGACCAAAATCGACAGGTCCGGGGCTTAGGGAATTTCTCATATGCCACAAAACGGTTGAAGCTCCTGTTCAGAAAATGATGCTCCAAAATCAACTTCTGTCACCTTAGTGATACATTTTGGGATAGTACCTAAAGTTTAAAGCAGAAATTGGGGCACTTTTGACATTTTCCTTTTTGACCAAAATCGACAGGTCCGGGGCTTAGGGAATTTCTCAAATGCCACAAAACAGTTGAAGCTCCTGTTCAAAAATGATGCTCCGAAATCAACTTCTGTCACCTTAGTGATACATTTTGGGATAGTACCTAAAGTTTAAAGCAGAAATTGGAGCACTTTTGAAAATTTCATTTTTGACCAAAATCGACAGGTCCGGGGCTTAGGGAATTTCTCATATGCCACAAAACAGTTGAAGCTCCTGTTCAAAAATGATGCTCCGAAATCAACTTCTGTCACCTTAGTGATACATTTTGGGACAGTACCTAAAGTTTAAAGCAGAAATTGGAGCTCTTTTGAAAATTTCATTTTTGACCAAAATCGACAGGTCCGGGCCTTAGGGAATTTCTCATATGCCACTAAACGGTTGAAGCTACTAAACGGTTGAAGCTCCTGTTCAAAAATTATGCTCCGAAATCAACTTCTGTCACCTTAGTGATACATTTTGGGATATTACCTAAAGTTTAAAGCAGAAATTGGGGCACTTTTTAAATTGTCATTTTTGACCAAAATCGACAGGTCCGGGGCTTAGGGAATTTCTCATATGCCACAAAACGGTTGAAGCTCCTGTTCAAAAATGATGCTACAAAATCAACTTCTGTCACCTTAGTGATACATTTTGGGATAGTACCTAAAGTTTAAAGCAGAAATTGGAGCACTTTTGAAATTTCCATTTTTGACCAAAATCGACAGGTCCGGGGCTTAAGGAATTTCTCATATGCCACTAAACGGTTGAAGCTCCTGTTCAAAAATGATGCTCCGAAATCAACTTCTGTCACCTTAGTGATACATTTTGGGATAGTACCTAAAGTTTAAAGCAGAAATTGGGGCACTTTTTAAATTTTCAATTTTTGACCAAAATCGACAGGGCTGGGGCTTAGGGAATTTCTCATATGCCACAAAACGGTTGAAGCTCCTGTTCAAAAATGATGCTCCGAAATCAACTTCTGTCACCTTAGTGATACATTTTGTGATAGTACCTAAAGTTTAAAGCAGAAATTGGAGCACTTTTGAAATTTTCATTTTTGACCAAAATCGACTGGTCGGGGGCTTAGGGTATTTCTCATATGCCACTAAACAGTTGAAGCTACTAAACGGTTGAAGCTCCTGTTCAAAAATTATGCTCCGAAATCAACTTCTGTCACCTTAGTGATACATTTTGGGATAGTACCTAAAGTTTAAAGCAGAAATTGGGGCACTTTTGAAATTTTAATTTTTGACCAAAACCGACAGGTCCGGGGTTTAGGGAATTTCTCATATGCCACAAAACGGTTGAAGCTCCTGTTCAAAAATGATGCTCCAAAATCAACTTCTGTCACCTTAGTGATATATTTTGGGATAGCACCTAAAGTTTAAAGCAGAAATTGTGGCACTTTTGAAATTTTCATTTTTGACCAAAATCGACAGGTCCGGGGCTTAGGGAATTTCTCATATGCCACTAAACGATTGAAGCTCCTGTTCAAAAATGATGATCCATAATCAACTTCTGTCACCTTAGTGATACATTTTGGGATAGTACCTAAAGTTTAAAGCAGAAATTGGGGCACTTTTGAAATTTTCATTTTTGACCAAAATCGACAGGTCCGGGGCTTATGGAATTTCTCATATGCCACTAAACGGTTGAAGCTCCTGTTCAAAAATGATGCTCCGAAATCAACTTCTGTCACCTTAGTGATACATTTTGGGATAGTAATTAAAGTTTAAAGCAGAAATTGGGGCACTTTTAAAATTTTCATTTTTGACCAAAATCGACAGGTCCAGGGCTTAGGGAATTTCTCATATGCCAGAAAACAGTTGAAGCTCCTGTTCAAAAATGATGCTCCGAAATCAACTTCTGTCACCTTAGTGATACATTTTGGGATAGTACCTAAAGTTTAAAGCAGAAATTGGGGCACTTTTGACATTTTCATTTTTGACCAAAATCGACAGGTCTGGGGCTTAGGGAATTTCTCATATGCCACAAAACGGTTGAAGCTCCTGTTCAAAAAATGATGCTCCAAAATCAACTTCTGTCACCTTAGTGATACATTTTGGGATAGTACCTAAAGTTTAAAGCAGAAATTGGGGCACTTTTGACATTTTCATTTTTGACCAAAATCGACAGGTCAAAGGAATTTCTCATATGCCACAAAACGGTTGAATGCTCCTGTTCAAAAAATGATGCTCCAAAATCAACTTCTGTCACCTTAGTGATACATTTTGGGATAGTACCTAAAGTTTAAAGCAGAAATTGGGGCACTTTTAAAATTTTCATTTTTGACCAAAATCGACAGGTCCGGGGCTTAGGGAATTTCTCATATGCCACAAAACGGTTGAAGCTCCTGTTCAAAAATGATGCTCCGAAATCAACTTCTGTAACCTTAGTGATACATTTTGGGATAGTACCTAAAGTTTAAAGCAGAAATTGGGGCACTTTTTAAATTTTCATTTTTGACCAAAATCGACAGGTCCGGGGCTTAGGGAATTTCTCATATGCCACAAAACGGTTGAAGCTCCTGTTCAAAAAATGATGCTCCAAAATCAACTTCTGTCACCTTAGTGATACATTTTGGGATAGTACCTAAAGTTTAAAGCAGAAATTGGGGCACTTTTGACATTTTCATTTTTGACCAAAATCGACAGGTCTGGGGCTTAGGGAATTTCTCATATGCCACAAAACGGTTGAAGCTCCTGTTCAAAAATGATGCTCCGAAATCAACTTCTGTAACCTTAGTGATACATTTTGGTATAGTACCTAAAGTTTAAAGCAGAAATTGGGGCACTTTTTAAATTTTCATTTTTGACCAAAATCGACAGGTCCGGGGCTTAGGGAATTTCTCATATGCCACAAAACGGTTGAAGCTCCTGTTCAAAAATGATGCTCCGAAATCAACTTCTGTCACCTTAGTGATACATTTTGTGATAGTACCTAAAGTTTAAAGCAGAAATTGGAGCACTTTTGAAATTTTCATTTTTGACCAAAATCGACTGGTCGGGGGCTTAGGGAATTTCTCATATGCCACAAAACGGTTGAAGCTCCTGTTCAAAAAATGATGCTCCAAAATCAACTTCTGTCACCTTAGTGATACATTTTGGGATAGTACCTAAAGTTTAAAGCAGAAATTGGGGCACTTTTAAAATTTTCATTTTTGACCAAAATCGACAGGTCCGGGGCTTAGGGAATTTCTCATATGCCACAAAACGGTTGAAGCTCCTGTTCAAAAATGATGCTCCGAAATCAACTTCTGTAACCTTAGTGATACATTTTGGGATAGTACCTAAAGTTTAAAGCAGAAATTGGGGCACTTTTTAAATTTTCATTTTTGACCAAAATCGACAGGTCCGGGGCTTAGGGAATTTCTCATATGCCACAAAACGGTTGAAGCTCCTGTTCAAAAAATGATGCTCCAAAATCAACTTCTGTCACCTTAGTGATACATTTTGGGATAGTACCTAAAGTTTAAAGCAGAAATTTGGGCACTTTTGACATTTTCATTTTTAACCAAAATCGACAGGTCTGGGGCTTAGGGAATTTCTCATATGCCACAAAACGGTTGAAGCTCCTGTTCAAAAATGATGCTCCAAAATCAACTTCTGTAACCTTAGTGATACATTTTGGGATAGTACCTAAAGTTTAAAGCAGAAATTGGGGCACTTTTTAAATTTTCATTTTTGACCAAAATCGACAGGTCCGGGGCTTAGGGAATTTCTCATATGCCACAAAACGGTTGAAGCTCCTGTTCAAAAATGATGCTCCGAAATCAACTTCTGTCACCTTAGTGATACATTTTGGGATAGCACCTAAAGTTTAAAGCAGAAATTGTGGCACTTTTGAAATTTTCATTTTTGACCAAAATCGACAGGTCCGGGGCTTAGGGAATTTCTCATATGCCACTAAACGATTGAAGCTCCTGTTCAAAAATGATGATCCATAATCAACTTCTGTCACCTTAGTGATACATTTTGGGATAGTACCTAAAGTTTAAAGCAGAAATTGGGGCACTTTTGAAATTTTCATTTTTGACCAAAATCGACAGGTCCGGGGCTTATGGAATTTCTCATATGCCACTAAACGGTTGAAGCTCCTGTTCAAAAATGATGCTCCGAAATCAACTTCTGTCACCTTAGTGATACATTTTGGGATAGTAATTAAAGTTTAAAGCAGAAATTGGGGCACTTTTAAAATTTTCATTTTTGACCAAAATCGACAGGTCCAGGGCTTAGGGAATTTCTCATATGCCAGAAAACAGTTGAAGCTCCTGTTCAAAAATGATGCTCCGAAATCAACTTCTGTCACCTTAGTGATACATTTTGGGATAGTACCTAAAGTTTAAAGCAGAAATTGGGGCACTTTTGACATTTTCATTTTTGACCAAAATCGACAGGTCTGGGGCTTAGGGAATTTCTCATATGCCACAAAACGGTTGAAGCTCCTGTTCAAAAAATGATGCTCCAAAATCAACTTCTGTCACCTTAGTGATACATTTTGGGATAGTACCTAAAGTTTAAAGCAGAATTTGGGGCACTTTTGACATTTTCATTTTTGACCAAAATCGACAGGTCCGGGGCTTAGGGAATTTCTCATATGCCACAAAACGGTTGAAGCTCCTGTTCAAAAAATGATGCTCCAAAATCAACTTCTGTCACCTTAGTGATACATTTTGGGATAGTACCTAAAGTTTAAAGCAGAAATTGGGGCACTTTTGACATTTTCATTTTTGACCAAAATCGACAGGTCTGGGGCTTAGGGAATTTCTCATATGCCACAAAACGGTTGAAGCTCCTGTTCAAAAAATGATGCTCCAAAATCAACTTCTGTCACCTTAGTGATACATTTTGGGATAGTACCTAAAGTTTAAAGCAGAAATTGGGGCACTTTTAAAATTTTCATTTTTGACCAAAATCGACAGGTCCGGGGCTTAGGGAATTTCTCATATGCCACAAAACGGTTGAAGCTCCTGTTCAAAAATGATGCTCCGAAATCAACTTCTGTAACCTTAGTGATACATTTTGGGATAGTACCTAAAGTTTAAAGCAGAAATTGGGGCACTTTTTAAATTTTCATTTTTGACCAAAATCGACAGGTCCGGGGCTTAGGGAATTTCTCATATGCCACAAAACGGTTGAAGCTCCTGTTCAAAAAATGATGCTCCAAAATCAACTTCTGTCACCTTAGTGATACATTTTGGGATAGTACCTAAAGTTTAAAGCAGAAATTGGGGCACTTTTGACATTTTCATTTTTGACCAAAATCGACAGGTCTGGGGCTTAGGGAATTTCTCATATGCCACAAAACGGTTGAAGCTCCTGTTCAAAAATGATGCTCCGAAATCAACTTCTGTAACCTTAGTGATACATTTTGGGATAGTACCTAAAGTTTAAAGCAGAAATTGGGGCACTTTTGACATTTTCATTTTTGACCAAAATCGACTGGTCGGGGGCTTAGGGTATTTCTCATATGCCACTAAACAGTTGAAGCTACTAAACGGTTGAAGCTCCTGTTCAAAAATGATGCTCCGAAATCAACTTCTGTAACCTTAGTGATACATTTTGGGATTGTACCTAAAGTTTAAAGCAGAAATTAGGGCACTTTTAAAATTTTCATTTTTGACCAAAATCGACAGGTCCGGGGCTTAGGGAATTTCTCATATGCCACAAAACAGTTGAAGCTCCTGTTCAAAAATGATGCTCCGAAATCAACTTCTGTCACCTTAGTGATACATTTTGGGAAAGCACCTAAAGTTTAAAGCAGAAATTGGGGCACTTTTGAAATTTTCATTTTTGACCAAAATAGACAGGTCCGGGGCTTAGGGAATTTCTCATATGCCACTAAACGGTTGAAGCTCCTGTTCAAAAATGATGCTCCAAAATCAACTTCCGTCACCTTAGTGATATATTTTGGGATAGTACCTAAAGTTTAAAGCAGAAATTAGGGCACTTTTGAAATTTTCATTTTTGACCAAAAATCGACAGGTCCGGGGCTTAGGGAATTTCTCATATGCCACTAAACGGTTGAAGCTCCTGTTCAAAAAAGATGCGCCAAAATCAACTTCTGTCACCTTAGTGATACATTTTGGGATAGTACCTAAAGTTTAAAGCAGAAATTGGGGCACTTTTGAAGTTTTCATTTTTGACCAAAATCGCCAGGTCCTGGGCATAGGGAATTTCTCATATGCCACTAAACGGTTGAAGCTCATGTTAAAAAATGATGCTCCAAAATCAACTTCTGTCACCTTAGTGATACATTTTGGGATAGTACCTAAAGTTTAAAGCAGAAATTGGGGCACTTTTGACATTTTCATTTTTGACCAAAATCGACAGGTCCGGGGCTTAGGGAATTTCTCATATGCCACAAAACGGTTGAAGCTCCTGTTCAAAAATGATGCGCCAAAATCAACTTCTGTCACCTTAGTGATACATTTTGGGATAGTACCTAAAGTTTAAAGCAGAATTTGGGGCACTTTTGACATTTTAATTTTTGACCAAAATCGACAGGTCCGGGGCTTAGGGAATTTCTCATATGCCACAAAACGGTTGAAGCTCCTGTTCAAAAATGATGCTCCGAAATCAACTTCTGTAACCTTAGTGATACATTTTGGTATTGTACTTAAAGTTTAAAGCAGAAATTGGGGCACTTTTGTCATTTTCATTTTTGACCAAAATAGACAGGTCCGGGGCTTAGGGAATTTCTCATATGCCACTAAGCGGTTGAAGCTCCTGTTCAAAAATGATGCTCCGAAATCAACTTATGTCACCTTAGTGATACATTTTGGGAAAGCACCTAAAGTTTAAAGCAGAAATTGGGGCACTTTTGAAATTTTCATTTTTGACCAAAATAGACAGGTCCGGGGCTTAGGGAATTTCTCATATGCCACTAAACGGTTGAAGCTCCTGTTCAAAAATGATGCTCCAAAATCAACTTCCGTCACCTTAGTGATATATTTTGGGATAGTACCTAAAGTTTAAAGCAGAAATTAGGGCACTTTTGAAATTTTCATTTTTGACCAAAAATCGACAGGTCCGGGGCTTAGGGAATTTCTCATATGCCACTAAACGGTTGAAGCTCCTGTTCAAAAAAGATGCGCCAAAATCAACTTCTGTCACCTTAGTGATACATTTTGGGATAGTACCTAAAGTTTAAAGCAGAAATTGGGGCACTTTTGAAGTTTTCATTTTTGACCAAAATCGCCAGGTCCTGGGCATAGGGAATTTCTCATATGCCACTAAACGGTTGAAGCTCATGTTAAAAAATGATGCTCCAAAATCAACTTCTGTCACCTTAGTGATACATTTTGGGATAGTACCTAAAGTTTAAAGCAGAAATTGGGGCACTTTTGACATTTTCATTTTTGACCAAAATCGACAGGTCCGGGGCTTAGGGAATTTCTCATATGCCACAAAACGGTTGAAGCTCCTGTTCAAAAATGATGCGCCAAAATCAACTTCTGTCACCTTAGTGATACATTTTGGGATAGTACCTAAAGTTTAAAGCAGAATTTGGGGCACTTTTGACATTTTAATTTTTGACCAAAATCGACAGGTCCGGGGCTTAGGGAATTTCTCATATGCCACAAAACGGTTGAAGCTCCTGTTCAAAAATGATGCTCCGAAATCAACTTCTGTAACCTTAGTGATACATTTTGGTAGTGTACTTAAAGTTTAAAGCAGAAATTGGGGCACTTTTGTCATTTTCATTTTTGACCAAAATAGACAGGTCCGGGGCTTAGGGAATTTCTCATATGCCACTAAGCGGTTGAAGCTCCTGTTCAAAAATGATGCTCCGAAATCAACTTATGTCACCTTAGTGATACATTTTGGGATAGCACCTAAAGTTTAAAGCAAAAATTGGGGCACTTTTGAAATTTTCATTTTTGACCAAAATCGACAGGTCCGGGGCTTAGGGAATTTCTCATATGCCACTAAACGGTTGAAGCTCCTGTTCAAAAAATATGCTCCGAAATCAACTTCTGTCACCTTAGTGATACATTTTGGGATAGTACCTAAAGTTTAAAGCAGAAATTGGGGCACTTTTAAAATTTTCATTTTTGACCAAAATCGACAGGTCCAGGGCTTAGGGAATTTCTCATATGCCACAAAACGGTTGAAGCTCCTGTTCAAAAATGATGCTCCGAAATCAACTTCTGTCACCTTAGTGATACATTTTGGGATAGTACCTAAAGTTTAAAGCAGAAATTGGAGCACTTTTGAAATTTTCATTTTTGACCAAAATCGACTGGTCGGGGGCTTAGGGTATTTCTCATATGCCACTAAACAGTTGAAGCTACTAAACAGTTGAAGCTCCTGTTCAAAAAATATGCTCCGAAATCAACTTCTGTAACCTTAGTGATACATTTTGGGATTGTACCTAAAGTTTAAAGCAGAAATTAGGGCACTTTTAAAATTTTCATTTTTGACCAAAATCGACAGGTCCGGGGCTTAGGGAATTTCTCATATGCCACAAAACAGTTGAAGCTCCTGTTCAAAAATGGTGCTCCGAAATCAACTTATGTCACCTTAGTGATACATTTTGGGATAGTACCTAAAGTTTAAAGCAGAAATTGGGGCACTTTTGAAATTTTCATTTTTGACCAAAATCGACAGGTCCGGGGCTTATGGAATTTCTCATATGCCACTAAACGGTTGAAGCTCCTGTTCAAAAATGATGCTCCGAAATCAACTTCTGTCACCTTAGTGATACATTTTGGGAAAGCACCTAAAGTTTAAAGCAGAAATTGGGGCACTTTTGAAATTTTCATTTTTGACCAAAATAGACAGGTCCGGGGCTTAGGGAATTTCTCATATGCCACTAAACGGTTGAAGCTCCAGTTCAAAAATGATGCTCCGAAATCAACTTCTGTCACCTTAGTGATACATTTTGGGATAGTACCTAAAGTTTAAAGCAGAAATTGGAGCACTTTTGAAATTTTCATTTTTGACCAAAATCGACTGGTCGGGGGCTTAGGGTATATCTCATATGCCACTAAATAGTTGAAGCTACTAAACGGTTGAAGCTCCTGTTCAAAAATTATGCTCCGAAATCAACTTCTGTCACCTTAGTGATACATTTTGGGATAGCACCTAAAGTTTAAAGCAGAAATTGGGGCACTTTTGAAATTTTCATTTTTGACCAAAATTGACAGGTCCTGGGCTTAGGGAATTTCTCATATGCCACAAAACAGTTGAAGCTCCTGTTCAAAAATGATGCTCCGAAATCAACTTCTGTCACCTTAGTGATACATTTTGGGATAGTACCTAAAGTTTAAAGCAGAAATTGGGGCACTTTTGAAATTTTAATTTTTGACCAAAATCAACAGGTCCGGGGCTTAGGAAATTTCTCATATGCCACAAAACGGTTGAAGCTCCTGTTCAAAAATGATGCTCCGAAATCAACTTCTGTCACCTTAGTGATACATTTTGGGATAGTACCTAAAGTTTAAAGCAGAAATTGGAGCACTTTTGAAAATTTCATTTTTGACCAAAATCGACAGGTCCGGGCCTTAGGGAATTTCTCATATGCCACTAAACGGTTGAAGCTACTAAACGGTTGAAGCTCCTATTTAAAAATTATGCTCCGAAATCAACTTCTGTCACCTTAGTGATACATTTTGGGATAGTACCTAAAGTTTAAAGCAGAAATTGGGGCCCTTTTGACATTTTCATTTTTGACCAAAATCGACAGGTCCGGGGCTTAGGGAATTTCTCATATGCCACAAAACAGTTGAAGCTCCTGTTCAAAAATGATGCTCCGAAATCAACTTCTGTCACCTTAGTGATACATTTTGGGATAGTACCTAAAGTTTAAAGCAGAAATTGGAGCACTTTTGAAAATTTCATTTTTGACCAAAATCGACAGGTCCGGGGCTTAGGGAATTTCTCATATGCCACAAAACAGTTGAAGCTCCTGTTCAAAAATGATGCTCCGAAATCAACTTCTGTCACCTTAGTGATACATTTTGGGACAGTACCTAAAGTTTAAAGCAGAAATTGGAGCACTTTTGAAAATTTCATTTTTGACCAAAATCGACAGGTCCGGGCCTTAGGGAATTTCTCATATGCCACTAAACGGTTGAAGCTACTAAACGGTTGAAGCTCCTGTTCAAAAATTATGCTCCGAAATCAACTTCTGTCACCTTAGTGATACATTTTGGGATAGTACCTAAAGTTTAAAGCAGAAATTGGGGCACTTTTGAAATTTTCATTTTTGACCAAAATCGACAGGGCTGGGGCTTAGGGAATTTCTCATATGCCACAAAACAGTTGAAGCTCCTGTTCAAAAATGATGCTCCGAAATCAACTTCTGTCACCTTAGTGATACATTTTGTGATAGTACCTAAAGTTTAAAGCAGAAATTGGAGCACTTTTGAAATTTTCATTTTTGACCAAAATCGACTGGTCGGGGGCTTAGGGTATTTCTCATATGCCACTAAACAGTTGAAGCTACTAAACGGTTGAAGCTCCTGTTCAAAAATTATGCTCCGAAATCAACTTCTGTCACCTTAGTGATACATTTTGGGATAGTACCTAAAGTTTAAAGCAGAAATTGGGGCACTTTTGAAATTTTAATTTTTGACCAAAACCGACAGGTCCGGGGCTTAGGGAATTTCTCATATGCTACAAAACGGTTGAAGCTCCTGTTCAAAAATGATGCTCCAAAATCAACTTCTGTCACCTTAGTGATATATTTTGGGATAGCACCTAAAGTTTAAAGCAGAAATTGTGGCACTTTTGAAATTTTCATTTTTGACCAAAATCGACAGGTCCGGGGCTTAGGGAATTTCTCATATGCCACTAAACGATTGAAGCTCCTGTTCAATAATGATGATCCATAATCAACTTCTGTCACCTTAGTGATACATTGTGGGATAGTACCTAAAGTTTAAAGCAGAAATTGGGGCACTTTTGAAATTTTCATTTTTGACCAAAATCGACTGGTCGGGGGCTTAGGGTATTTCTCATATGCCACTAAACAGTTGAAGCTACTAAACGGTTGAAGCTCCTGTTCAAAAATTATGCTCCGAAATCAACTTCTGTCACCTTAGTGATACATTTTGGGATAGTACCTAAAGTTTAAAGCAGAAATTGGGGCACTTTTGAAATTTTCATTTTTGACCAAAATCGACAGGTCCGGGGCTTATGGAATTTCTCATATGCCACTAAACGGTTGAAGCTCCTGTTCAAAAATGATGCTCCGAAATCAACTTCTGTCACCTTAGTGATACATTTTGGGATAGTAATTAAAGTTTAAAGCAGAAATTGGGGCACTTTTTAAATTTTCATTTTTGACCAAAATCGACAGGTCTGGGGCTTAGGGAATTTCTCATATGCCAGAAAACAGTTGAAGCTCCTGTTCAAAAATGATGCTCCGAAATCAACTTCTGTCACCTTAGAGATACATTTTGGGATAGTACCTAAAGTTTTAAGCAGAAATTGGGGCACTTTTGACATTTTCATTTTTGACCAAAATCGACAGGTCCGGGGCTTAGGGAATTTCTCATATGTCACTAAACGGTTGAAGCTCCTGTTCAAAAATGATGCTCCGAAATCAACTTCTGTCACCTTAGTGATACATTTTGGAATAGCACCTAAAGTTTAAAGCAGAAATTGGGTCACTTTTGACATTTTCATTTTTGACCAAAATCGACAGGTCCGGGGCTTAGGGAATTTATCATATGCCACAAAACGGTTGAAGCTCCTGTTCAAAAATGATGCTCCGAAATCAACTTCTGTCACCTTAGTGATACATTTTGGGATAGTACCTAAAGTTTAAAGCAGAAATTGGGGCACTTTTGACATTTTCATTTTTGACCAAAATCGACAGGTCCGGGGCTTAGGGAATTTCTCATATGCCACAAAACGGTTGAAGCTCCTGTTCAGAAAATGATGCTCCAAAATCAACTTCTGTCACCTTAGTGATACATTTTAGGATAGTACATAAAGTTTAAAGCAGAAATTGGGGCACTTTTAAAATTTTCATTTTTGACCAAAATCGACAGGTCCAGGGCTTATGGAATTTCTCATATGCCACAAAACGGTTGAAGCTCCTGTTCAAAAATGATGCTCCGAAATCAACTTCTGTCACCTTAGTGATACATTTTGGGATAGTACCTAAAGTTTAAAGCAGAAATTGGGGCACTTTTGAAATTTTCATTTTTGACCAAAATCGACAGGTCCGGGGCTTAGGGAATTTCTCATATGCCACTAAACGGTTGAAGCTCCTGTTCAAAAATGATGCGCCAAAATCAACTTCTGTCACCTTAGTGATACATTTTGGGATAGTACCTAAAGTTTAAAGCAGAATTTGGGGCACTTTTGACATTTTAATTTTTGACCAAAATCGACAGGTCCGGGGCTTAGGGAATTTCTCATATGCCACAAAACGGTTGAAGCTCCTGTTCAAAAATGATGCTCCGAAATCAACTTCTGTAACCTTAGTGATACATTTTGGTATTGTACTTAAAGTTTAAAGCAGAAATTGGGGCACTTTTGTCATTTTCATTTTTGACCAAAATAGAAAGGTCCGGGGCTTAGGGAATTTCTCATATGCCACTAAGCGGTTGAAGCTCCTGTTCAAAAATGATGCTCCGAAATCAACTTATGTCACCTTAGTGATACATTTTGGGATAGCACCTAAAGTTTAAAGCAAAAATTGGGGCACTTTTGAAATTTTCATTTTTGACCAAAATCGACAGGTCCGGGGCTTAGGGAATTTCTCATATGCCACTAAACGGTTGAAGCTCCTGTTCAAAAAATATGCTCCGAAATCAACTTCTGTCACCTTAGTGATACATTTTGGGATAGTACCTAAAGTTTAAAGCAGAAATTGGGGCACTTTTAAAATTTTCATTTTTGACCAAAATCGACAGGTCCAGGGCTTAGGGAATTTCTCATATGCCACAAAACGGTTGAAGCTCCTGTTCAAAAATGATGCTCCGAAATCAACTTCTGTCACCTTAGTGATACATTTTGGGATAGTACCTAAAGTTTAAAGCAGAAATTGGAGCACTTTTGAAATTTTCATTTTTGACCAAAATCGACTGGTCGGGGGCTTAGGGTATTTCTCATATGCCACTAAACAGTTGAAGCTACTAAACGGTTGAAGCTCCTGTTCAAAAATTATGCTCCGAAATCAACTTCTGTCACCTTAGTGATACATTTTGGGATAGCACCTAAAGTTTAAAGCAGAAATTGGGGCACTTTTGAAATTTTCATTTTTGACCAAAATTGACAGGTCCGGGGCTTAGGGAATTTCTCATATGCCACTAAATGGTTGAAGATCATGTTAAAAAATGATGCTCCGAAATCAACTTCTGTATCCTTAGTGATACATTTTGGGATTGTACCTAAAGTTTAAAGCAGAAATTAGGGCACTTTTAAAATTTTCATTTTTGACCAAAATCGACAGGTCCGGGGCTTAGGGAATTTCTCATATGCCACTAAACGGTTGAAGCTCCTGTTCAAAAATGATGCTCCGAAATCAACTTCTGTCACCTTAGTGATACATTTTGGGAAAGCACCTAAAGTTTAAAGCAGAAATTGGGGCACTTTTGAAATTTTCATTTTTGACCAAAATAGACAGGTCCGGGGCTTAGGGAATTTCTCATATGCCACTAAACGGTTGAAGCTCCTGTTCAAAAATGGTGCTCCGAAATCAACTTATGTCACCTTAGTGATACATTTTGGGATAGTACCTAAAGTTTAAAGCAGAAATTGGGGCACTTTTGAAATTTTCATTTTTGACCAAAATCGACAGGTCCGGGGCTTATGGAATTTCTCATATGCCACTAAACGGTTGAAGCTCCTGTTCAAAAATGATGCTCCGAAATCAACTTCTGTCACCTTAGTGATACATTTTGGGAAAGCACCTAAAGTTTAAAGCAGAAATTGGGGCACTTTTGAAATTTTCATTTTTGACCAAAATAGACAGGTCCGGGGCTTAGGGAATTTCTCATATGCCACTAAACGGTTGAAGCTCCTGTTCAAAAATGATGCTCCGAAATCAACTTCTGTCACCTTAGTGATACATTTTGGGATAGTACCTAAAGTTTAAAGCAGAAATTGGGGCACTTTTTAAAATTTCATTTTTGACCAAAATCGACAGGGCTGGGGCTTAGGGAATTTCTCATATGCCACAAAACGGTTGAAGCTCCTGTTCAAAAATGATGCTCCGAAATCAACTTCTGTCACCTTAGTGATACATTTTGGGATAGTACCTAAAGTTTAAAGCAGAAATTGGAGCACTTTTGAAATTTTCATTTTTGACCAAAATCGACTGGTCGGGGGCTTAGGGTATTTCTCATATGCCACTAAATAGTTGAAGCTACTAAACGGTTGAAGCTCCTGTTCAAAAATTATGCTCCGAAATCAACTTCTGTCACCTTAGTGATACATTTTGGGATAGCACCTAAAGTTTAAAGCAGAAATTGGGGCACTTTTGAAATTTTCATTTTTGACCAAAATTGACAGGTCCTGGGCTTAGGGAATTTCTCATATGCCACAAAACAGTTGAAGCTCCTGTTCAAAAATGATGCTCCGAAATCAACTTCTGTCACCTTAGTGATACATTTTGGGATAGTACCTAAAGTTTAAAGCAGAACTTAGGGCACTTTTGAAATTTTCATTTTTGACCAAAATCGACAGGTCCAGGGCTTAGGGAATTTCTTATATGCCACAAAACGGTTGAAGCTCCTGTTCAAAAATTATGCTCCAAAATCAACTTCTGTCACCTTAGTGATATATTTTGGGATAGTACCTAAAGTTTAAAGCAGAAATTGGGTCACTTTTGACATTTTCATTTTTGACCAAAATCGACAGGTCCGGGGCTTAGGGAATTTCTCATATGCCACAAAACGGTTGAAGCTCCTGTTCAAAAATGATGCTCCGAAATTAACTTCTGTCACCTTAGTGATACATTTTGGGATAGTACCTAAAGTTTAAAGCAGAAATTGGGGCACTTTTGAAATTTTAATTTTTGACCAAAATCAACAGGTCCGGGGCTTAGGAAATTTCTCATATGCCACAAAACGGTTGAAGCTCCTGTTCAAAAATGATGCTCCGAAATCAACTTCTGTCACCTTAGTGATACATTTTGGGATAGTACCTAAAGTTTAAAGCAGAAATTGGAGCACTTTTGAAAATTTCATTTTTGACCAAAATCGACAGGTCCGGGCCTTAGGGAATTTCTCATATGCCACTAAACGGTTGAAGCTACTAAACGGTTGAAGCTCCTATTTAAAAATTATGCTCCGAAATCAACTTCTGTCACCTTAGTGATACATTTTGGGATAGTACCTAAAGTTTAAAGCAGAAATTGGGGCCCTTTTGACATTTTCATTTTTGACCAAAATCGACAGGCCCGGGGCTTAGGGAATTTCTCATATGCCACAAAACAGTTGAAGCTCCTGTTCAAAAATGATGCTCCGAAATCAACTTCTGTCACCTTAGTGATACATTTTGGGATAGTACCTAAAGTTTAAAGCAGAAATTGGAGCACTTTTGAAAATTTCATTTTTGACCAAACTCGACAGGTCCGGGGCTTAGGGAATTTCTCATATGCCACAAAACAGTTGAAGCTCCTGTTCAAAAATGATGCTCCGAAATCAACTTCTGTCACCTTAGTGATACATTTTGGGACAGTACCTAAAGTTTAAAGCAGAAATTGGAGCACTTTTGAAAATTTCATTTTTGACCAAAATCGACAGGTCCGGGCCTTAGGGAATTTCTCATATGCCACTAAACGGTTGAAGCTACTAAACGGTTGAAGCTCCTGTTCAAAAATTATGCTCCGAAATCAACTTCTGTCACCTTAGTGATACATTTTGGGATAGTACCTAAAGTTTAAAGCAGAAATTGGGGCACTTTTTAAATTGTCATTTTTGACCAAAATCGACAGGTCCGGGGCTTAGGGAATTTCTCATATGCCACAAAACGGTTGAAGCTCCTGTTCAAAAATGATGCTCCAAAATCAACTTCTGTCACCTTAGTGATACATTTTGGGATAGTACCTAAAGTTTAAAGCAGAAATTGGAGCACTTTTGAAATTTCCATTTTTGACCAAAATCGACAGGTCCGGGGCTTAGGGAATTTCTCATATGCCACTAAACGGTTGAAGCTCCTGTTCAAAAATGATGCTCCGAAATCAACTTCTGTCACCTTAGTGATACATTTTGGGATAGTACCTAAAGTTTAAAGCAGAAATTGGGGCACTTTTGAAATTTTCATTTTTGACCAAAATCGACAGGGCTGGGGCTTAGGGAATTTCTCATATGCCACAAAACGGTTGAAGCTCCTGTTCAAAAATGATGCTCCGAAATCAACTTCTGTCACCTTAGTGATACATTTTGTGATAGTACCTAAAGTTTAAAGCAGAAATTGGAGCACTTTTGAAATTTTCATTTTTGACCAAAATCGACTGGTCGGGGGCTTAGGGTATTTCTCATATGCCACTAAACAGTTGAAGCTACTAAACGGTTGAAGCTCCTGTTCAAAAATTATGCTCCGAAATCAACTTCTGTCACCTTAGTGATACATTTTGGGATAGTACCTAAAGTTTAAAGCAGAAATTGGGGCACTTTTGAAATTTTAATTTTTGACCAAAACCGACAGGTCCGGGGCTTAGGGAATTTCTCATATGCCACAAAACGGTTGAAGCTCCTGTTCAAAAATGATGCTCCAAAATCAACTTCTGTCACCTTAGTGATATATTTTGGGATAGCACCTAAAGTTTAAAGCAGAAATTGTGGCACTTTTGAAATTTTCATTTTTGACCAAAATCGACAGGTCCGGGGCTTAGGGAATTTCTCATATGCCACTAAACGATTGAAGCTCCTGTTCAATAAGGATGATCCATAATCAACTTCTGTCACCTTAGTGATACATTTTGGGATAGTACCTAAAGTTTAAAGCAGAAATTGGGGCACTTTTGAAATTTTCATTTTTGACCAAAATCGACTGGTCGGGGGCTTAGGGTATTTCTCATATGCCACTAAACAGTTGAAGCTACTAAACGGTTGAAGCTCCTGTTCAAAAATTATGCTCCGAAATCAACTTCTGTCACCTTAGTGATACATTTTGGGATAGTACCTAAAGTTTAAAGCAGAAATTGGGGCACTTTTGAAATTTTAATTTTTGACCAAAACCGACAGGTCCGGGGCTTAGGGAATTTCTCATATGCCACAAAACTGTTGAAGCTCCTGTTCAAAAATGATGCTCCAAAATCAACTTCTGTCACCTTAGTGATATATTTTGGGATAGCACCTAAAGTTTAAAGCAGAAATTGTGGCACTTTTGAAATTTTCATTTTTGACCAAAATCGACAGGTCCGGGACTTAGGGAATTTCTCATATGCCACTAAACGATTGAAGCTCCTGTTCAATAATGATGATCCATAATCAACTTCTGTCACCTTAGTGATACATTTTGGGATAGTACCTAAAGTTTAAAGCAGAAATTGGGGCACTTTTGAAATTTTCATTTTTGACCAAAATCGACAGGTCCGGGGCTTATGGAATTTCTCATATGCCACTAAACGGTTGAAGCTCCTGTTCAAAAATGATGCTCCGAAATCAACTTCTGTCACCTTAGTGATACATTTTGGGATAGTAATTCAAGTTTAAAGCAGAAATTGGGGCACTTTTTAAATTTTCATTTTTGACCAAAATCGACAGGTCTGGGGCTTAGGGAATTTCTCATATGCCAGAAAACAGTTGAAGCTCCTGTTCAAAAATGATGCTCCGAAATCAACTTCTGTCACCTTAGAGATACATTTTGGGATAGTACCTAAAGTTTTAAGCAGAAATTGGGGCACTTTTGACATTTTCATTTTTGACCAAAATCGACAGGTCCGGGGCTTAGGGAATTTCTCATATGCCACTAAACGGTTGAAGCTCCTGTTCAAAAATGATGCTCCGAAATCAACTTCTGTCACCTTAGTGATACATTTTGGAATAGCACCTAAAGTTTAAAGCAGAAATTGGGTCACTTTTGACATTTTCATTTTTGACCAAAATCGACAGGTCCGGGGCTTAGGGAATTTATCATATGCCACAAAACGGTTGAAGCTCCTGTTCAAAAATGATGCTCCGAAATCAACTTCTGTCACCTTAGTGATACATTTTGGGATAGTACCTAAAGTTTAAAGCAGAAATTGGGGCACTTTTGACATTTTCATTTTTGACCAAAATCGACAGGTCCGGGGCTTAGGGAATTTCTCATATGCCACTAAACGGTTGAAGCTCCTGTTCAAAAATGATGCTCCGAAATCAACTTCTGTCACCTTAGTGATACATTTTGGAATAGCACCTAAAGTTTAAAGCAGAAATTGGGTCACTTTTGACATTTTCATTTTTGACCAAAATCGACAGGTCCGGGGCTTAGGGAATTTATCATATGCCACAAAACGGTTGAAGCTCCTGTTCAAAAATGATGCTCCGAAATCAACTTCTGTCACCTTAGTGATACATTTTGGGATAGTACCTAAAGTTTAAAGCAGAAATTGGGGCACTTTTGACATTTTCATTTTTGACCAAAATCGACAGGTCCGGGGCTTAGGGAATTTCTCATATGCCACAAAACGGTTGAAGCTCCTGTTCAGAAAATGATGCTCCAAAATCAACTTCTGTCACCTTAGTGATACATTTTAGGATAGTACATAAAGTTTAAAGCAGAAATTGGGGCACTTTTAAAATTTTCATTTTTGACCAAAATCGACAGGTCCAGGGCTTAGGGAATTTCTCATATGCCACAAAACGGTTGAAGCTCCTGTTCAAAAATGATGCTCCGAAATCAACTTCTGTAACCTTAGCGATACATTTTGGGATAGTACCTAAAGTTTAAAGCAGAAATTGGGGCACTTTTGAAATTTTCATTTTTGACCAAAATCGACAGGTCCGGGGCTTATGGAATTTCTCATATGCCACAAAACGGTTGAAGCTCCTGTTCAATAATGATGCTCCGAAATCAACTTCTGTCACCTTAGTGATACATTTTGGGATAGCACCTAAAGTTTAAAGCAGAAATTGGGGCACTTTTGAAATTTTCATTTTTGACCAAAATAGACAGGTCCGGGGCTTAGGGAATTTCTCATATGCCACTAAACGGTTGAAGCTCCTGTTCAAAAATGATGCTCCGAAATCAACTTCTGTCACCTTAGTGATACATTTTGGGATAGTACCTAAAGTTTAAAGCAGAAATTGGGGCACTTTTGAAATTTTCATTTTTGACCAAAATCGACAGGTCCGGGGCTTAGGGAATTTCTCATATGCCACTAAACGGTTGAAGCTCCTGTTCAAAAATGATGCGCCAAAATCAACTTCTGTCACCTTAGTGATACATTTTGGGATAGTACCTAAAGTTTAAAGCAGAAATTGGGGCACTTTTGAAATTTTCATTTTTGACCAAAATCGCCAGGTCCTGGGCATAGGGAATTTCTCATATGCCACTAAACGGTTGAAGCTCATGTTAAAAAATTATGCTCCAAAATCAACTTCTGTCACCTTAGTGATACATTTTGGGATAGTACCTAAAGTTTAAAGCAGAAATTGGGGCACTTTTGACATTTTCATTTTTGACCAAAATCGACAGGTCCGGGGCTTAGGGAATTTCTCATATGCCACAAAACGGTTGAAGCTCCTGTTCAAAAATGATGCGCCAAAATCAACTTCTGTCACCTTAGTGATACATTTTGGGATAGTACCTAAAGTTTAAAGCAGAAATTGGGGCACTTTTGAAATTTTCATTTTTTACCAAAATTGACAGGTCCAGGGCTTAGGGAATTTCTCATATGCCACTAAACGGTTGAAGCTCATGTTAAAAAATGATGCTCCGAAATCAACTTCTGTCACCTTAGTGATACATTTTTGGATAGTACCTAAAGTTTAAAGCAGAATTTGGGGCACTTTTGACATTTTAATTTTTTGACCAAAATCGACAGGTCCGGGGCTTAGGGAATTTCTCATATGCCACAAAACGGTTGAAGCTCCTGTTCAAAAATGATGCTCCGAAATCAACTTCTGTAACCTTAGTGATACATTTTGGTATTGTACTTAAAGTTTAAAGCAGAAATTGGGGCACTTTTGTCATTTTCATTTTTGACCAAAATCGACAGGTCCGGGGCTTAGAGAATTTCTCATACGCCAGAAAACAGTTGAAGCTCCTGTTCAAAAATGATGCTCCGAAATCAACTTCTGTAACCTTAGTGATACATTTTGGTATTGTACTTAAAGTTTAAAGCAGAAATTGGGGCACTTTTGTCATTTTCATTTTTGACCAAAATCGACAGGTCCGGGGCTTAGAGAATTTCTCATATGCCAGAAAACAGTTGAAGCTCCTGTTCAAAAATGATGCTCCGAAATCAACATCTGTCACCTTAGTGATACATTTTGGGATAGTACCTAAAGTTTAAAGCAGAAATTGGGGCACTTTTGAAATTTTCATTTTTGACCAAAATCGACAGGTCCGGGGCTTAGGGAATTTCTCATATGCCACTAAACGGTTGAAGCTCCTGTTCAAAAATGATGATCCGAAATCAACTTCTGTCACCTTAGTGATACATTTTGGGATAGTACCTAAAGTTTAAAGCAGAAATTGGGGCACTTTTGACATTTTCATTTTTGACCAAAATCGACAGGTCCGGGGCTTAGGGAATTTCTCATATGCCACAAAACGGTTGAAGCTCCTGTTCAAAAATGATGCTCCGAAATCAACTTTTGTCACCTTAGTGATACATTTTGGGATAGTACCTAAAGTTTAAAGCAGAATTTGGGGCACTTTTGACATTTTCATTTTTGACCAAAATCGACAGGTCCGGGGCTTAGGGAATTTCTCATATGCCACAAAATAATTGAAGCTCCTGTTCAAAAATGATGCTCCGAAATCAACTTCTGTCACCTTAGTGATACATTTTGGGATAGTACCTAAAGTTTAAAGCAGAATTTGGGGCACTTTTGAAATTTTCATTTTTGACCAAAATCGACAGGTCCGGGGCTTAGGGAATTTCTCATATGCCACAAAACGGTTGAAGCTCCTGTTCAAAAATGATGCTCCGAAATCAACTTCTGTCACCTTAGTGATACATTTTGGGATAGTACCTAAAGTTTAAAGCAGAAATTGGGGCACTTTTGACATTTTCATTTTTGACCAAAATCGACAGGTCCGGGGCTTAGGGAATTTCTCATATGCCACTAAACGGTTGAAGCTCTTGTTCAAAAATGATGATCCGAAATCAACTTCTGTCACCTTAGTGATACATTTTGGGATAGTACCTAAAGTTCAAAGCACAAATTGTGGCACTTTTGAAATTTTTATTTTTGTCCAAAATCGACAGGTCCGGGGCTTAGGGAATTTCTCATAAGCGACTAAACGGTTGAAGCTCCTGTTCAAAAATGATGCTCCGAAATCAACTTCTGTCACCTTAGTGATACATTTTGGAATAGCACCTAAAGTTTAAAGCAGAAATTGGGGCACTTTTGACATTTTCATTTTTGACCAAAATCGACAGGTCCGGGGCTTAGGGAATTTCTCATATGCCACAAAACGGTTGAAGCTCCTGTTCAAAAATGATGCTCCGAAATCAACTTTTGTCACCTTAGTGATACATTTTGGGATAGTACCTAAAGTTTAAAGCAGAATTTGGGGCACTTTTGAAATTTTCATATTTGACCAAAATCGACAGGTCCGGGGCTTAGGGAATTTCTCATATGCCACAAAACGGTTGAAGCTCCTGTTCAAAAATGATGCTCCAAAATCAACTTCTGTCACCTTAGTGATACATTTTGGGATAGTACCTAAAGTTTAAAGCAGAAATTGGGGCACTTTTGAAATTTTCATTTTTGACCAAAATTGACAGGTCCGGGGCTTAGGGAATTTCTCATATGCCACTAAACGGTTGAAGCTCCTGTTCAAAAATGATGCTCCGAAATCAACTTATGTCACCTAAGTGATACATTTTGGGATAGCACCTAAAGTTTAAAGCAGAAATTGTGGCACTTTTGAAATTTACATTTTTGACCAAAATCGACAGGTCCGGGGCTTAGGGAATTTCTCATATGCCACAAAACGGTTGAAGCTCCTGTTCAAAAATGATGCGCCAAAATCAACTTCTGTCACCTTAGTGATACATTTTGGGATAGTACCTAAAGTTTAAAGCAGAAATTGGGGCACTTTTGAAATTTTCATTTTTTACCAAAATTGACAGGTCCGGGGCTTAGGGAATTTCTCATATGCCACTAAACGGTTGAAGCTCATGTTAAAAAATGATGCTCCGAAATCAACTTCTGTCACCTTAGTGATACATTTTTGGATAGTACCTAAAGTTTAAAGCAGAATTTGGGGCACTTTTGACATTTTAATTTTTGACCAAAATCGACAGGTCCGGGGCTTAGAGAATTTCTCATATGCCAGAAAACAGTTGAAGCTCCTGTTCAAAAATGATGCTCCGAAATCAACATCTGTCACCTTAGTGATACATTTTGGGATAGTACCTAAAGTTTAAAGCAGAAATTGGGGCACTTTTGAAATTTTCATTTTTGACCAAAATCGACAGGTCCGGGGCTTAGGGAATTTCTCATATGCCACAAAACGGTTGAAGCTCCTGTTCAAAAATGATGCTCCGAAATCAACTTTTGTCACCTAAGTGATACATTTTGGGATAGTACCTAAAGTTTAAAGCAGAATTTGGGGCACTTTTGACATTTTCATTTTTGACCAAAATCAACAGGTCCGGGGCTTAGGGAATTTCTCATATGCCACAAAACGGTTGAAGCTCCTGTTCAAAAATGATGCGCCAAAATCAACTTCTGTCACCTTAGTGATACATTTTGGGATAGTACCTAAAGTTTAAAGCAGAAATTGGGGCACTTTTGAAATTTTCATTTTTTACCAAAATTGACAGGTCCGGGGCTTAGGGAATTTCTCATATGCCACTAAACGGTTGAAGCTCATGTTAAAAAATGATGCTCCGAAATCAACTTCTGTCACCTTAGTGATACATTTTTGGATAGTACCTAAAGTTTAAAGCAGAATTTGGGGCACTTTTGACATTTTAATTTTTGACCAAAATCGACAGGTCCGGGGCTTAGGGAATTTCTCATATGCCACAAAACGGTTGAAGCTCCTGTTCAAAAATGATGCTCCGAAATCAACTTCTGTAACCTTAGTGATACATTTTGGTATTGTACTTAAAGTATAAAGCAGAAATTGGGGCACTTTTGTCATTTTCATTTTTGACCAAAATCGACAGGTCCGGGGCTTAGAGAATTTCTCATACGCCAGAAAACAGTTGAAGCTCCTGTTCAAAAATGATGCTCCGAAATCAACTTCTGTAACCTTAGTGATACATTTTGGTATTGTACTTAAAGTTTAAAGCAGAAATTGGGGCACTTTTGTCATTTTCATTTTTGACCAAAATCGACAGGTCCGGGGCTTAGAGAATTTCTCATATGCCAGAAAACAGTTGAAGCTCCTGTTCAAAAATGATGCTCCGAAATCAACATCTGTCACCTTAGTGATACATTTTGGGATAGTACCTAAAGTTTAAAGCAGAAATTGGGGCACTTTTGAAATTTTCATTTTTGACCAAAATCGACAGGTCCGGGGCTTAGGGAATTTCTCATATGCCACTAAACGGTTGAAGCTCCTGTTCAAAAATGATGCTCCGAAATCAACTTTTGTCACCTTAGTGATACATTTTGGGATAGTACCTAAAGTTTAAAGCAGAATTTGGGGCACTTTTGACATTTTCATTTTTGACCAAAATCGACAGGTCCGGGGCTTAGGGAATTTCTCATATGCCTCAAAATGGTTGAAGCTCCTGTTCAAAAATGATGCTCCGAAATCAACTTCTGTCACCTTAGTGATACATTTTGGGATAGTACCTAAATTTTAAAGCAGAATTTGGGGCACTTTTGAAATTTTCATTTTTGACCAAAATCGACAGGTCCGGGGCTTAGGGAATTTCTCATATGCCACTAAACGGTTGAAGCTCCTGTTAAAAAATGATGCTCCGAAATCAACTTATGTCACCTAAGTGATACATTTTGGGATAGCACCTAAAGTTTAAAGCAGAAATTGTGGCACTTTTGAAATTTACATTTTTGACCAAAATCGACAGGTCCGGGGCTTAGGGAATTTCTCATATGCCACAAAACGGTTGAAGCTCCTGTTCAAAAATGTAGCGCCAAAATCAACTTCTGTCACCTTAGTGATACATTTTGGGATAGTACCTAAAGTTTAAAGCAGAAATTGGGGCACTTTTGAAATTTTCATTTTTTACCAAAATTGACAGGTCCGGGGCTTAGGGAATTTCTCATATGCCACTAAACGGTTGAAGCTCATGTTAAAAAATGATGCTCCGAAATCAACTTCTGTCACCTTAGTGATACATTTTTGGATAGTACCTAAAGTTTAAAGCAGAATTTGGGGCACTTTTGACATTTTAATTTTTGACCAAAATCGACAGGTCCGGGGCTTAGGGAACTTCTCATATGCCACAAAACGGTTGAAGCTCCTGTTCAAAAATGATGCTCCGAAATCAACTTCTGTAACCTTAGTGATACATTTTGGTATTGTACTTAAAGTTTAAAGCAGAAATTGGGGCACTTTTGTCATTTTCATTTTTGACCAAAATCGACAGGTCCGGGGCTTAGAGAATTTCTCATACGCCAGAAAACAGTTGAAGCTCCTGTTCAAAAATGATGCTCCGAAATCAACTTCTGTAACCTTAGTGATACATTTTGGTATTGTACTTAAAGTTTAAAGCAGAAATTGGGGCACTTTTGTCAGTTTCATTTTTGACCAAAATCGACAGGTCCGGGGCTTAGAGAATTTCTCATATGCCAGAAAACAGTTGAAGCTCCTGTTCAAAAATGATGCTCCGAAATCAACATCTGTCACCTTAGTGATACATTTTGGGATAGTACCTAAAGTTTAAAGCAGAAATTGGGGCACTTTTGAAATTTTCATTTTTGACCAAAATCGACAGGTCCGGGGCTTAGGGAATTTCTCATATGCCACTAAACGGTTGAAGCTCCTGTTCAAAAATGATGATCCGAAATCAACTTCTGTCACCTTAGTGATACATTTTGGGATAGTACCTAAAGTTTAAAGCAGAAATTGGGGCACTTTTGACATTTTCATTTTTGACCAAAATCGACAGGTCCGGGGCTTAGGGAATTTCTCATATGCCACAAAACGGTTGAAGCTCCTGTTCAAAAATGATGCTCCGAAATCAACTTTTGTCACCTAAGTGATACATTTTGGGATAGTACCTAAAGTTTAAAGCAGAATTTGGGGCACTTTTGACATTTTCATTTTTGACCAAAATCGACAGGTCCGGGGCTTAGGGAATTTCTCATATGCCACAAAACGGTTGAAGCTCCTGTTCAAAAATGATGCGCCAAAATCAACTTCTGTCACCTTAGTGATATATTTTGGGATAGTACCTAAAGTTTAAAGCAGAAATTGGGGCACTTTTGAAATTTTCATTTTTTACCAAAATTGACAGGTCCGGGGCTTAGGGAATTTCTCATATGCCACTAAACGGTTGAAGCTCATGTTAAAAAATGATGCTCCGATATCAACTTCTGTCACCTTAGTGATACACTTTTGGATAGTACCTAAAGTTTAAAGCAGAATTTGGGGCACTTTTGACATTTTAATTTTTGACCAAAATCGACAGGTCCGGGGCTTAGGGAATTTCTCATATGCCACAAAACGGTTGAAGCTCCTGTTCAAAAATGATGCTCCGAAATCAACTTCTGTAACCTTAGTGATACATTTTGGTATTGTACTTAAAGTTTAAAGCAGAAATTGGGGCACTTTTGTCATTTTCATTTTTGACCAAAATCGACAGGTCCGGGGCTTAGAGAATTTCTCATACGCCAGAAAACAGTTGAAGCTCCTGTTCAAAAATGATGCTCCGAAATCAACTTCTGTAACCTTAGTGATACATTTTGGTATTGTACTTAAAGTTTAAAGCAGAAATTGGGGCACTTTTGTCATTTTCATTTTTGACCAAAATCGACAGGTCCGGGGCTTAGAGAATTTCTCATATGCCAGAAAACAGTTGAAGCTCCTGTTCAAAAATGATGCTCCGAAATCAACATCTGTCACCTTAGTGATACATTTTGGGATAGTACCTAAAGTTTAAAGCAGAAATTGGGGCACTTTTGAAATTTTCATTTTTGACCAAAATCGACAGGTCCGGGGCTTAGGGAATTTCTCATATGCCACTAAACGGTTGAAGCTCCTGTTCAAAAATGATGATCCGAAATCAACTTCTGTCACCTTAGTGATACATTTTGGGATAGTACCTAAAGTTTAAAGCAGAAATTGGGGCACTTTTGACATTTTCATTTTTGACCAAAATCGACAGGTCCGGGGCTTAGGGAATTTCTCATATGCCACAAAACGGTTGAAGCTCCTGTTCAAAAATGATGCTCCGAAATCAACTTTTGTCACCTTAGTGATACATTTTGGGATAGTACCTAAAGTTTAAAGCAGAATTTGGGGCACTTTTGACATTTTCATTTTTGACCAAAATCGACAGGTCCGGGGCTTAGGGAATTTCTCATATGCCACAAAATGGTTGAAGCTCCTGTTCAAAAATGATGCTCCGAAATCAACTTCTGTCACCTTAGTGATACATTTTGGGATAGTACCTAAAGTTTAAAGCAGAATTTGGGGCACTTTTGAAATTTTCATTTTTGACCAAAATCGACAGGTCCGGGGCTTAGGGAATTTCTCATATGCCACAAAACGGTTGAAGCTCCTGTTCAAAAATGATGCTCCGAAATCAACTTCTGTCACCTTAGTGATACATTTTGGAATAGTACCTAAAGTTTAAAGCAGAAATTGGGGCACTTTTGAAATTTTCATTTTTGACCAAAATCGACAGGTCCGGGGCTTAGCGAATTTCTCATATGCCACAAAACGGTTGAAGCTCCTGTTCAAAAATGATGCTCCGAAATCAACTTTTGTCACCTTAGTGATACATTTTGGGATAGTACCTAAAGTTTAAAGCAGAAATTGGGGCACTTTTGACATTTTCATTTTTGACCAAAATCGACAGGTCCGGGGCTTAGGGAATTTCTCATAAGCCACAAAACGGTTGAAGCTCCTGTTCAAAAATGATGCTCCGAAATCAACTTTTGTCACCTTAGTTATACATTTTGGGATAGCACCTAAAGTTTAAAGCAGAAATTGGGGCACTTTTGACATTTTCATTTTTGACCAAAATCGACAGGTCCGGGGCTTAGGGAATTTCTCATATGCCACTAAACGGTTGAAGCTCTTGTTCAAAAATGATGATCCGAAATCAACTTCTGTCACCTTAGTGATACATTTTGGGATAGTACCTAAAGTTCAAAGCACAAATTGTGGCACTTTTGAAATTTTTATTTTTGTCCAAAGTCGACAGGTCCGGGGCTTAGGGAATTTCTCATAAGCGACTAAACGGTTGAAGCTCCTGTTCAAAAATGATGCTCCGAAATCAACTTTTGTCACCTTAGTGATACATTTTGGGATAGTACCTAAAGTTTAAAGCAGAATTTGGGGCACTTTTGAAATTTTCATATTTGACCAAAATCGACAGGTCCGGGGCTTAGGGAATTTCTCATATGCCACAAAACGGTTGAAGCTCCTGTTCAAAAATGATGCTCCAAAATCAACTTCTGTCACCTTAGTGATACATTTTGGGATAGTACCTAAAGTTTAAAGCAGAAATTGGGGCACTTTTGAAATTTTCATTTTTGACCAAAATCGACAGGTCCGGGGCTTAGGGAATTTCTCATATGCCACAAAACGGTTGAAGCTCCTGTTCAAAAATGATGCGCCAAAATCAACTTCTGTCACCTTAGTGATACATTTTGGGATAGTACCTAAAGTTTAAAGCAGAAATTGGGGCACTTTTGAAATTTTCATTTTTTACCAAAATTGACAGGTCCGGGGCTTAGGGAATTTCTCATATGCCACTAAACGGTTGAAGCTCATGTTAAAAAATGATGCTCCGAAATCAACTTCTGTCACCTTAGTGATACATTTTTGGATAGTACCTAAAGTTTAAAGCAGAATTTGGGGCACTTTTGACATTTTAATTTTTGACCAAAATCGACAGGTCCGGGGCTTAGGGAACTTCTCATATGCCACAAAACGGTTGAAGCTCCTGTTCAAAAATGATGCTCCGAAATCAACTTCTGTAACCTTAGTGATACATTTTGGTATTGTACTTAAAGTTTAAAGCAGAAATTGGGGCACTTTTGTCATTTTCATTTTTGACCAAAATCGACAGGTCCGGGGCTTAGAGAATTTCTCATACGCCAGAAAACAGTTGAAGCTCCTGTTCAAAAATGATGCTCCGAAATCAACTTCTGTAACCTTAGTGATACATTTTGGTATTGTTCTTAAAGTTTAAAGCAGAAATTGGGGCACTTTTGTCAGTTTCATTTTTGACCAAAATCGACAGGTCCGGGGCTTAGAGAATTTCTCATATGCCAGAAAACAGTTGAAGCTCCTGTTCAAAAATGATGCTCCGAAATCAACATCTGTCACCTTAGTGATACAGTACATTTTGGGATAGTACCTAAAGTTTAAAGCAGAAATTGGGGCACTTTTGAAATTTTCATTTTTGACCAAAATCGACAGGTCCGGGGCTTAGGGAATTCCTCATATGCCACTAAACGGTTGAAGCTCCTGTTCAAAAATGATGATCCGAAATCAACTTCTGTCACCTTAGTGATACATTTTGGGATAGTACCTAAAGTTTAAAGCAGAAATTGGGGCACTTTTGACATTTTCATTTTTGACCAAAATCGACAGGTCCGGCCGGGGCTTAGGGAATTTCTCATATGCCACAAAACGGTTGAAGCTCCTGTTCAAAAATGATGCTCCGAAATCAACTTTTGTCACCTAAGTGATACATTTTGGGATAGTACCTAAAGTTTAAAGCAGAATTTGGGGCACTTTTGACATTTTCATTTTTGACCAAAATCGACAGGTCCGGGGCTTAGAGAATTTCTCATATGCCACAAAATGGTTGAAGCTCCTGTTCAAAAATGATGCTCCGAAATCAACTTCTGTCACCTTAGTGATACATTTTGGGATAGTACCTAAAGTTTAAAGCAGAATTTGGGGCACTTTTGAAATTTTCATTTTTGACCAAAATCGACAGGTCCGGGGCTTAGGGAATTTCTCATATGCCACAAAACGGTTGAAGCTCCTGTTCAAAAATGATGCTCCAAAATCAACTTCTGTCACCTTAGTGATACATTTTGGGATAGTACCTAAAGTTTAAAGCAGAAATTGGGGCACTTTTTAAATTTTCATTTTTGACCAAAATCGAATGGGACGGGGCTTAGGGAATTTCTCATATGCCACAAAACGGTTGAAGCTCCTGTTCAAAAATGATGCTCCGAAATCAACTTCTGTCACCTTAGTGATACATTTTGGAATAGTACCTAAAGTTTAAAGCAGAAATTGGGGCACTTTTGAAATTTTAATTTTTGACCAAAATCGACAGGTCCGGGGCTTAGGGAATTTCTCATATGCCACAAAACGGTTGAAGCTCCTGTTCAAAAATGATGCTCCGAAATCAACTTTTGTCACCTTAGTTATACATTTTGGGATAGTACCTAAAGTTTAAAGCAGAAATTGGGGCACTTTTGAAATTTTCATTTTTGACCAAAATCGACAGGTCCGGGGCTTAGGGAATTTCTCATATGCCACTAAACGGTTGAAGCTCCTGTTCAAAAATGATGATCCGAAATCAACTTCTGTCACCTTAGTGATACATTTTGGGATAGTACCTAAAGTTTAAAGCAGAAATTGGGGCACTTTTGACATTTTCATTTTTGACCAAAATCGACAGGTCCGGCCGGGGCTTAGGGAATTTCTCATATGCCACAAAACGGTTGAAGCTCCTGTTCAAAAATGATGCTCCGAAATCAACTTTTGTCACCTAAGTGATACATTTTGGGATAGTACCTAAAGTTTAAAGCAGAATTTGGGGCACTTTTGACATTTTCATTTTTGACCAAAATCGACAGGTCCGGGGCTTAGAGAATTTCTCATATGCCACAAAATGGTTGAAGCTCCTGTTCAAAAATGATGCTCCGAAATCAACTTCTGTCACCTTAGTGATACATTTTGGGATAGTACCTAAAGTTTAAAGCAGAATTTGGGGCACTTTTGAAATTTTCATTTTTGACCAAAATCGACAGGTCCGGGGCTTAGGGAATTTCTCATATGCCACAAAACGGTTGAAGCTCCTGTTCAAAAATGATGCTCCAAAATCAACTTCTGTCACCTTAGTGATACATTTTGGGATAGTACCTAAAGTTTAAAGCAGAAATTGGGGCACTTTTTAAATTTTCATTTTTGACCAAAATCGAATGGGACGGGGCTTAGGGAATTTCTCATATGCCACAAAACGGTTGAAGCTCCTGTTCAAAAATGATGCTCCGAAATCAACTTCTGTCACCTTAGTGATACATTTTGGAATAGTACCTAAAGTTTAAAGCAGAAATTGGGGCACTTTTGAAATTTTAATTTTTGACCAAAATCGACAGGTCCGGGGCTTAGGGAATTTCTCATATGCCACAAAACGGTTGAAGCTCCTGTTCAAAAATGATGCTCCGAAATCAACTTTTGTCACCTTAGTTATACATTTTGGGATAGTACCTAAAGTTTAAAGCAGAAATTGGGGCACTTTTGACATTTTCATTTTTGACCAAAATCGACAGGTCCGAGGCTTAGGGAATTTCTCATATGCCACAAAACGGTTGAAGCTCCTGTTCAAAAATGATGCTCCGAAATCAACTTTTGTCACCTTAGTTATACATTTTGGGATAGTACCTAAAGTTTAAAGCAGAAATTGGGGCACTTTTGACATTTTCATTTTTGACCAAAATCGACAGGTCCGGGGCTTAGGGAATTTCTCAAATGCCACTAAACGGTTGAAGCTCTTGTTCAAAAATGATGATCCGAAATCAACTTCTGTCACCTTAGTGATACATTTTGGGATAGTACCTAAAGTTCAAAGCACAAATTGGGGCACTTTTGACATTTTTATTTTTGTCCAAAATCGACAGGTCCGGGGCTTAGGGAATTTCTCATAAGCGACTAAACGGTTGAAGCTCCTGTTCAAAAATGATGCTCCGAAATCAACTTCTGTCACCTTAGTGATACATTTTGGAATAGCACCTAAAGTTTAAAGCAGAAATTGGGGCACTTTTGACATTTTCATTTTTGACCAAAATCGACAGGTCCGGGGCTTAGGGAATTTCTCATATGCCACTAAACGGTTGAAGCTCCTGTTCAAAAATGATGCTCCGAAATCAACTTATGTCACCTAAGTGATACATTTTGGAATAGCACCTAAAGTTTAAAGCAGAAATTGTGGCACTTTTGAAATTTACATTTTTGACCAAAATCGACAGGTCCGGGGCTTAGGGAATTTCTCATATGCCACAAAACGGTTGAAGCTCCTGTTCAAAAATGATGCGCCAAAATCAACTTCTGTCACCTTAGTGATACATTTTGGGATAGTACCTAAAGTTTAAAGCAGAAATTGGGGCACTTTTGACATTTTCATTTTTGACCAAAATCGACAGGTCCGGGGCTTAGGGAATTTCTCATATGCCACAAAACGGTTGAAGCTCCTGTTCAAAAATGATGCTCCGAAATCAACTTTTGTCACCTTAGTTATACATTTTGGGATAGTACCTAAAGTTTAAAGCAGAAATTGGGGCACTTTTGACATTTTCATTTTTGACCAAAATCGACAGGTCCGGGGCTTAGGGAATTTCTCATATGCCACTAAACGGTTGAAGCTCTTGTTCAAAAATGATGATCCGAAATCAACTTCTGTCACCTTAGTGATACATTTTGGGATAGTACCTAAAGTTCAAAGAACAAATTGGGGCACTTTTGACATTTTCATTTTTGACCAAAATCGACAGGTCCGGGGCTTAGGGAATTTCTCATATCCCACAAAACGGTTGAAGCTCCTGTTCAAAAATGATGCTCCGAAATCAACTTCTGTCACCTTAGTGATACATTTTGGGATAGTACCTAAAGTTTAAAGCAGAAATTGGGCACTTTTGAAATTGTCATTTTTGACCAAAATCGACAGGTCCGGGGCTTAGGGAGTTTCTCATATGCCACAAAACGGTTGAAGCTCCTGTTCAAAAATGATGCTCCGAAATCAACTTTTGTCACCTTAGTGATACATTTTGGGATAGTAACAAAAGTTTAAAGCAGAATTTGGGGCAATTTTGAAATTTTCATATTTGACCAAAATCGACAGGTCCGGGGCTTAGGGAATTTCTCATATGCCACAAAACGGTTGAAGCTCCTGTTCAAAAATGATGCTCCAAAATCAACTTCTGTCACCTTAGTGATACATTTTGGGATAGTACCTAAAGTTTAAAGCAGAAATTGGGGCACTTTTGAAATTTTCATTTTTGACCAAAATTGACAGGTCCGGGGCTTAGGGAATTTCTCATATGCCACTAAACGGTTGAAGCTCCTGTTCAAAAATGATGCTCCGAAATCAACTTATGTCACCTAAGTGATACATTTTGGAATAGCACCTAAAGTTTAAAGCAGAAATTGTGGCACTTTTGAAATTTACATTTTTGACCAAAATTGACAGGTCCGGGGCTTAGGGAATTTCTCATATGCCACTAAACGGTTGAAGCTCCTGTTCAAAAATGATGCGCCAAAATCAACTTCTGTCACCTTAGTGATACATTTTGGGATAGTACCTAAAGTTTAAAGCAGAAATTGGGGCACTTTTGAAATTTTCATTTTTTACCAAAATTGACAGGTCCGGGGCTTAGGGAATTTCTCATATGCCACTAAACGGTTGAAGCTCATGTTAAAAAATGATGCTCCGAAATCAACTTCTGTCACCTTAGTGATACATTTTTGGATAGTACCTAAAGTTTAAAGCAGAATTTGGGGCACTTTTGACATTTTAATTTTTGACCAAAATCGACAGGTCCGGGGCTTAGGGAATTTCTCATATGCCACAAAACGGTTGAAGCTCCTGTTCAAAAATGATGCTCCGAAATCAACTTCTGTAACCTTAGTGATACATTTTGGTATTGTACTTAAAGTTTAAAGCAGAAATTGGGGCACTTTTGTCATTTTCATTTTTGACCAAAATCGACAGGTCCGGGGCTTAGAAAATTTCTCATATGCCAGAAAACAGTTGAAGCTCCTGTTCAAAAATGATGCTCCGAAATCAACTTTTGTCACCTTAGTGATACATTTTGGGATAGTACCTAAAGTTTAAAGCAGAATTTGGGGCACTTTTGACATTTTCATTTTTGACCAAAATCGACAGGTCCGGGGCTTAGGGAATTTCTCATATGCCACTAAACGGTTGAAGCTCCTGTTCAAAAATGATGATCCGAAATCAACTTCTGTCACCTTAGTGATACATTTTGGGATAGTACCTAAAGTTTAAAGCAGAATTTGGGGCACTTTTGACATTTTCATTTTTGACCAAAATCGACAGGTCCGGGGCTTAGGGAATTTCTCATATGCCACAAAACGGTTGAAGCTCCTGTTCAAAAATGATGCTCCGAAATCAACTTTTGTCACCATAGTGATACATTTTGGGATAGTACCTAAAGTTTAAAGCAGAATTTGGGGCACTTTTGACATTTTCATTTTTGACCAAAATCGACAGGTCCGGGGCTTAGGGAATTTCTCATATGCCACAAAATGGTTGAAGCTCCTGTTCAAAAATGATGCTCCGAAATCAACTTCTGTCACCTTAGTGATACATTTGGGATAGTACCTAAAGTTTAAAGCAGAATTTGGGGCACTTTTGAAATTTTCATTTTTGAACAAAATCGACAGGTCCGGGGCTTAGGGAATTTCTCATATGCCACAAAACGGTTGAAGCTCCTGTTCAAAAATGATGCTCCGAAATCAACTTCTGTCACCTTAGTGATACATTTTGGGATAGTACCTAAAGTTTAAAGCAGAAATTGGGGCACTTTTGACATTTTCATTTTTGACCAAAACCGACAGGTCCGGGGCTTAGGGAATTTCTCATATGCCACTAAACGGTTGAAGCTCTTGTTCAAAAATGATGATCCGAAATCAACTTCTGTCACCTTAGTGATACATTTTGGGATAGTACCTAAAGTTCAAAGCACAAATTGGGGCACTTTTGAAATTTTTATTTTTGTCCAAAATCGACAGGTCCGGGGCTTAGGGAATTTCTCATAAGCGACTAAACGGTTGAAGCTCCTGTTCAAAAATGATGCTCCGAAATCAACTTCTGTCACCTTAGTGATACATTTTGGAATAGCACCTAAAGTTTAAAGCAGAAATTGGGGCACTTTTGACATTTTCATTTTTGACCAAAATCGACAGGTCCGGGGCTTAGGGAATTTCTCATATCCCACAAAACGGTTGAAGCTCCTGTTCAAAAATGATGCTCCGAAATCAACTTCTATCACCTAAGTGATACATTTTGGGATAGTACCTAAAGTTTAAAGCAGAAATTGGGGCACTTTTGAAATTTTCATTTTTGACCAAAATCGACAAGTCCGGGGCTTAGGGAATTTCTCATATGCCACAAAATGGTTGAAGCTCCTGTTCAAAAATGATGCTCCGAAATCAACTTTTGTCACCTTAGTGATACATTTTGGGATAGTACCTAAAGTTTAAAGCAGAAATTGGGGCACTTTTGAAATTTTCATTTTTGACCAAAATCGACAAGTCCGGGGCTTAGGGAATTTCTCATATGCCACAAAATGGTTGAAGCTCCTGTTCAAAAATGATGCTCCGAAATCAACTTTTGTCACCTTAGTGATACATTTTGGGATAGTACCTAAAGTTTAAAGCAGAAATTGGGGCACTTTTGAAATTTTCATTTTTGACCAAAATTGACAGGTCCGGGGCTTAGGGAATTTCTCATATGCCACTAAACGGTTGAAGCTCCAGTTCAAAAATGATGCTCCGAAATCAACTTATGTCACCTAAGTGATACATTTTGGGATAGCACCTAAAGTTTAAAGCAGAAATTGGGGCACTTTTGAAATTTACATTTTTGACCAAAATCGACAGGTCCGGGGCTTAGGGAATTTCTCATATGCCACTAAACGGTTGAAGCTCCTGTTCAAAAATGATGCTCCGAAATCAACTTCTGTCACCTAAGTGATACATTTTGGGATAGTACCTAAAGTTTAAAGCAGAAATTGGGGCACTTTTGAAATTTTCATTTTTGACCAAAATCGACAGGTCCGGGGCTTAGGGAATTTCTCATATGCCACAAAACGGTTGAAGCTCCTGTTCAAAATGATGCTCCGAAATCAACTTCTGTCACCTTAGTGATACATTTTGGGATAGTACCTAAAGTTTAAAGCAGAAATTGGTGCACTTTTGACATTTTCATTTTTGACCAAAATCGACAGGTCCGGGGCATAGGGAATTTCTAATATGCCACAAAACGGTTGAAGCTCCTGTTCAAAAATGATGCTCCAAAATCAACTTCTGTCACCTTAGTGATACATTTTGGGATAGTACCTAAAGTTTAAAGCAGAAACTGGGGCACTTTTGAAATTTTCATTTTTGACCAAAATCGACAGGTCCGGGGCTTAGGGAATTTCTCATATGCCACTAAACGGTTGAAGCTCCTGTTCAAAAATGATGCTCCGAAATCAACTTCTGTCACCTTAGTGATACATTTTGGGATAGTACCTAAAGTTTAAAGCAGAAATTGGGGCACTTTTGACATTTTCATTTTTGACCAAAATCGACAGGTCCGGCCGGGGCTTAGGGAATTTCTCATATGCGACTAAACGGTTGAAGCTCCTGTTCAAAAATGATACTCCGAAATCAACTTCTGTCACCTTAGTGATACATTTTGGGATAGCACCTAAAGTTTAAAGCAAAAATTGTGGCACTTTTGACATTTTCATTTTTGACCAAAATCGACAGGTCCGGGGCTTAGGGAATTTCTCATATGCCACTAAACGGTTGAAGCTCCTGTTCAAAAATGATGATCCGAAATCAACTTCTGTCACCTTAGTGATACATTTTGGGATAGTACCTAAAGTTTAAAGCAGAAATTGGGGCACTTTTGAAATTTTCATTTTTGACCAAAATCGACAGGTCCGGGGCTTAGGGAATTTCTCATATGCCACAAAACGGTTGAAGCTCCTGTTCAAAAATGATGCTCCAAAATCAACTTCTGTCACCTTAGTGATACATTTTGGGATAGTACCTAAAGTTCAAAGCAGAAATTGGGGCACTTTTGAAATTTTCATTTTTGACCAAAATCGACAGGTCCGGGGCTTAGGGAATTTCTCATATGCCACTAAACGGTTAAAGCTCCTGTTCAAAAATGATGATCCGAAATCAACTTCTGTCACCTTAGTGATACATTTTGGGATAGTACCTAAAGTTTAAAGCAGAAATTGGGGCACTTTTGACATTTTCATTTTTGACCAAAATCGACAGGTCCGGGGCTTAGGGAATTTCTCATATGCCACAAAACGGTTGAAGCTCCTGTTCAAAAATGATGCTCCGAAATCAACTTTTGTCACCTTAGTGATACATTTTGGGATAGTACCTAAAGTTTAAAGCAGAAATTGGAGCACTTTTAAAATTTCCATTTTTGACCAAAATCGACAGGTCCGGGGCTTAGGGAATTTCTCATATGCCACTAAACGGTTGAAGCTCCTGTTCAAAAATTATGCTCCAAAATCAACTTCTGTCACCTTAGTGATACATTTTGGGATAGCACCTAAAGTTTAAAGCAGAAATTGGGGCACTTTTGAAATTTTTATTTTTGACCAAAATCGACAGGTCCGGGGCTTAGGGTATTTCTCATATGCCACTAAACGGTTGAAGCTCCTGTTCAAAAATGATGATCCGAAATCAACTTCTGTCACCTTAGTGATACACTTTGGGATAGTACCTAAAGTTCAAAGCAGAAATTGGGGCACTTTTGAAATTTTCATTTTTGACCAAAATCGACAGGTCCGGGGCTTAGGGAATTTCTCATATGCCACAAAACGGTTGAAGTTACTAAACGGTTGAAGCTCCTGTTCAAAAATCATGCTCCGAAATCAACTTCTGTCACCTTAGTGATACATTTTGGGATAGTACCTAAAGTTTAAAGCAGAAATTGGGGCACTTTTGAAATTTTCATTTTTGACCAAAATCGACAGGTCCGGGGCTTAGGGAATTTCTCATATGCCACTAAACGGTTGAAGCTCCTGTTCAAAAATGATGCTCCTACAGTAAATCAACTTCTGTCACCTTAGTGATACATTTTGGGATAGTACCTAAAGTTTAAAGCAGAAATTGGGGCACTTTTGAAATTTTCATTTTTGACCAAAATCGACAGGTCCGGGGCTTAGGGAATTTCTCATATGCCACAAAACGGTTGAAGCTCCTGTTCAAAAATGATGCTCCAAAATCAACTTCTGTCACCTTAGTGATACATTTTGGGATAGTACCTAAAGTTTAAAGCAGAAATTGGGGCACTTTTGAAATTTTCATTTTTGACCAAAATCGACAGGTCCGGGGCTTAGGGAATTTCTCATATGCCACAAAACGGTTGAAGCTCCTGTTCAAAAATGATGCTCCAAAATCAACTTCTGTCACCTTAGTGATACATTTTGGGATAGTACCTAAAGTTTAAAGCAAAAATTGTGGCACTTTTGACATTTTCATTTTTGACCAAAATCGACAGGTCCGGGGCTTAGGGAATTTCTCATATGCCACTAAACGGTTGAAGCTCCTGTTCAAAAATGATGATCCGAAATCAACTTCTGTCACCTTAGTGATACATTTTGGGATAGTACCTAAAGTTTAAAGCAGAAATTGGGGCACTTTTGAAATTTTCATTTTTGACCAAAATCGACAGGTCCGGGGCTTAGGGAATTTCTCATATGCCACTAAACGGTTGAAGCTCCTGTTCAAAAATGATGATCCGAAATCAACTTCTGTCACCTTAGTGATACATTTTGGGATAGCACCTAAAGTTTAAAGCAGAAATTGTGGCACTTTTGAAATTTTCATTTTTGACCAAAATCGACAGGTCCTAGGCTTAGGGAATTTCTCATATGCCACTAAACGGTTGAAGCTCCTGTTCAAAAATGATGATCCGAAATCAACTTCTGTCACCTTAGTGATACATTTTGGGATAGTACCTAAAGTTTAAAGCAGAAATTGGGGCACTTTTGAAATTTTCATTTTTGACCAAAATCGACAGGTCCGGGGCTTAGGGAATTTCTCATATGCCACAAAACGGTTGAAGCTCCTGTTCAAAAATGATGCTCCAAAATCAACTTCTGTCACCTTAGTGATACATTTTGGGATAGTACCTAAAGTTTAAAGCAGAAATTGGGGAACTTTTGAAATTTTCAATTTTGACCAAAATTGACAGGTCTGGGGCTTAGGGAATTTCTCATATACCACTAAACGGTTGAAGCTCCTGTTCAAAAATGATGATCCGAAATCAACTTCTGTCACCTTAGTGATACATTTTGGGATAGTACCTAAAGTTTAAAGCAGAAATTGGGGCACTTTTGAAATTTTCATTTTTGACCAAAATCGACAGGTCCGGGGCTTAGGGAATTTCTCATATGCGACTAAACGGTTGAAGCTCCTGTTCAAAAATGATACTCCGAAATCAACTTCTGTCACCTTAGTGATACATTTTGGGATAGCAGCTAAAGTATAAAGCAGAAATTGTGGCACTTTTGACATTTTCATTTTTGACCAAAATCAACAGGTCCGGGGCTTAGGGAATTTCTCATATGCGACTAAACGGTTGAAGCTCCTGTTCAAAAAGTATGCTCCGAAATCAACTTCTGTCACCTTAGTGATACATTTTGGGATAGTACCTAAAGTTTAAAGCAGAAATTGGGGCACTTTTGAAATTTTCATTTTTGACCAAAATCGACAGGTCCGGGGCTTAGGGAATTTCTCATATGCCACTAAACGGTTGAAGCTCCTGTTCAAAAATTATGCTCCGAAATCAACTTCTGTCACCTTAGTGATACATTTTGGGATAGTACCTAAAGTTTAAAGCAGAAATTGGGGCACTTTTGACATTTTCATTTTTGACCAATATCGACAGGTAAGGGGCTTAGGGAATTTCTCATATGCCACAAAACGGTTGAAGCTCCTGTTTAAAAATGATGCTCCGAAATCAACTTCTGTCACCTTAGTGATACATTTTGGGATAGTACCTAAAGTTTAAAGCAGAAATTGGGGCACTTTTGAAATTTTCATTTTTGACCAAAATTGACAGGTCCGGGGCTTAGGGAATTTCTCATATGCCACTAAACGGTTGAAGCTCCTGTTCAAAAATGATGCTCCGAAATCAACTTCTGTCACCTTAGTGATACATTTTGGGATAGTACCTAAAGTTTAAAGCAGAAATTGGTGCCCTTTTGACATTTTAATTTTTGACCAAAATCGACAGGTCCGGGGCTTAGGGAATTTCTCATATGCCACAAAACGGTTGAAGCTCCTGTTCAAAAATGATGCTCCAAAATCAACTTCTGTCACCTTAGTGATACATTTTGGGATAGTACCTAAAGTTTAAAGCAGAAATTGGGGCACTTTTGAAATTTTCATTTTTGACCAAAATCGACAGGTCCGGGGCTTAGGGAATTTCTCATATGCCACTAAACGGTTGAAGCTCCTGTTCAAAAATGATGCTCCGAAATCAACTTCTGTCACCTTAGTGATACATTTTGGGATAGTACCTAAAGTTCAAAGCAGAAATTGGGGCACTTTTGAAATTTTCATTTTTGACCAAAATCGACAGGTCCGGGGCTTAGGGAATTTCTCATATGCCACTAAACGGTTAAAGCTCCTGTTCAAAAATGATGATCCGAAATCAACTTCTGTCACCTTAGTGATACATTTTGGGATAGTACCTAAAGTTTAAAGCAGAAATTGGGGCACTTTTGACATTTTCATTTTTGACCAAAATCGACAGGTCCGGGGCTTAGGGAATTTCTCATATGCCACAAAACGGTTGAAGCTCCTGTTCAAAAATGATGCTCCGAAATCAACTTTTGTCACCTTAGTGATACATTTTGGGATAGTACCTAAAGTTTAAAGCAGAATTTGGGGCACTTTTGACATTTTCATTTTTGACCAAAATCGACAGGTCCGGGGCTTAGGGAATTTCTCATATGCCACAAAACGGTTGAAGCTCCTGTTCAAAAATGATGCTCCGAAATCAACTTTTGTCACCTTAGTGATACATTTTGGGATAGTACCTAAAGTTTAAAGCAGAATTTGGGGCACTTTTGACATTTTCATTTTTGACCAAAATCGACAGGTCCGGGGCTTAGGGAATTTCTCATATGCCACAAAACGGTTGAAGCTCCTGTTCAAAAATGATGCTCCGAAATCAACTTTTGTCACCTTAGTTATACATTTTGGGATAGTACCTAAAGTTTAAAGCAGAAATTGGGGCACTTTTGACATTTTAATTTTTGACCAAAATCGACAGGTCAGGGGCTTAGGGAATTTCTCATATGCCACAAAACGGTTGAAGCTCCTGTTCAAAAATGATGCTCCAAAATCAACTTCTGTCACCTTAGTGATACATTTTGGGATAGTACCTAAAGTTTAAAGCAGAAATTGTGGCACTTTTGAAATTTTCATTTTTGACCAAAATCGACAGGTCCGGGGCTTAGGGAATTTCTCATATGCCACAAAATGGTTGAAGCTCCTGTTCAAAAATGATGCTCCGAAATCAACTTCTGTCACCTTAGTGATACATTTTGGGATAGTACCTAAAGTTTAAAGCAGAATTTGGGGCACTTTTGAAATTTTCATTTTTGACCAAAATCGACAGGTCCGGGGCTTAGGGAATTTCTCATATGCCACAAAACGGTTGAAGCTCCTGTTCAAAAATGATTCTCCAAAATCAACTTCTGTCACCTTAGTGATACATTTTGGGATAGTACCTAAAGTTTAAAGCAGAAATTGGGGCACTTTTTAAATTTTCATTTTTGACCAAAATCGACTGGTCCGGGGCTTAGGGAATTTCTCATATGCCACAAAACGGTTGAAGCTCCTGTTCAAAAATGATGCTCCGAAATCAACTTCTGTCACCTTAGTGATACATGTTGGAATAGTACCTAAAGTTTAAAGCAGAAATTGGGGCACTTTTTACATTTTCATTTTTGACCAAAATCGACAGGTCCGGGGCTTAGGGAATTTCTCATATGCCACAAAACGGTTGAAGCTCCTGTTCAAAAATGATGCTCCGAAATCAACTTTTGTCACCTTAGTTATACATTTTGGGATAGTACCTAAAGTTCAAAGCAGAAATTGGGGCACTTTTGAAATTTTCATTTTTGACCAAAATCGACAGGTCCGGGGCTTAGGGAATTTCTCATATGCCACAAAACGGTTGAAGTTACTAAACGGTTGAAGCTCCTGTTCAAAAATCATGCTCCGAAATCAACTTCTGTCACCTTAGTGATACATTTTGGGATAGTACCTAAAGTTTAAAGCAGAATTTGGGGCACTTTTGAAATTTTCATTTTTGACCAAAATCGACAGGTCCGGGGCTTAGGGAATTTCTCATATGCCACAAAACGGTTGAAGCTCCTGTTCAAAAATGATGCTCCGAAATCAACTTTTGTCACCTTAGTGATACATTTTGGGATAGTACCTAAAGTTTAAAGCAGAATTTGGGGCACTTTTGACATTTTCATTTTTGACCAAAATCGACAGGTCCGGGGCTTAGGGAATTTCTCATATGCCACAAAACGGTTGAAGCTCCTGTTCAAAAATGATGCTCCGAAATCAACTTTTGTCACCTTAGTTATACATTTTGGGATAGTACCTAAAGTTTAAAGCAGAAATTGGGGCACTTTTGACATTTTAATTTTTGACCAAAATCGACAGGTCAGGGGCTTAGGGAATTTCTCATATGCCACAAAATGGTTGAAGCTCCTGTTCAAAAATGATGCTCCGAAATCAACTTCTGTCACCTTAGTGATACATTTTGGGATAGTACCTAAAGTTTAAAGCAGAATTTGGGGCACTTTTGAAATTTTCATTTTTGACCAAAATCGACAGGTCCGGGGCTTAGGGAATTTCTCATATGCCACAAAACGGTTGAAGCTCCTGTTCAAAAATGATTCTCCAAAATCAACTTCTGTCACCTTAGTGATACATTTTGGGATAGTACCTAAAGTTTAAAGCAGAAATTGGGGCACTTTTTAAATTTTCATTTTTGACCAAAATCGACTGGTCCGGGGCTTAGGGAATTTCTCATATGCCACAAAACGGTTGAAGCTCCTGTTCAAAAATGATGCTCCGAAATCAACTTCTGTCACCTTAGTGATACATGTTGGAATAGTACCTAAAGTTTAAAGCAGAAATTGGGGCACTTTTTACATTTTCATTTTTGACCAAAATCGACAGGTCCGGGGCTTAGGGAATTTCTCATATGCCACAAAACGGTTGAAGCTCCTGTTCAAAAATGATGCTCCGAAATCAACTTTTGTCACCTTAGTTATACATTTTGGGATAGTACCTAAAGTTCAAAGCAGAAATTGGGGCACTTTTGAAATTTTCATTTTTGACCAAAATCGACAGGTCCGGGGCTTAGGGAATTTCTCATATGCCACAAAACGGTTGAAGTTACTAAACGGTTGAAGCTCCTGTTCAAAAATCATGCTCCGAAATCAACTTCTGTCACCTTAGTGATACATTTTGGGATAGTACCTAAAGTTTAAAGCAGAAATTGGGGCACTTTTGAAATTTTCATTTTTGACCAAAATCGACAGGTCCGGGGCTTAGGGAATTTCTCATATGCCACTAAACGGTTGAAGCTCCTGTTCAAAAATGATGCTCCTAAATCAACTTCTGTCACCTTAGTGATACATTTTGGGATAGTACCTAAAGTTTAAAGCAGAAATTGGGGCACTTTTGAAATTTTCATTTTTGACCAAAATCGACAGGTCCGGGGCTTAGGGAATTTCTCATATGCCACTAAACGGTTGAAGCTCCTGTTCAAAAATGATGATCCGAAATCAACTTCTGTCACCTTAGTGATACATTTTGGGATAGTACCTAAAGTTTAAAGCAGAAATTGTGGCACTTTTGAAATTTTCATTTTTGACCAAAATCGACAGGTCCGGGGCTTATGGAATTTCTCATATGCCACTAAACGGTTGAAGCTCCTGTTCAAAAATGATGATCCGAAATCAACTTCTGTCACCTTAGTAATACATTTTGGGATAGTACCTAAAGTTTAAAGCAGAAATTGGGGCACTTTTGAAATTTTCATTTTTGACCAAAATCGACTGTCACCTTAGTGATACATTTTGGGATAGTACCTAAAGTTTAAAGCAGAAATTGGGGCACTTTTGAAATTTTCATTTTTGACCAAAATCGACAGGTCCGGGGCTTAGGGAATTTCTCATATGCGACTAAACGGTTGAAGCTCCTGTTCAAAAATGATACTCCGAAATCAACTTCTGTCACCTTAGTGATACATTTTGGGATAGCACCTAAAGTTTAAAGCAAAAATTGTGGCACTTTTGACATTTTCATTTTTGACCAAAATCGACAGTTCCGGGGCTTAGGGAATTTCTCATATGCCACTAAACGGTTGAAGCTCCTGTTCAAAAATGATGATCCGAAATCAACTTCTGTCACCTTAGTGATACATTTTGGGATAGTACCTAAAGTTTAAAGCAGAAATTGGGGCACTTTTGAAATTTTCATTTTTGACCAAAATCGACAGGTCCGGCCGGGGCTAAGGGAATTTCTCATATGCCACTAAACGGTTGAAGCTCCTGTTCAAAAATGATGATCCGAAATCAACTTCTGTCACCTTAGTGATACATTTTGGGATAGCAGCTAAAGTATAAAGCAGAAATTTGAGCACTTTTGAAATTTCCATTTTTGACCAAAATCGACAGGTCCGGGGCTTAGGGAATTTCTCATATGCCACTAAATGGTTGAAGCTCCTGTTCAAAAATTATGCTCCAAAATCAACTTCTGTCACCTTAGTGATACATTTTGGGATAGCACCTAAAGTTTAAAGCAGAAATTGGGGCACTTTTGAAATTTTCATTTTTGACCAAAATCGACAGGTCCGGGGCTTAGGGTATTTCTCATATGCCACTAAACGGTTGAAGCTCCTGTTCAAAAATGATGATCCAAAATCAACTTCTGTCACCTTAGTGATACATTTTGGGATAGTACCTAAAGTTCAAAGCAGAAATTGGGGCACTTTTGAAATTTTCATTTTTGACCAAAATCGACAGGTCCGGGGCTTAGGGAATTTCTCATATGCCACAAAACGGTTGAAGTTACTAAACGGTTGAAGCTCCTGTTCAAAAACCATGCTCCGAAATCAACTTCTGTCACATTAGTGATACATTTTGGGATAGTACCTAAAGTTTAAAGCAGAAATTGGGGCACTTTTGAAATTTTCATTTTTGACAAAAATCGACAGATCCGGAGCTTAGGGAATTTCTCATATGCCACAAAACGGTTGAAGCTCCTGTTCAAAAATGATGCTCCAAAATCAACTTCTGTCACCTTAGTGACACATTTTGGGATAGTACCTAAAGTTTAAAGCAGAAATTGGGGCACTTTTGAAATTTTCATTTTTGACCAAAATCGACAGGTCCGGGGCTTAGGGAATTTCTCATATGCCACAAAACGGTTGAAGCTCCTGTTCAAAAATGATGCTCCGAAATCAACTTCTGTCACCTTAGTGATACATTTTGGGATAGTACCTAAAGTTTAAAGCAGAAATTGGGGCACTTTTGAAATGTTAATTTTTGACCAAAATCGACAGGTCCGGGGCTTAGGGAATTTCTCATATGCGACTAAACGGTTGAAGCTCCTGTTCAAAAATGATACTCCGAAATCAACTTCTGTCACCTTAGTGATACATTTTGGGATAGCACCTAAAGTTTAAAGCAAAAATTGTGGCACTTTTGAAATTTTCATTTTTGACCAAAATCGACAGGTCCGGGGCTTAGGGAATTTCTCATATGCCACAAAACGGTTGAAGCTACTAAACGGTTGAAGCTCCTGTTCAAAAATGATGCTCCGAAATCAACTTCTGTCACCTTAGTGATACATTTTGGGATAGTACCTAAAGTTTAAAGCAGAAATTGGGGCACTTTTGAAATTTTCATTTTTGACCAAAATCGACAGGTCCGGGGCTTAGGGAATTTCTCATATGCCACTAAACGGTTGAAGCTCCTGTTCAAAAATGATGATCCGAAATCAACTTCTGTCACCTTAGTGATACATTTTGGGATAGCACCTAAAGTATAAAGCAGAAATTGTGGCACTTTTGAAATTTTCATTTTTGACCAAAATCGACAGGTCCGGGGCTTAGGGAATTTCTCATATGCCACAAAACGGTTGAAGCTACTAAACGGTTGAAGCTCCTGTTCAAAAATTATGCTCCGAAATCAACTTCTGTCACCTTAGTGATACATTTTGGGATAGTACCTAAAGTTTAAAGCAGAAATTGGGGCACTTTTGAAATTTTCATTTTTGACCAAAATCGACAGGTTCGGGGCTTAGGGAATTTCTCATATGCCACAAAACGGTTGAAGCTCCTGTTCAAAAATGATGCTCCAAAATCAACTTCTGTCACCTTAGTGATACATTTTGGGATAGTACCTAAAGTTTAAAGCAGAAATTGGGGCACTTTTGAAATTTTCATTTTTGACCAAAATCGACAGGTCCGGGGCTTAGGGAATTTCTCATATGCCACTAAACGGTTGAAGCTCCTGTTCAAAAATGATGCTCCGAAATCAACTTCTGTCACCTTAGTGATACATTTTGGGATAGTACCTAAAGTTCAAAGCAGAAATTGGGGCACTTTTGAAATTTTCATTTTTGACCAAAATCGACAGGTCCGGGGCTTAGGGAATTTCTCATATGCCACTAAACGGTTAAAGCTCCTGTTCAAAAATGATGATCCGAAATCAACTTCTGTCACCTTAGTGATACATTTTGGGATAGTACCTAAAGTTTAAAGCAGAAATTGGGGCACTTTTGACATTTTCATTTTTGACCAAAATCGACAGGTCCGGGGCTTAGGGAATTTCTCATATGCCACAAAACGGTTGAAGCTCCTGTTCAAAAATGATGCTCCGAAATCAACTTTTGTCACCTTAGTGATACATTTTGGGATAGTACCTAAAGTTTAAAGCAGAATTTGGGGCACTTTTGACATTTTCATTTTTGACCAAAATCGACAGGTCCGGGGCTTAGGGAATTTCTCATATGCCACAAAACGGTTGAAGCTCCTGTTCAAAAATGATGCTCCGAAATCAACTTTTGTCACCTTAGTTATACATTTTGGGATAGTACCTAAAGTTTAAAGCAGAATTTGGGGCACTTTTGACATTTTCATTTTTGACCAAAATCGACAGGTCCGGGGCTTAGGGAATTTCTCATATGCCACAAAACGGTTGAAGCTCCTGTTCAAAAATGATGCTCCGAAATCAACTTTTGTCACCTTAGTTATACATTTTGGGATAGTACCTAAAGTTTAAAGCAGAAATTGGGGCACTTTTGACATTTTAATTTTTGACCAAAATCGACAGGTCAGGGGCTTAGGGAATTTCTCATATGCCACAAAACGGTTGAAGCTCCTGTTCAAAAATGATGCTCCAAAATCAACTTCTGTCACCTTAGTGATACATTTTGGGATAGTACCTAAAGTTTAAAGCAGAAATTGTGGCACTTTTGAAATTTTCATTTTTGACCAAAATCGACAGGTCCGGGGCTTAGGGAATTTCTCATATGCCACAAAATGGTTGAAGCTCCTGTTCAAAAATGATGCTCCGAAATCAACTTCTGTCACCTTAGTGATACATTTTGGGATAGTACCTAAAGTTTAAAGCAGAATTTGGGGCACTTTTGAAATTTTCATTTTTGACCAAAATCGACAGGTCCGGGGCTTAGGGAATTTCTCATATGCCACAAAACGGTTGAAGCTCCTGTTCAAAAATGATTCTCCAAAATCAACTTCTGTCACCTTAGTGATACATTTTGGGATAGTACCTAAAGTTTAAAGCAGAAATTGGGGCACTTTTTAAATTTTCATTTTTGACCAAAATCGACTGGTCCGGGGCTTAGGGAATTTCTCATATGCCACAAAACGGTTGAAGCTCCTGTTCAAAAATGATGCTCCGAAATCAACTTCTGTCACCTTAGTGATACATGTTGGAATAGTACCTAAAGTTTAAAGCAGAAATTGGGGCACTTTTTACATTTTCATTTTTGACCAAAATCGACAGGTCCGGGGCTTAGGGAATTTCTCATATGCCACAAAACGGTTGAAGCTCCTGTTCAAAAATGATGCTCCGAAATCAACTTTTGTCACCTTAGTTATACATTTTGGGATAGTACCTAAAGTTCAAAGCAGAAATTGGGGCACTTTTGAAATTTTCATTTTTGACCAAAATCGACAGGTCCGGCCGGGGCTTAGGGAATTTCTCATATGCCACAAAACGGTTGAAGTTACTAAACGGTTGAAGCTCCTGTTCAAAAATCATGCTCCGAAATCAACTTCTGTCACCTTAGTGATACATTTTGGGATAGTACCTAAAGTTTAAAGCAGAAATTGGGGCACTTTTGAAATTTTCATTTTTGACCAAAATCGACAGGTCCGGGGCTTAGGGAATTTCTCATATGCCACTAAACGGTTGAAGCTCCTGTTCAAAAATGATGCTCCTAAATCAACTTCTGTCACCTTAGTGATACATTTTGGGATAGTACCTAAAGTTTAAAGCAGAAATTGGGGCACTTTTGAAATTTTCATTTTTGACCAAAATCGACAGGTCCGGGGCTTAGGGAATTTCTCATATGCCACTAAACGGTTGAAGCTCCTGTTCAAAAATGATGATCCGAAATCAACTTCTGTCACCTTAGTGATACATTTTGGGATAGTACCTAAAGTTTAAAGCAGAAATTGTGGCACTTTTGAAATTTTCATTTTTGACCAAAATCGACAGGTCCGGGGCTTATGGAATTTCTCATATGCCACTAAACGGTTGAAGCTCCTGTTCAAAAATGATGATCCGAAATCAACTTCTGTCACCTTAGTAATACATTTTGGGATAGTACCTAAAGTTTAAAGCAGAAATTGGGGCACTTTTGAAATTTTCATTTTTGACCAAAATCGACTGTCACCTTAGTGATACATTTTGGGATAGTACCTAAAGTTTAAAGCAGAAATTGGGGCACTTTTGAAATTTTCATTTTTGACCAAAATCGACAGGTCCGGGGCTTAGGGAATTTCTCATATGCGACTAAACGGTTGAAGCTCCTGTTCAAAAATGATACTCCGAAATCAACTTCTGTCACCTTAGTGATACATTTTGGGATAGCACCTAAAGTTTAAAGCAAAAATTGTGGCACTTTTGACATTTTCATTTTTGACCAAAATCGACAGTTCCGGGGCTTAGGGAATTTCTCATATGCCACTAAACGGTTGAAGCTCCTGTTCAAAAATGATGATCCGAAATCAACTTCTATCACCTTAGTGATACATTTTGGGATAGTACCTAAAGTTTAAAGCAGAAATTGGGGCACTTTTGAAATTTTCATTTTTGACCAAAATCGACAGGTCCGGCCGGGGCTAAGGGAATTTCTCATATGCCACTAAACGGTTGAAGCTCCTGTTCAAAAATGATGATCCGAAATCAACTTCTGTCACCTTAGTGATACATTTTGGGATAGCAGCTAAAGTATAAAGCAGAAATTTGAGCACTTTTGAAATTTCCATTTTTGACCAAAATCGACAGGTCCGGGGCTTAGGGAATTTCTCATATGCCACTAAATGGTTGAAGCTCCTGTTCAAAAATTATGCTCCAAAATCAACTTCTGTCACCTTAGTGATACATTTTGGGATAGCACCTAAAGTTTAAAGCAGAAATTGGGGCACTTTTGAAATTTTCATTTTTGACCAAAATCGACAGGTCCGGGGCTTAGGGTATTTCTCATATGCCACTAAACGGTTGAAGCTCCTGTTCAAAAATGATGATCCAAAATCAACTTCTGTCACCTTAGTGATACATTTTGGGATAGTACCTAAAGTTCAAAGCAGAAATTGGGGCACTTTTGAAATTTTCATTTTTGACCAAAATCGACAGGTCCGGGGCTTAGGGAATTTCTCATATGCCACAAAACGGTTGAAGTTACTAAACGGTTGAAGCTCCTGTTCAAAAACCATGCTCCGAAATCAACTTCTGTCACATTAGTGATACATTTTGGGATAGTACCTAAAGTTTAAAGCAGAAATTGGGGCACTTTTGAAATTTTCATTTTTGACAAAAATCGACAGATCCGGAGCTTAGGGAATTTCTCATATGCCACAAAACGGTTGAAGCTCCTGTTCAAAAATGATGCTCCAAAATCAACTTCTGTCACCTTAGTGACACATTTTGGGATAGTACCTAAAGTTTAAAGCAGAAATTGGGGCACTTTTGAAATTTTCATTTTTGACCAAAATCGACAGGTCCGGGGCTTAGGGAATTTCTCATATGCCACAAAACGGTTGAAGCTCCTGTTCAAAAATGATGCTCCGAAATCAACTTCTGTCACCTTAGTGATACATTTTGGGATAGTACCTAAAGTTTAAAGCAGAAATTGGGGCACTTTTGAAATTTTCATTTTTGACCAAAATCGACAGGTCCGGGGCTTAGGGAATTTCTCATATGCGACTAAACGGTTGAAGCTCCTGTTCAAAAATGATACTCCGAAATCAACTTCTGTCACCTTAGTGATACATTTTGGGATAGCACCTAAAGTTTAAAGCAAAAATTGTGGCACTTTTGAAATTTTCATTTTTGACCAAAATCGACAGGTCCGGGGCTTAGGGAATTTCTCATATGCCACAAAACGGTTGAAGCTACTAAACGGTTGAAGCTCCTGTTCAAAAATGATGCTCCGAAATCAACTTCTGTCACCTTAGTGATACATTTTGGGATAGTACCTAAAGTTTAAAGCAGAAATTGGGGCACTTTTGAAATTTTCATTTTTGACCAAAATCGACAGGTCCGGGGCTTAGGGAATTTCTCATATGCCACTAAACGGTTGAAGCTCCTGTTCAAAAATGATGATCCGAAATCAACTTCTGTCACCTTAGTGATACATTTTGGGATAGCACCTAAAGTATAAAGCAGAAATTGTGGCACTTTTGAAATTTTCATTTTTGACCAAAATCGACAGGTCCGGGGCTTAGGGAATTTCTCATATGCCACAAAACGGTTGAAGCTACTAAACGGTTGAAGCTCCTGTTCAAAAATTATGCTCCGAAATCAACTTCTGTCACCTTAGTGATACATTTTGGGATAGTACCTAAAGTTTAAAGCAGAAATTGGGGCACTTTTGAAATTTTCATTTTTGACCAAAATCGACAGGTTCGGGGCTTAGGGAATTTTTCATATGCCACTAAACGGTTGAAGCTCCTGTTCAAAAATGATGATCCGAAATCAACTTCTGTCACCTTAGTGATACATTTTGGGATAGTACCTAAAGTTTAAAGCAGAAATTGGGGCACTTTTGAAATTTTCATTTTTGACCAAAATCGACAGATCCGGGGCTTAGGGAATTTCTCATATGCCACAAAACGGTTGAAGCTCCTGTTCAAAAATGATGCTCCTAAATCAACTTCTGTCACCTTAGTGATACATTTTGGGATAGTACCTAAAGTTTAAAGCAGAAATTGGGGCACTTTTGAAATTTTCATTTTTGACCAAAATCGACAGGTCCGGGGCTTAGGGAATTTCTCATATGCGACTAAACGGTTGAAGCTCCTGTTCAAAAATTATGCTCCGAAATCAACTTCTGTCACCTTAGTGATACATTTTGGGATAGTACCTAAAGTTTAAAGCAGAAATTGGGGAACTTTTGAAATTTTCATTTTTGACCAAAATCGACAGGTCCAGGGCTTAGGGAATTTCTCATATGCCACAAAACGGTTGAAGCTCCTGTTCAAAAATGATGCTCCGAAATCAACTTCTGTCACCTTAGTGATACATTTTGGGATAGTACCTAAAGTTTAAAGCAGAAATTGGGGCACTTTTGAAATTTTCATTTTTGACCAAAATCGACAGGTCCGGGGCTTAGGGAATTTCTCATATGCGACTAAACGGTTGAAGCTCCTGTTCAAAAATGATACTCCGAAATCAACTTCTGTCACCTTAGTGATACATTTTGGGATAGCACCTAAAGTTTAAAGCAAAAATTGTGGCACTTTTGACATTTTCATTTTTGACCAAAATCGACAGGTCCGGGGCTTAGGGAATTTCTCATATGCCACTAAACGGTTGAAGCTCCTGTTCAAAAATGATGATCCGAAATCAACTTCTGTCACCTTAGTGATACATTTTGGGATAGTACCTAAAGTTTAAAGCAGAAATTGGGGCACTTTTGAAATTTTAATTTTTGACCAAAATCGACAGGTCCGGGGCTTAGGGAATTTCTCATATGCCACTAAACGGTTGAAGCTCCTGTTCAAAAATGATGATCCGAAATCAACTTCTGTCACCTTAGTGATACATTTTGGGATAGTACCTAAAGTTTAAAGCAGAAATTGGGGCACTTTTGAAATTTTCATTTTTGACCAAAATCGACAGGTCCAGGGCTTAGGGAATTTCTCATATGCGACTAAACGGTTGAAGCTCCTGTTCAAAAATGATACTCCGAAATCAACTTCTGTCACCTTAGTGATACATTTTGGGATAGCACCTAAAGTTTAAAGCAAAAATTGTGGCACTTTTGACATTTTCATTTTTGACCAAAATCGACAGGTCCGGGGCTTAGGGAATTTCTCATATGCCACTAAACGGTTGAAGCTCCTGTTCAAAAATGATGATCCGAAATCAACTTCTGTCACCTTAGTGATACATTTTGGGATAGTACCTAAAGTTTAAAGCAGAAATTGGGGCACTTTTGAAATTTTCATTTTTGACCAAAATCGACAGGTCCGGGGCTTAGGGAATTTCTCATATGCCACTAAACGGTTGAAGCTCCTGTTCAAAAATGATGATCCGAAATCAACTTCTGTCACCTTAGTGATACATTTTGGGATAGCAACTAAAGTTTAAAGCAGAAATTGTGGCACTTTTGAAATTTTCATTTTTGACCAAAATCGACAGGTCCGGGGCTTAGGGAATTTCTCATATGCCACTTAACGGTTGAAGCTCCTGTTCAAAAATGATGATCCGAAATCAACTTCTGTCACCTTAGTAATACATTTTGGGATAGTACCTAAAGTTTAAAGCAGAAATTGTGGCACTTTTGACATTTTCATTTTTGACCAAAATCGACGGGTCCAGGGCTTAGGGAATTTCTCATATGCCACAAAACGGTTGAAGCTACTAAACGGTTAAAGCTCCTTTCAAAAATTATGCTCCGAAATCAACTTCTGTCACCTTAGTGATACATTTTGGGATAGTACCTAAAGTTTAAAGCAGAAATTGGGGCACTTTTGAAATTTTCATTTTTGACCAAAATCGACAGGTCCGGGGCTTAGGGAATTTCTCATATGCCACTAAACGGTTGAAGCTCCTGTTCAAAAATGGTGATCCGAAATCAACTTCTGTCACCTTAGTAATACATTTTGGGATAGTACCTAAAGTTTAAAGCAGAAATTGGGGCACTTTTGACATTTTCATTTTTGACCAAAATCGACGGGTCCGGGGCTTAGGGAATTTCTCATATGCCACTAAACTGTTGAAGCTCCTGTTCAAAAATGATGATCCGAAATCAACTTCTGTCACCTTAGTGATACATTTTGGGATAGTACCTAAAGTTTAAAGCAGAAATTGGGGCACTTTTGAAATTTTCATTTTTGACCAAAATCGACAGGTCCGGGGCTTAGGGAATTTCTCATATGCCACTAAACGGTTGAAGCTCCTGTTCAAAAATGATGATCCGAAATCAACTTCTGTCACCTTAGTGATACATTTTGGGATAGCAACTAAAGTTTAAAGCAGAAATTGTGGCACTTTTGAAATTTTCATTTTTGACCAAAATCGACAGGTCCGGGGCTTAGGGAATTTCTCATATGCCACTTAACGGTTGAAGCTCCTGTTCAAAAATGATGATCCGAAATCAACTTCTGTCACCTTAGTAATACATTTTGGGATAGTACCTAAAGTATAAAGCAGAAATTGTGGCACTTTTGACATTTTCATTTTTGACTAAAATCGACGGGTCCAGGGCTTAGGGAATTTCTCATATGCCACAAAACGGTTGAAGCTACTAAACGGTTAAAGCTCCTTTCAAAAATTATGCTCCGAAATCAACTTCTGTCACCTTAGTGATACATTTTGGGATAGTACCTAAAGTTTAAAGCAGAAATTGGGGCACTTTTGAAATTTTCATTTTTGACCAAAATCGACAGGTCCGGGGCTTAGGGAATTTCTCATATGCCACAAAACGGTTGAAGCTCCTGTTCAAAAATGGTGATCCGAAATCAACTTCTGTCACCTTAGTAATACATTTTGGGATAGTACCTAAAGTTTAAAGCAGAAATTGGGGCACTTTTGACATTTTCATTTTTGACCAAAATCGACGGGTCCGGGGCTTAGGGAATTTCTCATATGCCACAAAACGGTTGAAGCTACTAAACGGTTGAAGCTCCTGTTCAAAAATGATGCTCCGAAATCAACTTCTGTCACCTTAGTGATACATTTTGGGATAGTACCTAAAGTTTAAAGCAGAAATTGGGGCACTTTTGAAATTTTCATTTTTGACCAAAATCGACAGGTCCGGGGCTTAGGGAATTTCTCATATGCCACTAAACGGTTGAAGCTCCTGTTCAAAAATGATGATCCGAAATCAACTTCTGTCACCTTAGTGATACATTTTGGGATAGTACCTAAAGTTTAAAGCAGAAATTGGGGCACTTTTGAAATTTTCATTTTTGACCAAAATCGACAGGTCCGGGGCTTAGGGAATTTCTCATATGCCACAAAACGGTTGAAGCTCCTGTTCAAAAATGATGCTCCGAAATCAACTTCTGTCACCTTAGTGATACATTTTGGGATAGTACCTAAAGTTTAAAGCAGAAATTGGGGCACTTTTAAAATTTTCATTTTTGACCAAAATCGACAGGTCCGGGGCTTAGGGAATTTCTCATATGCCACTAAACGGTTGAAGCTCCTGTTCAAAAATGATGCTCCTAAATCAACTTCTGTCACCTTAGTGATACATTTTGGGATAGTACCTAAAGATTAAAGCAGAAATTGGGGCACTTTTGAAATTTTCATTTTTGACCAAAATCGACAGAGCCGGGGCTTAGGGAATTTCTCATATGCGACTAAACGGTTGAAGCTCCTGTTCAAAAATGATACTCCGAAATCAACTTCTGTCACCTTAGTGATACATTTTGGGATAGCACCTAAAGTTTAAAGCAAAAATTGTGGCACTTTTGACATTTTCATTTTTGACCAAAATCGACAGGTCCGGGGCTTAGGGAATTTCTCATATGCCACTTAACGGTTGAAGCTCCTGTTCAAAAATGATGATCCGAAATCAACTTCTGTCACCTTAGTAATACATTTTGGGATAGTACCTAAAGTTTAAAGCAGAAATTGTGGCACTTTTGACATTTTCATTTTTGACCAAAATCGACGGGTCCAGGGCTTAGGGAATTTCTCATATGCCACAAAACGGTTGAAGCTACTAAACGGTTAAAGCTCCTTTCAAAAATTATGCTCCGAAATCAACTTCTGTCACCTTAGTGATACATTTTGGGATAGTACCTAAAGTTTAAAGCAGAAATTGGGGCACTTTTGAAATTTTCATTTTTGACCAAAATCGACAGGTCCGGGGCTTAGGGAATTTCTCATGTGCCACTAAACGGTTGAAGCTCCTGTTCAAAAATGGTGATCCGAAATCAACTTCTGTCACCTTAGTAATACATTTTGGGATAGTACCTAAAGTTTAAAGCAGAAATTGGGGCACTTTTGACATTTTCATTTTTGACCAAAATCGACGGGTCCGGGGCTTAGGGAATTTCTCATATGCCACAAAACGGTTGAAGCTACTAAACGGTTGAAGCTCCTGTTCAAAAATGATGCTCCGAAATCAACTTCTGTCACCTTAGTGATACATTTTGGGATAGTACCTAAAGTTTAAAGCAGAAATTGGGGCACTTTTGAAATTTTCATTTTTGACCAAAATCGACAGGTCCGGGGCTTAGGGAATTTCTCATATGCCACTAAACGGTTGAAGCTCCTGTTCAAAAATGATGATCCGAAATCAACTTCTGTCACCTTAGTGATACATTTTGGGATAGTACCTAAAGTTTAAAGCAGAAATTGGGGCACTTTTGAAATTTTCATTTTTGACCAAAATCGACAGGTCCGGGGCTTAGGGAATTTCTCATATGCCACAAAACGGTTGAAGCTCCTGTTCAAAAATGATGCTCCGAAATCAACTTCTGTCACCTTAGTGATACATTTTGGGATAGTACCTAAAGTTTAAAGCAGAAATTGGGGCACTTTTAAAATTTTCATTTTTGACCAAAATCGACAGGTCCGGGGCTTAGGGAATTTCTCATATGCCACTAAACGGTTGAAGCTCCTGTTCAAAAATGATGCTCCTAAATCAACTTCTGTCACCTTAGTGATACATTTTGGGATAGTACCTAAAGATTAAAGCAGAAATTGGGGCACTTTTGAAATTTTCATTTTTGACCAAAATCGACAGAGCCGGGGCTTAGGGAATTTCTCATATGCGACTAAACGGTTGAAGCTCCTGTTCAAAAATGATACTCCGAAATCAACTTCTGTCACCTTAGTGATACATTTTGGGATAGCACCTAAAGTTTAAAGCAAAAATTGTGGCACTTTTGACATTTTCATTTTTGACCAAAATCGACAGGTCCGGGGCTTAGGGAATTTCTCATATGCCACTAAACGGTTGAAGCTCCTGTTCAAAAATGATGATCCGAAATCAACTTCTGTCACCTTAGTGATACATTTTGGGATAGTACCTAAAGTTTAAAGCAGAAATTGGGGCACTTTTGAAATTTTAATTTTTGACCAAAATCGACAGGTCCGGGGCTTAGGGAATTTCTCATATGCCACTAAACGGTTGAAGCTCCTGTTCAAAAATGATGATCCGAAATCAACTTCTGTCACCTAGGTGATACATTTTGGGATAGTACCTAAAGTTTAAAGCAGAAATTGGGGCACTTTTGACATTTTCATTTTTGACCAAAATCGACAGGTCCAGGGCTTAGGGAATTTCTCATATGCGACTAAACGGTTGAAGCTCCTGTTCAAAAATGATACTCCGAAATCAACTTCTGTCACCTTAGTGATACATTTTGGGATAGCACCTAAAGTTTAAAGCAAAAATTGTGGCACTTTTGACATTTTCATTTTTGACCAAAATCGACAGGTCCGGGGCTTAGGGAATTTCTCATATGCCACTAAACGGTTGAAGCTCCTGTTCAAAAATGATGATCCGAAATCAACTTCTGTCACCTTAGTGATACATTTTGGGATAGTACCTAAAGTTTAAAGCAGAAATTGGGGCACTTTTGAAATTTTCATTTTTGACCAAAATCGACAGGTCCGGGGCTTAGGGAATTTCTCATATGCCACTAAACGGTTGAAGCTCCTGTTCAAAAATGATGATCCGAAATCAACTTCTGTCACCTTAGTGATACATTTTGGGATAGCAACTAAAGTTTAAAGCAGAAATTGTGGCACTTTTGAAATTTTCATTTTTGACCAAAATCGACAGGTCCGGGGCTTAGGGAATTTCTCATATGCCACTTAACGGTTGAAGCTCCTGTTCAAAAATGATGATCCGAAATCAACTTCTGTCACCTTAGTAATACATTTTGGGATAGTACCTAAAGTTTAAAGCAGAAATTGTGGCACTTTTGACATTTTCATTTTTGACCAAAATCGACGGGTCCAGGGCTTAGGGAATTTCTCATATGCCACAAAACGGTTGAAGCTACTAAACGGTTAAAGCTCCTTTCAAAAATTATGCTCCGAAATCAACTTCTGTCACCTTAGTGATACATTTTGGGATAGTACCTAAAGTTTAAAGCAGAAATTGGGGCACTTTTGAAATTTTCATTTTTGACCAAAATCGACAGGTCCGGGGCTTAGGGAATTTCTCATATGCCACTAAACGGTTGAAGCTCCTGTTCAAAAATGGTGATCCGAAATCAACTTCTGTCACCTTAGTAATACATTTTGGGATAGTACCTAAAGTTTAAAGCAGAAATTGGGGCACTTTTGACATTTTCATTTTTGACCAAAATCGACGGGTCCGGGGCTTAGGGAATTTCTCATATGCCACAAAACGGTTGAAGCTACTAAACGGTTGAAGCTCCTGTTCAAAAATGATGCTCCGAAATCAACTTCTGTCACCTTAGTGATACATTTTGGGATAGTACCTAAAGTTTAAAGCAGAAATTGGGGCACTTTTGAAATTTTCATTTTTGACCAAAATCGACAGGTCCGGGGCTTAGGGAATTTCTCATATGCCACTAATCGGTTGAAGCTCCTGTTCAAAAATGATGATCCGAAATCAACTTCTGTCACCTTAGTGATACATTTTGGGATAGTACCTAAAGTTTAAAGCAGAAATTGGGGCACTTTTGAAATTTTCATTTTTGACCAAAATCGACAGGTCCGGGGCTTAGGGAATTTCTCATATGCCACAAAACGGTTGAAGCTCCTGTTCAAAAATGATGCTCCGAAATCAACTTCTGTCACCTTAGTGATACATTTTGGGATAGTACCTAAAGATTAAAGCAGAAATTGGGGCACTTTTGAAATTTTCATTTTTGACCAAAATCGACAGAGCCGGGGCTTAGGGAATTTCTCATATGCGACTAAACGGTTGAAGCTCCTGTTCAAAAATGATACTCCGAAATCAACTTCTGTCACCTTAGTGATACATTTTGGGATAGCACCTAAAGTTTAAAGCAAAAATTGTGGCACTTTTGACATTTTCATTTTTGACCAAAATCGACAGGTCCGGGGCTTAGGGAATTTCTCATATGCCACTTAACGGTTGAAGCTCCTGTTCAAAAATGATGATCCGAAATCAACTTCTGTCACCTTAGTAATACATTTTGGGATAGTACCTAAAGTTTAAAGCAGAAATTGTGGCACTTTTGACATTTTCATTTTTGACCAAAATCGACGGGTCCAGGGCTTAGGGAATTTCTCATATACCACAAAACGGTTGAAGCTACTAAACGGTTAAAGCTCCTTTCAAAAATTATGCTCCGAAATCAACTTCTGTCACCTTAGTGATACATTTTGGGATAGTACCTAAAGTTTAAAGCAGAAATTGGGGCACTTTTGAAATTTTCATTTTTGACCAAAATCGACAGGTCCGGGGCTTAGGGAATTTCTCATGTGCCACTAAACGGTTGAAGCTCCTGTTCAAAAATGGTGATCCGAAATCAACTTCTGTCACCTTAGTAATACATTTTGGGATAGTACCTAAAGTTTAAAGCAGAAATTGGGGCACTTTTGACATTTTCATTTTTGACCAAAATCGACGGGTCCGGGGCTTAGGGAATTTCTCATATGCCACAAAACGGTTGAAGCTACTAAACGGTTGAAGCTCCTGTTCAAAAATGATGCTCCGAAATCAACTTCTGTCACCTTAGTGATACATTTTGGGATAGTACCTAAAGTTTAAAGCAGAAATTGGGGCACTTTTGAAATTTTCATTTTTGACCAAAATCGACAGGTCCGGGGCTTAGGGAATTTCTCATATGCCACTAAACGGTTGAAGCTCCTGTTCAAAAATGATGATCCGAAATCAACTTCTGTCACCTTAGTGATACATTTTGGGATAGTACCTAAAGTTTAAAGCAGAAATTGGGGCACTTTTGAAATTTTCATTTTTGACCAAAATCGACAGGTCCGGGGCTTAGGGAATTTCTCATATGCCACAAAACGGTTGAAGCTCCTGTTCAAAAATGATGCTCCGAAATCAACTTCTGTCACCTTAGTGATACATTTTGGGATAGTACCTAAAGTTTAAAGCAGAAATTGGGGCACTTTTAAAATTTTCATTTTTGACCAAAATCGACAGGTCCGGGGCTTAGGGAATTTCTCATATGCCACTAAACGGTTGAAGCTCCTGTTCAAAAATGATGCTCCTAAATCAACTTCTGTCACCTTAGTGATACATTTTGGGATAGTACCTAAAGATTAAAGCAGAAATTGGGGCACTTTTGAAATTTTCATTTTTGACCAAAATCGACAGAGCCGGGGCTTAGGGAATTTCTCATATGCGACTAAACGGTTGAAGCTCCTGTTCAAAAATGATACTCCGAAATCAACTTCTGTCACCTTAGTGATACATTTTGGGATAGCACCTAAAGTTTAAAGCAAAAATTGTGGCACTTTTGACATTTTCATTTTTGACCAAAATCGACAGGTCCGGGGCTTAGGGAATTTCTCATATGCCACTAAACGGTTGAAGCTCCTGTTCAAAAATGATGATCCGAAATCAACTTCTGTCACCTTAGTGATACATTTTGGGATAGTACCTAAAGTTTAAAGCAGAAATTGGGGCACTTTTGAAATTTTAATTTTTGACCAAAATCGACAGGTCCGGGGCTTAGGGAATTTCTCATATGCCACTAAACGGTTGAAGCTCCTGTTCAAAAATGATGATCCGAAATCAACTTCTGTCACCTAGGTGATACATTTTGGGATAGTACCTAAAGTTTAAAGCAGAAATTGGGGCACTTTTGAAATTTTCATTTTTGACCAAAATCGACAGGTCCAGGGCTTAGGGAATTTCTCATATGCGACTAAACGGTTGAAGCTCCTGTTCAAAAATGATACTCCGAAATCAACTTCTGTCACCTTAGTGATACATTTTGGGATAGCACCTAAAGTTTAAAGCAAAAATTGTGGCACTTTTGACATTTTCATTTTTGACCAAAATCGACAGGTCCGGGGCTTAGGGAATTTCTCATATGCCACTAAACGGTTGAAGCTCCTGTTCAAAAATGATGATCCGAAATCAACTTCTGTCACCTTAGTGATACATTTTGGGATAGTACCTAAAGTTTAAAGCAGAAATTGGGGCACTTTTGAAATTTTCATTTTTGACCAAAATCGACAGGTCCGGGGCTTAGGGAATTTCTCATATGCCACTAAACGGTTGAAGCTCCTGTTCAAAAATGATGATCCGAAATCAACTTCTGTCACCTTAGTGATACATTTTGGGATAGCAACTAAAGTTTAAAGCAGAAATTGTGGCACTTTTGAAATTTTCATTTTTGACCAAAATCGACAGGTCCGGGGCTTAGGGAATTTCTCATATGCCACTTAACGGTTGAAGCTCCTGTTCAAAAATGATGATCCGAAATCAACTTCTGTCACCTTAGTAATACATTTTGGGATAGTACCTAAAGTTTAAAGCAGAAATTGTGGCACTTTTGACATTTTCATTTTTGACCAAAATCGACGGGTCCAGGGCTTAGGGAATTTCTCATATGCCACAAAACGGTTGAAGCTACTAAACGGTTAAAGCTCCTTTCAAAAATTATGCTCCGAAATCAACTTCTGTCACCTTAGTGATACATTTTGGGATAGTACCTAAAGTTTAAAGCAGAAATTGGGGCACTTTTGAAATTTTCATTTTTGACCAAAATCGACAGGTCCGGGGCTTAGGGAATTTCTCATATGCCACTAAACGGTTGAAGCTCCTGTTCAAAAATGGTGATCCGAAATCAACTTCTGTCACCTTAGTAATACATTTTGGGATAGTACCTAAAGTTTAAAGCAGAAATTGGGGCACTTTTGACATTTTCATTTTTGACCAAAATCGACGGGTCCGGGGCTTAGGGAATTTCTCATATGCCACAAAACGGTTGAAGCTACTAAACGGTTGAAGCTCCTGTTCAAAAATGATGCTCCGAAATCAACTTCTGTCACCTTAGTGATACATTTTGGGATAGTACCTAAAGTTTAAAGCAGAAATTGGGGCACTTTTGAAATTTTCATTTTTGACCAAAATCGACAGGTCCGGGGCTTAGGGAATTTCTCATATGCCACTAAACGGTTGAAGCTCCTGTTCAAAAATGATGATCCGAAATCAACTTCTGTCACCTTAGTGATACATTTTGGGATAGTACCTAAAGTTTAAAGCAGAAATTGGGGCACTTTTGAAATTTTCATTTTTGACCAAAATCGACAGGTCCGGGGCTTAGGGAATTTCTCATATGCCACAAAACGGTTGAAGCTCCTGTTCAAAAATGATGCTCCGAAATCAACTTCTGTCACCTTAGTGATACATTTTGGGATAGTACCTAAAGTTTAAAGCAGAAATTGGGGCACTTTTAAAATTTTCATTTTTGACCAAAATCGACAGGTCCGTGGCTTAGGGAATTTCTCATATGCCACTAAACGGTTGAAGCTCCTGTTCAAAAATGATGCTCCTAAATCAACTTCTGTCACCTTAGTGATACATTTTGGGATAGTACCTAAAGTTTAAAGCAGAAATTGGGGCACTTTTGAAATTTTCATTTTTGACCAAAATCGACAGAGCCGGGGCTTAGGGAATTTCTCATATGCCACAAAACGGTTGAAGCTCCTGTTCAAAAATGATTCTCCAAAATCAACTTCTGTCACCTTAGTGATACATTTTGGGATAGTACCTAAAGTTTAAAGCAGAAATTGGGGCACTTTTGAAATTTTCATTTTTGACCAAAATCGACAGGTCCGGGGCTTAGGGAATTTCTCATATGCGACTAAACGGTTGAAGCTCCTGTTCAAAAATGATACTCCGAAATCAACTTCTGTCACCTTAGTGATACATTTTGGGATAGCACCTAAAGTTTAAAGCAAAAATTGTGGCACTTTTGACATTTTCATTTTTGACCAAAATCGACAGGTCCGGGGCTTAGGGAATTTCTCATATGCCACTAAACGGTTGAAGCTCCTGTTCAAAAATGATGATCCGAAATCAACTTCTGTCACCTTAGTGATACATTTTGGGATAGTACCTAAAGTTTAAAGCAGAAATTGGGGCACTTTTGAAATTTTCATTTTTGACCAAAATCGACAGGTCCGGGGCTTAGGGAATTTCTCATATGCCACAAAACGGTTGAAGCTCCTGTTCAAAAATGATGATCCGAAATCAACTTCTGTCACCTTAGTGATACATTTTGGGATAGTACCTAAAGTTTAAAGCAGAAATTGGGGCACTTTTGAAATTTTCATTTTTGACCAAAATCGACTGTCACCTTAGTGATACATTTTGGGATAGTACCTAAAGTTTAAAGCAGAAATTGGGGCACTTTTGAAATTTTCATTTTTGACCAAAATCGACAGGTCCGGGGCTTAGGGAATTTCTCATATGCGACTAAACGGTTGAAGCTCCTGTTCAAAAATGATACTCCGAAATCAACTTCTGTCACCTTAGTGATACATTTTGGGATAGCACCTAAAGTTTAAAGCAAAAATTGTGGCACTTTTGACATTTTCATTTTTGACCAAAATCGACAGTTCCGGGGCTTAGGGAATTTCTCATATGCCACTAAACGGTTGAAGCTCCTGTTCAAAAATGATGATCCGAAATCAACTTCTGTCACCTTAGTGATACATTTTGGGATAGTACCTAAAGTTTAAAGCAGAAATTGGGGCACTTTTGAAATTTTCATTTTTGACCAAAATCGACAGGTCCGGCCGGGGCTAAGGGAATTTCTCATATGCCACTAAACGGTTGAAGCTCCTGTTCAAAAATGATGATCCGAAATCAACTTCTGTCACCTTAGTGATACATTTTGGGATAGCAGCTAAAGTATAAAGCAGAAATTTGAGCACTTTTGAAATTTCCATTTTTGACCAAAATCGACAGGTCCGGGGCTTAGGGAATTTCTCATATGCCACTAAATGGTTGAAGCTCCTGTTCAAAAATTATGCTCCAAAATCAACTTCTGTCACCTTAGTGATACATTTTGGGATAGCACCTAAAGTTTAAAGCAGAAATTGGGGCACTTTTGACATTTTCATTTTTGACCAAAATCGACGGGTCCGGGGCTTAGGGAATTTCTCATATGCCACAAAACGGTTGAAGCTACTAAACGGTTGAAGCTCCTGTTCAAAAATGATGCTCCGAAATCAACTTCTGTCACCTTAGTGATACATTTTGGGATAGTACCTAAAGTTTAAAGCAGAAATTGGGGCACTTTTGAAATTTTCATTTTTGACCAAAATCGACAGGTCCGGGGCTTAGGGAATTTCTCATATGCCACTAAACGGTTGAAGCTCCTGTTCAAAAATGATGATCCGAAATCAACTTCTGTCACCTTAGTGATACATTTTGGGATAGTACCTAAAGTTTAAAGCAGAAATTGGGGCACTTTTGAAATTTTCATTTTTGACCAAAATCGACAGGTCCGGGGCTTAGGGAATTTCTCATATGCCACAAAACGGTTGAAGCTCCTGTTCAAAAATGATGCTCCGAAATCAACTTCTGTCACCTTAGTGATACATTTTGGGATAGTACCTAAAGTTTAAAGCAGAAATTGGGGCACTTTTAAAATTTTCATTTTTGACCAAAATCGACAGGTCCGGGGCTTAGGGAATTTCTCATATGCCACTAAACGGTTGAAGCTCCTGTTCAAAAATGATGCTCCTAAATCAACTTCTGTCACCTTAGTGATACATTTTGGGATAGTACCTAAAGATTAAAGCAGAAATTGGGGCACTTTTGAAATTTTCATTTTTGACCAAAATCGACAGAGCCGGGGCTTAGGGAATTTCTCATATGCGACTAAACGGTTGAAGCTCCTGTTCAAAAATGATACTCCGAAATCAACTTCTGTCACCTTAGTGATACATTTTGGGATAGCACCTAAAGTTTAAAGCAAAAATTGTGGCACTTTTGACATTTTCATTTTTGACCAAAATCGACAAGTCCGGGGCTTAGGGAATTTCTCATATGCCACTTAACGGTTGAAGCTCCTGTTCAAAAATGATGATCCGAAATCAACTTCTGTCACCTTAGTAATACATTTTGGGATAGTACCTAAAGTTTAAAGCAGAAATTGTGGCACTTTTGACATTTTCATTTTTGACCAAAATCGACGGGTCCAGGGCTTAGGGAATTTCTCATATGCCACAAAACGGTTGAAGCTACTAAACGGTTAAAGCTCCTTTCAAAAATTATGCTCCGAAATCAACTTCTGTCACCTTAGTGATACATTTTGGGATAGTACCTAAAGTTTAAAGCAGAAATTGGGGCACTTTTGAAATTTTCATTTTTGACCAAAATCGACAGGTCCGGGGCTTAGGGAATTTCTCATGTGCCACTAAACGGTTAAAGCTCCTGTTCAAAAATGGTGATCCGAAATCAACTTCTGTCACCTTAGTAATACATTTTGGGATAGTACCTAAAGTTTAAAGCAGAAATTGGGGCACTTTTGACATTTTCATTTTTGACCAAAATCGACGGGTCCGGGGCTTAGGGAATTTCTCATATGCCACAAAACGGTTGAAGCTACTAAACGGTTGAAGCTCCTGTTCAAAAATGATGCTCCGAAATCAACTTCTGTCACCTTAGTGATACATTTTGGGATAGTACCTAAAGTTTAAAGCAGAAATTGGGGCACTTTTGAAATTTTCATTTTTGACCAAAATCGACAGGTCCGGGGCTTAGGGAATTTCTCATATGCCACTAAACGGTTGAAGCTCCTGTTCAAAAATGATGATCCGAAATCAACTTCTGTCACCTTAGTGATACATTTTGGGATAGTACCTAAAGTTTAAAGCAGAAATTGGGGCACTTTTGAAATTTTCATTTTTGACCAAAATCGACAGGTCCGGGGCTTAGGGAATTTCTCATATGCCACAAAACGGTTGAAGCTCCTGTTCAAAAATGATGCTCCGAAATCAACTTCTGTCACCTTAGTGATACATTTTGGGATAGTACCTAAAGTTTAAAGCAGAAATTGGGGCACTTTTAAAATTTTCATTTTTGACCAAAATCGACAGGTCCGTGGCTTAGGGAATTTCTCATATGCCACTAAACGGTTGAAGCTCCTGTTCAAAAATGATGCTCCTAAATCAACTTCTGTCACCTTAGTGATACATTTTGGGATAGTACCTAAAGTTTAAAGCAGAAATTGGGGCACTTTTGAAATTTTCATTTTTGACCAAAATCGACAGGTCCGGGGCTTAGGGAATTTCTCATATGCGACTAAACGGTTGAAGCTCCTGTTCAAAAATGATACTCCGAAATCAACTTCTGTCACCTTAGTGATACATTTTGGGATAGCACCTAAAGTTTAAAGCAAAAATTGTGGCACTTTTGACATTTTCATTTTTGACCAAAATCGACAGGTCCGGGGCTTAGGGAATTTCTCATATGCCACTAAACGGTTGAAGCTCCTGTTCAAAAATGATGATCCGAAATCAACTTCTGTCACCTTAGTGATACATTTTGGGATAGTACCTAAAGTTTAAAGCAGAAATTGGGGCACTTTTGAAATTTTCATTTTTGACCAAAATCGACAGGTCCGGGGCTTAGGGAATTTCTCATATGCCACAAAACGGTTGAAGCTCCTGTTCAAAAATGATGATCCGAAATCAACTTCTGTCACCTTAGTGATACATTTTGGGATAGTACCTAAAGTTTAAAGCAGAAATTGGGGCACTTTTGAAATTTTCATTTTTGACCAAAATCGACTGTCACCTTAGTGATACATTTTGGGATAGTACCTAAAGTTTAAAGCAGAAATTGGGGCACTTTTGAAATTTTCATTTTTGACCAAAATCGACAGGTCCGGGGCTTAGGGAATTTCTCATATGCGACTAAACGGTTGAAGCTCCTGTTCAAAAATGATACTCCGAAATCAACTTCTGTCACCTTAGTGATACATTTTGGGATAGCACCTAAAGTTTAAAGCAAAAATTGTGGCACTTTTGACATTTTCATTTTTGACCAAAATCGACAGTTCCGGGGCTTAGGGAATTTCTCATATGCCACTAAACGGTTGAAGCTCCTGTTCAAAAATGATGATCCGAAATCAACTTCTGTCACCTTAGTGATACATTTTGGGATAGTACCTAAAGTTTAAAGCAGAAATTGGGGCACTTTTGAAATTTTCATTTTTGACCAAAATCGACAGGTCCGGCCGGGGCTAAGGGAATTTCTCATATGCCACTAAACGGTTGAAGCTCCTGTTCAAAAATGATGATCCGAAATCAACTTCTGTCACCTTAGTGATACATTTTGGGATAGCAGCTAAAGTATAAAGCAGAAATTTGAGCACTTTTGAAATTTCCATTTTTGACCAAAATCGACAGGTCCGGGGCTTAGGGAATTTCTCATATGCCACTAAATGGTTGAAGCTCCTGTTCAAAAATTATGCTCCAAAATCAACTTCTGTCACCTTAGTGATACATTTTGGGATAGCACCTAAAGTTTAAAGCAGAAATTGGGGCACTTTTGACATTTTCATTTTTGACCAAAATCGACAGGTCCGGGGCTTAGGGTATTTCTCATATGCCACTAAACGGTTGAAGCTCCTGTTCAAAAATGATGATCCAAAATCAACTTCTGTCACCTTAGTGATACATTTTGGGATAGTACCTAAAGTTCAAAGCAGAAATTGGGGCACTTTTGAAATTTTCATTTTTGACCAAAATCGACAGGTCCGGGGCTTAGGGAATTTCTCATATGCCACAAAACGGTTGAAGTTACTAAACGGTTGAAGCTCCTGTTCAAAAACCATGCTCCGAAATCAACTTCTGTCACATTAGTGATACATTTTGGGATAGTACCTAAAGTTTAAAGCAGAAATTGGGGCACTTTTGAAATTTTCATTTTTGACAAAAATCGACAGATCCGGAGCTTAGGGAATTTCTCATATGCCACAAAACGGTTGAAGCTCCTGTTCAAAAATGATGCTCCAAAATCAACTTCTGTCACCTTAGTGACACATTTTGGGATAGTACCTAAAGTTTAAAGCAGAAATTGGGGCACTTTTGAAATTTTCATTTTTGACCAAAATCGACAGGTCCGGGGCTTAGGGAATTTCTCATATGCCACAAAACGGTTGAAGCTCCTGTTCAAAAATGATGCTCCGAAATCAACTTCTGTCACCTTAGTGATACATTTTGGGATAGTACCTAAAGTTTAAAGCAGAAATTGGGGCACTTTTGAAATTTTCATTTTTGACCAAAATCGACAGGTCCGGGGCTTAGGGAATTTCTCATATGCGACTAAACGGTTGAAGCTCCTGTTCAAAAATGATACTCCGAAATCAACTTCTGTCACCTTAGTGATACATTTTGGGATAGCACCTAAAGTTTAAAGCAAAAATTGTGGCACTTTTGAAATTTTCATTTTTGACCAAAATCGACAGGTCCGGGGCTTAGGGAATTTCTCATATGCCACAAAACGGTTGAAGCTACTAAACGGTTGAAGCTCCTGTTCAAAAATGATGCTCCGAAATCAACTTCTGTCACCTTAGTGATACATTTTGGGATAGTACCTAAAGTTTAAAGCAGAAATTGGGGCACTTTTGAAATTTTCATTTTTGACCAAAATCGACAGGTCCGGGGCTTAGGGAATTTCTCATATGCCACTAAACGGTTGAAGCTCCTGTTCAAAAATGATGATCCGAAATCAACTTCTGTCACCTTAGTGATACATTTTGGGATAGCACCTAAAGTATAAAGCAGAAATTGTGGCACTTTTGAAATTTTCATTTTTGACCAAAATCGACAGGTCCGGGGCTTAGGGAATTTCTCATATGCCACAAAACGGTTGAAGCTACTAAACGGTTGAAGCTCCTGTTCAAAAATTATGCTCCGAAATCAACTTCTGTCACCTTAGTGATACATTTTGGGATAGTACCTAAAGTTTAAAGCAGAAATTGGGGCACTTTTGAAATTTTCATTTTTGACCAAAATCGACAGGTTCGGGGCTTAGGGAATTTCTCATATGCCACAAAACGGTTGAAGCTCCTGTTCAAAAATGATGCTCCAAAATCAACTTCTGTCACCTTAGTGATACATTTTGGGATAGTACCTAAAGTTTAAAGCAGAAATTGGGGCACTTTTGAAATTTTCATTTTTGACCAAAATCGACAGGTCCGGGGCTTAGGGAATTTCTCATATGCCACTAAACGGTTGAAGCTCCTGTTCAAAAATGATGCTCCGAAATCAACTTCTGTCACCTTAGTGATACATTTTGGGATAGTACCTAAAGTTCAAAGCAGAAATTGGGGCACTTTTGAAATTTTCATTTTTGACCAAAATCGACAGGTCCGGGGCTTAGGGAATTTCTCATATGCCACTAAACGGTTAAAGCTCCTGTTCAAAAATGATGATCCGAAATCAACTTCTGTCACCTTAGTGATACATTTTGGGATAGTACCTAAAGTTTAAAGCAGAAATTGGGGCACTTTTGACATTTTCATTTTTGACCAAAATCGACAGGTCCGGGGCTTAGGGAATTTCTCATATGCCACAAAACGGTTGAAGCTCCTGTTCAAAAATGATGCTCCGAAATCAACTTTTGTCACCTTAGTGATACATTTTGGGATAGTACCTAAAGTTTAAAGCAGAATTTGGGGCACTTTTGACATTTTCATTTTTGACCAAAATCGACAGGTCCGGGGCTTAGGGAATTTCTCATATGCCACAAAACGGTTGAAGCTCCTGTTCAAAAATGATGCTCCGAAATCAACTTTTGTCACCTTAGTTATACATTTTGGGATAGTACCTAAAGTTTAAAGCAGAATTTGGGGCACTTTTGACATTTTCATTTTTGACCAAAATCGACAGGTCCGGGGCTTAGGGAATTTCTCATATGCCACAAAACGGTTGAAGCTCCTGTTCAAAAATGATGCTCCGAAATCAACTTTTGTCACCTTAGTTATACATTTTGGGATAGTACCTAAAGTTTAAAGCAGAAATTGGGGCACTTTTGACATTTTAATTTTTGACCAAAATCGACAGGTCAGGGGCTTAGGGAATTTCTCATATGCCACAAAACGGTTGAAGCTCCTGTTCAAAAATGATGCTCCAAAATCAACTTCTGTCACCTTAGTGATACATTTTGGGATAGTACCTAAAGTTTAAAGCAGAAATTGTGGCACTTTTGAAATTTTCATTTTTGACCAAAATCGACAGGTCCGGGGCTTAGGGAATTTCTCATATGCCACAAAATGGTTGAAGCTCCTGTTCAAAAATGATGCTCCGAAATCAACTTCTGTCACCTTAGTGATACATTTTGGGATAGTACCTAAAGTTTAAAGCAGAATTTGGGGCACTTTTGAAATTTTCATTTTTGACCAAAATCGACAGGTCCGGGGCTTAGGGAATTTCTCATATGCCACAAAACGGTTGAAGCTCCTGTTCAAAAATGATTCTCCAAAATCAACTTCTGTCACCTTAGTGATACATTTTGGGATAGTACCTAAAGTTTAAAGCAGAAATTGGGGCACTTTTTAAATTTTCATTTTTGACCAAAATCGACTGGTCCGGGGCTTAGGGAATTTCTCATATGCCACAAAACGGTTGAAGCTCCTGTTCAAAAAAGATGCTCCGAAATCAACTTCTGTCACCTTAGTGATACATGTTGGAATAGTACCTAAAGTTTAAAGCAGAAATTGGGGCACTTTTTACATTTTCATTTTTGACCAAAATCGACAGGTCCGGGGCTTAGGGAATTTCTCATATGCCACAAAACGGTTGAAGCTCCTGTTCAAAAATGATGCTCCGAAATCAACTTTTGTCACCTTAGTTATACATTTTGGGATAGTACCTAAAGTTCAAAGCAGAAATTGGGGCACTTTTGAAATTTTCATTTTTGACCAAAATCGACAGGTCCGGCCGGGGCTTAGGGAATTTCTCATATGCCACAAAACGGTTGAAGTTACTAAACGGTTGAAGCTCCTGTTCAAAAATCATGCTCCGAAATCAACTTCTGTCACCTTAGTGATACATTTTGGGATAGTACCTAAAGTTTAAAGCAGAAATTGGGGCACTTTTGAAATTTTCATTTTTGACCAAAATCGACAGGTCCGGGGCTTAGGGAATTTCTCATATGCCACTAAACGGTTGAAGCTCCTGTTCAAAAATGATGCTCCTAAATCAACTTCTGTCACCTTAGTGATACATTTTGGGATAGTACCTAAAGTTTAAAGCAGAAATTGGGGCACTTTTGAAATTTTCATTTTTGACCAAAATCGACAGGTCCGGGGCTTAGGGAATTTCTCATATGCCACTAAACGGTTGAAGCTCCTGTTCAAAAATGATGATCCGAAATCAACTTCTGTCACCTTAGTGATACATTTTGGGATAGTACCTAAAGTTTAAAGCAGAAATTGTGGCACTTTTGAAATTTTCATTTTTGACCAAAATCGACAGGTCCGGGGCTTATGGAATTTCTCATATGCCACTAAACGGTTGAAGCTCCTGTTCAAAAATGATGATCCGAAATCAACTTCTGTCACCTTAGTAATACATTTTGGGATAGTACCTAAAGTTTAAAGCAGAAATTGGGGCACTTTTGAAATTTTCATTTTTGACCAAAATCGACTGTCACCTTAGTGATACATTTTGGGATAGTACCTAAAGTTTAAAGCAGAAATTGGGGCACTTTTGAAATTTTCATTTTTGACCAAAATCGACAGGTCCGGGGCTTAGGGAATTTCTCATATGCGACTAAACGGTTGAAGCTCCTGTTCAAAAATGATACTCCGAAATCAACTTCTGTCACCTTAGTGATACATTTTGGGATAGCACCTAAAGTTTAAAGCAAAAATTGTGGCACTTTTGACATTTTCATTTTTGACCAAAATCGACAGTTCCGGGGCTTAGGGAATTTCTCATATGCCACTAAACGGTTGAAGCTCCTGTTCAAAAATGATGATCCGAAATCAACTTCTATCACCTTAGTGATACATTTTGGGATAGTACCTAAAGTTTAAAGCAGAAATTGGGGCACTTTTGAAATTTTCATTTTTGACCAAAATCGACAGGTCTGGCCGGGGCTAAGGGAATTTCTCATATGCCACTAAACGGTTGAAGCTCCTGTTCAAAAATGATGATCCGAAATCAACTTCTGTCACCTTAGTGATACATTTTGGGATAGCAGCTAAAGTATAAAGCAGAAATTTGAGCACTTTTGAAATTTCCATTTTTGACCAAAATCGACAGGTCCGGGGCTTAGGGAATTTCTCATATGCCACTAAATGGTTGAAGCTCCTGTTCAAAAATTATGCTCCAAAATCAACTTCTGTCACCTTAGTGATACATTTTGGGATAGCACCTAAAGTTTAAAGCAGAAATTGGGGCACTTTTGAAATTTTCATTTTTGACCAAAATCGACAGGTCCGGGGCTTAGGGTATTTCTCATATGCCACTAAACGGTTGAAGCTCCTGTTCAAAAATGATGATCCAAAATCAACTTCTGTCACCTTAGTGATACATTTTGGGATAGTACCTAAAGTTCAAAGCAGAAATTGGGGCACTTTTGAAATTTTCATTTTTGACCAAAATCGACAGGTCCGGGGCTTAGGGAATTTCTCATATGCCACAAAACGGTTGAAGTTACTAAACGGTTGAAGCTCCTGTTCAAAAACCATGCTCCGAAATCAACTTCTGTCACATTAGTGATACATTTTGGGATAGTACCTAAAGTTTAAAGCAGAAATTGGGGCACTTTTGAAATTTTCATTTTTGACAAAAATCGACAGATCCGGAGCTTAGGGAATTTCTCATATGCCACAAAACGGTTGAAGCTCCTGTTCAAAAATGATGCTCCAAAATCAACTTCTGTCACCTTAGTGACACATTTTGGGATAGTACCTAAAGTTTAAAGCAGAAATTGGGGCACTTTTGAAATTTTCATTTTTGACCAAAATCGACAGGTCCGGGGCTTAGGGAATTTCTCATATGCCACAAAACGGTTGAAGCTCCTGTTCAAAAATGATGCTCCGAAATCAACTTCTGTCACCTTAGTGATACATTTTGGGATAGTACCTAAAGTTTAAAGCAGAAATTGGGGCACTTTTGAAATTTTCATTTTTGACCAAAATCGACAGGTCCGGGGCTTAGGGAATTTCTCATATGCGACTAAACGGTTGAAGCTCCTGTTCAAAAATGATACTCCGAAATCAACTTCTGTCACCTTAGTGATACATTTTGGGATAGCACCTAAAGTTTAAAGCAAAAATTGTGGCACTTTTGAAATTTTCATTTTTGACCAAAATCGACAGGTCCGGGGCTTAGGGAATTTCTCATATGCCACAAAACGGTTGAAGCTACTAAACGGTTGAAGCTCCTGTTCAAAAATGATGCTCCGAAATCAACTTCTGTCACCTTAGTGATACATTTTGGGATAGTACCTAAAGTTTAAAGCAGAAATTGGGGCACTTTTGAAATTTTCATTTTTGACCAAAATCGACAGGTCCGGGGCTTAGGGAATTTCTCATATGCCACTAAACGGTTGAAGCTCCTGTTCAAAAATGATGATCCGAAATCAACTTCTGTCACCTTAGTGATACATTTTGGGATAGCACCTAAAGTATAAAGCAGAAATTGTGGCACTTTTGAAATTTTCATTTTTGACCAAAATCGACAGGTCCGGGGCTTAGGGAATTTCTCATATGCCACAAAACGGTTGAAGCTACTAAACGGTTGAAGCTCCTGTTCAAAAATTATGCTCCGAAATCAACTTCTGTCACCTTAGTGATACATTTTGGGATAGTACCTAAAGTTTAAAGCAGAAATTGGGGCACTTTTGAAATTTTCATTTTTGACCAAAATCGACAGGTTCGGGGCTTAGGGAATTTTTCATATGCCACTAAACGGTTGAAGCTCCTGTTCAAAAATGATGATCCGAAATCAACTTCTGTCACCTTAGTGATACATTTTGGGATAGTACCTAAAGTTTAAAGCAGAAATTGGGGCACTTTTGAAATTTTCATTTTTGACCAAAATCGACAGATCCGGGGCTTAGGGAATTTCTCATATGCCACAAAACGGTTGAAGCTCCTGTTCAAAAATGATGCTCCTAAATCAACTTCTGTCACCTTAGTGATACATTTTGGGATAGTACCTAAAGTTTAAAGCAGAAATTGGGGCACTTTTGAAATTTTCATTTTTGACCAAAATCGACAGGTCCGGGGCTTAGGGAATTTCTCATATGCGACTAAACGGTTGAAGCTCCTGTTCAAAAATTATGCTCCGAAATCAACTTCTGTCACCTTAGTGATACATTTTGGGATAGTACCTAAAGTTTAAAGCAGAAATTGGGGAACTTTTGAAATTTTCATTTTTGACCAAAATCGACAGGTCCAGGGCTTAGGGAATTTCTCATATGCCACAAAACGGTTGAAGCTCCTGTTCAAAAATGATGCTCCGAAATCAACTTCTGTCACCTTAGTGATACATTTTGGGATAGTACCTAAAGTTTAAAGCAGAAATTGGGGCACTTTTGAAATTTTCATTTTTGACCAAAATCGACAGGTCCGGGGCTTAGGGAATTTCTCATATGCGACTAAACGGTTGAAGCTCCTGTTCAAAAATGATACTCCGAAATCAACTTCTGTCACCTTAGTGATACATTTTGGGATAGCACCTAAAGTTTAAAGCAAAAATTGTGGCACTTTTGACATTTTCATTTTTGACCAAAATCGACAGGTCCGGGGCTTAGGGAATTTCTCATATGCCACTAAACGGTTGAAGCTCCTGTTCAAAAATGATGATCCGAAATCAACTTCTGTCACCTTAGTGATACATTTTGGGATAGTACCTAAAGTTTAAAGCAGAAATTGGGGCACTTTTGAAATTTTCATTTTTGACCAAAATCGACAGGTCCGGGGCTTAGGGAATTTCTCATATGCCACTAAACGGTTGAAGCTCCTGTTCAAAAATGATGATCCGAAATCAACTTCTGTCACCTTAGTGATACATTTTGGGATAGTACCTAAAGTTTAAAGCAGAAATTGGGGCACTTTTGAAATTTTAATTTTTGACCAAAATCGACGGGTCCAGGGCTTAGGGAATTTCTCATATGCCACAAAACGGTTGAAGCTACTAAACGGTTAAAGCTCCTTTCAAAAATTATGCTCCGAAATCAACTTCTGTCACCTTAGTGATACATTTTGGGATAGTACCTAAAGTTTAAAGCAGAAATTGGGGCACTTTTGAAATTTTCATTTTTGACCAAAATCGACAGGTCCGGGGCTTAGGGAATTTCTCATATGCCACAAAACGGTTGAAGCTACTAAACGGTTGAAGCTCCTGTTCAAAAATGATGCTCCGAAATCAACTTCTGTCACCTTAGTGATACATTTTGGGATAGTACCTAAAGTTTAAAGCAGAAATTGGGGCACTTTTGAAATTTTCATTTTTGACCAAAATCGACAGGTCCGGGGCTTAGGGAATTTCTCATATGCCACTAAACGGTTGAAGCTCCTGTTCAAAAATGATGATCCGAAATCAACTTCTGTCACCTTAGTGATACATTTTGGGATAGTACCTAAAGTTTAAAGCAGAAATTGGGGCACTTTTGAAATTTTCATTTTTGACCAAAATCGACAGGTCCGGGGCTTAGGGAATTTCTCATATGCCACAAAACGGTTGAAGCTCCTGTTCAAAAATGATGCTCCGAAATCAACTTCTGTCACCTTAGTGATACATTTTGGGATAGTACCTAAAGTTTAAAGCAGAAATTGGGGCACTTTTAAAATTTTCATTTTTGACCAAAATCGACAGGTCCGGGGCTTAGGGAATTTCTCATATGCCACTAAACGGTTGAAGCTCCTGTTCAAAAATGATGCTCCTAAATCAACTTCTGTCACCTTAGTGATACATTTTGGGATAGTACCTAAAGATTAAAGCAGAAATTGGGGCACTTTTGAAATTTTCATTTTTGACCAAAATCGACAGAGCCGGGGCTTAGGGAATTTCTCATATGCGACTAAACGGTTGAAGCTCCTGTTCAAAAATGATACTCCGAAATCAACTTCTGTCACCTTAGTGATACATTTTGGGATAGCACCTAAAGTTTAAAGCAAAAATTGTGGCACTTTTGACATTTTCATTTTTGACCAAAATCGACAGGTCCGGGGCTTAGGGAATTTCTCATATGCCACTTAACGGTTGAAGCTCCTGTTCAAAAATGATGATCCGAAATCAACTTCTGTCACCTTAGTAATACATTTTGGGATAGTACCTAAAGTTTAAAGCAGAAATTGTGGCACTTTTGACATTTTCATTTTTGACCAAAATCGACGGGTCCAGGGCTTAGGGAATTTCTCATATGCCACAAAACGGTTGAAGCTACTAAACGGTTAAAGCTCCTTTCAAAAATTATGCTCCGAAATCAACTTCTGTCACCTTAGTGATACATTTTGGGATAGTACCTAAAGTTTAAAGCAGAAATTGGGGCACTTTTGAAATTTTCATTTTTGACCAAAATCGACAGGTCCGGGGCTTAGGGAATTTCTCATGTGCCACTAAACGGTTGAAGCTCCTGTTCAAAAATGGTGATCCGAAATCAACTTCTGTCACCTTAGTAATACATTTTGGGATAGTACCTAAAGTTTAAAGCAGAAATTGGGGCACTTTTGACATTTTCATTTTTGACCAAAATCGACGGGTCCGGGGCTTAGGGAATTTCTCATATGCCACAAAACGGTTGAAGCTACTAAACGGTTGAAGCTCCTGTTCAAAAATGATGCTCCGAAATCAACTTCTGTCACCTTAGTGATACATTTTGGGATAGTACCTAAAGTTTAAAGCAGAAATTGGGGCACTTTTGAAATTTTCATTTTTGACCAAAATCGACAGGTCCGGGGCTTAGGGAATTTCTCATATGCCACTAAACGGTTGAAGCTCCTGTTCAAAAATGATGATCCGAAATCAACTTCTGTCACCTTAGTGATACATTTTGGGATAGTACCTAAAGTTTAAAGCAGAAATTGGGGCACTTTTGAAATTTTCATTTTTGACCAAAATCGACAGGTCCGGGGCTTAGGGAATTTCTCATATGCCACAAAACGGTTGAAGCTCCTGTTCAAAAATGATGCTCCGAAATCAACTTCTGTCACCTTAGTGATACATTTTGGGATAGTACCTAAAGTTTAAAGCAGAAATTGGGGCACTTTTAAAATTTTCATTTTTGACCAAAATCGACAGGTCCGGGGCTTAGGGAATTTCTCATATGCCACTAAACGGTTGAAGCTCCTGTTCAAAAATGATGCTCCTAAATCAACTTCTGTCACCTTAGTGATACATTTTGGGATAGTACCTAAAGATTAAAGCAGAAATTGGGGCACTTTTGAAATTTTCATTTTTGACCAAAATCGACAGAGCCGGGGCTTAGGGAATTTCTCATATGCGACTAAACGGTTGAAGCTCCTGTTCAAAAATGATACTCCGAAATCAACTTCTGTCACCTTAGTGATACATTTTGGGATAGCACCTAAAGTTTAAAGCAAAAATTGTGGCACTTTTGACATTTTCATTTTTGACCAAAATCGACAGGTCCGGGGCTTAGGGAATTTCTCATATGCCACTAAACGGTTGAAGCTCCTGTTCAAAAATGATGATCCGAAATCAACTTCTGTCACCTTAGTGATACATTTTGGGATAGTACCTAAAGTTTAAAGCAGAAATTGGGGCACTTTTGAAATTTTAATTTTTGACCAAAATCGACAGGTCCGGGGCTTAGGGAATTTCTCATATGCCACTAAACGGTTGAAGCTCCTGTTCAAAAATGATGATCCGAAATCAACTTCTGTCACCTAGGTGATACATTTTGGGATAGTACCTAAAGTTTAAAGCAGAAATTGGGGCACTTTTGAAATTTTCATTTTTGACCAAAATCGACAGGTCCGGGGCTTAGGGAATTTCTCATATGCCACTAAACGGTTGAAGCTCCTGTTCAAAAATGATGATCCGAAATCAACTTCTGTCACCTTAGTGATACATTTTGGGATAGCAACTAAAGTTTAAAGCAGAAATTGTGGCACTTTTGAAATTTTCATTTTTGACCAAAATCGACAGGTCCGGGGCTTAGGGAATTTCTCATATGCCACTTAACGGTTGAAGCTCCTGTTCAAAAATGATGATCCGAAATCAACTTCTGTCACCTTAGTAATACATTTTGGGATAGTACCTAAAGTTTAAAGCAGAAATTGTGGCACTTTTGACATTTTCATTTTTGACCAAAATCGACGGGTCCAGGGCTTAGGGAATTTCTCATATGCCACAAAACGGTTGAAGCTACTAAACGGTTAAAGCTCCTTTCAAAAATTATGCTCCGAAATCAACTTCTGTCACCTTAGTGATACATTTTGGGATAGTACCTAAAGTTTAAAGCAGAAATTGGGGCACTTTTGAAATCTTCATTTTTGACCAAAATCGACAGGTCCGGGGCTTAGGGAATTTCTCATATGCCACTAAACGGTTGAAGCTCCTGTTCAAAAATGATGATCCGAAATCAACTTCTGTCACCTTAGTGATACATTTTGGGATAGTACCTAAAGTTTAAAGCAGAAATTGGGGCACTTTTGAAATTTTCATTTTTGACCAAAATCGACAGGTCCGGGGCTTAGGGAATTTCTCATATGCCACAAAACGGTTGAAGCTCCTGTTCAAAAATGATGCTCCGAAATCAACTTCTGTCACCTTAGTGATACATTTTGGGATAGTACCTAAAGTTTAAAGCAGAAATTGGGGCACTTTTAAAATTTTCATTTTTGACCAAAATCGACAGGTCCGGGGCTTAGGGAATTTCTCATATGCCACTAAACGGTTGAAGCTCCTGTTCAAAAATGATGCTCCTAAATCAACTTCTGTCACCTTAGTGATACATTTTGGGATAGTACCTAAAGATTAAAGCAGAAATTGGGGCACTTTTGAAATTTTCATTTTTGACCAAAATCGACAGAGCCGGGGCTTAGGGAATTTCTCATATGCGACTAAACGGTTGAAGCTCCTGTTCAAAAATGATACTCCGAAATCAACTTCTGTCACCTTAGTGATACATTTTGGGATAGCACCTAAAGTTTAAAGCAAAAATTGTGGCACTTTTGACATTTTCATTTTTGACCAAAATCGACAGGTCCGGGGCTTAGGGAATTTCTCATATGCCACTTAACGGTTGAAGCTCCTGTTCAAAAATGATGATCCGAAATCAACTTCTGTCACCTTAGTAATACATTTTGGGATAGTACCTAAAGTTTAAAGCAGAAATTGTGGCACTTTTGACATTTTCATTTTTGACCAAAATCGACGGGTCCAGGGCTTAGGGAATTTCTCATATGCCACAAAACGGTTGAAGCTACTAAACGGTTAAAGCTCCTTTCAAAAATTATACTCCGAAATCAACTTCTGTTACCTTAGTGATACATTTTGGGATAGTACCTAAAGTTTAAAGCAGAAATTGGGGCACTTTTGAAATTTTCATTTTTGACCAAAATCGACAGGTCCGGGGCTTAGGGAATTTCTCATGTGCCACTAAACGGTTGAAGCTCCTGTTCAAAAATGGTGATCCGAAATCAACTTCTGTCACCTTAGTAATACATTTTGGGATAGTACCTAAAGTTTAAAGCAGAAATTGGGGCACTTTTGACATTTTCATTTTTGACCAAAATCGACGGGTCCGGGGCTTAGGGAATTTCTCATATGCCACAAAACGGTTGAAGCTACTAAACGGTTGAAGCTCCTGTTCAAAAATGATGCTCCGAAATCAACTTCTGTCACCTTAGTAATACATTTTGGGATAGTACCTAAAGTTTAAAGCAGAAATTGGGGCACTTTTGAAATTTTCATTTTTGACCAAAATCGACAGGTCCGGGGCTTAGGGAATTTCTCATATGCCACTAAACGGTTGAAGCTCCTGTTCAAAAATGATGATCCGAAATCAACTTCTGTCACCTTAGTGATACATTTTGGGATAGTACCTAAAGTTTAAAGCAGAAATTGGGGCACTTTTGAAATTTTCATTTTTGACCAAAATCGACAGGTCCGGGGCTTAGGGAATTTCTCATATGCCACAAAACGGTTGAAGCTCCTGTTCAAAAATGATGCTCCGAAATCAACTTCTGTCACCTTAGTGATACATTTTGGGATAGTACCTAAAGTTTAAAGCAGAAATTGGGGCACTTTTAAAATTTTCATTTTTGACCAAAATCGACAGGTCCGGGGCTTAGGGAATTTCTCATATGCCACTAAACGGTTGAAGCTCCTGTTCAAAAATGATGCTCCTAAATCAACTTCTGTCACCTTAGTGATACATTTTGGGATAGTACCTAAAGATTAAAGCAGAAATTGGGGCACTTTTGAAATTTTCATTTTTGACCAAAATCGACAGAGCCGGGGCTTAGGGAATTTCTCATATGCGACTAAACGGTTGAAGCTCCTGTTCAAAAATGATACTCCGAAATCAACTTCTGTCACCTTAGTGATACATTTTGGGATAGCACCTAAAGTTTAAAGCAAAAATTGTGGCACTTTTGACATTTTCATTTTTGACCAAAATCGACAGGTCCGGGGCTTAGGGAATTTCTCATATGCCACTAAACGGTTGAAGCTCCTGTTCAAAAATGATGATCCGAAATCAACTTCTGTCACCTTAGTGATACATTTTGGGATAGTACCTAAAGTTTAAAGCAGAAATTGGGGCACTTTTGAAATTTTAATTTTTGACCAAAATCGACAGGTCTGGGGCTTAGGGAATTTCTCATATGCCACTAAACGGTTGAAGCTCCTGTTCAAAAATGATGATCCGAAATCAACTTCTGTCACCTAGGTGATACATTTTGGGATAGTACCTAAAGTTTAAAGCAGAAATTGGGGCACTTTTGAAATTTTCATTTTTGACCAAAATCGACAGGTCCAGGGCTTAGGGAATTTCTCATATGCGACTAAACGGTTGAAGCTCCTGTTCAAAAATGATACTCCGAAATCAACTTCTGTCACCTTAGTGATACATTTTGGGATAGCACCTAAAGTTTAAAGCAAAAATTGTGGCACTTTTGACATTTTCATTTTTGACCAAAATCGACAGGTCCGGGGCTTAGGGAATTTCTCATATGCCACTAAACGGTTGAAGCTCCTGTTCAAAAATGATGATCCGAAATCAACTTCTGTCACCTTAGTGATACATTTTGGGATAGTACCTAAAGTTTAAAGCAGAAATTGGGGCACTTTTGAAATTTTCATTTTTGACCAAAATCGACAGGTCCGGGGCTTAGGGAATTTCTCATATGCCACTAAACGGTTGAAGCTCCTGTTCAAAAATGATGATCCAAAATCAACTTCTGTCACCTTAGTGATACATTTTGGGATAGCAACTAAAGTTTAAAGCAGAAATTGTGGCACTTTTGAAATTTTCATTTTTGACCAAAATCGACAGGTCCGGGGCTTAGGGAATTTCTCATATGCCACTTAACGGTTGAAGCTCCTGTTCAAAAATGATGATCCGAAATCAACTTCTGTCACCTTAGTAATACATTTTGGGATAGTACCTAAAGTTTAAAGCAGAAATTGTGGCACTTTTGACATTTTCATTTTTGACCAAAATCGACGGGTCCAGGGCTTAGGGAATTTCTCATATGCCACAAAACGGTTGAAGCTACTAAACGGTTAAAGCTCCTTTCAAAAATTATGCTCCGAAATCAACTTCTGTCACCTTAGTGATACATTTTGGGATAGTACCTAAAGTTTAAAGCAGAAATTGGGGCACTTTTGAAATTTTCATTTTTGACCAAAATCGACAGGTCCGGGGCTTAGGGAATTTCTCATATGCCACTAAACGGTTGAAGCTCCTGTTCAAAAATGGTGATCCGAAATCAACTTCTGTCACCTTAGTAATACATTTTGGGATAGTACCTAAAGTTTAAAGCAGAAATTGGGGCACTTTTGACATTTTCATTTTTGACCAAAATCGACGGGTCCGGGGCTTAGGGAATTTCTCATATGCCACAAAACGGTTGAAGCTACTAAACGGTTGAAGCTCCTGTTCAAAAATGATGCTCCGAAATCAACTTCTGTCACCTTAGTGATACATTTTGGGATAGTACCTAAAGTTTAAAGCAGAAATTGGGGCACTTTTGAAATTTTCATTTTTGACCAAAATCGACAGGTCCGGGGCTTAGGGAATTTCTCATATGCCACTAAACGGTTGAAGCTCCTGTTCAAAAATGATGATCCGAAATCAACTTCTGTCACCTTAGTGATACATTTTGGGATAGTACCTAAAGTTTAAAGCAGAAATTGGGGCACTTTTGAAATTTTCATTTTTGACCAAAATCGACAGGTCCGGGGCTTAGGGAATTTCTCATATGCCACAAAACGGTTGAAGCTCCTGTTCAAAAATGATGCTCCGAAATCAACTTCTGTCACCTTAGTGATACATTTTGGGATAGTACCTAAAGTTTAAAGCAGAAATTGGGGCACTTTTAAAATTTTCATTTTTGACCAAAATCGACAGGTCCGTGGCTTAGGGAATTTCTCATATGCCACTAAACGGTTGAAGCTCCTGTTCAAAAATGATGCTCCTAAATCAACTTCTGTCACCTTAGTGATACATTTTGGGATAGTACCTAAAGTTTAAAGCAGAAATTGGGGCACTTTTGAAATTTTCATTTTTGACCAAAATCGACAGGTCCGGGGCTTAGGGAATTTCTCATATGCGACTAAACGGTTGAAGCTCCTGTTCAAAAATGATACTCCGAAATCAACTTCTGTCACCTTAGTGATACATTTTGGGATAGCACCTAAAGTTTAAAGCAAAAATTGTGGCACTTTTGACATTTTCATTTTTGACCAAAATCGACAGGTCCGGGGCTTAGGGAATTTCTCATATGCCACTAAACGGTTGAAGCTCCTGTTCAAAAATGATGATCCGAAATCAACTTCTGTCACCTTAGTGATACATTTTGGGATAGTACCTAAAGTTTAAAGCAGAAATTGGGGCACTTTTGAAATTTTCATTTTTGACCAAAATCGACAGGTCCGGGGCTTAGGGAATTTCTCATATGCCACAAAACGGTTGAAGCTCCTGTTCAAAAATGATGCTCCGAAATCAACTTCTGTCACCTTAGTGATACATTTTGGGATAGTACCTAAAGTTTAAAGCAGAAATTGGGGCACTTTTGAAATTTTCATTTTTGACCAAAATTGACAGGTCCGGGGCTTAGGGAATTTCTCATATGCGACTAAACGGTTGAAGCTCCTGTTCAAAAATGATACTCCGAAATCAACTTCTGTCACCTTAGTGATACATTTTGGGATAGCACCTAAAGTTTAAAGCAAAAATTGTGGCACTTTTGACATTTTCATTTTTGACCAAAATCGACAGGTCCGGGGATTAGGGAATTTCTCATATGCCACTAAACGGTTGAAGCTCCTGTTCAAAAATGATGATCCGAAATCAACTTCTGTCACCTTAGTGATACATTTTGGGATAGTACCTAAAGTTTAAAGCAGAAATTGGGGCACTTTTGACATTTTCATTTTTGACCAAAATCGACAGGTCCGGGGCTTAGGGAATTTCTCATATGCCACTAAACGGTTGAAGCTCCTGTTCAAAAATGATGATCCGAAATCAACTTCTGTCACCTTAGTGATACATTTTGGGATAGCAGCTAAAGTATAAAGCAGAAATTGTGGCACTTTTGAAATTTTTATTTTTGACCAAAATCGACAGGTCCGGGGCTTAGGGAATTTCTCATATGCCACTAAACGGTTGAAGCTCCTGTTCAAAAATGATGATCCGAAATCAACTTCTGTCACCTTAGTAATACATTTTGGGATAGTACCTAAAGTTTAAAGCAGAAATTGGGGCACTTTTGAAATTTTCATTTTTGACCAAAATCGACAGGTCCGGGGCTTAGGGAATTTCTCATATGCCACTAAACGGTTGAAGCTCCTGTTAAAAAATGATGCTCCGAAATCAACTTCTGTCACCTTAGTGACACATTTTGGGATAGTACCTAAAGTTTAAAGCAGAAATTGTGGCACTTTTAAAATTTTCATTTTTGACCAAAATCGACAGGTCCGGGGCTTTGGAAATTTCTCATATGCCACTAAACGGTTGAAGCTCCTGTTCAAAAATGATGATCCGAAATCAACTTCTGTCACCTTAGTGATACATTTTGGGATAGTACCTAAAGTTTAAAGCAGAAATTGAGGCACTTTTGACATTTTCATTTTTGACCAAAATCGACGGGTCCGGGGCTTAGGGAATTTCTCATATGCCACAAAATGGTTGAAGCTACTAAACGGTTGAAGCTCCTGTTCAAAAATGATGCTCCGAAATCAACTTCTGTCACCTTAGTGATACATTTTGGGATAGCACCTAAAGTTTAAAGCAGAAATTGTGGCACTTTTGAAATTTTCATTTTTGACCAAAATCGACAGGTCCGGGGCTTAGGGAATTTCTCATATGCCACTAAACGGTTGAAGCTCCTGTTCAAAAATGATGATCCGAAATCAACTTCTGTCACCTTAGTAATACATTTTGGGATAGTACCTAAAGTTTAAAGCAGAAATTGGGGCACTTTTGACATTTTCATTGTTGACCAAAATCGACGGGTCCGGGGCTTAGGGAATTTCTCATATGCCACTAAACGGTTGAAGCTCCTGTTCAAAAATGATGATCCGAAATCAACTTCTGTCACCTTAGTGATACATTTTGGGATAGTACCTAAAGTTTAAAGCAGAAATTGGGGCACTTTTGAAATTTTCATTTTTGACCAAAATCGACAGGTCCGGGGCTTAGGGAATTTCTCATATGCCACTAAACGGTTGAAGCTCCTGTTCAAAAATGATGATCCGAAATCAACTTCTGTCACCTTAGTGATACATTTTGGGATAGTACCTAAAGTTTAAAGCAGAAATTGGGGCACTTTTGAAATTTTCATTTTTGACCAAAATCGACAGGTCCGGGGCTTAGGGAATTTCTCATATGCCACAAAACGGTTGAAGCTCCTGTTCAAAAATGATGCTCCGAAATCAACTTCTGTCACCTTAGTGATACATTTTGGGATAGTACCTAAAGTTTAAAGCAGAAATTGGGGCACTTTTGAAATTTTCATTTTTGACCAAAATCGACAGGTCCGGGGCTTAGGGAATTTCTCATATGCCACAAAACGGTTGAAGCTCCTGTTCAAAAATGATGCTCCGAAATCAACTTCTGTCACCTTAGTGATACATTTTGGGATAGTACCTAAAGTTTAAAGCAGAAATTGGGGCACTTTTGAAATTTTCATTTTTGACCAAAATCGACAGGTCCGGGGCTTAGGGAATTTCTCATATGCGACTAAACGGTTGAAGCTCCTGTTCAAAAATGATACTCCGAAATCAACTTCTGTCACCTTAGTGATACATTTTGGGATAGCACCTAAAGTTTAAAGCAAAAATTGTGGCACTTTTGACATTTTCATTTTTGACCAAAATCGACAGGTCCGGGGATTAGGGAATTTCTCATATGCCACTAAACGGTTGAAGCTCCTGTTCAAAAATGATGATCCGAAATCAACTTCTGTCACCTTAGTGATACATTTTGGGATAGTACCTAAAGTTTAAAGCAGAAATTGGGGCACTTTTGACAATTTCATTTTTGACCAAAATCGACAGGTCCGGGGCTTAGGGAATTTCTCATATGCCACTAAACGGTTGAAGCTCCTGTTCAAAAATGATGATCCGAAATCAACTTCTGTCACCTTAGTGATACATTTTGGGATAGCAGCTAAAGTATAAAGCAGAAATTGTGGCACTTTTGAAATTTTTATTTTTGACCAAAATCGACAGGTCCGGGGCTTAGGGAATTTCTCATATGCCACTAAACGGTTGAAGCTCCTGTTCAAAAATGATGATCCGAAATCAACTTCTGTCACCTTAGTGATACATTTTGGGATAGTACCTAAAGTTTAAAGCAGAAATTGAGGCACTTTTGACATTTTCATTTTTGACCAAAATCGACGGGTCCGGGGCTTAGGGAATTTCTCATATGCCACAAAACGGTTGAAGCTACTAAACGGTTGAAGCTCCTGTTCAAAAATGATGCTCCGAAATCAACTTCTGTCACCTTAGTGATACATTTTGGGATAGTACCTAAAGTTTAAAGCAGAAATTGGGGCACTTTTGAAATTTTCATTTTTGACCAAAATCGACAGGTCCGGGGCTTAGGGAATTTCTCATATGCCACAAAACGGTTGAAGCTCCTGTTCAAAAATGATGCTCCTAAATCAACTTCTGTCACCTTAGTGATACATTTTGGGATAGTACCTAAAGTTTAAAGCAGAAATTGGGGCACTTTTGAAATTTTCATTTTTGACCAAAATCGACAGGTCCGGGGCTTAGGGAATTTCTCATATGCGACTAAACGGTTGAAGCTCCTGTTCAAAAATGATACTCCGAAATCAACTTCTGTCACCTTAGTGATACATTTTGGGATAGCACCTAAAGTTTAAAGCAAAAATTGAGGCACTTTTGACATTTTCATTTTTGACCAAAATCGACGGGTCCGGGGCTTAGGGAATTTCTCATATGCCACAAAACGGTTGAAGCTACTAAACGGTTGAAGCTCCTGTTCAAAAATGATGCTCCGAAATCAACTTCTGTCACCTTAGTGATACATTTTGGGATAGTACCTAAAGTTTAAAGCAGAAATTGGGGCACTTTTGACAATTTCATTTTTGACCAAAATCGACAGGTCCGGGGCTTAGGGAATTTCTCATATGCCACTAAACGGTTGAAGCTCCTGTTCAAAAATGATGATCCGAAATCAACTTCTGTCACCTTAGTGATACATTTTGGGATAGCAGCTAAAGTATAAAGCAGAAATTGTGGCACTTTTGAAATTTTTATTTTTGACCAAAATCGACAGGTCCGGGGCTTAGGGAATTTCTCATATGCCACTAAACGGTTGAAGCTCCTGTTCAAAAATGATGATCCGAAATCAACTTCTGTCACCTTAGTGATACATTTTGGGATAGTACCTAAAGTTTAAAGCAGAAATTGAGGCACTTTTGACATTTTCATTTTTGACCAAAATCGACGGGTCCGGGGCTTAGGGAATTTCTCATATGCCACAAAACGGTTGAAGCTACTAAACGGTTGAAGCTCCTGTTCAAAAATGATGCTCCGAAATCAACTTCTGTCACCTTAGTGATACATTTTGGGATAGTACCTAAAGTTTAAAGCAGAAATTGGGGCACTTTTGAAATTTTCATTTTTGACCAAAATCGACAGGTCCGGGGCTTAGGGAATTTCTCATATGCCACAAAACGGTTGAAGCTCCTGTTCAAAAATGATGCTACGAAATCAACTTCTGTCACCTTAGTGATACATTTTGGGATAGTACCTAAAGTTTAAAGCAGAAATTGGGGCACTTTTGAAATTTTCATTTTTGACCAAAATCGACAGGTCCGGGGCTTAGGGAATTTCTCATATGCCACTAAACGGTTGAAGCTCCTGTTCAAAAATGATGCTCCTAAATCAACTTCTGTCACCTTAGTGATACATTTTGGGATAGTACCTAAAGTTTAAAGCAAAAATTGTGGCACTTTTGACATTTTCATTTTTGACCAAAATCGACAGGTCCGGGGCTTAGGGAATTTCTCATATGCCACTAAACGGTTGAAGCTCCTGTTCAAAAATGATGATCCGAAATCAACTTCTGTCACCTTAGTGATACATTTTGGGATAGTACCTAAAGTTTAAAGCAGAAATTGGGGCACTTTTGAAATTTTAATTTTTGACCAAAATCGACAGGTCCGGGGCTTAGGGAATTTCTCATATGCCACTAAACGGTTGAAGCTCCTGTTCAAAAATGATGATCCGAAATCAACTTCTGTCACCTTAGTGATACATTTTGGGATAGTACCTAAAGTTTAAAGCAGAAATTGGGGCACTTTTGAAATTTTCATTTTTGACCAAAATCGACAGGTCCAGGGCTTAGGGAATTTCTCATATGCGACTAAACGGTTGAAGCTCCTGTTCAAAAATGATACTCCGAAATCAACTTCTGTCACCTTAGTGATACATTTTGGGATAGCACCTAAAGTTTAAAGCAAAAATTGTGGCACTTTTGACATTTTCATTTTTGACCAAAATCGACAGGTCCGGGGCTTAGGGAATTTCTCATATGCCACTAAACGGTTGAAGCTCCTGTTCAAAAATGATGATCCGAAATCAACTTCTGTCACCTTAGTGATACATTTTGGGATAGTACCTAAAGTTTAAAGCAGAAATTGGGGCACTTTTGAAATTTTCATTTTTGACCAAAATCGACAGGTCCGGGGCTTAGGGAATTTCTCATATGCCACTAAACGGTTGAAGCTCCTGTTCAAAAATGATGATCCGAAATCAACTTCTGTCACCTTAGTGATACATTTTGGGATAGCAACTAAAGTTTAAAGCAGAAATTGTGGCACTTTTGACATTTTCATTTTTGACCAAAATCGACGGGTCCAGGGCTTAGGGAATTTCTCATATGCCACAAAACGGTTGAAGCTACTAAACGGTTAAAGCTCCTTTCAAAAATTATGCTCCGAAATCAACTTCTGTCACCTTAGTGATACATTTTGGGATAGTACCTAAAGTTTAAAGCAGAAATTGGGGCACTTTTGAAATTTTCATTTTTGACCAAAATCGACAGGTCCGGGGCTTAGGGAATTTCTCATATGCCACTAAACGGTTGAAGCTCCTGTTCAAAAATGGTGATCCGAAATCAACTTCTGTCACCTTAGTAATACATTTTGGGATAGTACCTAAAGTTTAAAGCAGAAATTGGGGCACTTTTGACATTTTCATTTTTGACCAAAATCGACGGGTCCGGGGCTTAGGGAATTTCTCATATGCCACAAAACGGTTGAAGCTACTAAACGGTTGAAGCTCCTGTTCAAAAATGATGCTCCGAAATCAACTTCTGTCACCTTAGTGATACATTTTGGGATAGTACCTAAAGTTTAAAGCAGAAATTGGGGCACTTTTGAAATTTTCATTTTTGACCAAAATCGACAGGTCCGGGGCTTAGGGAATTTCTCATATGCCACTAAACGGTTGAAGCTCCTGTTCAAAAATGATGATCCGAAATCAACTTCTGTCACCTTAGTGATACATTTTGGGATAGTACCTAAAGTTTAAAGCAGAAATTGGGGCACTTTTTAAATTGTCATTTTTGACCAAAATCGACAGGTCCGGGGCTTAGGGAATTTCTCATATGCCACAAAACGGTTGAAGCTCCTGTTCAAAAATGATGCTCCAAAATCAACTTCTGTCACCTTAGTGATACATTTTGGGATAGTACCTAAAGTTTAAAGCAGAAATTGGAGCACTTTTGAAATTTCCATTTTTGACCAAAATCGACAGGTCCGGGGCTTAGGGAATTTCTCATATGCCACTAAACGGTTGAAGCTCCTGTTCAAAAATAATGCTCCGAAATCAACTTCTGTCACCTTAGTGATACATTTTGGGATAGTACCTAAAATTTAAAGCAGAAATTGGGGCACTTTTTAAATTTTCATTTTTGACCAAAATCGACAGGGCTGGGGCTTAGGGAATTTCTCATATGCCACAAAACGGTTGAAGCTCCTGTTCAAAAATGATGCTCCGAAATCAACTTCTGTCACCTTAGTGATACATTTTGTGATAGTACCTAAAGTTTAAAGCAGAAATTGGAGCACTTTTGAAATTTTCATTTTTGACCAAAATCGACTGGTCGGGGGCTTAGGGTATTTCTCATATGCCACTAAACAGTTGAAGCTACTAAACGGTTGAAGCTCCTGTTAAAAAATTATGCTCCGAAATCAACTTCTGTCACCTTAGTGATACATTTTGGGATAGTACCTAAAGTTTAAAGCAGAAATTGGGGCACTTTTGAAATTTTAATTTTTGACCAAAACCGACAGGTCCGGGTTTTAGGGAATTTCTCATATGCCACTAAACGGTTGAAGCTCCTGTTCAAAAATGATGCTCCTAAATCAACTTCTGTCACCTTAGTGATACATTTTGGGATAGTACCTAAAGTTTAAAGCAGAAATTGGGGCACTTTTGAAATTTTCATTTTTGACCAAAATCGACAGAGCCGGGGCTTAGGGAATTTCTCATATGCCACAAAACGGTTGAAGCTCCTGTTCAAAAATGATGCTCCAAAATCAACTTCTGTCACCTTAGTGATACATTTTGGGATAGTACCTAAAGTTTAAAGCAGAAATTGGGGCACTTTTGAAATTTTCATTTTTGACCAAAATCGACAGGTCCGGGGCTTAGGGAATTTCTCATATGCGACTAAACGGTTGAAGCTCCTGTTCAAAAATGATACTCCGAAATCAACTTCTGTCACCTTAGTGATACATTTTGGGATAGCACCTAAAGTTTAAAGCAAAAATTGTGGCACTTTTGACATTTTCATTTTTGACCAAAATCGACAGGTCCGGGGCTTAGGGAATTTCTCATATGCCACTAAACGGTTGAAGCTCCTGTTCAAAAATGATGATCCGAAATCAACTTCTGTCACCTTAGTGATACATTTTGGGATAGTACCTAAAGTTTAAAGCAGAAATTGGGGCACTTTTGAAATTTTAATTTTTGACCAAAATCGACAGGTCCGGGGCTTAGGGAATTTCTCATATGCCACTAAACGGTTGAAGCTCCTGTTCAAAAATGATGATCCGAAATCAACTTCTGTCACCTTAGTGATACATTTTGGGATAGTACCTAAAGTTTAAAGCAGAAATTGGGGCACTTTTGAAATTTTCATTTTTGACCAAAATCGACAGGTCCAGGGCTTAGGGAATTTCTCATATGCGACTAAACGGTTGAAGCTCCTGTTCAAAAATGATACTCCGAAATCAACTTCTGTCACCTTAGTGATACATTTTGGGATAGCACCTAAAGTTTAAAGCAAAAATTGTGGCACTTTTGACATTTTCATTTTTGACCAAAATCGACAGGTCCGGGGCTTAGGGAATTTCTCATATGCCACTAAACGGTTGAAGCTCCTGTTCAAAAATGATGATCCGAAATCAACTTCTGTCACCTTAGTGATACATTTTGGGATAGTACCTAAAGTTTAAAGCAGAAATTGGGGCACTTTTGAAATTTTCATTTTTGACCAAAATCGACAGGTCCGGGGCTTAGGGAATTTCTCATATGCCACTAAACGGTTGAAGCTCCTGTTCAAAAATGATGATCCGAAATCAACTTCTGTCACCTTAGTGATACATTTTGGGATAGCAACTAAAGTTTAAAGCAGAAATTGTGGCACTTTTGAAATTTTCATTTTTGACCAAAATCGACAGGTCCGGGGCTTAGGGAATTTCTCATATGCCACTTAACGGTTGAAGCTCCTGTTCAAAAATGATGATCCGAAATCAACTTCTGTCACCTTAGTAATACATTTTGGGATAGTACCTAAAGTTTAAAGCAGAAATTGTGGCACTTTTGACATTTTCATTTTTGACCAAAATCGACGGGTCCAGGGCTTAGGGAATTTCTCATATGCCACAAAACGGTTGAAGCTACTAAACGGTTAAAGCTCCTTTCAAAAATTATGCTCCGAAATCAACTTCTGTCACCTTAGTGATACATTTTGGGATAGTACCTAAAGTTTAAAGCAGAAATTGGGGCACTTTTGAAATTTTCATTTTTGACCAAAATCGACAGGTCCGGGGCTTAGGGAATTTCTCATATGCCACTAAACGGTTGAAGCTCCTGTTCAAAAATGGTGATCCGAAATCAACTTCTGTCACCTTAGTAATACATTTTGGGATAGTACCTAAAGTTTAAAGCAGAAATTGGGGCACTTTTGACATTTTCATTTTTGACCAAAATCGACGGGTCCGGGGCTTAGGGAATTTCTCATATGCCACAAAACGGTTGAAGCTACTAAACGGTTGAAGCTCCTGTTCAAAAATGATGCTCCGAAATCAACTTCTGTCACCTTAGTGATACATTTTGGGATAGTACCTAAAGTTTAAAGCAGAAATTGGGGCACTTTTGAAATTTTCATTTTTGACCAAAATCGACAGGTCCGGGGCTTAGGGAATTTCTCATATGCCACTAAACGGTTGAAGCTCCTGTTCAAAAATGATGATCCGAAATCAACTTCTGTCACCTTAGTGATACATTTTGGGATAGTACCTAAAGTTTAAAGCAGAAATTGGGGCACTTTTGAAATTTTCATTTTTGACCAAAATCGACAGGTCCGGGGCTTAGGGAATTTCTCATATGCCACAAAACGGTTGAAGCTCCTGTTCAAAAATGATGCTCCGAAATCAACTTCTGTCACCTTAGTGATACATTTTGGGATAGTACCTAAAGTTTAAAGCAGAAATTGGGGCACTTTTAAAATTTTCATTTTTGACCAAAATCGACAGGTCCGGGGCTTAGGGAATTTCTCATATGCCACTAAACGGTTGAAGCTCCTGTTCAAAAATGATGCTCCTAAATCAACTTCTGTCACCTTAGTGATACATTTTGGGATAGTACCTAAAGATTAAAGCAGAAATTGGGGCACTTTTGAAATTTTCATTTTTGACCAAAATCGACAGAGCCGGGGCTTAGGGAATTTCTCATATGCGACTAAACGGTTGAAGCTCCTGTTCAAAAATGATACTCCGAAATCAACTTCTGTCACCTTAGTGATACATTTTGGGATAGCACCTAAAGTTTAAAGCAAAAATTGTGGCACTTTTGACATTTTCATTTTTGACCAAAATCGACAGGTCCGGGGCTTAGGGAATTTCTCATATGCCACTTAACGGTTGAAGCTCGTGTTCAAAAATGATGATCCGAAATCAACTTCTGTCACCTTAGTAATACATTTTGGGATAGTACCTAAAGTTTAAAGCAGAAATTGTGGCACTTTTGACATTTTCATTTTTGACCAAAATCGACGGGTCCAGGGCTTAGGGAATTTCTCATATGCCACAAAACGGTTGAAGCTACTAAACGGTTAAAGCTCCTTTCAAAAATTATGCTCCGAAATCAACTTCTGTCACCTTAGTGATACATTTTGGGATAGTACCTAAAGTTTAAAGCAGAAATTGGGGCACTTTTGAAATTTTCATTTTTGACCAAAATCGACAGGTCCGGGGCTTAGGGAATTTCTCATGTGCCACTAAACGGTTGAAGCTCCTGTTCAAAAATGGTGATCCGAAATCAACTTCTGTCACCTTAGTAATACATTTTGGGATAGTACCTAAAGTTTAAAGCAGAAATTGGGGCACTTTTGACATTTTCATTTTTGACCAAAATCGACGGGTCCGGGGCTTAGGGAATTTCTCATATGCCACAAAACGGTTGAAGCTACTAAACGGTTGAAGCTCCTGTTCAAAAATGATGCTCCGAAATCAACTTCTGTCACCTTAGTGATACATTTTGGGATAGTACCTAAAGTTTAAAGCAGAAATTGGGGCACTTTTGAAATTTTCATTTTTGACCAAAATCGACAGGTCCGGGGCTTAGGGAATTTCTCATATGCCACTAAACGGTTGAAGCTCCTGTTCAAAAATGATGATCCGAAATCAACTTCTGTCACCTTAGTGATACATTTTGGGATAGTACCTAAAGTTTAAAGCAGAAATTGGGGCACTTTTGAAATTTTCATTTTTGACCAAAATCGACAGGTCCGGGGCTTAGGGAATTTCTCATATGCCACAAAACGGTTGAAGCTCCTGTTCAAAAATGATGCTCCGAAATCAACTTCTGTCACCTTAGTGATACATTTTGGGATAGTACCTAAAGTTTAAAGCAGAAATTGGGGCACTTTTAAAATTTTCATTTTTGACCAAAATCGACAGGTCCGGGGCTTAGGGAATTTCTCATATGCCACTAAACGGTTGAAGCTCCTGTTCAAAAATGATGCTCCTAAATCAACTTCTGTCACCTTAGTGATACATTTTGGGATAGTACCTAAAGATTAAAGCAGAAATTGGGGCACTTTTGAAATTTTCATTTTTGACCAAAATCGACAGAGCCGGGGCTTAGGGAATTTCTCATATGCGACTAAACGGTTGAAGCTCCTGTTCAAAAATGATACTCCGAAATCAACTTCTGTCACCTTAGTGATACATTTTGGGATAGCACCTAAAGTTTAAAGCAAAAATTGTGGCACTTTTGACATTTTCATTTTTGACCAAAATCGACAGGTCCGGGGCTTAGGGAATTTCTCATATGCCACTAAACGGTTGAAGCTCCTGTTCAAAAATGATGATCCGAAATCAACTTCTGTCACCTTAGTGATACATTTTGGGATAGTACCTAAAGTTTAAAGCAGAAATTGGGGCACTTTTGAAATTTTCATTTTTGACCAAAATCGACAGGTCCAGGGCTTAGGGAATTTCTCATATGCGACTAAACGGTTGAAGCTCCTGTTCAAAAATGATACTCCGAAATCAACTTCTGTCACCTTAGTGATACATTTTGGGATAGCACCTAAAGTTTAAAGCAAAAATTGTGGCACTTTTGACATTTTCATTTTTGACCAAAATCGACAGGTCCGGGGCTTAGGGAATTTCTCATATGCCACTAAACGGTTGAAGCTCCTGTTCAAAAATGATGATCCGAAATCAACTTCTGTCACCTTAGTGATACATTTTGGGATAGTACCTAAAGTTTAAAGCAGAAATTGGGGCACTTTTGAAATTTTCATTTTTGACCAAAATCGACAGGTCCGGGGCTTAGGGAATTTCTCATATGCCACTAAACGGTTGAAGCTCCTGTTCAAAAATGATGATCCGAAATCAACTTCTGTCACCTTAGTGATACATTTTGGGATAGCAACTAAAGTTTAAAGCAGAAATTGTGGCACTTTTGAAATTTTAATTTTTGACCAAAATCGACAGGTCCGGGGCTTAGGGAATTTCTCATATGCCACTTAACGGTTGAAGCTCCTGTTCAAAAATGATGATCCGAAATCAACTTCTGTCACCTTAGTAATACATTTTGGGATAGTACCTAAAGTTTAAAGCAGAAATTGTGGCACTTTTGACATTTTCATTTTTGACCAAAATCGACGGGTCCAGGGCTTAGGGAATTTCTCATATGCCACAAAACGGTTGAAGCTACTAAACGGTTAAAGCTCCTTTCAAAAATTATGCTCCGAAATCAACTTCTGTCACCTTAGTGATACATTTTGGGATAGTACCTAAAGTTTAAAGCAGAAATTGGGGCACTTTTGAAATTTTCATTTTTGACCAAAATCGACAGGTCCGGGGCTTAGGGAATTTCTCATATGCCACTAAACGGTTGAAGCTCCTGTTCAAAAATGGTGATCCGAAATCAACTTCTGTCACCTTAGTAATACATTTTGGGATAGTACCTAAAGTTTAAAGCAGAAATTGGGGCACTTTTGACATTTTCATTTTTGACCAAAATCGACGGGTCCGGGGCTTAGGGAATTTCTCATATGCCACAAAACGGTTGAAGCTACTAAACGGTTGAAGCTCCTGTTCAAAAATGATGATCCGAAATCAACTTCTGTCACCTTAGTGATACATTTTGGGATAGTACCTAAAGTTTAAAGCAGAAATTGGGGCACTTTTGAAATTTTCATTTTTGACCAAAATCGACAGGTCCGGGGCTTAGGGAATTTCTCATATGCCACTAAACGGTTGAAGCTCCTGTTCAAAAATGATGATCCGAAATCAACTTCTGTCACCTTAGTGATACATTTTGGGATAGTACCTAAAGTTTAAAGCAGAAATTGGGGCACTTTTAAAATTTTCATTTTTGACCAAAATCGACAGGTCCGGGGCTTAGGGAATTTCTCATATGCCACTAAACGGTTGAAGCTCCTGTTCAAAAATGATGCTCCTAAATCAACTTCTGTCACCTTAGTGATACATTTTGGGATAGTACCTAAAGTTTAAAGCAGAAATTGGGGCACTTTTGAAATTTTCATTTTTGACCAAAATCGACAGAGCCGGGGCTTAGGGAATTTCTCATATGCCACAAAACGGTTGAAGCTCCTGTTCAAAAATGATGCTCCAAAATCAACTTCTGTCACCTTAGTGATACATTTTGGGATAGTACCTAAAGTTTAAAGCAGAAATTGGGGCACTTTTGAAATTTTCATTTTTGACCAAAATCGACAGGTCCGGGGCTTAGGGAATTTCTCATATGCGACTAAACGGTTGAAGCTCCTGTTCAAAAATGATACTCCGAAATCAACTTCTGTCACCTTAGTGATACATTTTGGGATAGCACCTAAAGTTTAAAGCAAAAATTGTGGCACTTTTGACATTTTCATTTTTGACCAAAATCGACAGGTCCGGGGCTTAGGGAATTTCTCATATGCCACTAAACGGTTGAAGCTCCTGTTCAAAAATGATGATCCGAAATCAACTTCTGTCACCTTAGTGATACATTTTGGGATAGTACCTAAAGTTTAAAGCAGAAATTGGGGCACTTTTGAAATTTTCATTTTTGACCAAAATCGACAGGTCCGGGGCTTAGGGAATTTCTCATATGCCACAAAACGGTTGAAGCTCCTGTTCAAAAATGATGCTCCGAAATCAACTTCTGTCACCTTAGTGATACATTTTGGGATAGTACCTAAAGTTTAAAGCAGAAATTGGGGCACTTTTGAAATTTTCATTTTTGACCAAAATTGACAGGTCCGGGGCTTAGGGAATTTCTCATATGCGACTAAACGGTTGAAGCTCCTGTTCAAAAATGATACTCCGAAATCAACTTCTGTCACCTTAGTGATACATTTTGGGATAGCACCTAAAGTTTAAAGCAAAAATTGTGGCACTTTTGACATTTTCATTTTTGACCAAAATCGACAGGTCCGGGGATTAGGGAATTTCTCATATGCCACTAAACGGTTGAAGCTCCTGTTCAAAAATGATGATCCGAAATCAACTTCTGTCACCTTAGTGATACATTTTGGGATAGTACCTAAAGTTTAAAGCAGAAATTGGGGCACTTTTGACATTTTCATTTTTGACCAAAATCGACAGGTCCGGGGCTTAGGGAATTTCTCATATGCCACTAAACGGTTGAAGCTCCTGTTCAAAAATGATGATCCGAAATCAACTTCTGTCACCTTAGTGATACATTTTGGGATAGCAACTAAAGTTTAAAGCAGAAATTGTGGCACTTTTGAAATTTTAATTTTTGACCAAAATCGACAGGTCCGGGGCTTAGGGAATTTCTCATATGCCACTTAACGGTTGAAGCTCCTGTTCAAAAATGATGATCCGAAATCAACTTCTGTCACCTTAGTAATACATTTTGGGATAGTACCTAAAGTTTAAAGCAGAAATTGTGGCACTTTTGACATTTTCATTTTTGACCAAAATCGACGGGTCCAGGGCTTAGGGAATTTCTCATATGCCACAAAACGGTTGAAGCTACTAAACGGTTAAAGCTCCTTTCAAAAATTATGCTCCGAAATCAACTTCTGTCACCTTAGTGATACATTTTGGGATAGTACCTAAAGTTTAAAGCAGAAATTGGGGCACTTTTGAAATTTTCATTTTTGACCAAAATCGACAGGTCCGGGGCTTAGGGAATTTCTCATATGCCACTAAACGGTTGAAGCTCCTGTTCAAAAATGGTGATCCGAAATCAACTTCTGTCACCTTAGTAATACATTTTGGGATAGTACCTAAAGTTTAAAGCAGAAATTGGGGCACTTTTGACATTTTCATTTTTGACCAAAATCGACGGGTCCGGGGCTTAGGGAATTTCTCATATGCCACAAAACGGTTGAAGCTACTAAACGGTTGAAGCTCCTGTTCAAAAATGATGCTCCGAAATCAACTTCTGTCACCTTAGTGATACATTTTGGGATAGTACCTAAAGTTTAAAGCAGAAATTGGGGCACTTTTGAAATTTTCATTTTTGACCAAAATCGACAGGTCCGGGGCTTAGGGAATTTCTCATATGCCACTAAACGGTTGAAGCTCCTGTTCAAAAATGATGATCCGAAATCAACTTCTGTCACCTTAGTGATACATTTTGGGATAGTACCTAAAGTTTAAAGCAGAAATTGGGGCACTTTTGAAATTTTCATTTTTGACCAAAATCGACAGGTCCGGGGCTTAGGGAATTTCTCATATGCCACAAAACGGTTGAAGCTCCTGTTCAAAAATGATGCTCCGAAATCAACTTCTGTCACCTTAGTGATACATTTTGGGATAGTACCTAAAGTTTAAAGCAGAAATTGGGGCACTTTTAAAATTTTCATTTTTGACCAAAATCGACAGGTCCGGGGCTTAGGGAATTTCTCATATGCCACTAAACGGTTGAAGCTCCTGTTCAAAAATGATGCTCCTAAATCAACTTCTGTCACCTTAGTGATACATTTTGGGATAGTACCTAAAGTTTAAAGCAGAAATTGGGGCACTTTTGAAATGTTCATTTTTGACCAAAATCGACAGAGCCGGGGCTTAGGGAATTTCTCATATGCCACAAAACGGTTGAAGCTCCTGTTCAAAAATGATGCTCCAAAATCAACTTCTGTCACCTTAGTGATACATTTTGGGATAGTACCTAAAGTTTAAAGCAGAAATTGGGGCACTTTTGAAATTTTCATTTTTGACCAAAATCGACAGGTCCGGGGCTTAGGGAATTTCTCATATGCGACTAAACGGTTGAAGCTCCTGTTCAAAAATGATACTCCGAAATCAACTTCTGTCACCTTAGTGATACATTTTGGGATAGCACCTAAAGTTTAAAGCAAAAATTGTGGCACTTTTGACATTTTCATTTTTGACCAAAATCGACAGGTCCGGGGCTTAGGGAATTTCTCATATGCCACTAAACGGTTGAAGCTCCTGTTCAAAAATGATGATCCGAAATCAACTTCTGTCACCTTAGTGATACATTTTGGGATAGTACCTAAAGTTTAAAGCAGAAATTGGGGCACTTTTGAAATTTTCATTTTTGACCAAAATCGACAGGTCCGGGGCTTAGGGAATTTCTCATATGCCACAAAACGGTTGAAGCTCCTGTTCAAAAATGATGCTCCGAAATCAACTTCTGTCACCTTAGTGATACATTTTGGGATAGTACCTAAAGTTTAAAGCAGAAATTGGGGCACTTTTGAAATTTTCATTTTTGACCAAAATTGACAGGTCCGGGGCTTAGGGAATTTCTCATATGCGACTAAACGGTTGAAGCTCCTGTTCAAAAATGATACTCCGAAATCAACTTCTGTCACCTTAGTGATACATTTTGGGATAGCACCTAAAGTTTAAAGCAAAAATTGTGGCACTTTTGACATTTTCATTTTTGACCAAAATCGACAGGTCCGGGGATTAGGGAATTTCTCATATGCCACTAAACGGTTGAAGCTCCTGTTCAAAAATGATGATCCGAAATCAACTTCTGTCACCTTAGTGATACATTTTGGGATAGTACCTAAAGTTTAAAGCAGAAATTGGGGCACTTTTGACATTTTCATTTTTGACCAAAATCGACAGGTCCGGGGCTTAGGGAATTTCTCATATGCCACTAAATGGTTGAAGCTCCTGTTCAAAAATGATGATCCGAAATCAACTTCTGTCACCTTAGTGATACATTTTGGGATAGCAGCTAAAGTATAAAGCAGAAATTGTGGCACTTTTGAAATTTTTATTTTTGACCAAAATCGACAGGTCCGGGGCTTAGGGAATTTCTCATATGCCACTAAACGGTTGAAGCTCCTGTTCAAAAATGATGATCCGAAATCAACTTCTGTCACCTTAGTAATACATTTTGGGATAGTACCTAAAGTTTAAAGCAGAAATTGGGGCACTTTTGAAATTTTCATTTTTGACCAAAATCGACAGGTCCGGGGCTTAGGGAATTTCTCATATGCCACTAAACGGTTGAAGCTCCTGTTAAAAAATGATGCTCCGAAATCAACTTCTGTCACCTTAGTGACACATTTTGGGATAGTACCTAAAGTTTAAAGCAGAAATTGTGGCACTTTTAAAATTTTCATTTTTGACCAAAATCGACAGGTCCGGGGCTTTGGAAATTTCTCATATGCCACTAAACGGTTGAAGCTCCTGTTCAAAAATGATGATCCGAAATCAACTTCTGTCACCTTAGTGATACATTTTGGGATAGTACCTAAAGTTTAAAGCAGAAATTGAGGCACTTTTGACATTTTCATTTTTGACCAAAATCGACGGGTCCGGGGCTTAGGGAATTTCTCATATGCCACAAAATGGTTGAAGCTACTAAACGGTTGAAGCTCCTGTTCAAAAATGATGCTCCGAAATCAACTTCTGTCACCTTAGTGATACATTTTGGGATAGCACCTAAAGTTTAAAGCAGAAATTGTGGCACTTTTGAAATTTTCATTTTTGACCAAAATCGACAGGTCCGGGGCTTAGGGAATTTCTCATATGCCACTAAACGGTTGAAGCTCCTGTTCAAAAATGATGATCCGAAATCAACTTCTGTCACCTTAGTAATACATTTTGGGATAGTACCTAAAGTTTAAAGCAGAAATTGGGGCACTTTTGACATTTTCATTGTTGACCAAAATCGACGGGTCCGGGGCTTAGGGAATTTCTCATATGCCACTAAACGGTTGAAGCTCCTGTTCAAAAATGATGATCCGAAATCAACTTCTGTCACCTTAGTGATACATTTTGGGATAGTACCTAAAGTTTAAAGCAGAAATTGGGGCACTTTTGAAATTTTCATTTTTGACCAAAATCGACAGGTCCGGGGCTTAGGGAATTTCTCATATGCCACAAAACGGTTGAAGCTCCTGTTCAAAAATGATGCTCCGAAATCAACTTCTGTCACCTTAGTGATACATTTTGGGATAGTACCTAAAGTTTAAAGCAGAAATTGGGGCACTTTTGAAATTTTCATTTTTGACCAAAATCGACAGGTCCGGGGCTTAGGGAATTTCTCATATGCGACTAAACGGTTGAAGCTCCTGTTCAAAAATGATACTCCGAAATCAACTTCTGTCACCTTAGTGATACATTTTGGGATAGCACCTAAAGTTTAAAGCAAAAATTGTGGCACTTTTGACATTTTCATTTTTGACCAAAATCGACAGGTCCGGGGATTAGGGAATTTCTCATATGCCACTAAACGGTTGAAGCTCCTGTTCAAAAATGATGATCCGAAATCAACTTCTGTCACCTTAGTGATACATTTTGGGATAGTACCTAAAGTTTAAAGCAGAAATTGGGGCACTTTTGACAATTTCATTTTTGACCAAAATCGACAGGTCCGGGGCTTAGGGAATTTCTCATATGCCACTAAACGGTTGAAGCTCCTGTTCAAAAATGATGATCCGAAATCAACTTCTGTCACCTTAGTGATACATTTTGGGATAGCAGCTAAAGTATAAAGCAGAAATTGTGGCACTTTTGAAATTTTTATTTTTGACCAAAATCGACAGGTCCGGGGCTTAGGGAATTTCTCATATGCCACTAAACGGTTGAAGCTCCTGTTCAAAAATGATGATCCGAAATCAACTTCTGTCACCTTAGTGATACATTTTGGGATAGTACCTAAAGTTTAAAGCAGAAATTGAGGCACTTTTGACATTTTCATTTTTGACCAAAATCGACGGGTCCGGGGCTTAGGGAATTTCTCATATGCCACAAAACGGTTGAAGCTACTAAACGGTTGAAGCTCCTGTTCAAAAATGATGCTCCGAAATCAACTTCTGTCACCTTAGTGATACATTTTGGGATAGTACCTAAAGTTTAAAGCAGAAATTGGGGCACTTTTGAAATTTTCATTTTTGACCAAAATCGACAGGTCCGGGGCTTAGGGAATTTCTCATATGCCACAAAACGGTTGAAGCTCCTGTTCAAAAATGATGCTACGAAATCAACTTCTGTCACCTTAGTGATACATTTTGGGATAGTACCTAAAGTTTAAAGCAGAAATTGGGGCACTTTTGAAATTTTCATTTTTGACCAAAATCGACAGGTCCGGGGCTTAGGGAATTTCTCATATGCCACTAAACGGTTGAAGCTCCTGTTCAAAAATGATGCTCCTAAATCAACTTCTGTCACCTTAGTGATACATTTTGGGATAGTACCTAAAGTTTAAAGCAGAAATTGGGGCACTTTTGAAATTTTCATTTTTGACCAAAATCGACAGGTCCGGGGCTTAGGGAATTTCTCATATGCGACTAAACGGTTGAAGCTTCTGTTCAAAAATGATACTCCGAAATTAACTTCTGTCACCTTAGTGATACATTTTGGGATAGCACCTAAAGTTTAAAGCAAAAATTGAGGCACTTTTGACATTTTCATTTTTGACCAAAATCGACGGGTCCGGGGCTTAGGGAATTTCTCATATGCCACAAAACGGTTGAAGCTACTAAACGGTTGAAGCTCCTGTTCAAAAATGATGCTCCGAAATCAACTTCTGTCACCTTAGTGATACATTTTGGGATAGTACCTAAAGTTTAAAGCAGAAATTGGGGCACTTTTGACAATTTCATTTTTGACCAAAATCGACAGGTCCGGGGCTTAGGGAATTTCTCATATGCCACTAAACGGTTGAAGCTCCTGTTCAAAAATGATGATCCGAAATCAACTTCTGTCACCTTAGTGATACATTTTGGGATAGCAGCTAAAGTATAAAGCAGAAATTGTGGCACTTTTGAAATTTTTATTTTTGACCAAAATCGACAGGTCCGGGGCTTAGGGAATTTCTCATATGCCACTAAACGGTTGAAGCTCCTGTTCAAAAATGATGATCCGAAATCAACTTCTGTCACCTTAGTGATACATTTTGGGATAGTACCTAAAGTTTAAAGCAGAAATTGAGGCACTTTTGACATTTTCATTTTTGACCAAAATCGACGGGTCCGGGGCTTAGGGAATTTCTCATATGCCACAAAATGGTTGAAGCTACTAAACGGTTGAAGCTCCTGTTCAAAAATGATGCTCCGAAATCAACTTCTGTCACCTTAGTGATACATTTTGGGATAGTACCTAAAGTTTAAAGCAGAAATTGGGGCACTTTTGAAATTTTCATTTTTGTCCAAAATCGACAGGTCCGGGGCTTAGGGAATTTCTCATATGCCACAAAACGGTTGAAGCTCCTGTTCAAAAATGATGCTACGAAATCAACTTCTGTCACCTTAGTGATACATTTTGGGATAGTACCTAAAGTTTAAAGCAGAAATTGGGGCACTTTTGAAATTTTCATTTTTGACCAAAATCGACAGGTCCGGGGCTTAGGGAATTTCTCATATGCCACTAAACGGTTGAAGCTCCTGTTCAAAAATGATGCTCCTAAATCAACTTCTGTCACCTTAGTGATACATTTTGGGATAGTACCTAAAGTTTAAAGCAGAAATTGGGGCACTTTTGAAATTTTCATTTTTGACCAAAATCGACAGGTCCGGGGCTTAGGGAATTTCTCATATGCGACTAAACGGTTGAAGCTCCTGTTCAAAAATGATACTCCGAAATCAACTTCTGTCACCTTAGTGATACATTTTGGGATAGCACCTAAAGTTTAAAGCAAAAATTGTGGCACTTTTGACATTTTCATTTTTGACCAAAATCGACAGGTCCGGGGCTTAGGGAATTTCTCATATGCCACTAAACGGTTGAAGCTCCTGTTCAAAAATGATGATCCGAAATCAACTTCTGTCACCTTAGTGATACATTTTGGGATAGTACCTAAAGTTTAAAGCAGAAATTGGGGCACTTTTGAAATTTTAATTTTTGACCAAAATCGACAGGTCCGGGGCTTAGGGAATTTCTCATATGCCACTAAACGGTTGAAGCTCCTGTTCAAAAATGATGATCCGAAATCAACTTCTGTCACCTTAGTGATACATTTTGGGATAGTACCTAAAGTTTAAAGCAGAAATTGGGGCACTTTTGAAATTTTCATTTTTGACCAAAATCGACAGGTCCAGGGCTTAGGGAATTTCTCATATGCGACTAAACGGTTGAAGCTCCTGTTCAAAAATGATACTCCGAAATCAACTTCTGTCACCTTAGTGATACATTTTGGGATAGCACCTAAAGTTTAAAGCAAAAATTGTGGCACTTTTGACATTTTCATTTTTGACCAAAATCGACAGGTCCGGGGCTTAGGGAATTTCTCATATGCCACTAAACGGTTGAAGCTCCTGTTCAAAAATGATGATCCGAAATCAACTTCTGTCACCTTAGTGATACATTTTGGGATAGTACCTAAAGTTTAAAGCAGAAATTGGGGCACTTTTGAAATTTTCATTTTTGACCAAAATCGACAGGTCCGGGGCTTAGGGAATTTCTCATATGCCACTAAACGGTTGAAGCTCCTGTTCAAAAATGATGATCCGAAATCAACTTCTGTCACCTTAGTGATACATTTTGGGATAGTACCTAAAGTTTAAAGCAGAAATTGGGGCACTTTTGAAATTTTCATTTTTGACCAAAATCGACAGGTCCGGGGCTTAGGGAATTTCTCATATGCCACTAAACGGTTGAAGCTCCTGTTCAAAAATGGTGATCCGAAATCAACTTCTGTCACCTTAGTAATACATTTTGGGATAGTACCTAAAGTTTAAAGCAGAAATTGGGGCACTTTTGACATTTTCATTTTTGACCAAAATCGACGGGTCCGGGGCTTAGGGAATTTCTCATATGCCACAAAACGGTTGAAGCTACTAAACGGTTGAAGCTCCTGTTCAAAAATGATGCTCCGAAATCAACTTCTGTCACCTTAGTGATACATTTTGGGATAGTACCTAAAGTTTAAAGCAGAAATTGGGGCACTTTTGAAATTTTCATTTTTGACCAAAATCGACAGGTCCGGGGCTTAGGGAATTTCTCATATGCCACTAAACGGTTGAAGCTCCTGTTCAAAAATGATGATCCGAAATCAACTTCTGTCACCTTAGTGATACATTTTGGGATAGTACCTAAAGTTTAAAGCAGAAATTGGGGCACTTTTGAAATTTTCATTTTTGACCAAAATCGACAGGTCCGGGGCTTAGGGAATTTCTCATATGCCACAAAACGGTTGAAGCTCCTGTTCAAAAATGATGCTCCGAAATCAACTTCTGTCACCTTAGTGATACATTTTGGGATAGTACCTAAAGTTTAAAGCAGAAATTGGGGCACTTTTAAAATTTTCATTTTTGACCAAAATCGACAGGTCCGGGGCTTAGGGAATTTCTCATATGCCACTAAACGGTTGAAGCTCCTGTTCAAAAATGATGCTCCTAAATCAACTTCTGTCACCTTAGTGATACATTTTGGGATAGTACCTAAAGATTAAAGCAGAAATTGGGGCACTTTTGAAATTTTCATTTTTGACCAAAATCGACAGAGCCGGGGCTTAGGGAATTTCTCATATGCGACTAAACGGTTGAAGCTCCTGTTCAAAAATGATACTCCGAAATCAACTTCTGTCACCTTAGTGATACATTTTGGGATAGCACCTAAAGTTTAAAGCAAAAATTGTGGCACTTTTGACATTTTCATTTTTGACCAAAATCGACAGGTCCGGGGCTTAGGGAATTTCTCATATGCCACTTAACGGTTGAAGCTCGTGTTCAAAAATGATGATCCGAAATCAACTTCTGTCACCTTAGTAATACATTTTGGGATAGTACCTAAAGTTTAAAGCAGAAATTGTGGCACTTTTGACATTTTCATTTTTGACCAAAATCGACGGGTCCAGGGCTTAGGGAATTTCTCATATGCCACAAAACGGTTGAAGCTACTAAACGGTTAAAGCTCCTTTCAAAAATTATGCTCCGAAATCAACTTCTGTCACCTTAGTGATACATTTTGGGATAGTACCTAAAGTTTAAAGCAGAAATTGGGGCACTTTTGAAATTTTCATTTTTTGACCAAAATCGACAGGTCCGGGGCTTAGGGAATTTCTCATGTGCCACTAAACGGTTGAAGCTCCTGTTCAAAAATGGTGATCCGAAATCAACTTCTGTCACCTTAGTAATACATTTTGGGATAGTACCTAAAGTTTAAAGCAGAAATTGGGGCACTTTTGACATTTTCATTTTTGACCAAAATCGACGGGTCCGGGGCTTAGGGAATTTCTCATATGCCACAAAACGGTTGAAGCTACTAAACGGTTGAAGCTCCTGTTCAAAAATGATGCTCCGAAATCAACTTCTGTCACCTTAGTGATACATTTTGGGATAGTACCTAAAGTTTAAAGCAGAAATTGGGGCACTTTTGAAATTTTCATTTTTGACCAAAATCGACAGGTCCGGGGCTTAGGGAATTTCTCATATGCCACTAAACGGTTGAAGCTCCTGTTCAAAAATGATGATCCGAAATCAACTTCTGTCACCTTAGTGATACATTTTGGGATAGTACCTAAAGTTTAAAGCAGAAATTGGGGCACTTTTGAAATTTTCATTTTTGACCAAAATCGACAGGTCCGGGGCTTAGGGAATTTCTCATATGCCACAAAACGGTTGAAGCTCCTGTTCAAAAATGATGCTCCGAAATCAACTTCTGTCACCTTAGTGATACATTTTGGGATAGTACCTAAAGTTTAAAGCAGAAATTGGGGCACTTTTAAAATTTTCATTTTTGACCAAAATCGACAGGTCCGGGGCTTAGGGAATTTCTCATATGCCACTAAACGGTTGAAGCTCCTGTTCAAAAATGATGCTCCTAAATCAACTTCTGTCACCTTAGTGATACATTTTGGGATAGTACCTAAAGATTAAAGCAGAAATTGGGGCACTTTTGAAATTTTCATTTTTGACCAAAATCGACAGAGCCGGGGCTTAGGGAATTTCTCATATGCGACTAAACGGTTGAAGCTCCTGTTCAAAAATGATACTCCGAAATCAACTTCTGTCACCTTAGTGATACATTTTGGGATAGCACCTAAAGTTTAAAGCAAAAATTGTGGCACTTTTGACATTTTCATTTTTGACCAAAATCGACAGGTCCGGGGCTTAGGGAATTTCTCATATGCCACTAAACGGTTGAAGCTCCTGTTCAAAAATGATGATCCGAAATCAACTTCTGTCACCTTAGTGATACATTTTGGGATAGTACCTAAAGTTTAAAGCAGAAATTGGGGCACTTTTGAAATTTTCATTTTTGACCAAAATCGACAGGTCCAGGGCTTAGGGAATTTCTCATATGCGACTAAACGGTTGAAGCTCCTGTTCAAAAATGATACTCCGAAATCAACTTCTGTCACCTTAGTGATACATTTTGGGATAGCACCTAAAGTTTAAAGCAAAAATTGTGGCACTTTTGACATTTTCATTTTTGACCAAAATCGACAGGTCCGGGGCTTAGGGAATTTCTCATATGCCACTAAACGGTTGAAGCTCCTGTTCAAAAATGATGATCCGAAATCAACTTCTGTCACCTTAGTGATACATTTTGGGATAGTACCTAAAGTTTAAAGCAGAAATTGGGGCACTTTTGAAATTTTCATTTTTGACCAAAATCGACAGGTCCGGGGCTTAGGGAATTTCTCATATGCCACTAAACGGTTGAAGCTCCTGTTCAAAAATGATGATCCGAAATCAACTTCTGTCACCTTAGTGATACATTTTGGGATAGCAACTAAAGTTTAAAGCAGAAATTGTGGCACTTTTGAAATTTTAATTTTTGACCAAAATCGACAGGTCCGGGGCTTAGGGAATTTCTCATATGCCACTTAACGGTTGAAGCTCCTGTTCAAAAATGATGATCCGAAATCAACTTCTGTCACCTTAGTAATACATTTTGGGATAGTACCTAAAGTTTAAAGCAGAAATTGTGGCACTTTTGACATTTTCATTTTTGACCAAAATCGACGGGTCCAGGGCTTAGGGAATTTCTCATATGCCACAAAACGGTTGAAGCTACTAAACGGTTAAAGCTCCTTTCAAAAATTATGCTCCGAAATCAACTTCTGTCACCTTAGTGATACATTTTGGGATAGTACCTAAAGTTTAAAGCAGAAATTGGGGCACTTTTGAAATTTTCATTTTTGACCAAAATCGACAGGTCCGGGGCTTAGGGAATTTCTCATATGCCACTAAACGGTTGAAGCTCCTGTTCAAAAATGGTGATCCGAAATCAACTTCTGTCACCTTAGTAATACATTTTGGGATAGTACCTAAAGTTTAAAGCAGAAATTGGGGCACTTTTGACATTTTCATTTTTGACCAAAATCGACGGGTCCGGGGCTTAGGGAATTTCTCATATGCCACAAAACGGTTGAAGCTACTAAACGGTTGAAGCTCCTGTTCAAAAATGATGATCCGAAATCAACTTCTGTCACCTTAGTGATACATTTTGGGATAGTACCTAAAGTTTAAAGCAGAAATTGGGGCACTTTTGAAATTTTCATTTTTGACCAAAATCGACAGGTCCGGGGCTTAGGGAATTTCTCATATGCCACTAAACGGTTGAAGCTCCTGTTCAAAAATGATGATCCGAAATCAACTTCTGTCACCTTAGTGATACATTTTGGGATAGTACCTAAAGTTTAAAGCAGAAATTGGGGCACTTTTAAAATTTTCATTTTTGACCAAAATCGACAGGTCCGGGGCTTAGGGAATTTCTCATATGCCACTAAACGGTTGAAGCTCCTGTTCAAAAATGATGCTCCTAAATCAACTTCTGTCACCTTAGTGATACATTTTGGGATAGTACCTAAAGTTTAAAGCAGAAATTGGGGCACTTTTGAAATTTTCATTTTTGACCAAAATCGACAGAGCCGGGGCTTAGGGAATTTCTCATATGCCACAAAACGGTTGAAGCTCCTGTTCAAAAATGATGCTCCAAAATCAACTTCTGTCACCTTAGTGATACATTTTGGGATAGCACCTAAAGTTTAAAGCAAAAATTGTGGCACTTTTGACATTTTCATTTTTGACCAAAATCGACAGGTCCGGGGATTAGGGAATTTCTCATATGCCACTAAACGGTTGAAGCTCCTGTTCAAAAATGATGATCCGAAATCAACTTCTGTCACCTTAGTGATACATTTTGGGATAGTACCTAAAGTTTAAAGCAGAAATTGGGGCACTTTTGACAATTTCATTTTTGACCAAAATCGACAGGTCCGGGGCTTAGGGAATTTCTCATATGCCACTAAACGGTTGAAGCTCCTGTTCAAAAATGATGATCCGAAATCAACTTCTGTCACCTTAGTGATACATTTTGGGATAGCAGCTAAAGTATAAAGCAGAAATTGTGGCACTTTTGAAATTTTTATTTTTGACCAAAATCGACAGGTCCGGGGCTTAGGGAATTTCTCATATGCCACTAAACGGTTGAAGCTCCTGTTCAAAAATGATGATCCGAAATCAACTTCTGTCACCTTAGTGATACATTTTGGGATAGTACCTAAAGTTTAAAGCAGAAATTGAGGCACTTTTGACATTTTCATTTTTGACCAAAATCGACGGGTCCGGGGCTTAGGGAATTTCTCATATGCCACAAAACGGTTGAAGCTACTAAACGGTTGAAGCTCCTGTTCAAAAATGATGCTCCGAAATCAACTTCTGTCACCTTAGTGATACATTTTGGGATAGTACCTAAAGTTTAAAGCAGAAATTGGGGCACTTTTGAAATTTTCATTTTTGACCAAAATCGACAGGTCCGGGGCTTAGGGAATTTCTCATATGCCACAAAACGGTTGAAGCTCCTGTTCAAAAATGATGCTACGAAATCAACTTCTGTCACCTTAGTGATACATTTTGGGATAGTACCTAAAGTTTAAAGCAGAAATTGGGGCACTTTTGAAATTTTCATTTTTGACCAAAATCGACAGGTCCGGGGCTTAGGGAATTTCTCATATGCCACTAAACGGTTGAAGCTCCTGTTCAAAAATGATGCTCCTAAATCAACTTCTGTCACCTTAGTGATACATTTTGGGATAGTACCTAAAGTTTAAAGCAGAAATTGGGGCACTTTTGAAATTTTCATTTTTGACCAAAATCGACAGGTCCGGGGCTTAGGGAATTTCTCATATGCGACTAAACGGTTGAAGCTTCTGTTCAAAAATGATACTCCGAAATTAACTTCTGTCACCTTAGTGATACATTTTGGGATAGCACCTAAAGTTTAAAGCAAAAATTGAGGCACTTTTGACATTTTCATTTTTGACCAAAATCGACGGGTCCGGGGCTTAGGGAATTTCTCATATGCCACAAAACGGTTGAAGCTACTAAACGGTTGAAGCTCCTGTTCAAAAATGATGCTCCGAAATCAACTTCTGTCACCTTAGTGATACATTTTGGGATAGTACCTAAAGTTTAAAGCAGAAATTGGGGCACTTTTGACAATTTCATTTTTGACCAAAATCGACAGGTCCGGGGCTTAGGGAATTTCTCATATGCCACTAAACGGTTGAAGCTCCTGTTCAAAAATGATGATCCGAAATCAACTTCTGTCACCTTAGTGATACATTTTGGGATAGCAGCTAAAGTATAAAGCAGAAATTGTGGCACTTTTGAAATTTTTATTTTTGACCAAAATCGACAGGTCCGGGGCTTAGGGAATTTCTCATATGCCACTAAACGGTTGAAGCTCCTGTTCAAAAATGATGATCCGAAATCAACTTCTGTCACCTTAGTGATACATTTTGGGATAGTACCTAAAGTTTAAAGCAGAAATTGAGGCACTTTTGACATTTTCATTTTTGACCAAAATCGACGGGTCCGGGGCTTAGGGAATTTCTCATATGCCACAAAATGGTTGAAGCTACTAAACGGTTGAAGCTCCTGTTCAAAAATGATGCTCCGAAATCAACTTCTGTCACCTTAGTGATACATTTTGGGATAGTACCTAAAGTTTAAAGCAGAAATTGGGGCACTTTTGAAATTTTCATTTTTGACCAAAATCGACAGGTCCGGGGCTTAGGGAATTTCTCATATGCCACAAAACGGTTGAAGCTCCTGTTCAAAAATGATGCTACGAAATCAACTTCTGTCACCTTAGTGATACATTTTGGGATAGTACCTAAAGTTTAAAGCAGAAATTGGGGCACTTTTGAAATTTTCATTTTTGACCAAAATCGACAGGTCCGGGGCTTAGGGAATTTCTCATATGCCACTAAACGGTTGAAGCTCCTGTTCAAAAATGATGCTCCTAAATCAACTTCTGTCACCTTAGTGATACATTTTGGGATAGTACCTAAAGTTTAAAGCAGAAATTGGGGCACTTTTGAAATTTTCATTTTTGACCAAAATCGACAGGTCCGGGGCTTAGGGAATTTCTCATATGCGACTAAACGGTTGAAGCTCCTGTTCAAAAATGATACTCCGAAATCAACTTCTGTCACCTTAGTGATACATTTTGGGATAGCACCTAAAGTTTAAAGCAAAAATTGTGGCACTTTTGACATTTTCATTTTTGACCAAAATCGACAGGTCCGGGGCTTAGGGAATTTCTCATATGCCACTAAACGGTTGAAGCTCCTGTTCAAAAATGATGATCCGAAATCAACTTCTGTCACCTTAGTGATACATTTTGGGATAGTACCTAAAGTTTAAAGCAGAAATTGGGGCACTTTTGAAATTTTAATTTTTGACCAAAATCGACAGGTCCGGGGCTTAGGGAATTTCTCATATGCCACTAAACGGTTGAAGCTCCTGTTCAAAAATGATGATCCGAAATCAACTTCTGTCACCTTAGTGATACATTTTGGGATAGTACCTAAAGTTTAAAGCAGAAATTGGGGCACTTTTGAAATTTTCATTTTTGACCAAAATCGACAGGTCCAGGGCTTAGGGAATTTCTCATATGCGACTAAACGGTTGAAGCTCCTGTTCAAAAATGATACTCCGAAATCAACTTCTGTCACCTTAGTGATACATTTTGGGATAGCACCTAAAGTTTAAAGCAAAAATTGTGGCACTTTTGACATTTTCATTTTTGACCAAAATCGACAGGTCCGGGGCTTAGGGAATTTCTCATATGCCACTAAACGGTTGAAGCTCCTGTTCAAAAATGATGATCCGAAATCAACTTCTGTCACCTTAGTGATACATTTTGGGATAGTACCTAAAGTTTAAAGCAGAAATTGGGGCACTTTTGAAATTTTCATTTTTGACCAAAATCGACAGGTCCGGGGCTTAGGGAATTTCTCATATGCCACTAAACGGTTGAAGCTCCTGTTCAAAAATGATGATCCGAAATCAACTTCTGTCACCTTAGTGATACATTTTGGGATAGTACCTAAAGTTTAAAGCAGAAATTGGGGCACTTTTGAAATTTTCATTTTTGACCAAAATCGACAGGTCCGGGGCTTAGGGAATTTCTCATATGCCACTAAATGGTTGAAGCTCCTGTTCAAAAATGGTGATCCGAAATCAACTTCTGTCACCTTAGTAATACATTTTGGGATAGTACCTAAAGTTTAAAGCAGAAATTGGGGCACTTTTGACATTTTCATTTTTGACCAAAATCGACGGGTCCGGGGCTTAGGGAATTTCTCATATGCCACAAAATGGTTGAAGCTACTAAACGGTTGAAGCTCCTGTTCAAAAATGATGCTCCGAAATCAACTTCTGTCACCTTAGTGATACATTTTGGGATAGTACCTAAAGTTTAAAGCAGAAATTGGGGCACTTTTGAAATTTTCATTTTTGACCAAAATCGACAGGTCCGGGGCTTAGGGAATTTCTCATATGCCACAAAACGGTTGAAGCTCCTGTTCAAAAATGATGCTACGAAATCAACTTCTGTCACCTTAGTGATACATTTTGGGATAGTACCTAAAGTTTAAAGCAGAAATTGGGGCACTTTTGAAATTTTCATTTTTGACCAAAATCGACAGGTCCGGGGCTTAGGGAATTTCTCATATGCCACTAAACGGTTGAAGCTCCTGTTCAAAAATGATGCTCCTAAATCAACTTCTGTCACCTTAGTGATACATTTTGGGATAGTACCTAAAGTTTAAAGCAGAAATTGGGGCACTTTTGAAATTTTCATTTTTGACCAAAATCGACAGGTCCGGGGCTTAGGGAATTTCTCATATGCGACTAAACGGTTGAAGCTCCTGTTCAAAAATGATACTCCGAAATCAACTTCTGTCACCTTAGTGATACATTTTGGGATAGCACCTAAAGTTTAAAGCAAAAATTGTGGCACTTTTGACATTTTCATTTTTGACCAAAATCGACAGGTCCGGGGCTTAGGGAATTTCTCATATGCCACTAAACGGTTGAAGCTCCTGTTCAAAAATGATGATCCGAAATCAACTTCTGTCACCTTAGTGATACATTTTGGGATAGTACCTAAAGTTTAAAGCAGAAATTGGGGCACTTTTGAAATTTTAATTTTTGACCAAAATCGACAGGTCCGGGGCTTAGGGAATTTCTCATATGCCACTAAACGGTTGAAGCTCCTGTTCAAAAATGATGATCCGAAATCAACTTCTGTCACCTTAGTGATACATTTTGGGATAGTACCTAAAGTTTAAAGCAGAAATTGGGGCACTTTTGAAATTTTCATTTTTGACCAAAATCGACAGGTCCAGGGCTTAGGGAATTTCTCATATGCGACTAAACGGTTGAAGCTCCTGTTCAAAAATGATACTCCGAAATCAACTTCTGTCACCTTAGTGATACATTTTGGGATAGCACCTAAAGTTTAAAGCAAAAATTGTGGCACTTTTGACATTTTCATTTTTGACCAAAATCGACAGGTCCGGGGCTTAGGGAATTTCTCATATGCCACTAAACGGTTGAAGCTCCTGTTCAAAAATGATGATCCGAAATCAACTTCTGTCACCTTAGTGATACATTTTGGGATAGTACCTAAAGTTTAAAGCAGAAATTGGGGCACTTTTGAAATTTTCATTTTTGACCAAAATCGACAGGTCCGGGGCTTAGGGAATTTCTCATATGCCACTAAACGGTTGAAGCTCCTGTTCAAAAATGATGATCCGAAATCAACTTCTGTCACCTTAGTGATACATTTTGGGATAGTACCTAAAGTTTAAAGCAGAAATTGGGGCACTTTTGAAATTTTCATTTTTGACCAAAATCGACAGGTCCGGGGCTTAGGGAATTTCTCATATGCCACTAAACGGTTGAAGCTCCTGTTCAAAAATGGTGATCCGAAATCAACTTCTGTCACCTTAGTAATACATTTTGGGATAGTACCTAAAGTTTAAAGCAGAAATTGGGGCACTTTTGACATTTTCATTTTTGACCAAAATCGACGGGTCCGGGGCTTAGGGAATTTCTCATATGCCACAAAACGGTTGAAGCTACTAAACGGTTGAAGCTCCTGTTCAAAAATGATGCTCCGAAATCAACTTCTGTCACCTTAGTGATACATTTTGGGATAGTACCTAAAGTTTAAAGCAGAAATTGGGGCACTTTTGAAATTTTCATTTTTGACCAAAATCGACAGGTCCGGGGCTTAGGGAATTTCTCATATGCCACTAAACGGTTGAAGCTCCTGTTCAAAAATGATGATCCGAAATCAACTTCTGTCACCTTAGTGATACATTTTGGGATAGTACCTAAAGTTTAAAGCAGAAATTGGGGCACTTTTGAAATTTTCATTTTTGACCAAAATCGACAGGTCCGGGGCTTAGGGAATTTCTCATATGCCACAAAACGGTTGAAGCTCCTGTTCAAAAATGATGCTCCGAAATCAACTTCTGTCACCTTAGTGATACATTTTGGGATAGTACCTAAAGTTTAAAGCAGAAATTGGGGCACTTTTGAAATTTTCATTTTTGACCAAAATCGACAGGTCCGGGGCTTAGGGAATTTCTCATATGCCACTAAACGGTTGAAGCTCCTGTTCAAAAATGGTGATCCGAAATCAACTTCTGTCACCTTAGTAATACATTTTGGGATAGTACCTAAAGTTTAAAGCAGAAATTGGGGCACTTTTGACATTTTCATTTTTGACCAAAATCGACGGGTCCGGGGCTTAGGGAATTTCTCATATGCCACAAAACGGTTGAAGCTACTAAACGGTTGAAGCTCCTGTTCAAAAATGATGCTCCGAAATCAACTTCTGTCACCTTAGTGATACATTTTGGGATAGTACCTAAAGTTTAAAGCAGAAATTGGGGCACTTTTGAAATTTTCATTTTTGACCAAAATCGACAGGTCCGGGGCTTAGGGAATTTCTCATATGCCACTAAACGGTTGAAGCTCCTGTTCAAAAATGATGATCCGAAATCAACTTCTGTCACCTTAGTGATACATTTTGGGATAGTACCTAAAGTTTAAAGCAGAAATTGGGGCACTTTTGAAATTTTCATTTTTGACCAAAATCGACAGGTCCGGGGCTTAGGGAATTTCTCATATGCCACAAAACGGTTGAAGCTCCTGTTCAAAAATGATGCTCCGAAATCAACTTCTGTCACCTTAGTGATACATTTTGGGATAGTACCTAAAGTTTAAAGCAGAAATTGGGGCACTTTTAAAATTTTCATTTTTGACCAAAATCGACAGGTCCGGGGCTTAGGGAATTTCTCATATGCCACTAAACGGTTGAAGCTCCTGTTCAAAAATGATGCTCCTAAATCAACTTCTGTCACCTTAGTGATACATTTTGGGATAGTACCTAAAGATTAAAGCAGAAATTGGGGCACTTTTGAAATTTTCATTTTTGACCAAAATCGACAGAGCCGGGGCTTAGGGAATTTCTCATATGCGACTAAACGGTTGAAGCTCCTGTTCAAAAATGATACTCCGAAATCAACTTCTGTCACCTTAGTGATACATTTTGGGATAGCACCTAAAGTTTAAAGCAAAAATTGTGGCACTTTTGACATTTTCATTTTTGACCAAAATCGACAGGTCCGGGGCTTAGGGAATTTCTCATATGCCACTTAACGGTTGAAGCTCGTGTTCAAAAATGATGATCCGAAATCAACTTCTGTCACCTTAGTAATACATTTTGGGATAGTACCTAAAGTTTAAAGCAGAAATTGAGGCACTTTTGACATTTTCATTTTTGACCAAAATCGACGGGTCCGGGGCTTAGGGAATTTCTCATATGCCACAAAACGGTTGAAGCTACTAAACGGTTAAAGCTCCTTTCAAAAATTATGCTCCGAAATCAACTTCTGTCACCTTAGTGATACATTTTGGGATAGTACCTAAAGTTTAAAGCAGAAATTGGGGCACTTTTGAAATTTTCATTTTTGACCAAAATCGACAGGTCCGGGGCTTAGGGAATTTCTCATATGCCACTAAACGGTTGAAGCTCCTGTTCAAAAATGGTGATCCGAAATCAACTTCTGTCACCTTAGTAATACATTTTGGGATAGTACCTAAAGTTTAAAGCAGAAATTGGGGCACTTTTGAAATTTTCATTTTTGACCAAAATCGACAGGTCCGGGGCTTAGGGAATTTCTCATATGCCACTAAACGGTTGAAGCTCCTGTTCAAAAATGGTGATCCGAAATCAACTTCTGTCACCTTAGTAATACATTTTGGGATAGTACCTAAAGTTTAAAGCAGAAATTGGGGCACTTTTGACATTTTCATTTTTGACCAAAATCGACGGGTCCGGGGCTTAGGGAATTTCTCATATGCCACAAAACGGTTGAAGCTACTAAACGGTTGAAGCTCCTGTTCAAAAATGATGCTCCGAAATCAACTTCTGTCACCTTAGTGATACATTTTGGGATAGTACCTAAAGTTTAAAGCAGAAATTGGGGCACTTTTAAAATTTTCATTTTTGACCAAAATCGACAGGTCCGGGGCTTAGGGAATTTCTCATATGCCACTAAACGGTTGAAGCTCCTGTTCAAAAATGATGCTCCTAAATCAACTTCTGTCACCTTAGTGATACATTTTGGGATAGTACCTAAAGTTTAAAGCAGAAATTGGGGCACTTTTGAAATTTTCATTTTTGACCAAAATCGACAGAGCCGGGGCTTAGGGAATTTCTCATATGCCACAAAACGGTTGAAGCTCCTGTTCAAAAATGATGCTCCAAAATCAACTTCTGTCACCTTAGTGATACATTTTGGGATAGTACCTAAAGTTTAAAGCAGAAATTGGGGCACTTTTGAAATTTTCATTTTTGACCAAAATCGACAGGTCCGGGGCTTAGGGAATTTCTCATATGCGACTAAACGGTTGAAGCTCCTGTTCAAAAATGATACTCCGAAATCAACTTCTGTCACCTTAGTGATACATTTTGGGATAGCACCTAAAGTTTAAAGCAAAAATTGTGGCACTTTTGACATTTTCATTTTTGACCAAAATCGACAGGTCCGGGGCTTAGGGAATTTCTCATATGCCACTAAACGGTTGAAGCTCCTGTTCAAAAATGATGATCCGAAATCAACTTCTGTCACCTTAGTGATACATTTTGGGATAGTACCTAAAGTTTAAAGCAGAAATTGGGGCACTTTTGAAATTTTCATTTTTGACCAAAATCGACAGGTCCGGGGCTTAGGGAATTTCTCATATGCCACAAAACGGTTGAAGCTCCTGTTCAAAAATGATGCTCCGAAATCAACTTCTGTCACCTTAGTGATACATTTTGGGATAGTACCTAAAGTTTAAAGCAGAAATTGGGGCACTTTTGAAATTTTCATTTTTGACCAAAATTGACAGGGGCTTAGGGAATTTCTCATATGCGACTAAACGGTTGAAGCTCCTGTTCAAAAATGATACTCCGAAATCAACTTCTGTCACCTTAGTAATACATTTTGGGATAGTACCTAAAGTTTAAAGCAGAAATTGGGGCACTTTTGAAATTTTCATTTTTGACCAAAATCGACAGGTCCGGGGCTTAGGGAATTTCTCATATGCCACTAAACGGTTGAAGCTCCTGTTAAAAAATGATGCTCCGAAATCAACTTCTGTCACCTTAGTGACACATTTTGGGATAGTACCTAAAGTTTAAAGCAGAAATTGAGGCACTTTTGACATTTTCATTTTTGACCAAAATCGACGGGTCCGGGGCTTAGGGAATTTCTCATATGCCACTAAATGGTTGAAGCTCCTGTTCAAAAATGATGCTCCGAAATCAACTTCTGTCACCTTAGTGATACATTTTGGGATAGTACCTAAAGTTTAAAGCAGAAATTGGGGCACTTTTAAAATTTTCATTTTTGACCAAAATCGACAGGTCCGGGGCTTAGGGAATTTCTCATATGCCACTAAACGGTTGAAGCTCCTGTTCAAAAATGATGCTCCTAAATCAACTTCTGTCACCTTAGTGATACATTTTGGGATAGTACCTAAAGTTTAAAGCAGAAATTGGGGCACTTTTGAAATTTTCATTTTTGACCAAAATCGACAGAGCCGGGGCTTAGGGAATTTCTCATATGCCACAAAACGGTTGAAGCTCCTGTTCAAAAATGATGCTCCAAAATCAACTTCTGTCACCTTAGTGATACATTTTGGGATAGTACCTAAAGTTTAAAGCAGAAATTGGGGCACTTTTGAAATTTTCATTTTTGACCAAAATCGACAGGTCCGGGGCTTAGGGAATTTCTCATATGCGACTAAACGGTTGAAGCTCCTGTTCAAAAATGATACTCCGAAATCAACTTCTGTCACCTTAGTGATACATTTTGGGATAGCACCTAAAGTTTAAAGCAAAAATTGTGGCACTTTTGACATTTTCATTTTTGACCAAAATCGACAGGTCCGGGGCTTAGGGAATTTCTCATATGCCACTAAACGGTTGAAGCTCCTGTTCAAAAATGATGATCCGAAATCAACTTCTGTCACCTTAGTGATACATTTTGGGATAGTACCTAAAGTTTAAAGCAGAAATTGGGGCACTTTTGAAATTTTCATTTTTGACCAAAATCGACAGGTCCGGGGCTTAGGGAATTTCTCATATGCCACAAAACGGTTGAAGCTCCTGTTCAAAAATGATGCTCCGAAATCAACTTCTGTCACCTTAGTGATACATTTTGGGATAGTACCTAAAGTTTAAAGCAGAAATTGGGGCACTTTTGAAATTTTCATTTTTGACCAAAATTGACAGGTCCGGGGCTTAGGGAATTTCTCATATGCGACTAAACGGTTGAAGCTCCTGTTCAAAAATGATACTCCGAAATCAACTTCTGTCACCTTAGTGATACATTTTGGGATAGCACCTAAAGTTTAAAGCAAAAATTGTGGCACTTTTGACATTTTCATTTTTGACCAAAATCGACAGGTCCGGGGATTAGGGAATTTCTCATATGCCACTAAACGGTTGAAGCTCCTGTTCAAAAATGATGATCCGAAATCAACTTCTGTCACCTTAGTGATACATTTTGGGATAGCAGCTAAAGTATAAAGCAGAAATTGTGGCACTTTTGAAATTTTTATTTTTGACCAAAATCGACAGGTCCGGGGCTTAGGGAATTTCTCATATGCCACTAAACGGTTGAAGCTCCTGTTCAAAAATGATGATCCGAAATCAACTTCTGTCACCTTAGTAATACATTTTGGGATAGTACCTAAAGTTTAAAGCAGAAATTGGGGCACTTTTGAAATTTTCATTTTTGACCAAAATCGACAGGTCCGGGGCTTAGGGAATTTCTCATATGCCACTAAACGGTTGAAGCTCCTGTTAAAAAATGATGCTCCGAAATCAACTTCTGTCACCTTAGTGACACATTTTGGGATAGTACCTAAAGTTTAAAGCAGAAATTGAGGCACTTTTGACATTTTCATTTTTGACCAAAATCGACGGGTCCGGGGCTTAGGGAATTTCTCATATGCCACAAAATGGTTGAAGCTACTAAACGGTTGAAGCTCCTGTTCAAAAATGATGCTCCGAAATCAACTTCTGTCACCTTAGTGATACATTTTGGGATAGCACCTAAAGTTTAAAGCAGAAATTGTGGCACTTTTGAAATTTTCATTTTTGACCAAAATCGACAGGTCCGGGGCTTAGGGAATTTCTCATATGCCACTAAACGGTTGAAGCTCCTGTTCAAAAATGATGATCCGAAATCAACTTCTGTCACCTTAGTAATACATTTTGGGATAGTACCTAAAGTTTAAAGCAGAAATTGGGGCACTTTTGACATTTTCATTGTTGACCAAAATCGACGGGTCCGGGGCTTAGGGAATTTCTCATATGCCACTAAACGGTTGAAGCTCCTGTTCAAAAATGATGATCCGAAATCAACTTCTGTCACCTTAGTGATACATTTTGGGATAGTACCTAAAGTTTAAAGCAGAAATTGGGGCACTTTTGAAATTTTCATTTTTGACCAAAATCGACAGGTCCGGGGCTTAGGGAATTTCTCATATGCCACAAAACGGTTGAAGCTCCTGTTCAAAAATGATGCTCCGAAATCAACTTCTGTCACCTTAGTGATACATTTTGGGATAGTACCTAAAGTTTAAAGCAGAAATTGGGGCACTTTTGAAATTTTCATTTTTGACCAAAATCGACAGGTCCGGGGCTTAGGGAATTTCTCATATGCGACTAAACGGTTGAAGCTCCTGTTCAAAAATGATACTCCGAAATCAACTTCTGTCACCTTAGTGATACATTTTGGGATAGCACCTAAAGTTTAAAGCAAAAATTGTGGCACTTTTGACATTTTCATTTTTGACCAAAATCGACAGGTCCGGGGATTAGGGAATTTCTCATATGCCACTAAACGGTTGAAGCTCCTGTTCAAAAATGATGATCCGAAATCAACTTCTGTCACCTTAGTGATACATTTTGGGATAGTACCTAAAGTTTAAAGCAGAAATTGGGGCACTTTTGACAATTTCATTTTTGACCAAAATCGACAGGTCCGGGGCTTAGGGAATTTCTCATATGCCACTAAACGGTTGAAGCTCCTGTTCAAAAATGATGATCCGAAATCAACTTCTGTCACCTTAGTGATACATTTTGGGATAGCAGCTAAAGTATAAAGCAGAAATTGTGGCACTTTTGAAATTTTTATTTTTGACCAAAATCGACAGGTCCGGGGCTTAGGGAATTTCTCATATGCCACTAAACGGTTGAAGCTCCTGTTCAAAAATGATGATCCGAAATCAACTTCTGTCACCTTAGTGATACATTTTGGGATAGTACCTAAAGTTTAAAGCAGAAATTGAGGCACTTTTGACATTTTCATTTTTGACCAAAATCGACGGGTCCGGGGCTTAGGGAATTTCTCATATGCCACAAAACGGTTGAAGCTACTAAACGGTTGAAGCTCCTGTTCAAAAATGATGCTCCGAAATCAACTTCTGTCACCTTAGTGATACATTTTGGGATAGTACCTAAAGTTTAAAGCAGAAATTGGGGCACTTTTGAAATTTTCATTTTTGACCAAAATCGACAGGTCCGGGGCTTAGGGAATTTCTCATATGCCACAAAACGGTTGAAGCTCCTGTTCAAAAATGATGCTACGAAATCAACTTCTGTCACCTTAGTGATACATTTTGGGATAGTACCTAAAGTTTAAAGCAGAAATTGGGGCACTTTTGAAATTTTCATTTTTGACCAAAATCGACAGGTCCGGGGCTTAGGGAATTTCTCATATGCCACTAAACGGTTGAAGCTCCTGTTCAAAAATGATGCTCCTAAATCAACTTCTGTCACCTTAGTGATACATTTTGGGATAGTACCTAAAGTTTAAAGCAGAAATTGGGGCACTTTTGAAATTTTCATTTTTGACCAAAATCGACAGGTCCGGGGCTTAGGGAATTTCTCATATGCGACTAAACGGTTGAAGCTCCTGTTCAAAAATGATACTCCGAAATCAACTTCTGTCACCTTAGTGATACATTTTGGGATAGCACCTAAAGTTTAAAGCAAAAATTGAGGCACTTTTGACATTTTCATTTTTGACCAAAATCGACGGGTCCGGGGCTTAGGGAATTTCTCATATGCCACAAAACGGTTGAAGCTACTAAACGGTTGAAGCTCCTGTTCAAAAATGATGCTCCGAAATCAACTTCTGTCACCTTAGTGATACATTTTGGGATAGTACCTAAAGTTTAAAGCAGAAATTGGGGCACTTTTGAAATTTTCATTTTTGACCAAAATCGACAGGTCCGGGGCTTAGGGAATTTCTCATATGCCACTAAACGGTTGAAGCTCCTGTTCAAAAATGATGATCCGAAATCAACTTCTGTCACCTTAGAGATACATTTTGGGATAGTACCTAAAGTTTAAAGCAGAAATTGGGGCACTTTTGAAATTTTCATTTTTGACCAAAATCGACAGGTCCGGGGCTTAGGGAATTTCTCATATGCCACTAAACGGTTGAAGCTCCTGTTCAAAAATGATGATCCGAAATCAACTTCTGTCACCTTAGTGATACATTTTGGGATAGTACCTAAAGTTTAAAGCAGAAATTGGGGCACTTTTGAAATTTTCATTTTTGACCAAAATCGACAGGTCCGGGGCTTAGGGAATTTCTCATATGCCACAAAACGGTTGAAGCTCCTGTTCAAAAATGATGCTCCGAAATCAACTTCTGTCACCTTAGTGATACATTTTGGGATAGTACCTAAAGTTTAAAGCAGAAATTGGGGCACTTTTAAAATTTTCATTTTTGACCAAAATCGACAGGTCCGGGGCTTAGGGAATTTCTCATATGCCACTAAACGGTTGAAGCTCCTGTTCAAAAATGATGCTCCTAAATCAACTTCTGTCACCTTAGTGATACATTTTGGGATAGTACCTAAAGATTAAAGCAGAAATTGGGGCACTTTTGAAATTTTCATTTTTGACCAAAATCGACAGAGCCGGGGCTTAGGGAATTTCTCATATGCGACTAAACGGTTGAAGCTCCTGTTCAAAAATGATGATCCGAAATCAACTTCTGTCACCTTAGTGATACATTTTGGGATAGTACCTAAAGTTTAAAGCAGAAATTGGGGCACTTTTGAAATTTTCATTTTTGACCAAAATCGACAGGTCCGGGGCTTAGGGAATTTCTCATATGCCACAAAACGGTTGAAGCTCCTGTTCAAAAATGATGCTCCGAAATCAACTTCTGTCACCTTAGTGATACATTTTGGGATAGTACCTAAAGTTTAAAGCAGAAATTGGGGCACTTTTGAAATTTTCATTTTTGACCAAAATTGACAGGTCCGGGGCTTAGGGAATTTCTCATATGCGACTAAACGGTTGAAGCTCCTGTTCAAAAATGATACTCCGAAATCAACTTCTGTCACCTTAGTGATACATTTTGGGATAGCACCTAAAGTTTAAAGCAAAAATTGTGGCACTTTTGACATTTTCATTTTTGACCAAAATCGACAGGTCCGGGGATTAGGGAATTTCTCATATGCCACTAAACGGTTGAAGCTCCTGTTCAAAAATGATGATCCGAAATCAACTTCTGTCACCTTAGTGATACATTTTGGGATAGTACCTAAAGTTTAAAGCAGAAATTGGGGCACTTTTGACATTTTCATTTTTGACCAAAATCGACAGGTCCGGGGCTTAGGGAATTTCTCATATGCCACTAAACGGTTGAAGCTCCTGTTCAAAAATGATGATCCGAAATCAACTTCTGTCACCTTAGTGATACATTTTGGGATAGCAGCTAAAGTATAAAGCAGAAATTGTGGCACTTTTGAAATTTTTATTTTTGACCAAAATCGACAGGTCCGGGGCTTAGGGAATTTCTCATATGCCACTAAACGGTTGAAGCTCCTGTTCAAAAATGATGATCCGAAATCAACTTCTGTCACCTTAGTAATACATTTTGGGATAGTACCTAAAGTTTAAAGCAGAAATTGGGGCACTTTTGAAATTTTCATTTTTGACCAAAATCGACAGGTCCGGGGCTTAGGGAATTTCTCATATGCCACTAAACGGTTGAAGCTCCTGTTAAAAAATGATGCTCCGAAATCAACTTCTGTCACCTTAGTGACACATTTTGGGATAGTACCTAAAGTTTAAAGCAGAAATTGTGGCACTTTTAAAATTTTCATTTTTGACCAAAATCGACAGGTCCGGGGCTTTGGAAATTTCTCATATGCCACTAAACGGTTGAAGCTCCTGTTCAAAAATGATGATCCGAAATCAACTTCTGTCACCTTAGTGATACATTTTGGGATAGTACCTAAAGTTTAAAGCAGAAATTGAGGCACTTTTGACATTTTCATTTTTGACCAAAATCGACGGGTCCGGGGCTTAGGGAATTTCTCATATGCCACAAAATGGTTGAAGCTACTAAACGGTTGAAGCTCCTGTTCAAAAATGATGCTCCGAAATCAACTTCTGTCACCTTAGTGATACATTTTGGGATAGCACCTAAAGTTTAAAGCAGAAATTGTGGCACTTTTGAAATTTTCATTTTTGACCAAAATCGACAGGTCCGGGGCTTAGGGAATTTCTCATATGCCACTAAACGGTTGAAGCTCCTGTTCAAAAATGATGATCCGAAATCAACTTCTGTCACCTTAGTAATACATTTTGGGATAGTACCTAAAGTTTAAAGCAGAAATTGGGGCACTTTTGACATTTTCATTGTTGACCAAAATCGACGGGTCCGGGGCTTAGGGAATTTCTCATATGCCACTAAACGGTTGAAGCTCCTGTTCAAAAATGATGATCCGAAATCAACTTCTGTCACCTTAGTGATACATTTTGGGATAGTACCTAAAGTTTAAAGCAGAAATTGGGGCACTTTTGAAATTTTCATTTTTGACCAAAATCGACAGGTCCGGGGCTTAGGGAATTTCTCATATGCCACAAAACGGTTGAAGCTCCTGTTCAAAAATGATGCTCCGAAATCAACTTCTGTCACCTTAGTGATACATTTTGGGATAGTACCTAAAGTTTAAAGCAGAAATTGGGGCACTTTTGAAATTTTCATTTTTGACCAAAATCGACAGGTCCGGCCGGGGCTTAGGGAATTTCTCATATGCGACTAAACGGTTGAAGCTCCTGTTCAAAAATGATACTCCGAAATCAACTTCTGTCACCTTAGTGATACATTTTGGGATAGCACCTAAAGTTTAAAGCAAAAATTGTGGCACTTTTGACATTTTCATTTTTGACCAAAATCGACAGGTCCGGGGATTAGGGAATTTCTCATATGCCACTAAACGGTTGAAGCTCCTGTTCAAAAATGATGCTCCTAAATCAACTTCTGTCACCTTAGTGATACATTTTGGGATAGTACCTAAAGTTTAAAGCAGAAATTGGGGCACTTTTGAAATTTTCATTTTTGACCAAAATCGACAGGTCCGGGGCTTAGGGAATTTCTCATATGCGACTAAACGGTTGAAGCTCCTGTTCAAAAATGATACTCCGAAATCAACTTCTGTCACCTTAGTGATACATTTTGGGATAGCACCTAAAGTTTAAAGCAAAAATTGAGGCACTTTTGACATTTTCATTTTTGACCAAAATCGACGGGTCCGGGGCTTAGGGAATTTCTCATATGCCACAAAACGGTTGAAGCTACTAAACGGTTGAAGCTCCTGTTCAAAAATGATGCTCCGAAATCAACTTCTGTCACCTTAGTGATACATTTTGGGATAGTACCTAAAGTTTAAAGCAGAAATTGGGGCACTTTTGAAATTTTCATTTTTGACCAAAATCGACAGGTCCGGGGCTTAGGGAATTTCTCATATGCCACTAAACGGTTGAAGCTCCTGTTCAAAAATGATGATCCGAAATCAACTTCTGTCACCTTAGAGATACATTTTGGGATAGTACCTAAAGTTTAAAGCAGAAATTGGGGCACTTTTGAAATTTTCATTTTTGACCAAAATCGACAGGTCCGGGGCTTAGGGAATTTCTCATATGCCACTAAACGGTTGAAGCTCCTGTTCAAAAATGATGATCCGAAATCAACTTCTGTCACCTTAGTGATACATTTTGGGATAGTACCTAAAGATTAAAGCAGAAATTGGGGCACTTTTGAAATTTTCATTTTTGACCAAAATCGACAGAGCCGGGGCTTAGGGAATTTCTCATATGCGACTAAACGGTTGAAGCTCCTGTTCAAAAATGATACTCCGAAATCAACTTCTGTCACCTTAGTGATACATTTTGGGATAGTACCTAAAGTTTAAAGCAGAAATTGGGGCACTTTTGAAATTTTCAATTTTGACCAAAATCGACTGGTCGGGGGCTTAGGGTATTTCTCATATGCCACTAAACAGTTGAAGCTACTAAACGGTTGAAGCTCCTATTTAAAAATTATGCTCCGAAATCAACTTCTGTCACCTTAGTGATACATTTTGGGATAGTACCTAAAGTTTAAAGCAGAAATTGAGGCACTTTTGAAATTTTCATTTTTGACCAAAATCGACAGGTCTGGGGCTTAGGGAATTTCTCATATGCCACTAAACGGTTGAAGCTCCTGTTCAAAAATGATGCTCCGAAATCAACTTCTGTCACCTTAGTGATACATTTTGGGATAGTACCTAAAGTTTAAAGCAGAAATTGGGGCACTTTTGAAATTTTCATTTTTGACCAAAACCGACAGGTCCGGGGCTTAGGGAATTTCTCATATGCCACAAAACGGTTGCAGCTCCTGTTCAAAAATGATGCTCCAAAATCAACTTCTGTCACCTTAGTGATATATTGTGGGATAGCACCTAAAGTTTAAAGCAGAAATTGTGGCACTTTTGAAATTTTCATTTTTGACCAAAATCGACAGGTCCGGGGCTTAGGGAATTTCTCATATGCCACAAAACGGTTGAAGCTCCTGTTCAAAAATGATGCTCCAAAATCAACTTCTGTCACCTTAGTGATACATTTTGGGATAGTACCTAAAGTTTAAAGCAGAAATTGGAGCACTTTTGAAAATTTCATTTTTGACCAAAATCGACAGGTCCGGGCCTTAGGGAATTTCTCATATGCCACTAAACGGTTGAAGCTACTAAACGGTTGAAGCTCCTATTTAAAAATTATGCTCCGAAATCAACTTCTGTCACCTTAGTGATACATTTTGGGATAGTACCTAAAGTTTAAAGCAGAAATTGGGGCACTTTTTAAATTTTCATTTTTGACCAAAATCGACAGGGCTGGGGCTTAGGGAATTTCTCATATGCCACTAAATGGTTGAAGCTCCTGTTCAAAAATGATGCTCCGAAATCAACTTCTGTCACCTTAGTGATACATTTTGGGATAGTACCTAAAGTTTAAAGCAGAAATTGGGGCACTTTTGACATTTTCATTTTTGACCAAAATCGACAGGTCCGGGGCTTAGGGAATTTCTCATATGCCACTAAACGGTTGAAGCTCCTGTTCAAAAATGATGCTCCGAAATCAACTTCTGTCACCTTAGTGATACATTTTGGAATAGCACCTAAAGTTTAAAGCAGAAATTGGGTCACTTTTGACATTTTCATTTTTGACCAAAATCGACAGGTCCGGGGCTTAGGGAATTTCTCATATGCCACAAAACGGTTGAAGCTCCTGTTCAAAAATGATGCTCCGAAATCAACTTCTGTCACCTTAGTGACACATTTTGGGATAGTACCTAAAGTTTAAAGCAGAAATTGGGGCACTTTTGACATTTTCATTTTTGACCAAAATCGACAGGTCTGGGGCTTAGGGAATTTCTCATATGCCACAAAACGGTTGAAGCTCCTGTTCAAAAAATGATGCTCCAAAATCAACTTCTGTCACCTTAGTGATACATTTTGGGATAGTACCTAAAGTTTAAAGCAGAAATTGGGGCACTTTTAAAATTTTCATTTTTGACCAAAATCGACAGGTCCGGGGCTTAGGGAATTTCTCATATGCCACAAAACAGTTGAAGCTCCTGTTCAAAAATGATGCTCCGAAATCAACTTCTGTCACCTTAGTGATACATTTTGGGATAGTACCTAAAGTTTAAAGCAGAAATTGGGGCACTTTTGAAATTTTCATTTTTGACCAAAATCGACAGGTCCGGGGCTTATGGAATTTCTCATATGCCACTAAACGGTTGAAGCTCCTGTTCAAAAATGATGCTCCGAAATCAACTTCTGTCACCTTAGTGATACATTTTGGGATAGCACCTAAAGTTTAAAGCAGAAATTGGGGCACTTTTGAAATTTTCATTTTTGAACAAAATCGACAGGTCCAGGGCTTAGGGAATTTCTCATATGCCAGAAAACAGTTGAAGCTCCTGTTCAAAAATGATGCTCCGAAATCAACTTCTGTCACCTTAGTGATACATTTTGGGATAGTACCTAAAGTTTAAAGCAGAAATTGGGGCACTTTTGACATTTTCATTTTTGACCAAAATCGACAGGTCCGGGGCTTAGGGAATTTCTCATATGCCACAAAACGGTTGAAGCTCCTGTTCAAAAATGATGCTCCGAAATCAACTTCTGTCACCTTAGTGACACATTTTGGGATAGTACCTAAAGTTTAAAGCAGAAATTGGGGCACTTTTGACATTTTCATTTTTGACCAAAATCGACAGGTCTGGGGCTTAGGGAATTTCTCATATGCCACAAAACGGTTGAAGCTCCTGTTCAAAAAATGATGCTCCAAAATCAACTTCTGTCACCTTAGTGATACATTTTGGGATAGTACCTAAAGTTTAAAGAAGAAATTGGGGCACTTTTAAAATTTTCATTTTTGACCAAAATCGACAGGTCCGGGGCTTAGGGAATTTCTCATATGCCACAAAACAGTTGAAGCTCCTGTTCAAAAATGATGCTCCGAAATCAACTTCTGTCACCTTAGTGATACATTTTGGGATAGTACCTAAAGTTTAAAGCAGAAATTGGGGCACTTTTGAAATTTTCATTTTTGACCAAAATCGACAGGTCCGGGGCTTATGGAATTTCTCATATGCCACTAAACGGTTGAAGCTCCTGTTCAAAAATGATGCTCCGAAATCAACTTCTGTCACCTTAGTGATACATTTTGGGATAGCACCTAAAGTTTAAAGCAGAAATTGGGGCACTTTTGAAATTTTCATTTTTGACCAAAATAGACAGGTACGGGGCTTAGGGAATTTCTCATATGCCACTAAACGGTTGAAGCTCCTGTTCAAAAATGATGCTCCGAAATCAACTTCTGTCACTTTAGTGATACATTTTGGGATAGTACCTAAAGTTTAAAGCAGAAATTGGGGCACTTTTTAAATTTTCATTTTTGACCAAAATCGACAGGGCTGGGGCTTAGGGAATTTCTCATATGCCACAAAACGGTTGAAGCTCCTGTTCAAAAATGATGCTCCGAAATCAACTTCTGTCACCTTAGTGATACATTTTGGGATAGTACCTAAAGTTTAAAGCAGAAATTGGAGCACTTTTGAAATTTTCAATTTTGACCAAAATCGACTGGTCGGGGGCTTAGGGTATTTCTCATATGCCACTAAACAGTTGAAGCTACTAAACGGTTGAAGCTCCTGTTCAAAAATTATGCTCCGAAATCAACTTCTGTCACCTTAGTGATACATTTTGGGATAGCACCTAAAGTTTAAAGCAGAAATTGGGGCACTTTTGAAATTTTCATTTTTGACCAAAATTGACAGGTCCGGGGCTTAGGGAATTTCTCATATGCCACTAAATGGTTGAAGATCATGTTAAAAAATGATGCTCCGAAATCAACTTCTGTCACCTTAGTGATACATTTTGGGATAGTACCTAAAGTTTAAAGCAGAAATTAGGGCACTTTTGAAATTTTCATTTTTGACCAAAAATCGACAGGTCCGAGGCTTAGGGAATTTCTCATATGCCACTAAACGGTTGAAGCTCCTGTTCAAAAATGATGCGCCAAAATCAACTTCTGTCACCTTAGTGATACATTTTGGGATAGCACCTAAAGTTTAAAGCAGAAATTGGGGCACTTTTGAAATTTTCATTTTTGACCAAAATAGACAGGTCCGGGGCTTAGGGAATTTCTCATATGCCACTAAACGGTTGAAGCTCCTGTTCAAAAATGATGCTCCGAAATCAACTTCTGTCACTTTAGTGATACATTTTGGGATAGTACCTAAAGTTTAAAGCAGAAATTGGGGCACTTTTTAAATTTTCATTTTTGACCAAAATCGACAGGGCTGGGGCTTAGGGAATTTCTCATATGCCACAAAACGGTTGAAGCTCCTGTTCAAAAATGATGCTCCGAAATCAACTTCTGTCACCTTAGTGATACATTTTGGGATAGTACCTAAAGTTTAAAGCAGAAATTGGAGCACTTTTGAAATTTTCAATTTTGACCAAAATCGACTGGTCGGGGGCTTAGGGTATTTCTCATATGCCACTAAACAGTTGAAGCTACTAAACGGTTGAAGCTCCTGTTCAAAAATTATGCTCCGAAATCAACTTCTGTCACCTTAGTGATACATTTTGGGATAGCACCTAAAGTTTAAAGCAGAAATTGGGGCACTTTTGAAATTTTCATTTTTGACCAAAATTGACAGGTCCGGGGCTTAGGGAATTTCTCATATGCCACTAAATGGTTGAAGATCATGTTAAAAAATGATGCTCCGAAATCAACTTCTGTCACCTTAGTGATACATTTTGGGATAGTACCTAAAGTTTAAAGCAGAAATTAGGGCACTTTTGAAATTTTCATTTTTGACCAAAAATCGACAGGTCCGAGGCTTAGGGAATTTCTCATATGCCACTAAACGGTTGAAGCTCCTGTTCAAAAATGATGCGCCAAAATCAACTTCTGTCACCTTAGTGATACATTTTGGGATAGTACCTAAAGTTTAAAGCAGAGATTGGGGCACTTTTGACATTTTCATTTTTGACCAAAATCGACAGGTCCGGGGCTTAGGGAATTTCTCATATGCCACAAAACGGTTGAAGCTCCTGTTCAAAAATGATGCTCCGAAATCAACTTCTGTCACCTTAGTGATACATTTTGGGATAGTACCTAAAGTTTAAAGCAGAAATTGAGGCACTTTTGAAATTTTCATTTTTGACCAAAATCGACAGGTCCGGGGCTTAGGGAATTTCTCATATGCCACAAAACGGTTGAAGCTCCTGTTCAAAAATGATGCTCCAAAATCAACTTCTGTCACCTTAGTGATACATTTTGGGATAGTACCTAAAGTTTAAAGCAGAAATTGGAGCACTTTTGAAAATTTCATTTTTGACCAAAATCGACAGGTCCGGGCCTTAGGGAATTTCTCATATGCCACTAAACGGTTGAAGCTACTAAACGGTTGAAGCTCCTATTTAAAAATTATGCTCCGAAATCAACTTCTGTCACCTTAGTGATACATTTTGGGATAGCACCTAAAGTTTAAAGCAGAAATTGGGGCACTTTTTAAATTTTCATTTTTGACCAAAATCGACAGGGCTGGGGCTTAGGGAATTTCTCATATGCCACTAAATGGTTGAAGATCATGTTAAAGAATGATGCTCCGAAATCAACTTCTGTCACCTTAGTGATACATTTTGGGATAGTACCTAAAGTTTAAAGCAGAAATTAGGGCACTTTTGAAATTTTCATTTTTGACCAAAAATCGACAGGTCCGAGGCTTAGGGAATTTCTCATATGCCACTAAACGGTTGAAGCTCCTGTTCAAAAATGATGCGCCAAAATCAACTTCTGTCACCTTAGTGATACATTTTGGGATAGTACCTAAAGTTTAAAGCAGAAATTGGGGCACTTTTGACATTTTCATTTTTGACCAAAATCGACAGGTCCGGGGCTTAGGGAATTTCTCATATGCCACAAAACGGTTGAAGCTCCTGTTCAAAAATGATGCTCCGAAATCAACTTCTGTCACCTTAGTGATACATTTTGGGATAGTACCTAAAGTTTAAAGCAGAAATTGAGGCACTTTTGAAATTTTCATTTTTGACCAAAATCGACAGGTCCGGGGCTTAGGGAATTTCTCATATGCCACAAAACGGTTGAAGCTCCTGTTCAAAAATGATGCTCCAAAATCAACTTCTGTCACCTTAGTGATACATTTTGGGATAGTACCTAAAGTTTAAAGCAGAAATTGGAGCACTTTTGAAAATTTCATTTTTGACCAAAATCGACAGGTCCGGGCCTTAGGGAATTTCTCATATGCCACTAAACGGTTGAAGCTACTAAACGGTTGAAGCTCCTATTTAAAAATTATGCTCCGAAATCAACTTCTGTCACCTTAGTGATACATTTTGGGATAGTACCTAAAGTTTAAAGCAGAAATTGGGGCACTTTTGAAATTTTCATTTTTGACCAAAATCGACAGGTCCGGGGCTTATGGAATTTCTCATATGCCACTAAATGGTTGAAGCTCCTGTTCAAAAATGATGCTCCGAAATCAACTTCTGTCACCTTAGTGATACATTTTGGGATAGCACCTAAAGTTTAAAGCAGAAATTGGGGCACATTTGAAATTTTCATTTTTGACCAAAATAGACAGGTCCGGGGCTTAGTGAATTTCTCATATGCCACTAAACGGTTGAAGCTCCTGTTCAAAAATGATGCTCCGAAATCAACTTCTGTCACCTTAGTGATACATTTTGGGATAGTACCTAAAGTTTAAAGAAGAAATTGGGGCACTTTTTAAATTTTCATTTTTGACCAAAATCGACAGGGCTGGGGCTTAGGGAATTTCTCATATGCCACAAAACGGTTGAAGCTCCTGTTCAAAAATGATGCTCCGAAATCAACTTCTGTCACCTTAGTGATACATTTTGGGATAGTACCTAAAGTTTAAAGCAGAAATTGGAGCACTTTTGAAATTTTCATTTTTGACCAAAATCGACTGGTCGGGGGCTTAGGGTATTTCTCATATGCCACTAAACAGTTGAAGCTACTAAACGGTTGAAGCTCCTGTTCAAAAATTATGCTCCGAAATCAACTTCTGTCACCTTAGTGATACATTTTGGAATAGCACCTAAAGTTTAAAGCAGAAATTGGATCACTTTTGACATTTTCATTTTTGACCAAAATCGACAGGTCCGGGGCTTAGGGAATTTCTCATATGCCACAAAACGGTTGAAGCTCCTGTTCAAAAATGATGCTCCGAAATCAACTTTTGTCACCTTAGTGATACATTTTGGGATAGTACCTAAAGTTTAAAGCAGAAATTGGGGCACTTTTGACATTTTCATTTTTGACCAAAAACGACAGGTCCGGGGCTTAGGGAATTTCTCATATGCCACAAAACGGTTGAAGCTCCTGTTCAAAAAATGATGCTCCAAAATCAACTTCTGTCACCTTAGTGATACATTTTGGGATAGTACCTAACGTTTAAAGCAGAAATTGGGGCACTTTTGAAATTTTCATTTTTGACCAAAATCGACAGGTCCGGGGCTTATGGAGTTTCTCATATGCCACAAAACGGTTGAAGCTCCTGTTCAAAAATGATGCTCCGAAATCAACTTCTGTAACCTTAGTGATACGTTTTGGGATTGTACCTAAAGTTTAAAGCAGAAATTAGGGCACTTTTGAAATTTTCATTTTTGACCAAAATCGACAGGTCCGGGGCTTAGGGAATTTCTCATATGCCACAAAACAGTTGAAGCTCCTGTTCAAAAATGATGCTCCGAAATCAACTTCTGTCACCTTAGTGATACATTTTGGAATAGTACCTAAAGTTTAAAGCAGAAATTGGGGCACTTTTGAAATTTTCATTTTTGACCAAAATCGACAGGTCCGGGGCTTATGGAATTTCTCATATGCCACTAAACGGTTGAAGCTCCTGTTCAAAAATGATGCTCCGAAATCAACTTCTGTCACCTTAGTGATACATTTTGGGATAGTACCTAAAGTTTAAAGCAGAAATTGGAGCACTTTTGAAAATTTCATTTTTGACCAAAATCGACAGGTCCGGGGCTTAGGGAATTTCTCATATGCCACAAAACAGTTGAAGCTCCTGTTCAAAAATGATGCTCCGAAATCAACTTCTGTCACCTTAGTGATACATTTTGGGACAGTACCTAAAGTTTAAAGCAGAAATTGGAGCACTTTTGAAAATTTAATTTTTGACCAAAATCGACAGGTCCGGGCCCTAGGGAATTTCTCATATGCCACTAAACGGTTGAAGCTACTAAACGGTTGAAGCTCCTGTTCAAAAATGATGCTCCGAAATCAACTTTTGTCACCTTAGTGATACATTTTGGGATAGTACCTAAAGTTTAAAGCAGAAATTGGGGCACTTTTGACATTTTCATTTTTGACCAAAAACGACAGGTCCGGGGCTTAGGGAATTTCTCATATGCCACAAAACGGTTGAAGCTCCTGTTCAAAAAATGATGCTCCAAAATCAACTTCTGTCACCTTAGTGATACATTTTGGGATAGTACCTAAAGTTTAAAGCAGAAATTGGGGCACTTTTGAAATTTCCATTTTTGACCAAAATCGACAGGTCTGGGGCTTAGGGAATTTCTCATATGCCACTAAACGGTTGAAGCTCCTGTTCAAAAATGATGCTCCGAAATCAACTTCTGTCACCTTAGTGATACATTTTGGGATAGTACCTAAAGTTTAAAGCAGAAATTGGGGCACTTTTGAAATTTTCATTTTTGACCAAAACCGACAGGTCCGGGGCTTAGGGAATTTCTCATATGCCACAAAACGGTTGCAGCTCCTGTTCAAAAATGATGCTCCAAAATCAACTTCTGTCACCTTAGTGATATATTTTGGGATAGCACCTAAAGTTTAAAGCAGAAATTGTGGCACTTTTGAAATTTTCATTTTTGACCAAAATCGACAGGTCCGGGGCTTAGGGAATTTCTCATATGCCACTAAACGGTTGAAGCTCCTGTTCAAAAATGATGCTCCGAAATCAACTTCTGTCACCTTAGTGATACATTTTGGAATAGCACCTAAAGTTTAAAGCAGAAATTGGGTCACTTTTGACATTTTCATTTTTGACCAAAATCGACAGGTCCGGGGCTTAGGGAATTTCTCATATGCCACAAAACGGTTGAAGCTCCTGCTCAAAAATGATGCTCCGAAATCAACTTCTGTCACCTTAGTGACACATTTTGGGATAGTACCTAAAGTTTAAAGCAGAAATTGGGGCACTTTTGACATTTTCATTTTCGACTAAAATCGACAGGTCTGGGGCTTAGGGAATTTCTCATATGCCACAAAACGGTTGAAGCTCCTGTTCAAAAAATGATGCTCCAAAATCAACTTCTGTCACCTTAGTGATACATTTTGGGATAGTACCTAAAGTTTAAAGCAGAAATTGGGGCACTTTTAAAATTTTCATTTTTGACCAAAATCGACAGGTCCGGGGCTTAGGGAATTTCTCATATGCCACAAAACAGTTGAAGCTCCTGTTCAAAAATGATGCTCCGAAATCAACTTCTGTCACCTTAGTGATACATTTTGGGATAGTACCTAAAGTTTAAAGCAGAAATTGGGGCACTTTTGAAATTTTCATTTTTGACCAAAATCGACAGGTCCGGGGCTTATGGAATTTCTCATATGCCACTAAACGGTTGAAGCTCCTGTTCAAAAATGATGCTCCGAAATCAACTTCTGTCACCTTAGTGATACATTTTGGGATAGTACCTAAAGTTTAAAGCAGAAATTGGGGCACTTTTGAAATTTTCATTTTTGACCAAAACCGACAGGTCCGGGGCTTAGGGAATTTCTCATATGCCACAAAACGGTTGCAGCTCCTGTTCAAAAATGATGCTCCAAAATCAACTTCTGTCACCTTAGTGATATATTTTGGGATAGCACCTAAAGTTTAAAGCAGAAATTGTGGCACTTTTGAAATTTTCATTTTTGACCAAAATCGACAGGTCCGGGGCTTAGGGAATTTCTCATATGCCACTAAACGGTTGAAGCTCCTGTTCAAAAATGATGATCCATAATCAACTTCTGTCACCTTAGTGATACATTTTGGGATAGTACCTAAAGTTTAAAGCAGAAATTGGGGCACTTTTGAAATTTTCATTTTTGACCAAAATCGACAGGTCCAGGGCTTAGGGAATTTCTCATATGCCAGAAAACAGTTGAAGCTCCTGTTCAAAAATGATGCTCCGAAATCAACTTCTGTCACCTTAGTGATACATTTTGGGATAGTACCTAAAGTTTAAAGCAGAAATTGGGGCACTTTTGACATTTTCATTTTTGACCAAAATCGACAGGTCCGGGGCTTAGGGAATTTCTCATATGCCACTAAACGGTAGAAGCTCCTGTTCAAAAATGATGCTCCGAAATCAACTTCTGTCACCTTAGTGATACATTTTGGAATAGCACCTAAAGTTTAAAGCAGAAATTGGGTCACTTTTGACATTTTCATTTTTGACCAAAATCGACAGATCCGGGGCTTAGGGAATTTCTCATATGCCACAAAACGGTTGAAGCTCCTGCTCAAAAATGATGCTCCGAAATCAACTTCTGTCACCTTAGTGACACATTTTGGGATAGTAACTAAAGTTTAAAGCAGAAATTGGGGCACTTTTGACATTTTCATTTTCGACTAAAATCGACAGGTCTGGGGCTTAGGGAATTTCTCATATGCCACAAAACGGTTGAAGCTCCTGTTCAAAAAATGATGCTCCAAAATCAACTTCTGTCACCTTAGTGATACATTTTGGGATAGTACCTAAAGTTTAAAGCAGAAATTGGGGCACTTTTAAAATTTTCATTTTTGACCAAAATCGACAGGTCCGGGGCTTAGGGAATTTCTCATATGCCACAAAACAGTTGAAGCTCCTGTTCAAAAATGATGCTCCGAAATCAACTTCTGTCACCTTAGTGATACATTTTGGGATAGTACCTAAAGTTTAAAGCAGAAATTGGGGCACTTTTGAAATTTTCATTTTTGACCAAAATCGACAGGTCCGGGGCTTATGGAATTTCTCATATGCCACTAAACGGTTGAAGCTCCTGTTCAAAAATGATGCTCCGAAATCAACTTCTGTCACCTTAGTGATACATTTTGGGATAGCACCTAAAGTTTAAAGCAGAAATTGGGGCACTTTTGAAATTTTCATTTTTGACCAAAATAGACAGGTCCGGGGCTTAGGGAATTTCTCATATGCCACTAAACGGTTGAAGCTCCTGTTCAAAAATGATGCTCCGAAATCAACTTCTGTCACTTTAGTGATACATTTTGGGATAGTACCTAAAGTTTAAAGCAGAAATTGGGGCACTTTTTAAATTTTCATTTTTGACCAAAATCGACAGGGCTGGGGCTTAGGGAATTTCTCATATGCCACAAAACGGTTGAAGCTCCTGTTCAAAAATGATGCTCCGAAATCAACTTCTGTCACCTTAGTGATATATTTTGGGATAGTACCTAAAGTTTAAAGCAGAAATTGGAGCACTTTTGAAATTTTCAATTTTGACCAAAATCGACTGGTCGGGGGCTTAGGGTATTTCTCATATGCCACTAAACAGTTGAAGCTACTAAACGGTTGAAGCTCCTGTTCAAAAATTATGCTCCGAAATCAACTTCTGTCACCTTAGTGATACATTTTGGGATAGCACCTAAAGTTTAAAGCAGAAATTGGGGCACTTTTGAAATTTTCATTTTTGACCAAAATTGACAGGTCCGGGGCTTAGGGAATTTCTCATATGCCACTAAATGGTTGAAGATCATGTTAAAAAATGATGTTCCGAAATCAACTTCTGTCACCTTAGTGATACATTTTGGGATAGTACCTAAAGTTTAAAGCAGAAATTAGGGCACTTTTGAAATTTTCATTTTTGACCAAAAATCGACAGGTCCGAGGCTTAGGGAATTTCTCATATGCCACTAAACGGTTGAAGCTCCTGTTCAAAAATGATGCGCCAAAATCAACTTCTGTCACCTTAGTGATACATTTTGGGATAGTACCTAAAGTTTAAAGCAGAAATTGGGGCACTTTTGACATTTTCATTTTTGACCAAAATCGACAGGTCCGGGGCTTAGGGAATTTCTCATATGCCACAAAACGGTTGAAGCTCCTGTTCAAAAATGATGCTCCGAAATCAACTTCTGTCACCTTAGTGATACATTTTGGGATAGTACCTAAAGTTTAAAGCAGAAATTGGGGCACTTTTGAAATTTTCATTTTTGACCAAAATCGACAGGTCCGGGGCTTATGGAATTTCTCATATGCCACTAAACGGTTGAAGCTCCTGTTCAAAAATGATGCTCCGAAATCAACTTCTGTCACCTTAGTGATACATTTTGGGATAGCACCTAAAGTTTAAAGCAGAAATTGGGGCACATTTGAAATTTTCATTTTTGACCAAAATAGACAGGTCCGGGGCTTAGGGAATTTCTCATATGCCACTAAACGGTTGAAGCTCCTGTTCAAAAATGATGCTCCGAAATCAACTTCTGTCACCTTAGTGATACATTTTGGGATAGTACCTAAAGTTTAAAGCAGAAATTGGGGCACTTTTTAAATTTTCATTTTTGACCAAAATCGACAGGGCTGGGGCTTAGGGAATTTCTCATATGCCACAAAACGGTTGAAGCTCCTGTTCAAAAATGATGCTCCGAAATCAACTTCTTTACCTTAGTGATACATTTTGGGATAGTACCTAAAGTTTAAAGCAGAAATTGGAGCACTTTTGAAATTTTCATTTTTGACCAAAATCGACTGGTCGGGGGCTTAGGGTATTTCTCATATGCCACTAAACAGTTGAAGCTACTAAACGGTTGAAGATACTGTTCAAAAATTATGCTCCGAAATCAACTTCTGTCACCTTAGTGATACATTTTGGAATAGCACCTAAAGTTTAAAGCAGAAATTGGGTCACTTTTGACATTTTCATTTTTGACCAAAATCGACAGGTCCGGGGCTTAGGGAATTTCTCATATGCCACAAAACGGTTGAAGCTCCTGTTCAAAAATGATGCTCCGAAATCAACTTTTGTCACCTTAGTGATACATTTTGGGATAGTACCTAAAGTTTAAAGCAGAAATTGGGGCACTTTTGACATTTTCATTTTTGACCAAAAATGACAGGTCCGGGGCTTAGGGAATTTCTCATATGCCACAAAACGGTTGAAGCTCCTGTTCAAAAAATGATGCTCCAAAATCAACTTCTGTCACCTTAGTGATACATTTTGGGATAGTACCTAACGTTTAAAGCAGAAATTGGGGCACTTTTGAAATTTTCATTTTTGACCAAAATCGACAGGTCCGGGGCTTATGGAGTTTCTCATATGCCACAAAACGGTTGAAGCTCCTGTTCAAAAATGATGCTTCGAAATCAACTTCTGTAACCTTAGTGATACGTTTTGGGATTGTACCTAAAGTTTAAAGCAGAAATTAGGGCACTTTTGAAATTTTCATTTTTGACCAAAATCGACAGGTCCGGGGCTTAGGGAATTTCTCATATGCCACAAAACAGTTGAAGCTCCTGTTCAAAAATGATGCTCCGAAATCAACTTCTGTCACCTTAGTGATACATTTTGGGATAGTACCTAAAGTTTAAAGCAGAAATTAGGGCACTTTTGAAATTTTCATTTTTGACCAAAATCGCCAGGTCCTGGGCATAGGGAATTTCTCATATGCCACTAAACGGTTGAAGCTCATGTTAAAAAATTATGCTCCAAAATCAACTTCTGTCACCTTAGTGATACATTTTGGGATAGTACCTAAAGTTTAAAGCAGAAATTGGGGCACTTTTGACATTTTCATTTTTGACCAAAATCGACAGGTCCGGGGCTTAGGGAATTTCTCATATGCCACAAAACGGTTGAAGCTCCTGTTCAAAAATGATGCTCCGAAATCAACTTCTGTCACCTTAGTGATACATTTTGGGATAGTACCTAAAGTTTAAAGCAGAAATTGGGGCACTTTTGACATTTTCATTTTTGACCAAAATCGACAGGTCTGGGGCTTAGGGAATTTCTCATATGCCACAAAACGGTTGAAGCTCCTGTTCAAAAAATGATGCTCCAAAATCAACTTCTGTCACCTTAGTGATACATTTTGGGATAGTACCTAAAGTTTAAAGCAGAAATTGGGGCACTTTTAAAATTTTCATTTTTGACCAAAATCGACAGGTCCGGGGCTTAGGGAATTTCTCATATGCCACAAAACAGTTGAAGCTCCTGTTCAAAAATGATGCTCCGAAATCAACTTCTGTCACCTTAGTGATACATTTTGGGATAGTACCTAAAGTTTAAAGCAGAAATTGGGGCACTTTTGAAATTTTCATTTTTGACCAAAATCGACAGGTCCGGGGCATATGGAATTTCTCATATGCCACTAAACGGTTGAAGCTCCTGTTCAAAAATGATGCTCCGAAATCAACTTCTGTCACCTTAGTGATACATTTTGGGATAGCACCTAAAGTGTAAAGCAGAAATTGGGGCACTTTTGAAATTTTCATTTTTGAACAAAATCGACAGGTCCAGGGCTTAGGGAATTTCTCATATGCCAGAAAACAGTTGAAGCTCCTGTTCAAAAATGATGCTCCGAAATCAACTTCTGTCACCTTAGTGATACATTTTGGGATAGTACCTAAAGTTTAAAGCAGAAATTGGGGCACTTTTGACATTTTCATTTTTGACCAAAATCGACAGGTCCGGGGCTTAGGGAATTTCTCATATGCCACAAAACGGTTGAAGCTCCTGTTCAAAAATGATGCTCCGAAATCAACTTCTGTCACCTTAGTGACACATTTTGGGATAGTACCTAAAGTTTAAAGCAGAAATTGGGGCACTTTTGACATTTTCATTTTTGACCAAAATCGACAGGTCTGGGGCTTAGGGAATTTCTCATATGCCACAAAACGGTTGAAGCTCCTGTTCAAAAAATGATGCTCCAAAATCAACTTCTGTCACCTTAGTGATACATTTTGGGATAGTACCTAAAGTTTAAAGCAGAAATTGGGGCACTTTTAAAATTTTCATTTTTGACCAAAATCGACAGGTCCGGGGCTTAGGGAATTTCTCATATGCCACAAAACAGTTGAAGCTCCTGTTCAAAAATGATGCTCCGAAATCAACTTCTGTCACCTTAGTGATACATTTTGGGATAGTACCTAAAGTTTAAAGCAGAAATTGGGGCACTTTTGAAATTTTCATTTTTGACCAAAATCGACAGGTCCGGGGCTTATGGAATTTCTCATATGCCACTAAACGGTTGAAGCTCCTGTTCAAAAATGATGCTCCGAAATCAACTTCTGTCACCTTAGTGATACATTTTGGGATAGCACCTAAAGTTTAAAGCAGAAATTGGGGCACTTTTGAAATTTTCATTTTTGACCAAAATAGACAGGTCCGGGGCTTAGGGAATTTCTCATATGCCACTAAACGGTTGAAGCTCCTGTTCAAAAATGATTCTCCGAAATCAACTTCTGTCACTTTAGTGATACATTTTGGGATAGTACCTAAAGTTTAAAGCAGAAATTGGGGCACTTTTTATATTTTCATTTTTGACCAAAATCGACAGGGCTGGGGCTTAGGGAATTTCTCATATGCCACAAAACGGTTGAAGCTCCTGTTCAAAAATGATGCTCCGAAATCAACTTCTGTCACCTTAGTGATACATTTTGGGATAGTACCTAAAGTTTAAAGCAGAAATTGGAGCACTTTTGAAATTTTCAATTTTGACCAAAATCGACTGGTCGGGGGCTTAGGGTATTTCTCATATGCCACTAAACAGTTGAAGCTACTAAACGGTTGAAGCTCCTGTTCAAAAATTATGCTCCGAAATCAACTTCTGTCACCTTAGTGATACATTTTGGGATAGCACCTAAAGTTTAAAGCAGAAATTGGGGCACTTTTGAAATTTTCATTTTTGACCAAAATTGACAGGTCCGGGGCTTAGGGAATTTCTCATATGCCACTAAATGGTTGAAGATCATGTTAAAAAATGATGCTCCGAAATCAACTTCTGTCACCTTAGTGATACATTTTGGGATAGTACCTAAAGTTTAAAGCAGAAATTAGGGCACTTTTGAAATTTTCATTTTTGACCAAAAATCGACAGGTCCGAGGCTTAGGGAATTTCTCATATGCCACTAAACGGTTGAAGCTCCTGTTCAAAAATGATGCGCCAAAATCAACTTCTGTCACCTTAGTGATACATTTTGGGATAGCACCTAAAGTTTAAAGCAGAAATTGGGGCACTTTTGAAATTTTCATTTTTGACCAAAATCGACAGGGCTGGGGCTTAGGGAATTTCTCATATGCCACAAAACGGTTGAAGCTCCTGTTCAAAAATGATGCTCCGAAATCAACTTCTGTCACCTTAGTGATACATTTTGGGATAGTACCTAAAGTTTAAAGCAGAAATTGGAGCACTTTTGAAATTTTCAATTTTGACCAAAATCGACTGGTCGGGGGCTTAGGGTATTTCTCATATGCCACTAAACAGTTGAAGCTACTAAACGGTTGAAGCTCCTGTTCAAAAATTATGCTCCGAAATCAACTTCTGTCACCTTAGTGATACATTTTGGGATAGCACCTAAAGTTTAAAGCAGAAATTGGGGCACTTTTGAAATTTTCATTTTTGACCAAAATTGACAGGTCCGGGGCTTAGGGAATTTCTCATATGCCACTAAATGGTTGAAGATCATGTTAAAAAATGATGCTCCGAAATCAACTTCTGTCACCTTGGTGATACATTTTGGGATAGTACCTAAAGTTTAAAGCAGAAATTAGGGCACTTTTGAAATTTTCATTTTTGACCAAAAATCGACAGGTCCGAGGCTTAGGGAATTTCTCATATGCCACTAAACGGTTGAAGCTCCTGTTCAAAAATGATGCGCCAAAATCAACTTCTGTCACCTTAGTGATACATTTTGGGATAGTACCTAAAGTTTAAAGCAGAAATTGGGGCACTTTTGACATTTTCATTTTTGACCAAAATCGACAGGTCCGGGGCTTAGGGAATTTCTCATATGCCACAAAACGGTTGAAGCTCCTGTTCAAAAATGATGCTCCGAAATCAACTTCTGTCACCTTAGTGATACATTTTGGGATAGTACCTAAAGTTTAAAGCAGAAATTGAGGCACTTTTGAAATTTTCATTTTTGACCAAAATCGACAGGTCCGGGGCTTAGGGAATTTCTCATATGCCACAAAACGGTTGAAGCTCCTGTTCAAAAATGATGCTCCAAAATCAACTTCTGTCACCTTAGTGATACATTTTGGGATAGTACCTAAAGTTTAAAGCAGAAATTGGAGCACTTTTGAAAATTTCATTTTTGACCAAAATCGACAGGTCCGGGCCTTAGGGAATTTCTCATATGCCACTAAACGGTTGAAGCTACTAAACGGTTGAAGCTCCTATTTAAAAATTATGCTCCGAAATCAACTTCTGTCACCTTAGTGATACATTTTGGGATAGCACCTAAAGTTTAAAGCAGAAATTGGGGCACTTTTTAAATTTTCATTTTTGACCAAAATCGACAGGGCTGGGGCTTAGGGAATTTCTCATATGCCACTAAATGGTTGAAGATCATGTTAAAAAATGATGCTCCGAAATCAACTTCTGTCACCTTAGTGATACATTTTGGGATAGTACCTAAAGTTTAAAGCAGAAATTAGGGCACTTTTGAAATTTTCATTTTTGACCAAAAATCGACAGGTCCGAGGCTTAGGGAATTTCTCATATGCCACTAAACGGTTGAAGCTCCTGTTCAAAAATGATGCGCCAAAATCAACTTCTGTCACCTTAGTGATACATTTTGGGATAGTACCTAAAGTTTAAAGCAGAAATTGGGGCACTTTTGACATTTTCATTTTTGACCAAAATCGACAGGTCCGGGGCTTAGGGAATTTCTCATATGCCACAAAACGGTTGAAGCTCCTGTTCAAAAATGATGCTCCGAAATCAACTTCTGTCACCTTAGTGATACATTTTGGGATAGTACCTAAAGTTTAAAGCAGAAATTGAGGCACTTTTGAAATTTTCATTTTTGACCAAAATCGACAGGTCCGAGGCTTAGGGAATTTCTCATATGCCACAAAACGGTTGAAGCTCCTGTTCAAAAATGATGCTCCAAAATCAACTTCTGTCACCTTAGTGATACATTTTGGGATAGTACCTAAAGTTTAAAGCAGAAATTGGAGCACTTTTGAAAATTTCATTTTTGACCAAAATCGACAGGTCCGGGCCTTAGGGAATTTCTCATATGCCACTAAACGGTTGAAGCTACTAAACGGTTGAAGCTCCTATTTAAAAATTATGCTCCGAAATCAACTTCTGTCACCTTAGTGATACATTTTGGGATAGTACCTAAAGTTTAAAGCAGAAATTGGGGCACTTTTGAAATTTTCATTTTATACCAAAATCGACAGGTCCGGGGCTTATGGAATTTCTCATATGCCACTAAATGGTTGAAGCTCCTGTTCAAAAATGATGCTCCGAAATCAACTTCTGTCACCTTAGTGATACATTTTGGGATAGCACCTAAAGTTTAAAGCAGAAATTGGGGCACATTTGAAATTTTCATTTTTGACCAAAATAGACAGGTCCGGGGCTTAGTGAATTTCTCATATGCCACTAAACGGTTGAAGCTCCTGTTCAAAAATGATGCTCCGAAATCAACTTCTGTCACCTTAGTGATACATTTTGGGATAGTACCTAAAGTTTAAAGAAGAAATTGGGGCACTTTTTAAATTTTCATTTTTGACCAAAATCGACAGGGCTGGGGCTTAGGGAATTTCTCATATGCCACAAAACGGTTGAAGCTCCTGTTCAAAAATGATGCTCCGAAATCAACTTCTGTCACCTTAGTGATACATTTTGGGATAGTACCTAAAGTTTAAAGCAGAAATTGGAGCACTTTTGAAATTTTCATTTTTGACCAAAATCGACTGGTCGGGGGCTTAGGGTATTTCTCATATGCCACTAAACAGTTGAAGCTACTAAACGGTTGAAGCTCCTGTTCAAAAATTATGCTCCGAAATCAACTTCTGTCACCTTAGTGATACATTTTGGAATAGCACCTAAAGTTTAAAGCAGAAATTGGGTCACTTTTGACATTTTCATTTTTGACCAAAATCGACAGGTCCGGGGCTTAGGGAATTTCTCATATGCCACAAAACGGTTGAAGCTCCTGTTCAAAAATGATGCTCCGAAATCAACTTTTGTCACCTTAGTGATACATTTTGGGATAGTACCTAAAGTTTAAAGCAGAAATTGGGGCACTTTTGACATTTTCATTTTTGACCAAAAACGACAGGTCCGGGGCTTAGGGAATTTCTCATATGCCACAAAACGGTTGAAGCTCCTGTTCAAAAAATGATGCTCCAAAATCAACTTCTGTCACCTTAGTGATACATTTTGGGATAGTACCTAACGTTTAAAGCAGAAATTGGGGCACTTTTGAAATTTTCATTTTTGACCAAAATCGACAGGTCCGGGGCTTATGGAGTTTCTCATATGCCACAAAACGGTTGAAGCTCCTGTTCAAAAATGATGCTCCGAAATCAACTTCTGTAACCTTAGTGATACGTTTTGGGATTGTACCTAAAGTTTAAAGCAGAAATTAGGGCACTTTTGAAATTTTCATTTTTGACCAAAATCGACAGGTCTGGGGCTTAGGGAATTTCTCATATGCCACAAAACAGTTGAAGCTCCTGTTCAAAAATGATGCTCCGAAATCAACTTCTGTCACCTTAGTGATACATTTTGGAATAGTACCTAAAGTTTAAAGCAGAAATTGGGGCACTTTTGAAATTTTCATTTTTGACCAAAATCGACAGGTCCGGGGCTTATGGAATTTCTCATACTGTATGCCACTAAACGGTTGAAGCTCCTGTTCAAAAATGATGCTCCGAAATCAACTTCTGTCACCTTAGTGATACATTTTGGGATAGTACCTAAAGTTTAAAGCAGAAATTGGAGCACTTTTGAAAATTTAATTTTTGACCAAAATCGACAGGTCCGGGCCCTAGGGAATTTCTCATATGCCACTAAACGGTTGAAGCTACTAAACGGTTGAAGCTCCTGTTCAAAAATGATGCTCCGAAATCAACTTTTGTCACCTTAGTGATACATTTTGGGATAGTACCTAAAGTTTAAAGCAGAAATTGGGGCACTTTTGACATTTTCATTTTTGACCAAAAACGACAGGTCCGGGGCTTAGGGAATTTCTCATATGCCACAAAACGGTTGAAGCTCCTGTTCAAAAAATGATGCTCCAAAATCAACTTCTGTCACCTTAGTGATACATTTTGGGATAGCACCTAAAGTTTAAAGCAGAAATTGTGGCACTTTTGAAATTTTCATTTTTGACCAAAATCGACAGGTCCGGGGCTTAGGGAATTTCTCATATGCCACTAAACGGTTGAAGCTCCTGTTCAAAAATGATGCTCCGAAATCAACTTCTGTCACCTTAGTGATACATTTTGGAATAGCACCTAAAGTTTAAAGCAGAAATTGGGTCACTTTTGACATTTTCATTTTTGACCAAAATCGACAGGTCCGGGGCTTAGGGAATTTCTCATATGCCACAAAACGGTTGAAGCTCCTGCTCAAAAATGATGCTCCGAAATCAACTTCTGTCACCTTAGTGACACATTTTGGGATAGTACCTAAAGTTTAAAGCAGAAATTGGGGCACTTTTGACATTTTCATTTTCGACTAAAATCGACAGGTCTGGGGCTTAGGGAATTTCTCATATGCCACAAAACGGTTGAAGCTCCTGTTCAAAAAATGATGCTCCAAAATCAACTTCTGTCACCTTAGTGATACATTTTGGGATAGTACCTAAAGTTTAAAGCAGAAATTGGGGCACTTTTAAAATTTTCATTTTTGACCAAAATCGACAGGTCCGGGGCTTAGGGAATTTCTCATATGCCACAAAACAGTTGAAGCTCCTGTTCAAAAATGATGCTCCGAAATCAACTTCTGTCACCTTAGTGATACATTTTGGGATAGTACCTAAAGTTTAAAGCAGAAATTGGGGCACTTTTGAAATTTTCATTTTTGACCAAAATCGACAGGTCCGGGGCTTATGGAATTTCTCATATGCCACTAAACGGTTGAAGCTCCTGTTCAAAAATGATGCTCCGAAATCAACTTCTGTCACCTTAGTGATACATTTTGGGATAGTACCTAAAGTTTAAAGCAGAAATTGGGGCACTTTTGAAATTTTCATTTTTGACCAAAACCGACAGGTCCGGGGCTTAGGGAATTTCTCATATGCCACAAAACGGTTGCAGCTCCTGTTCAAAAATGATGCTCCAAAATCAACTTCTGTCACCTTAGTGATATATTTTGGGATAGCACCTAAAGTTTAAAGCAGAAATTGTGGCACTTTTGAAATTTTCATTTTTGACCAAAATCGACAGGTCCGGGGCTTAGGGAATTTCTCATATGCCACTAAACGGTTGAAGCTCCTGTTCAAAAATGATGATCCATAATCAACTTCTGTCACCTTAGTGATACATTTTGGGATAGTACCTAAAGTTTAAAGCAGAAATTGGGGCACTTTTGAAATTTTCATTTTTGACCAAAATCGACAGGTCCAGGGCTTAGGGAATTTCTCATATGCCAGAAAACAGTTGAAGCTCCTGTTCAAAAATGATGCTCCGAAATCAACTTCTGTCACCTTAGTGATACATTTTGGGATAGTACCTAAAGTTTAAAGCAGAAATTAGGGCACTTTTGAAATTTTCATTTTTGACCAAAAATCGACAGGTCCGAGGCTTAGGGAATTTCTCATATGCCACTAAACGGTTGAAGCTCCTGTTCAAAAATGATGCTCCGAAATCAACTTCTGTCACTTTAGTGATACATTTTGGGATAGTACCTAAAGTTTAAAGCAGAAATTGGGGCACTTTTTAAATTTTCATTTTTGACCAAAATCGACAGGGCTGGGGCTTAGGGAATTTCTCATATGCCACAAAACGGTTGAAGCTCCTGTTCAAAAATGATGCTCCGAAATCAACTTCTGTCACCTTAGTGATACATTTTGGGATAGTACCTAAAGTTTAAAGCAGAAATTGGAGCACTTTTGAAATTTTCAATTTTGACCAAAATCGACTGGTCGGGGTATTAGGGTATTTCTCATATGCCACTAAACAGTTGAAGCTACTAAACGGTTGAAGCTCCTGTTCAAAAATTATGCTCCGAAATCAACTTCTGTCACCTTAGTGATACATTTTGGGATAGCACCTAAAGTTTAAAGCAGAAATTGGGGCACTTTTGAAATTTTCATTTTTGACCAAAATTGACAGGTCCGGGGCTTAGGGAATTTCTCATATGCCACTAAATGGTTGAAGATCATGTTAAAAAATGATGCTCCGAAATCAACTTCTGTCACCTTAGTGATACATTTTGGGATAGTACCTAAAGTTTAAAGCAGAAATTAGGGCACTTTTGAAATTTTCATTTTTGACCAAAAATCGACAGGTCCGAGGCTTAGGGAATTTCTCATATGCCACTAAACGGTTGAAGCTCCTGTTCAAAAATGATGCGCCAAAATCAACTTCTGTCACCTTAGTGATACATTTTGGGATAGTACCTAAAGTTTAAAGCAGAAATTGGGGCACTTTTGACATTTTCATTTTTGACCAAAATCGACAGGTCCGGGGCTTAGGGAATTTCTCATATGCCACAAAACGGTTGAAGCTCCTGTTCAAAAATGATGCTCCGAAATCAACTTCTGTCACCTTAGTGATACATTTTGGGATAGTACCTAAAGTTTAAAGCAGAAATTGAGGCACTTTTGAAATTTTCATTTTTGACCAAAATCGACAGGTCCGGGGCTTAGGGAATTTCTCATATGCCACAAAACGGTTGAAGCTCCTGTTCAAAAATGATGCTCCAAAATCAACTTCTGTCACCTTAGTGATACATTTTGGGATAGTACCTAAAGTTTAAAGCAGAAATTGGAGCACTTTTGAAAATTTCATTTTTGACCAAAATCGACAGGTCCGGGCCTTAGGGAATTTCTCATATGCCACTAAACGGTTGAAGCTACTAAACGGTTGAAGCTCCTATTTAAAAATTATGCTCCGAAATCAACTTCTGTCACCTTAGTGATACATTTTGGGATAGCACCTAAAGTTTAAAGCAGAAATTGGGGCACTTTTTAAATTTTCATTTTTGACCAAAATCGACAGGGCTGGGGCTTAGGGAATTTCTCATATGCCACTAAATGGTTGAAGATCATGTTAAAAAATAATGCTCCGAAATCAACTTCTGTCACCTTAGTGATACATTTTGGGATAGTACCTAAAGTTTAAAGCAGAAATTAGGGCACTTTTGAAATTTTCATTTTTGACCAAAAATCGACAGGTCCGAGGCTTAGGGAATTTCTCATATGCCACTAAACGGTTGAAGCTCCTGTTCAAAAATGATGCGCCAAAATCAACTTCTGTCACCTTAGTGATACATTTTGGGATAGTACCTAAAGTTTAAAGCAGAAATTGGGGCACTTTTTACATTTTCATTTTTGACCAAAATCGACAGGTCCGGGGCTTAGGGAATTTCTCATATGCCACAAAACGGTTGAAGCTCCTGTTCAAAAATGATGCTCCGAAATCAACTTCTGTCACCTTAGTGATACATTTTGGGATAGTACCTAAAGTTTAAAGCAGAAATTGAGGCACTTTTGAAATTTTCATTTTTGACCAAAATCGACAGGTCCGGGGCTTAGGGAATTTCTCATATGCCACAAAACGGTTGAAGCTCCTGTTCAAAAATGATGCTCCAAAATCAACTTCTGTCACCTTAGTGATACATTTTGGGATAGTACCTAAAGTTTAAAGCAGAAATTGGAGCACTTTTGAAAATTTCATTTTTGACCAAAATCGACAGGTCCGGGCCTTAGGGAATTTCTCATATGCCACTAAACGGTTGAAGCTACTAAACGGTTGAAGCTCCTATTTAAAAATTATGCTCCGAAATCAACTTCTGTCACCTTAGTGATACATTTTGGGATAGTACCTAAAGTTTAAAGCAGAAATTGGGGCACTTTTGAAATTTTCATTTTATACCAAAATCGACAGGTCCGGGGCTTATGGAATTTCTCATATGCCACTAAATGGTTGAAGCTCCTGTTCAAAAATGATGCTCCGAAATCAACTTCTGTCACCTTAGTGATACATTTTGGGATAGCACCTAAAGTTTAAAGCAGAAATTGGGGCACATTTGAAATTTTCATTTTTGACCAAAATAGACAGGTCCGGGGCTTAGTGAATTTCTCATATGCCACTAAACGGTTGAAGCTCCTGTTCAAAAATGATGCTCCGAAATCAACTTCTGTCACCTTAGTGATACATTTTGGGATAGTACCTAAAGTTTAAAGAAGAAATTGGGGCACTTTTTAAATTTTCATTTTTGACCAAAATCGACAGGGCTGGGTCTTAGGGAATTTCTCATATGCCACAAAACGGTTGAAGCTCCTGTTCAAAAATGATGCTCCGAAATCAACTTCTGTCACCTTAGTGATACATTTTGGGATAGTACCTAAAGTTTAAAGCAGAAATTGGAGCACTTTTGAAATTTTCATTTTTGACCAAAATCGACTGGTCGGGGGCTTAGGGTATTTCTCATATGCCACTAAACAGTTGAAGCTACTAAACGGTTGAAGCTCCTGTTCAAAAATTATGCTCCGAAATCAACTTCTGTCACCTTAGTGATACATTTTGGAATAGCACCTAAAGTTTAAAGCAGAAATTGGGTCACTTTTGACATTTTCATTTTTGACCAAAATCGACAGGTCCGGGGCTTAGGGAATTTCTCATATGCCACAAAACGGTTGAAGCTCCTGTTCAAAAATGATGCTCCGAAATCAACTTTTGTCACCTTAGTGATACATTTTGGGATAGTACCTAAAGTTTAAAGCAGAAATTGGGGCACTTTTGACATTTTCATTTTTGACCAAAAACGACAGGTCCGGGGCTTAGGGAATTTCTCATATGCCACAAAACGGTTGAAGCTCCTGTTCAAAAAATGATGCTCCAAAATCAACTTCTGTCACCTTAGTGATACATTTTGGGATAGTACCTAACGTTTAAAGCAGAAATTGGGGCACTTTTGAAATTTTCATTTTTGACCAAAATCGACAGGTCCGGGGCTTATGGAGTTTCTCATATGCCACAAAACGGTTGAAGCTCCTGTTCAAAAATGATGCTCCGAAATCAACTTCTGTAACCTTAGTGATACGTTTTGGGATTGTACCTAAAGTTTAAAGCAGAAATTAGGGCACTTTTGAAATTTTCATTTTTGACCAAAATCGACAGGTCCGGGGCTTAGGGAATTTCTCATATGCCACAAAACAGTTGAAGCTCCTGTTCAAAAATGATGCTCCGAAATCAACTTCTGTCACCTTAGTGATACATTTTGGAATAGTACCTAAAGTTTAAAGCAGAAATTGGGGCACTTTTGAAATTTTCATTTTTGACCAAAATCGACAGGTCCGGGGCTTATGGAATTTCTCATATGCCACTAAACGGTTGAAGCTCCTGTTCAAAAATGATGCTCCGAAATCAACTTCTGTCACCTTAGTGATACATTTTGGGATAGTACCTAAAGTTTAAAGCAGAAATTGGAGCACTTTTGAAAATTTCATTTTTGACCAAAATCGACAGGTCCGGGGCTTAGGGAATTTCTCATATGCCACAAAACAGTTGAAGCTCCTGTTCAAAAATGATGCTCCGAAATCAACTTCTGTCACCTTAGTGATACATTTTGGGACAGTACCTAAAGTTTAAAGCAGAAATTGGAGCACTTTTGAAAATTTAATTTTTGACCAAAATCGACAGGTCCGGGCCCTAGGGAATTTCTCATATGCCACTAAACGGTTGAAGCTACTAAACGGTTGAAGCTCCTGTTCAAAAATGATGCTCCGAAATCAACTTTTGTCACCTTAGTGATACATTTTGGGATAGTACCTAAAGTTTAAAGCAGAAATTGGGGCACTTTTGACATTTTCATTTTTGACCAAAAACGACAGGTCCGGGGCTTAGGGAATTTCTCATATGCCACAAAACGGTTGAAGCTCCTGTTCAAAAAATGATGCTCCAAAATCAACTTCTGTCACCTTAGTGATACATTTTGGGATAGTACCTAAAGTTTAAAGCAGAAATTGGAGCACTTTTGAAATTTCCATTTTTGACCAAAATCGACAGGTCTGGGGCTTAGGGAATTTCTCATATGCCACTAAACGGTTGAAGCTCCTGTTCAAAAATGATGCTCCGAAATCAACTTCTGTCACCTTAGTGATACATTTTGGGATAGTACCTAAAGTTTAAAGCAGAAATTGGGGCACTTTTGAAATTTTCATTTTTGACCAAAACCGACAGGTCCGGGGCTTAGGGAATTTCTCATATGCCACAAAACGGTTGCAGCTCCTGTTCAAAAATGATGCTCCAAAATCAACTTCTGTCACCTTAGTGATATATTTTGGGATAGCACCTAAAGTTTAAAGCAGAAATTGTGGCACTTTTGAAATTTTCATTTTTGACCAAAATCGACAGGTCCGGGGCTTAGGGAATTTCTCATATGCCACTAAACGGTTGAAGCTCCTGTTCAAAAATGATGCTCCGAAATCAACTTCTGTCACCTTAGTGATACATTTTGGAATAGCACCTAAAGTTTAAAGCAGAAATTGGGTCACTTTTGACATTTTCATTTTTGACCAAAATCGACAGGTCCGGGGCTTAGGGAATTTCTCATATGCCACAAAACGGTTGAAGCTCCTGCTCAAAAATGATGCTCCGAAATCAACTTCTGTCACCTTAGTGACACATTTTGGGATAGTACCTAAAGTTTAAAGCAGAAATTGGGGCACTTTTGACATTTTCATTTTCGACTAAAATCGACAGGTCTGGGGCTTAGGGAATTTCTCATATGCCACAAAACGGTTGAAGCTCCTGTTCAAAAAATGATGCTCCAAAATCAACTTCTGTCACCTTAGTGATACATTTTGGGATAGTACCTAAAGTTTAAAGCAGAAATTGGGGCACTTTTAAAATTTTCATTTTTGACCAAAATCGACAGGTCCGGGGCTTAGGGAATTTCTCATATGCCACAAAACAGTTGAAGCTCCTGTTCAAAAATGATGCTCCGAAATCAACTTCTGTCACCTTAGTGATACATTTTGGGATAGTACCTAAAGTTTAAAGCAGAAATTGGGGCACTTTTGAAATTTTCATTTTTGACCAAAATCGACAGGTCCGGGGCTTATGGAATTTCTCATATGCCACTAAACGGTTGAAGCTCCTGTTCAAAAATGATGCTCCGAAATCAACTTCTGTCACCTTAGTGATACATTTTGGGATAGTACCTAAAGTTTAAAGCAGAAATTGGGGCACTTTTGAAATTTTCATTTTTGACCAAAACCGACAGGTCCGGGGCTTAGGGAATTTCTCATATGCCACAAAACGGTTGCAGCTCCTGTTCAAAAATGATGCTCCAAAATCAACTTCTGTCACCTTAGTGATATATTTTGGGATAGCACCTAAAGTTTAAAGCAGAAATTGTGGCACTTTTGAAATTTTCATTTTTGACCAAAATCGACAGGTCCGGGGCTTAGGGAATTTCTCATATGCCACTAAACGGTTGAAGCTCCTGTTCAAAAATGATGATCCATAATCAACTTCTGTCACCTTAGTGATACATTTTGGGATAGTACCTAAAGTTTAAAGCAGAAATTGGGGCACTTTTGAAATTTTCATTTTTGACCAAAATCGACAGGTCCAGGGCTTAGGGAATTTCTCATATGCCAGAAAACAGTTGAAGCTCCTGTTCAAAAATGATGCTCCGAAATCAACTTCTGTCACCTTAGTGATACATTTTGGGATAGTACCTAAAGTTTAAAGCAGAAATTGGGGCACTTTTGACATTTTCATTTTTGACCAAAATCGACAGGTCCGGGGCTTAGGGAATTTCTCATATGCCACTAAACGGTTGAAGCTCCTGTTCAAAAATGATGCTCCGAAATCAACTTCTGTCACCTTAGTGATACATTTTGGAATAGCACCTAAAGTTTAAAGCAGAAATTGGGTCACTTTTGACATTTTCATTTTTGACCAAAATCGACAGGTCCGGGGCTTAGGGAATTTCTCATATGCCACAAAACGGTTGAAGCTCCTGCTCAAAAATGATGCTCCGAAATCAACTTCTGTCACCTTAGTGACACATTTTGGGATAGTAACTAAAGTTTAAAGCAGAAATTGGGGCACTTTTGACATTTTCATTTTCAACTAAAATCGACAGGTCTGGGGCTTAGGGAATTTCTCATATGCCACAAAACGGTTGAAGCTCCTGTTCAAAAAATGATGCTCCAAAATCAACTTCTGTCACCTTAGTGATACATTTTGGGATAGTACCTAAAGTTTAAAGCAGAAATTGGGGCACTTTTAAAATTTTCATTTTTGACCAAAATCGACAGGTCCGGGGCTTAGGGAATTTCTCATATGCCACAAAACAGTTGAAGCTCCTGTTCAAAAATGATGCTCCGAAATCAACTTCTGTCACCTTAGTGATACATTTTGGGATAGTACCTAAAGTTTAAAGCAGAAATTGGGGCACTTTTGAAATTTTCATTTTTGACCAAAATCGACAGGTCCGGGGCTTATGGAATTTCTCATATGCCACTAAACGGTTGAAGCTCCTGTTCAAAAATGATGCTCCGAAATCAACTTCTGTCACCTTAGTGATACATTTTGGGATAGCACCTAAAGTTTAAAGCAGAAATTGGGGCACTTTTGAAATTTTCATTTTTGACCAAAATAGACAGGTCCGGGGCTTAGGGAATTTCTCATATGCCACTAAACGGTTGAAGCTCCTGTTCAAAAATGATGCTCCGAAATCAACTTCTGTCACTTTAGTGATACATTTTGGGATAGTACCTAAAGTTTAAAGCAGAAATTGGGGCACTTTTTAAATTTTCATTTTTGACCAAAATCGACAGGGCTGGGGCTTAGGGAATTTCTCATATGCCACAAAACGGTTGAAGCTCCTGTTCAAAAATGATGCTCCGAAATCAACTTCTGTCACCTTAGTGATACATTTTGGGATAGTACCTAAAGTTTAAAGCAGAAATTGGAGCACTTTTGAAATTTTCAATTTTGACCAAAATCGACTGGTCGGGGGCTTAGGGTATTTCTCATATGCCACTAAACAGTTGAAGCTACTAAACGGTTGAAGCTCCTGTTCAAAAATTATGCTCCGAAATCAACTTCTGTCACCTTAGTGATACATTTTGGGATAGCACCTAAAGTTTAAAGCAGAAATTGGGTCACTTTTGAAATTTTCATTTTTGACCAAAATTGACAGGTCCGGGGCTTAGGGAATTTCTCATATGCCACTAAATGGTTGAAGATCATGTTAAAAAATGATGCTCCGAAATCAACTTCTGTCACCTTAGTGATACATTTTGGGATAGTACCTAAAGTTTAAAGCAGAAATTAGGGCACTTTTGAAATTTTCATTTTTGACCAAAAATCGACAGGTCCGAGGCTTAGGGAATTTCTCATATGCCACTAAACGGTTGAAGCTCCTGTTCAAAAATGATGCGCCAAAATCAACTTCTGTCACCTTAGTGATACATTTTGGGATAGTACCTAAAGTTTAAAGCAGAAATTGGGGCACTTTTGACATTTTCATTTTTGACCAAAATCGACAGGTCCGGGGCTTAGGGAATTTCTCATATGCCACAAAACGGTTGAAGCTCCTGTTCAAAAATGATGCTCCGAAATCAACTTCTGTCACCTTAGTGATACATTTTGGGATAGTACCTAAAGTTTAAAGCAGAAATTGGGGCACTTTTGAAATTTTCATTTTTGACCAAAATCGACAGGTCCGGGGCTTATGGAATTTCTCATATGCCACTAAACGGTTGAAGCTCCTGTTCAAAAATGATGCTCCGAAATCAACTTCTGTCACCTTAGTGATACATTTTGGGATAGCACCTAAAGTTTAAAGCAGAAATTGGGGCACATTAGAAATTTTCATTTTTGACCAAAATAGACAGGTCCGGGGCTTAGGGAATTTCTCATATGCCACTAAACGGTTGAAGCTCCTGTTCAAAAATGATGCTCCGAAATCAACTTCTGTCACCTTAGTGATACATTTTGGGATAGTACCTAAAGTTTAAAGCAGAAATTGGGGCACTTTTTAAATTTTCATTTTTGACCAAAATCGACAGGGCTGGGGCTTAGGGAATTTCTCATATGCCACAAAACGGTTGAAGCTCCTGTTCAAAAATGATGCTCCGAAATCAACTTCTGTCACCTTAGTGATACATTTTGGGATAGTACCTAAAGTTTAAAGCAGAAATTGGAGCACTTTTGAAATTTTCATTTTTGACCAAAATCGACTGGTCGGGGGCTTAGGGTATTTCTCATATGCCACTAAACAGTTGAAGCTACTAAACGGTTGAAGCTCCTGTTCAAAAATTATGCTCCGAAATCAACTTCTGTCACCTTAGTGATACATTTTGGAATAGCACCTAAAGTTTAAAGCAGAAATTGGGTCACTTTTGACATTTTCATTTTTGACCAAAATCGACAGGTCCGGGGCTTAGGGAATTTCTCATATGCCACAAAACGGTTGAAGCTCCTGTTCAAAAATGATGCTCCGAAATCAACTTTTGTCACCTTAGTGATACATTTTGGGATAGTACCTAAAGTTTAAAGCAGAAATTGGGGCACTTTTGACATTTTCATTTTTGACCAAAAATGACAGGTCCGGGGCTTAGGGAATTTCTCATATGCCACAAAACGGTTGAAGCTCCTGTTCAAAAAATGATGCTCCAAAATCAACTTCTGTCACCTTAGTGATACATTTTGGGATAGTACCTAACGTTTAAAGCAGAAATTGGGGCACTTTTGAAATTTTCATTTTTGACCAAAATCGACAGGTCCGGGGCTTATGGAGTTTCTCATATGCCACAAAACGGTTGAAGCTCCTGTTCAAAAATGATGCTTCGAAATCAACTTCTGTAACCTTAGTGATACGTTTTGGGATTGTACCTAAAGTTTAAAGCAGAAATTAGGGCACTTTTGAAATTTTCATTTTTGACCAAAATCGACAGGTCCGGGGCTTAGGGAATTTCTCATATGCCACAAAACAGTTGAAGCTCCTGTTCAAAAATGATGCTCCGAAATCAACTTCTGTCACCTTAGTGATACATTTTGGGATAGTACCTAAAGTTTAAAGCAGAAATTAGGGCACTTTTGAAATTTTCATTTTTGACCAAAATCGCCAGGTCCTGGGCATAGGGAATTTCTCATATGCCACTAAACGGTTGAAGCTCATGTTAAAAAATTATGCTCCAAAATCAACTTCTGTCACCTTAGTGATACATTTTGGGATAGTACCTAAAGTTTAAAGCAGAAATTGGGGCACTTTTGACATTTTCATTTTTGACCAAAATCGACAGGTCCGGGGCTTAGGGAATTTCTCATATGCCACAAAACGGTTGAAGCTCCTGTTCAAAAATGATGCTCCGAAATCAACTTCTGTCACCTTAGTGATACATTTTGGGATAGTACCTAAAGTTTAAAGCAGAAATTGGGGCACTTTTGAAATTTTCATTTTTGACCAAAATCGCCAGGTCCTGGGCATAGGGAATTTCTCATATGCCACTAAACGGTTGAAGCTCATGTTAAAAAATGATGCTCCAAAATCAACTTCTGTCACCTTAGTGATACATTTTGGGATAGTACCTAAAGTTTAAAGCAGAAATTGGGGCACTTTTGACATTTTCATTTTTGACCAAAATCGACAGGTCCGGGGCTTAGGGAATTTCTCATATGCCACAAAACGGTTGAAGCTCCTGTTCAAAAATGATGCTCCGAAATCAACTTCTGTCACCTTAGTGATACATTTTGGGATAGTACCTAAAGTTTAAAGCAGAAATTGAGGCACTTTTGAAATTTTCATTTTTGACCAAAATCGACAGGTCCGGGGCTTAGGGAATTTCTCATATGCCACAAAACGGTTGAAGCTCCTGTTCAAAAATGATGCTCCAAAATCAACTTCTGTCACCTTAGTGATACATTTTGGGATAGTACCTAAAGTTTAAAGCAGAAATTGGAGCACTTTTGAAAATTTCATTTTTTACCAAAATCGACAGGTCCGGGCCTTAGGGAATTTCTCATATGCCACTAAACGGTTGAAGCTACTAAACGGTTGAAGCTCCTATTTAAAAATTATGCTCCGAAATCAACTTCTGTCACCTTAGTGATACATTTTGGGATAGTACCTAAAGTTTAAAGCAGAAATTGGGGCACTTTTGAAATTTTCATTTTTGACCAAAATCGACAGGTCCGGGGCTTAGGGAATTTCTCATATGCCACAAAACAGTTGAAGCTCCTGTTCAAAAATGATGCTCCGAAATCAACTTCTGTCACCTTAGTGATACATTTTGGGATAGTACCTAAAGTTTAAAGCAGAAATTGGGGCACTTTTGAAATTTTCATTTTTGACCAAAATCGCCAGGGCCGGGGCTTAGGGAATTTCTCATATGCCACAAAACGGTTGAAGCTCCTTTTCAAAAATGATGCTCCGAAATCAACTTCTGTCACCTTAGTGATACATTTTGGGATAGTACCTAAAGTTTAAAGCAGAAATTGGAGCACTTTTGAAAATTTCATTTTTGACCAAAATCGACAGGCCCGGGGCTTAGGGAATTTCTCATATGCCACAAAACGGTTGAAGCTCCTGTTCAAAAATGATGCTCCGAAATCAACTTCTGTCACCTTAGTGATACATTTTGGGATAGTACCTAAAGTTTAAAGCAGAAATTAGGGCACTTTTGAAATTTTCATTTTTGACCAAAAATCGACAGGTCCGGGGCTTAGGGAATTTCTCATATGCCACTAAACGGTTGAAGCTCCTGTTCAAAAATGATGCGCCAAAATCAACTTCTGTCACCTTAGTGATACATTTTGGGATAGTACCTAAAGTTTAAAGCAGAAATTAGGGCACTTTTGAAATTTTCATTTTTGACCAAAATCGCCAGGTCCTGGGCATAGGGAATTTCTCATATGCCACTAAACGGTTAAAGCTCATGTTAAAAAATGATGCTCCAAAATCAACTTCTGTCACCTTAGTGATACATTTTGGGATAGTACCTAAAGTTTAAAGCAGAAATTGGGGCACTTTTGACATTTTCATTTTTGACCAAAATCGACAGGTCCGGGGCTTAGGGAATTTCTCATATGCCACAAAACGGTTGAAGCTCCTGTTCAAAAATGATGCTCCGAAATCAACTTCTGTCACCTTAGTGATACATTTTGGGATAGTACCTAAAGTTTAAAGCAGAAATTGGGGCACTTTTGAAATTTTAATTTTTGACCAAAATCAACAGGTCCGGGGCTTAGGGAATTTCTCATATGCCACAAAACGGTTGAAGCTCCTGTTCAAAAATGATGCTCCGAAATCAACTTCTGTCACCTTAGTGATACATTTTGGGATAGTACCTAAAGTTTAAAGCAGAAATTGAGGCACTTTTGAAATTTTCATTTTTGACCAAAATCGACAGGTCCGGGGCTTAGGGAATTTCTCATATGCCACAAAACGGTTGAAGCTCCTGTTCAAAAATGATGCTCCGAAATCAACTTCTGTCACCTTAGTGATACATTTTGGGATAGTACCTAAAGTTTAAAGCAGAAATTGGAGCACTTTTGAAATTTTCATTTTTGACCAAAATCGACTGGTCGGGGGCTTAGGGTATTTCTCATATGCCATTAAACAGTTGAAGCTACTAAACGGTTGAAGCTCCTGTTCAAAAATTATGCTCCGAAATCAACTTCTGTCACCTTAGTGATACATTTTGGAATAGCACCTAAAGTTTAAAGCAGAAATTGGGTCACTTTTGACATTTTCATTTTTGACCAAAATCGACAGGTCCGGGGCTTAGGGAATTTCTCATATGCCACAAAACGGTTGAAGCTCCTGTTCAAAAAATGATGCTCCAAAATCAACTTCTGTCACCTTAGTGATACATTTTGGGATAGTACCTAACGTTTAAAGCAGAAATTGGGGCACTTTTGAAATTTTCATTTTTGACCAAAATCGACAGGTCCGGGGCTTATGGAGTTTCTCATATGCCACAAAACGGTTGAAGCTCCTGTTCAAAAATGATGCTTCGAAATCAACTTCTGTAACCTTAGTGATACGTTTTGGGATTGTACCTAAAGTTTAAAGCAGAAATTAGGGCACTTTTGAAATTTTCATTTTTGACCAAAATCGACAGGTCCGGGGCTTAGGGAATTTCTCATATGCCACAAAACAGTTGAAGCTCCTGTTCAAAAATGATGCTCCGAAATCAACTTCTGTCACCTTAGTGATACATTTTGGGATAGTACCTAAAGTTTAAAGCAGAAATTGGGGCACTTTTTAAATTTTCATTTTTGACCAAAATCGACAGGTCCGGGGCTTAGGGAATTTCTCATATGCCACAAAACGGTTGAAGCTCCTGTTAAAAAATGATGCTCCGAAATCAACTTCTGTCACCTTAGTGATACATTTTGGGATAGTACCTAAAGTTTAAAGCAGAAATTGGAGCACTTTTGAAAATTTCATTTTTAACCAAAATCGACAGGTCCGGGGCTTAGGGAATTTCTCATATGCCACAAAACAGTTGAAGCTCCTGTTCAAAAATGATGCTCTGAAATCAACTTCTGTCACCTTAGTGATACATTTTGGGATAGTACCTAAAGTTTAAAGCAGAAATTGGGGCACTTTTGACATTTTCATTTTTGACCAAAATCGACAGGTCCGGGCCTTAGGGAATTTCTCATATGCCACTAAACGGTTGAAGCTACTAAACGGTTGAAGCTCCTATTTAAAAATTATGCTCCGAAATCAACTTCTGTCACCTTAGTGATACATTTTGGGATAGTACCTAAAGTTTAAAGCAGAAATTGGGGCACTTTTGAAATTTTCATTTTTGACCAAAATCGACAGGTCCGGGGCTTAGGGAATTTCTCATATGCCACAAAACAGTTGAAGCTCCTGTTCAAAAATGATGCTCCGAAATCAACTTCTGTCACCTTAGTGATACATTTTGGGATAGTACCTAAAGTTTAAAGCAGAAATTGGGGCACTTTTGACATTTTCATTTTTGACCAAAAATGACAGGTCCGGGGCTTAGGGAATTTCTCATATGCCACAAAACGGTTGAAGCTCCTGTTCAAAAAATGATGCTCCAAAATCAACTTCTGTCACCTTAGTGATACATTTTGGGATAGTACCTAACGTTTAAAGCAGAAATTGGGGCACTTTTGAAATTTTCATTTTTGACCAAAATCGACAGGTCCGGGGCTTATGGAGTTTCTCATATGCCACAAAACGGTTGAAGCTCCTGTTCAAAAATGATGCTTCGAAATCAACTTCTGTAACCTTAGTGATACGTTTTGGGATTGTACCTAAAGTTTAAAGCAGAAATTAGGGCACTTTTGAAATTTTCATTTTTGACCAAAATCGACAGGTCCGGGGCTTAGGGAATTTCTCATATGCCACAAAACAGTTGAAGCTCCTGTTCAAAAATGATGCTCCGAAATCAACTTCTGTCACCTTAGTGATACATTTTGGGATAGTACCTAAAGTTTAAAGCAGAAATTAGGGCACTTTTGAAATTTTCATTTTTGACCAAAATCGCCAGGTCCTGGGCATAGGGAATTTCTCATATGCCACTAAACGGTTGAAGCTCATGTTAAAAAATTATGCTCCAAAATCAACTTCTGTCACCTTAGTGATACATTTTGGGATAGTACCTAAAGTTTAAAGCAGAAATTGGGGCACTTTTGACATTTTCATTTTTGACCAAAATCGACAGGTCCGGGGCTTAGGGAATTTCTCATATGCCACAAAACGGTTGAAGCTCCTGTTCAAAAATGATGCTCCGAAATCAACTTCTGTCACCTTAGTGATACATTTTGGGATAGTACCTAAAGTTTAAAGCAGAAATTGGGGCACTTTTGAAATTTTAATTTTTGACCAAAATCAACAGGTCCGGGGCTTAGGGAATTTCTCATATGCCACAAAACGGTTGAAGCTCCTGTTCAAAAATGATGCTCCGAAATCAACTTCTGTCACCTTAGTGATACATTTTGGGATAGTACCTAAAGTTTAAAGCAGAAATTGAGGCACTTTTGAAATTTTCATTTTTGACCAAAATCGACAGGTCCGGGGCTTAGGGAATTTCTCATATGCCACAAAACGGTTGAAGCTCCTGTTCAAAAATGATGCTCCAAAATCAACTTCTGTCACCTTAGTGATACATTTTGGGATAGTACCTAAAGTTTAAAGCAGAAATTGGAGCACTTTTGAAAATTTCATTTTTGACCAAAATCGACAGGTCCGGGCCTTAGGGAATTTCTCATATGCCACTAAACGGTTGAAGCTACTAAACGGTTGAAGCTCCTATTTAAAAATGATGCTCCGAAATCAACTTCTGTCACCTTAGTGATACATTTTGGGATAGTACCTAAAGTTTAAAGCAGAAATTGGGGCACTTTTGAAATTTTCATTTTTGACCAAAATCGACAGGTCCGGGGCTTATGGAATTTCTCATATGCCACTAAACGGTTGAAGCTCCTGTTCAAAAATGATGCTCCGAAATCAACTTCTGTCACCTTAGTGATACATTTTGGGATAGCACCTAAAGTTTAAAGCAGAAATTGGGGCACATTTGAAATTTTCATTTTTGACCAAAATAGACAGGTCCGGGGCTTAGGGAATTTCTCATATGCCACTAAACGGTTGAAGCTCCTGTTCAAAAATGATGCTCCGAAATCAACTTCTGTCACCTTAGTGATACATTTTGGGATAGTACCTAAAGTTTAAAGCAGAAATTGGGGCACTTTTGAAATTTTCATTTTTGACCAAAATCGACAGGTCCGGGGCTTATGGAATTTCTCATATGCCACTAAACGGTTGAAGCTCCTGTTCAAAAATGATGCTCCGAAATCAACTTCTGTCACCTTAGTGATACATTTTGGGATAGCACCTAAAGTTTAAAGCAGAAATTGGGGCACATTTGAAATTTTCATTTTTGACCAAAATAGACAGGTCCGGGGCTTAAGGAATTTCTCATATGCCACTAAACGGTTGAAGCTCCTGTTCAAAAATGATGCTCCGAAATCAACTTCTGTCACCTTAGTGATACATTTTGGGATAGTACCTAAAGTTTAAAGCAGAAATTGGGGCACTTTTGAAATTTTCATTTTTGACCAAAATCGACAGGGCTGGGGCTTAGGGAATTTCTCATATGCCACAAAACGGTTGAAGCTCCTGTTCAAAAATGATGCTCCGAAATCAACTTCTGTCACCTTAGTGATACATTTTGGGATAGTACCTAAAGTTTAAAGCAGAAATTGGAGCACTTTTGAAATTTTCATTTTTGACCAAAATCGACTGGTTGGGGGCTTAGGGTATTTCTCATATGCCACTAAACAGTTGAAGCTACTAAACGGTTGAAGCTCCTGTTCAAAAATTATGCTCCGAAATCAACTTCTGTCACCTTAGTGATACATTTTGGAATAGCACCTAAAGTTTAAAGCAGAAATTGGGTCACTTTTGACATTTTCATTTTTGACCAAAATCGACAGGTCCGGGGCTTAGGGAATTTCTCATATGCCACAAAACGGTTGAAGCTCCTGTTCAAAAATGATGCTCCGAAATCAACTTTTGTCACCTTAGTGATACATTTTGGGATAGTACCTAAAGTTTAAAGCAGAAATTGGGGCACTTTTGACATTTTCATTTTTGACCAAAAACGACAGGTCCGGGGCTTAGGGAATTTCTCATATGCCACAAAACGGTTGAAGCTCCTGTTCAAAAAATGATGCTCCAAAATCAACTTCTGTCACCTTAGTGATACATTTTGGGATAGTACCTAACGTTTAAAGCAGAAATTGGGGCACTTTTGAAATTTTCATTTTTGACCAAAATCGACAGGTCCGGGGCTTATGGAGTTTCTCATATGCCACAAAACGGTTGAAGCTCCTGTTCAAAAATGATGCTTCGAAATCAACTTCTGTAACCTTAGTGATACGTTTTGGGATTGTACCTAAAGTTTAAAGCAGAAATTAGGGCACTTTTGAAATTTTCATTTTTGACCAAAATCGACAGGTCCGGGGCTTAGGGAATTTCTCATATGCCACAAAACAGTTGAAGCTCCTGTTCAAAAATGATGCTCCGAAATCAACTTCTGTCACCTTAGTGATACATTTTGGGATAGTACCTAAAGTTTAAAGCAGAAATTGGGGCACTTTTTAAATTTTCATTTTTGACCAAAATCGACAGGTCCGGGGCTTAGGGAATTTCTCATATGCCACAAAACGGTTGAAGCTCCTGTTAAAAAATGATGCTCCGAAATCAACTTCTGTCACCTTAGTGATACATTTTGGGATAGTACCTAAAGTTTAAAGCAGAAATTGGAGCACTTTTGAAAATTTCATTTTTAACCAAAATCGACAGGTCCGGGGCTTAGGGAATTTCTCATATGCCACAAAACAGTTGAAGCTCCTGTTCAAAAATGATGCTCTGAAATCAACTTCTGTCACCTTAGTGATACATTTTGGGATAGTACCTAAAGTTTAAAGCAGAAATTGGGGCACTTTTGAAATTTTCATTTTTGACCAAAATCGCCAGGTCCTGGGCATAGGGAATTTCTCATATGCCACTAAACGGTTGAAGCTCATGTTAAAAAATTATGCTCCAAAATCAACTTCTGTCACCTTAGTGATACATTTTGGGATAGTACCTAAAGTTTAAAGCAGAAATTGGGGCACTTTTGACATTTTCATTTTTGACCAAAATCGACAGGTCCGGGGCTTAGGGAATTTCTCATATGCCACAAAACGGTTGAAGCTCCTGTTCAAAAATGATGCTCCGAAATCAACTTCTGTCACCTTAGTGATACATTTTGGGATAGTACCTAAAGTTTAAAGCAGAAATTGGGGCACTTTTGAAATTTTAATTTTTGACCAAAATCAACAGGTTCGGGGCTTAGGGAATTTCTCATATGCCACAAAACGGTTGAAGCTCCTGTTCAAAAATGATGCTCCGAAATCAACTTCTGTCACCTTAGTGATACATTTTGGGATAGTACCTAAAGTTTAAAGCAGAAATTGAGGCACTTTTGAAATTTTCATTTTTGACCAAAATCGACAGGTCCGGGGCTTAGGGAATTTCTCATATGCCACAAAACGGTTGAAGCTCCTGTTCAAAAATGATGCTCCAAAATCAACTTCTGTCACCTTAGTGATACATTTTGGGATAGTACCTAAAGTTTAAAGCAGAAATTGGAGCACTTTTGAAAATTTCATTTTTGACCAAAATCGACAGGTCCGGGCCTTAGGGAATTTCTCATATGCCACTAAACGGTTGAAGCTACTAAACGGTTGAAGCTCCTATTTAAAAATTATGCTCCGAAATCAACTTCTGTCACCTTAGTGATACATTTTGGGATAGTACCTAAAGTTTAAAGCAGAAATTGGGGCACTTTTGAAATTTTCATTTTTGACCAAAATCGACAGGTCCGGGGCTTAGGGAATTTCTCATATGCCACAAAACAGTTGAAGCTCCTGTTCAAAAATGATGCTCCGAAATCAACTTCTGTCACCTTAGTGATACATTTTGGGATAGTACCTAAAGTTTAAAGCAGAAATTGGGGCACTTTTGAAATTTTCATTTTTGACCAAAATCGCCAGGGCCGGGGCTTAGGGAATTTCTCATATGCCACAAAACGGTTGAAGCTCCTGTTCAAAAATGATGCTCCGAAATCAACTTCTGTCACCTTAGTGATACATTTTGGGATAGTACCTAAAGTTTAAAGCAGAAATTAGGGCACTTTTGAAATTTTCATTTTTGACCAAAAATCGACAGGTCCGGGGCTTAGGGAATTTCTCATATGCCACAAAACAGTTGAAGCTCCTGTTCAAAAATGATGCTCCGAAATCAACTTCTGTCACCTTAGTGATACATTTTGGGATAGTACCTAAAGTTTAAAGCAGAAATTGGGGCACTTTTGAAATTTTCATTTTTGACCAAAATCGCCAGGGCCGGGGCTTAGGGAATTTCTCATATGCCACAAAACGGTTGAAGCTCCTGTTCAAAAATGATGCTCCGAAATCAACTTCTGTCACCTTAGTGATACATTTTGGGATAGTACCTAAAGTTTAAAGCAGAAATTAGGGCACTTTTGAAATTTTCATTTTTGACCAAAATCGCCAGGTCCTGGGCATAGGGAATTTCTCATATGCCACTAAACGGTTGAAGCTCATGTTAAAAAATTATGCTCCAAAATCAACTTCTGTCACCTTAGTGATACATTTTGGGATAGTACCTAAAGTTTAAAGCAGAAATTGGGGCACTTTTGACATTTTCATTTTTGACCAAAATCGACAGGTCCGGGGCTTAGGGAATTTCTCATATGCCACAAAACGGTTGAAGCTCCTGTTCAAAAATGATGCTCCGAAATCAACTTCTGTCACCTTAGTGATACATTTTGGGATAGTACCTAAAGTTTAAAGCAGAAATTGGGGCACTTTTGAAATTTTAATTTTTGACCAAAATCAACAGGTCCGGGGCTTAGGGAATTTCTCATATGCCACAAAACGGTTGAAGCTCCTGTTCAAAAATGATGCTCCGAAATCAACTTCTGTCACCTTAGTGATACATTTTGGGATAGTACCTAAAGTTTAAAGCAGAAATTGAGGCACTTTTGAAATTTTCATTTTTGACCAAAATCGACAGGTCCGGGGCTTAGGGAATTTCTCATATGCCACAAAACGGTTGAAGCTCCTGTTCAAAAATGATGCTCCAAAATCAACTTCTGTCACCTTAGTGATACATTTTGGGATAGTACCTAAAGTTTAAAGCAGAAATTGGAGCACTTTTGAAAATTTCATTTTTGACCAAAATCGACAGGTCCGGGCCTTAGGGAATTTCTCATATGCCACTAAACTGTTGAAGCTACTAAACGGTTGAAGCTCCTATTTAAAAATTATGCTCCGAAATCAACTTCTGTCACCTTAGTGATACATTTTGGGATAGTACCTAAAGTTTAAAGCAGAAATTGGGGCACTTTTGAAATTTTCATTTTTGACCAAAATCGACAGGTCCGGGGCTTATGGAATTTCTCATATGCCACTAAACGGTTGAAGCTCCTGTTCAAAAATGATGCTCCGAAATCAACTTCTGTCACCTTAGTGATACATTATGGGATAGCACCTAAAGTTTAAAGCAGAAATTGGGGCACATTTGAAATTTTCATTTTTGACCAAAATAGACAGTTCCGGGGCTTAGGGAATTTCTCATATGCCACTAAACGGTTGAAGCTCCTGTTCAAAAATGATGCTCCGAAATCAACTTCTGTCACCTTAGTGATACATTTTGGGATAGTACCTAAAGTTTAAAGCAGAAATTGGGGCACTTTTTAAATTTTCATTTTTGACCAAAATCGACAGGGCTGGGGCTTAGGGAATTTCTCATATGCCACAAAACGGTTGAAGCTCCTGTTCAAAAATGATGCTCCGAAATCAACTTCTGTCACCTTAGTGATACATTTTGGGATAGTACCTAAAGTTTAAAGCAGAAATTGGAGCACTTTTGAAATTTTCATTTTTGACCAAAATCGACTGGTCGGGGGCTTAGGGTATTTCTCATATGCCATTAAACAGTTGAAGCTACTAAACGGTTGAAGCTCCTGTTCAAAAATTATGCTCCGAAATCAACTTCTGTCACCTTAGTGATACATTTTGGAATAGCACCTAAAGTTTAAAGCAGAAATTGGGTCACTTTTGACATTTTCATTTTTGACCAAAATCGACAGGTCCGGGGCTTAGGGAATTTCTCATATGCCACAAAACGGTTGAAGCTCCTGTTCAAAAAATGATGCTCCAAAATCAACTTCTGTCACCTTAGTGATACATTTTGGGATAGTACCTAACGTTTAAAGCAGAAATTGGGGCACTTTTGAAATTTTCATTTTTGACCAAAATCGACAGGTCCGGGGCTTATGGAGTTTCTCATATGCCACAAAACGGTTGAAGCTCCTGTTCAAAAATGATGCTTCGAAATCAACTTCTGTAACCTTAGTGATACGTTTTGGGATTGTACCTAAAGTTTAAAGCAGAAATTAGGGCACTTTTGAAATTTTCATTTTTGACCAAAATCGACAGGTCCGGGGCTTAGGGAATTTCTCATATGCCACAAAACAGTTGAAGCTCCTGTTCAAAAATGATGCTCCGAAATCAACTTCTGTCACCTTAGTGATACATTTTGGGATAGTACCTAAAGTTTAAAGCAGAAATTGGGGCACTTTTTAAATTTTCATTTTTGACCAAAATCGACAGGTCCGGGGCTTAGGGAATTTCTCATATGCCACAAAACGGTTGAAGCTCCTGTTAAAAAATGATGCTCCGAAATCAACTTCTGTCACCTTAGTGATACATTTTGGGATAGTACCTAAAGTTTAAAGTAGAAATTGGAGCACTTTTGAAAATTTCATTTTTAACCAAAATCGACAGGTCCGGGGCTTAGGGAATTTCTCATATGCCACAAAACAGTTGAAGCTCCTGTTCAAAAATGATGCTCTGAAATCAACTTCTGTCACCTTAGTGATACATTTTGGGATAGTACCTAAAGTTTAAAGCAGAAATTGGGGCACTTTTGAAATTTTCATTTTTGACCAAAATCGCCAGGTCCTGGGCATAGGGAATTTCTCATATGCCACTAAACGGTTGAAGCTCATGTTAAAAAATTATGCTCCAAAATCAACTTCTGTCACCTTAGTGATACATTTTGGCATAGTACCTAAAGTTTAAAGCAGAAATTGGGGCACTTTTGACATTTTCATTTTTGACCAAAATCGACAGGTCCGGGGCTTAGGGAATTTCTCATATGCCACAAAACGGTTGAAGCTCCTGTTCAAAAATGATGCTCCAAAATCAACTTCTGTCACCTTAGTGATACATTTTGGGATAGTACCTAAAGTTTAAAGCAGAAATTGGAGCACTTTTGAAAATTTCATTTTTGACCAAAATCAACAGGTCCGGGCCTTAGGGAATTTCTCATATGCCACTAAACGGTTGAAGCTACTAAACGGTTGAAGCTCCTATTTAAAAATTATGCTCCGAAATCAACTTCTGTCACCTTAGTGATACATTTTGGGATAGTACCTAAAGTTTAAAGCAGAAATTGGGGCACTTTTGAAATTTTCATTTTTGACCAAAATCGACAGGTCCGGGGCTTAGGGAATTTCTCATATGCCACAAAACAGTTGAAGCTCCTGTTCAAAAATGATGCTCCGAAATCAACTTCTGTCACCTTAGTGATACATTTTGGGATAGTACCTAAAGTTTAAAGCAGAAATTGGGGCACTTTTGAAATTTTCATTTTTGACCAAAATCGCCAGGGCCGGGGCTTAGGGAATTTCTCATATGCCACAAAACGGTTGAAGCTCCTGTTCAAAAATGATGCTCCGAAATCAACTTCTGTCACCTTAGTGATACATTTTGGGATAGTACCTAAAGTTTAAAGCAGAAATTAGGGCACTTTTGAAATTTTCATTTTTGACCAAAAATCGACAGGTCCGGGGCTTAGGGAATTTCTCATATGCCACTAAACGGTTGAAGCTCCTGTTCAAAAATGATGCGCCAAAATCTACTTCTGTCACCTTAGTGATACATTTTGGGATAGTACCTAAAGTTTAAAGCAGAAATTAGGGCACTTTTGAAATTTTCATTTTTGACCAAAATCGCCAGGTCCTGGGCATAGGGAATTTCTCATATGCCACTAAACGGTTGAAGCTCATGTTAAAAAATTATGCTCCAAAATCAACTTCTGTCACCTTAGTGATACATTTTGGGATAGTACCTAAAGTTTAAAGCAGAAATTGGGGCACTTTTGACATTTTCATTTTTGACCAAAATCGACAGGTCCGGGGCTTAGGGAATTTCTCATATGCCACAAAACGGTTGAAGCTCCTGTTCAAAAATGATGCTCCGAAATCAACTTCTGTCACCTTAGTGATACATTTTGGGATAGTACCTAAAGTTTAAAGCAGAAATTGGGGCACTTTTGAAATTTTGATTTTTGACCAAAATCAACAGGTCCGGGGCTTAAGGAATTTCTCTTATGCCACAAAACGGTTGAAGCTCCTGTTCAAAAATGATGCTCCAAAATCAACTTCTGTCACCTTAGTGATACATTTTGGGATAGTACCTAAAGTTTAAAGCAGAAATTGGAGCACTTTTGAAAATTTCATTTTTGACCAAAATCGACAGGTCCGGGCCTTAGGGAATTTCTCATATGCCACTAAACGGTTGAAGCTACTAAACGGTTGAAGCTCCTATTTAAAAATTATGCTCCGAAATCAACTTCTGTCACCTTAGTGATACATTTTGGGATAGTACCTAAAGTTTAAAGCAGAAATTGGGGCACTTTTGAAATTTTCATTTTTGACCAAAATCGACAGGTCGGGGCTTATGGAATTTTTCATATGCCACTAAACGGTTGAAGCTCCTGTTCAAAAATAATGCTCCGAAATCAACTTCTGTCACCTTAGTGATACATTATGGGATAGCACCTAAAGTTTAAAGCAGAAATTGGGGCACATTTGAAATTTTCATTTTTGACCAAAATCGACAGGTCCGGGGCTTAGGGAATTTCTCATATGCCACAAAACAGTTGAAGCTCCTGTTCAAAAATGATGCTCCGAAATCAACTTCTGTCACCTTAGTGATACATTTTGGGATAGTACCTAAAGTTTAAAGCAGAAATTGGGGCACTTTTTAAATTTTCATTTTTGACCAAAATCGACAGGGCTGGGGCTTAGGGAATTTCTCATATGCCACAAAACGGTTGAAGCTCCTGTTCAAAAATGATGCTCCGAAATCAACTTCTGTCACCTTAGTGATACATTTTGGGATAGTACCTAAAGTTTAAAGCAGAAATTGGAGCACTTTTGAAATTTTCATTTTTGACCAAAATTGACTGGTCGGGGGCTTAGGGTATTTCTCATATGCCATTAAACAGTTGAAGCTACTAAACGGTTGAAGCTCCTGTTCAAAAATTATGCTCCGAAATCAACTTCTGTCACCTTAGTGATACATTTTGGAATAGCACCTAAAGTTTAAAGCAGAAATTGGGTCACTTTTGACATTTTCATTTTTGACCAAAATCGACAGGTCCGGGGCTTAGGGAATTTCTCATATGCCACAAAACAGTTGAAGCTCCTGTTCAAAAATGATGCTCCGAAATCAACTTCTGTCACCTTAGTGATACATTTTGGGATAGTACCTAAAGTTTAAAGCAGAAATTGGAGCACTTTTGAAAATTTCATTTTTGACCAAAATCGACAGGTCCGGGGCTTAGGGAATTTCTCATATGCCACTAAACGGTTGAAGCTCCTGTTCAAAAATGATGCTCCGAAATCAACTTCTGTCACCTTAGTGATACATTTTGGGATAGTACCTAAAGTTTAAAGCAGAAATTGGAGCACTTTTGAAATTTTCATTTTTGACCAAAATCGACTGGTCGGGGGCTTAGGGTATTTCTCATATGCCACTAAACAGTTGAAGCTACTAAACGGTTGAAGCTCCTGTTCAAAAATTATGCTCCGAAATCAACTTCTGTCACCTTAGTGATACATTTTGGAATAGCACCTAAAGTTTAAAGCAGAAATTGGGTCACTTTTGACATTTTTCATTTTTGACCAAAATCGACAGGTCCGGGGCTTAGGGAATTTCTCATATGCCACAAAACGGTTGAAGCTCCTGTTCAAAAATGATGCTCCGAAATCAACTTCTGTCACCTTAGTGATACATTTTGGGATAGTACCTAAAGTTTAAAGCAGAAATTGGGGCACTTTTGAAATTTTCATTTTTGACCAAAATCGCCAGGTCCTGGGCATAGGGAATTTCTCATATGCCACTAAACGGTTGAAGCTCATGTTAAAAAATTATGCTCCAAAATCAACTTCTGTCACCTTAGTGATACATTTTGGGATAGTACCTAAAGTTTAAAGCAGAAATTGGGGCACTTTTGACATTTTCATTTTTGACCAAAATCGACAGGTCCGGGACTTAGGGAATTTCTCATATGCCACAAAACGGTTGAAGCTCCTGTTCAAAAATGATGCTCCGAAATCAACTTCTGTCACCTTAGTGATACATTTTGGGATAGTACCTAAAGTTTAAAGCAGAAATTGGGGCACTTTTGAAATTTTAATTTTTGACCAAAATCAACAGGTTCGGGGCTTAGGGAATTTCTCATATGCCACAAAACGGTTGAAGCTCCTGTTCAAAAATGATGCTCCGAAATCAACTTCTGTCACCTTAGTGATACATTTTGGGATAGTACCTAAAGTTTAAAGCAGAAATTGAGGCACTTTTGAAATTTTCATTTTTGACCAAAATCGACAGGTCCGGGGCTTAGGGAATTTCTCATATGCCACAAAACGGTTGAAGCTCCTGTTCAAAAATGATGCTCCAAAATCAACTTCTGTCACCTTAGTGATACATTTTGGGATAGTACCTAAAGTTTAAAGCAGAAATTGGAGCACTTTTGAAAATTTCATTTTTGACCAAAATCGACAGGTCCGGGCCTTAGGGAATTTCTCATATGCCACTAAACGGTTGAAGCTACTAAACGGTTGAAGCTCCTATTTAAAAATTATGCTCCGAAATCAACTTCTGTCACCTTAGTGATACATTTTGGGATAGTACCTAAAGTTTAAAGCAGAAATTGGGGCACTTTTGAAATTTTCATTTTTGACCAAAATCGACAGGTCCGGGGCTTAGGGAATTTCTCATATGCCACAAAACAGTTGAAGCTCCTGTTCAAAAATGATGCTCCGAAATCAACTTCTGTCACCTTAGTGATACATTTTGGGATAGTACCTAAAGTTTAAAGCAGAAATTGGGGCACTTTTGAAATTTTCATTTTTGACCAAAATCGCCAGGGCCGGGGCTTAGGGAATTTCTCATATGCCACAAAACGGTTGAAGCTCCTGTTCAAAAATGATGCTCCGAAATCAACTTCTGTCACCTTAGTGATACATTTTGGGATAGTACCTAAAGTTTAAAGCAGAAATTGGAGCACTTTTGAAAATTTCATTTTTGACCAAAATCGACAGGCCCGGGGCTTAGGGAATTTCTCATATGCCACAAAACGGTTGAAGCTCCTGTTCAAAAATGATGCTCCGAAATCAACTTCTGTCACCTTAGTGATACATTTTGGGATAGTACCTAAAGTTTAAAGCAGAAATTAGGGCACTTTTGAAATTTTCGTTTTTGACCAAAAATCGACAGGTCCGGGGCTTAGGGAATTTCTCATATGCCACAAAACGGTTGAAGCTCCTGTTCAAAAATGATGCTCCGAAATCAACTTCTGTCACCTTAGTGATACATTTTGGGATAGTACCTAAAGTTTAAAGCAGAAATTGGGGCACTTTTGAAATTTTAATTTTTGACCAAAATCAACAGGTCCGGGGCTTAGGGAATTTCTCATATGCCACAAAACGGTTGAAGCTCCTGTTCAAAAATGATGCTCCGAAATCAACTTCTGTCACCTTAGTGATACATTTTGGGATAGTACCTAAAGTTTAAAGCAGAAATTGAGGCACTTTTGAAATTTTCATTTTTGACCAAAATCGACAGGTCCGGGGCTTAGGGAATTTCTCATATGCCACAAAACGGTTGAAGCTCCTGTTCAAAAATGATGCTCCAAAATCAACTTCTGTCACCTCAGTGATACATTTTGGGATAGTACCTAAAGTTTAAAGCAGAAATTGGAGCACTTTTGAAAATTTCATTTTTGACCAAAATCGACAGGTCCGGGCCTTAGGGAATTTCTCATATGCCACTAAACGGTTGAAGCTACTAAACGGTTGAAGCTCCTATTAAAAAATTATGCTCCGAAATCAACTTCTGTCACCTTAGTGATACATTTTGGGATAGTACCTAAAGTTTAAAGCAGAAATTGGGGCACTTTTGAAATTTTCATTTTTGACCAAAAATCGACAGGTCCGGGGCTTAGGGAATTTCTCATATGCCACTAAACGGTTGAAGCTCCTGTTCAAAAATGATGCGCAAAAATCAACTTCTGTCACCTTAGTGATACATTTTGGGATAGTACCTAAAGTTTAAAGCAGAAATTGGGGCACTTTTGAAATTTTCATTTTTGACCAAAATCGCCATGTCCTGGGCATAGGGAATTTCTCATATGCCACTAAACGGTTGAAGCTCATGTTAAAAAATTATGCTCCAAAATCAACTTCTGTCACCTTAGTGATACATTTTGGGATAGTACCTAAAGTTTAAAGCAGAAATTGGGGCACTTTTGACATTTTCATTTTTGACCAAAATCGACAGGTCCGGGGCTTAGGGAATTTCTCATATGCCACAAAACGGTTGAAGCTCCTGTTCAAAAATGATGCTCCGAAATCAACTTCTGTCACCTTAGTGATACATTTTGGGATAGTACCTAAAGTTTAAAGCAGAAATTGGGGCACTTTTGAAATTTTAATTTTTGACCAAAATCAACAGGTCCGGGGCTTAGGGAATTTCTCATATGCCACAAAACGGTTGAAGCTCCTGTTCAAAAATGATGCTCCGAAATCAACTTCTGTCACCTTAGTGATACATTTTGGGATAGTACCTAAAGTTTAAAGCAGAAATTGAGGCACTTTTGAAATTTTCATTTTTGACCAAAATCGACAGGTCCGGGGCTTAGGGAATTTCTCATATGCCACAAAACGGTTGAAGCTCCTGTTCAAAAATGATGCTCCAAAATCAACTTCTGTCACCTTAGTGATACATTTTGGGATAGTACCTAAAGTTTAAAGCAGAAATTGGAGCACTTTTGAAAATTTCATTTTTGACCAAAATCGACAGGTCCGGGCCTTAGGGAATTTCTCATATGCCACTAAACGGTTGAAGCTACTAAACGGTTGAAGCTCCTATTTAAAAATTATGCTCCGAAATCAACTTCTGTCACCTTAGTGATACATTTTGGGATAGTACCTAAAGTTTAAAGCAGAAATTGGGGCACTTTTGAAATTTTCATTTTTGACCAAAATCGACAGGTCCGGGGCTTATGGAATTTCTCATATGCCACTAAACGGTTGAAGCTCCTGTTCAAAAATGATGCTCCGAAATCAACTTTTGTCACCTTAGTGATACATTTTGGGATAGTACCTAAAGTTTAAAGCAGAAATTGGGGTACTTTTGAAATTTTCATTTTTGACCAAAATCGACAGGTCCGGGGCTTATGGAGTTTCTCATATGCCACAAAACGGTTGAAGCTCCTGTTCAAAAATGATGCTCCGAAATCAACTTCTGTAACCTTAGTGATACATTTTGGGATTGTACCTAAAGTTTAAAGCAGAAATTAGGGCACTTTTGAAATTTTCATTTTTGACCAAAATCGACAGGTCCGGGGCTTAGGGAATTTCTCATATGCCACAAAACAGTTGAAGCTCCTGTTCAAAAATGATGCTCCGAAATCAACTTCTGTCACCTTAGTGATACATTTTGGGATAGTACCTAAAGTTTAAAGCAGAAATTGGGGCACTTTTGAAATTTTCATTTTTGACCAAAATCGACAGGTCCGGGGCTTAGGGAATTTCTCATATGCCACAAAACAGTTGAAGCTCCTGTTCAAAAATGATGCTCCGAAATCAACCCTTGTCACCTTAGTGATACATTTTGGGATAGTACCTAAAGTTTAAAGCAGAAATTGGAGCACTTTTGAAAATTTCATTTTTGACCGAAATCGACAGGTCCGGGCCCTAGGGAATTTCTCATATGCCACTAAACGGTTGAAGCTACTAAACGGTTGAAGCTCCTGTTCAAAAATTATGCTCCGAAATCAACTTCTGTCACCTTAGTGATACATTTTGGGATAGTACCTAAAGTTTAAAGCAGAAATTGGGGCACTTTTTAAATTGTCATTTTTGACCAAAATCGACAGGTCCGGGGCTTAGGGAATTTCTCATATGCCACAAAACGGTTGAAGCTCCTGTTCAAAAATGATGCTCCAAAATCAACTTCTGTCACCTTAGTGATACATTTTGGGATAGTACCTAAAGTTTAAAGCAGAAATTGGAGCACTTTTGAAATTTCCATTTTTGACCAAAATCGACAGGTCCGGGGCTTAGGGAATTTCTCATATGCCACTAAACGGTTGAAGCTCCTGTTCAAAAATGATGCTCCGAAATCAACTTCTGTCACCTTAGTGATACATTTTGGGATAGCAACTAAAGTTTAAAGCAGAAATTGAGGCACATTTGAAATTTTCATTTTTGACCAAAATAGACAGGTCCGGGGCTTAGGGAATTTCTCATATGCCACTAAACGGTTGAAGCTCCTGTTCAAAAATGATGCTCCGAAATCAACTTCTGTCACCTTAGTGATACATTTTGGGATAGCACCTAAAGTTTAAAGCAGAAATTGGGGCACATTTGAAATTTTCATTTTTGACCAAAATAGACAGGTCCGGGGCTTAGGGAATTTCTCATATGCCACTAAACGGTTGAAGCTCCTGTTCAAAAATGATGCTCCGAAATCAACTTCTGTCACCTTAGTGATACATTTTGGGATAGTACCTAAAGTTTAAAGCAGAAATTGGGGCACTTTTTAAATTTTCATTTTTGACCAAAATCGACAGGGCTGGGGCTTAGGGAATTTCTCATATGCCACAAAACGGTTGAAGCTCCTGTTCAAAAATGATGCTCCGAAATCAACTTCTGTCACCTTAGTGATACATTTTGGGATAGTACCTAAAGTTTAAAGCAGAAATTGGAGCACTTTTGACATTTTCATTTTTGACCAAAATCGTCTGGTCGGGGGCTTAGGGTATTTCTCATATGCCACTAAACAGTTGAAGCTACTAAACGGTTGAAGCTCCTGTTCAAAAATTATGCTCCGAAATCAACTTCTGTCACCTTAGTGATACATTTTGGAATAGCACCTAAAGTTTAAAGCAGAAATTGGGTCACTTTTGACATTTTCATTTTTGACCAAAATCGACAGGTCCGGGGCTTACGGAATTTCTCATATGCCACAAAACGGTTGAAGCTCCTGTTCAAAAATGATGCTCCGAAATCAACTTTTGTCACCTTAGTGATACATTTTGGGATAGTACCTAAAGTTTAAAGCAGAAATTGGGGCACTTTTGAAATTTTCATTTTTGACCAAAATCGACAGGTCCGGGGCTTATGGAGTTTCTCATATGCCACAAAACGGTTGAAGCTCCTGTTCAAAAATGATGCTCCGAAATCAACTTCTGTAACCTTAGTGATACATTTTGGGATTGTACCTAAAGTTTAAAGCAGAAATTAGGGCACTTTTGAAATTTTCATTTTTGACCAAAATCGACAGGTCCGGGGCTTAGGGAATTTCTCATATGCCACAAAACAGTTGAAGCTCCTGTTCAAAAATGATGCTCCGAAATCAACTTCTGTCACCTTAGTGATACATTTTGGGATAGTACCTAAAGTTTAAAGCAGAAATTGGAGCACTTTTGAAAATTTCATTTTTGACCAAAATCGACAGGTCCGGGCCTTAGGGAATTTCTCATATGCCACTAAACGGTTGAAGCTACTAAACGGTTGAAGCTCCTGTTCAAAAATTATGCTCCGAAATCAACTTCTGTAACCTTAGTGATACATTTTGGGATTGTACCTAAAGTTTAAAGCAGAAATTAGGGCACTTTTGAAATTTTCATTTTTGACCAAAATCGACAGGTCCGGGGCTTACGGAATTTCTCATATGCCACAAAACGGTTGAAGCTCCTGTTCAAAAATGATGCTCCGAAATCAACTTCTGTCACCTTAGTGATACATTATGGGATAGCACCTAAAGTTTAAAGCAGAAATTGGGGCACATTTGAAATTTTCATTTTTGACCAAAATAGACAGGTCCGGGGCTTAGGGAATTTCTCATATGCCACAAAACAGTTGAAGCTCCTGTTCAAAAATGATGCTCCGAAATCAACTTCTGTCACCTTAGTGATACATTTTGGGATAGTACCTAAAGTTTAAAGCAGAAATTGGAGCACTTTTGAAAATTTCATTTTTGACCAAAATCGACAGGTCCGGGCCTTAGGGAATTTCTCATATGCCACTAAACGGTTGAAGCTACTAAACGGTTGAAGCTCCTGTTCAAAAATGATGCTCCGAAATCAACTTCTGTAACCTTAGTGATACATTTTGGGATTGTACCTAAAGTTTAAAGCAGAAATTAGGGCACTTTTGAAATTTTCATTTTTGACCAAAATCGACAGGTCCGGGGCTTAGGGAATTTCTCATATGCCACAAAACAGTTGAAGCTCCTGTTCAAAAATGATGCTCCGAAATCAACTTCTGTCACCTTAGTGATACATTTTGGGATAGTACCTAAAGTTTAAAGCAGAAATTGGGGCACTTTTGAAATTTTCATTTTTGACCAAAATCGACAGGTCCGGGGCTTACGGAATTTCTCATATGCCACAAAACGGTTGAAGCTCCTGTTCAAAAATGATGCTCCGAAATCAACTTCTGTCACCTTAGTGATACATTATGGGATAGCACCTAAAGTTTAAAGCAGAAATTGGGGCACATTTGAAATTTTCATTTTTGACCAAAATAGACAGGTCCGGGGCTTAGGGAATTTCTCATATGCCACTAAACGGTTGAAGCTCCTGTTCAAAAATGATGCTCCGAAATCAACTTCTATCACCTTAGTGATACATTTTGGGATAGTACCTAAAGTTTAAAGCAGAAATTGGGGCACTTTTTAAATTTTCATTTTTGACCAAAATCGACAGGGCTGGGGCTTAGGGAATTTCTCATATGCCACAAAACGGTTGAAGCTCCTGTTCAAAAATGATGCTCCGAAATCAACTTCTGTCACCTTAGTGATACATTTTGGGATAGTACCTAAAGTTTAAAGCAGAAATTGGAGCACTTTTGAAATTTTCATTTTTGACCAAAATCGACTGGTCGGGGGCTTAGGGTATTTCTCATATGCCATTAAACAGTTGAAGCTACTAAACGGTTGAAGCTCCTGTTCAAAAATTATGCTCCGAAATCAACTTCTGTCACCTTAGTGATACATTTTGGAATAGCACCTAAAGTTTAAAGCAGAAATTGGGTCACTTTTGACATTTTCATTTTTGACCAAAATCGACAAGTCCGGGGCTTAGGGAATTTCTCATATGCCACAAAACGGTTGAAGCTCCTGTTCAAAAATGATGCTCCGAAATCAACTTCTGTCACCTTAGTGATACATTTTGGGATAGTACCTAAAGTTTAAAGCAGAAATTGGAGCACTTTTGAAAATTTCATTTTTGACCAAAATCGACAGGTCCGGGGCTTAGGGAATTTCTCATATGCCACAAAACAGTTGAAGCTCCTGTTCAAAAATGATGCTCCGAAATCAACTTCTGTCACCTTAGTGATACATTTTGGGATAGTACCTAAAGTTTAAAGCAGAAATTAGGGCACTTTTGAAATTTTCATTTTTGACCAAAAATCGACAGGTCCGGGGCTTAGGGAATTTCTCATATGCCACTAAACGGTTGAAGCTCCTGTTCAAAAATGATGCGCCAAAATCAACTTCTGTCACCTTAGTGATACATTTTGGGATAGTACCTAAAGTTTAAAGCAGAAATTGGGGCACTTTTGAAATTTTCATTTTTGACCAAAATCGCCAGGTCCTGGGCATAGGGAATTTCTCATATGCCACTAAACGGTTGAAGCTCATGTTAAAAAATTATGCTCCAAAATCAACTTCTGTCACCTTAGTGATACATTTTGGGATAGTACCTAAAGTTTAAAGCAGAAATTGGGGCACTTTTGACATTTTCATTTTTGACCAAAATCGACAGGTCCGGGGCTTAGGGAATTTCTCATATGCCACAAAACGGTTGAAGCTCCTGTTCAAAAATGATGCTCCGAAATCAACTTCTGTCACCTTAGTGATACATTTTGGGATAGTACCTAAAGTTTAAAGCAGAAATTGGGGCACTTTTTAAATTTTCATTTTTGACCAAAATCGACAGGGCTGGGGCTTAGGGAATTTCTCATATGCCACAAAACGGTTGAAGCTCCTGTTCAAAAATGATGCTCCGAAATCAACTTCTGTCACCTTAGTGATACATTTTGGGATAGTACCTAAAGTTTAAAGCAGAAATTGGAGCACTTTTGACATTTTCATTTTTGACCAAAATCGACTGGTCGGGGGCTTAGGGTATTTCTCATATGCCACTAAACAGTTGAAGCTACTAAACGGTTGAAGCTCCTGTTCAAAAATTATGCTCCGAAATCAACTTCTGTCACCTTAGTGATACATTTTGGAATAGCACCTAAAGTTTAAAGCAGAAATTGGGTCACTTTTGACATTTTCATTTTTGACCAAAATCGACAGGTCCGGGGCTTACGGAATTTCTCATATGCCACAAAACGGTTGAAGCTCCTGTTCAAAAATGATGCTCCGAAATCAACTTCTGTCACCTTAGTGATACATTTTGGGATAGTACCTAAAGTTTAAAGCAGAAATTAGGGCACTTTTGAAATTTTCATTTTTGACCAAAATCGACAGGTCCGGGACTTAGGGAATTTCTCATATGCCACAAAACAGTTGAAGCTCCTGTTCAAAAATGATGCTCCGAAATCAACTTCTGTCACCTTAGTGATACATTTTGGGATAGTACCTAAAGTTTAAAGCAGAAATTGGGGCACTTTTGAAATTTTCATTTTTGACCAAAATCGACAGGTCCGGGGCTTAGGGAATTTCTCATATGCCACAAAACGGTTGAAGCTCCTGTTCAAAAATGATGCTCCGAAATCAACTTCTGTCATCTTAGTGATACATTTTGGGATAGTACCTAAAGTTTAAAGCAGAAATTGGAGCACTTTTGAAAATTTCATTTTTGACCAAAATCGACAGGTCCGGGCCTTAGGGAATTTCTCATATGCCACTAAACGGTTGAAGCTACTAAACGGTTGAAGCTCCTGTTCAAAAATTATGCTCCGAAATCAACTTCTGTAACCTTAGTGATACATTTTGGGATTGTACCTAAAGTTTAAAGCAGAAATTAGGGCACTTTTGAAATTTTCATTTTTGACCAAAATCGACAGGTCCGGGGCTTAGGGAATTTCTCATATGCCACAAAACAGTTGAAGCTCCTGTTCAAAAATGATGCTCCGAAATCAACTTCTGTCACCTTAGTGATACATTTTGGGATAGTACCTAAAGTTTAAAGCAGAAATTGGGGCACTTTTGAAATTTTCATTTTTGACCAAAATCGACAGGTCCGGGGCTTACGGAATTTCTCATATGCCACAAAACGGTTGAAGCTCCTGTTCAAAAATGATGCTCCGAAATCAACTTCTGTCACCTTAGTGATACATTATGGGATAGCACCTAAAGTTTAAAGCAGAAATTGGGGCACATTTGAAATTTTCATTTTTGACCAAAATAGACAGGTCCGGGGCTTAGGGAATTTCTCATATGCCACAAAACAGTTGAAGCTCCTGTTCAAAAATGATGCTCCGAAATCAACTTCTGTCACCTTAGTGATACATTTTGGGATAGTACCTAAAGTTTAAAGCAGAAATTGGAGCACTTTTGAAAATTTCATTTTTGACCAAAATCGACAGGGACGGGCCTTAGGGAATTTCTCATATGCCACTAAACGGTTGAAGCTACTAAACGGTTGAAGCTCCTGTTCAAAAATGATGCTCCGAAATCAACTTCTGTCACCTTAGTGATACATTTTGGGATAGTACCTAAAGTTTAAAGCAGAAATTGGGGCACTTTTGAAATTTTCATTTTTGACCAAAATCGACAGGTCCGGGGCTTACGGAATTTCTCATATGCCACAAAACGGTTGAAGCTCCTGTTCAAAAATGATGCTACGAAATCAACTTTTGTCACCTTAGTGATACATTATGGGATAGCACCTAAAGTTTAAAGCAGAAATTGGGGCACATTTGAAATTTTCATTTTTGACCAAAATAGACAGGTCCGGGGCTTAGGGAATTTCTCATATGCCACTAAACGGTTGAAGCTCCTGTTCAAAAATGATGCTCCGAAATCAACTTCTGTCACCTTAGTGATACATTTTGGGATAGTACCTAAAGTTTAAAGCAGAAATTGGGGCACTTTTTAAATTTTCATTTTTGACCAAAATCGACAGGGCTGGGGCTTAGGGAATTTCTCATATGCCACAAAACGGTTGAAGCTCCTGTTCAAAAATGATGCTCCGAAATCAACTTCTGTCACCTTAGTGATACATTTTGGGATAGTACCTAAAGTTTAAAGCAGAAATTGGAGCACTTTTGACATTTTCATTTTTGACCAAAATCGACTGGTCGGGGGCTTAGGGTATTTCTCATATGCCACTAAACAGTTGAAGCTACTAAACGGTTGAAGCTCCTGTTCAAAAATTATGCTCCGAAATCAACTTCTGTCACCTTAGTGATACATTTTGGAATAGCACCTAAAGTTTAAAGCAGAAATTGGGTCACTTTTGACATTTTCATTTTTGACCAAAATCGACAGGTCCGGGGCTTAGGGAATTTCTCATATGCCACTAAACAGTTGAAGCTCCTGTTCAAAAATGATGCTCCGAAATCAACTTCTGTCACCTTAGTGATACATTTTGGGATAGTACCTAAAGTTTAAAGCAGAAATTGGGGCACTTTTTAAATTTTCATTTTTGACCAAAATCGACAGGGCTGGGGCTTAGGGAATTTCTCATATGCCACAAAACGGTTGAAGCTCCTGTTCAAAAATGATGCTCCGAAATCAACTTCTGTCACCTTAGTGATACATTTTGGGATAGTACCTAAAGTTTAAAGCAGAAATTGGAGCACTTTTGACATTTTCATTTTTGACCAAAATCTTCTGGTCGGGGGCTTAGGGTATTTCTCATATGCCACTAAACAGTTGAAGCTACTAAACGGTTGAAGCTCCTGTTCAAAAATTATGCTCCGAAATCAACTTCTGTCACCTTAGTGATACATTTTGGAATAGCACCTAAAGTTTAAAGCAGAAATTGGGTCACTTTTGACATTTTCATTTTTGACCAAAATCGACAGGTCCGGGGCTTACGGAATTTCTCATATGCCACAAAACGGTTGAAGCTCCTGTTCAAAAATGATGCTCCGAAATCAACTTTTGTCACCTTAGTGATACATTTTGGGATAGTACCTAAAGTTTAAAGCAGAAATTGGGGCACTTTTGAAATTTTCATTTTTGACCAAAATCGACAGGTCCGGGGCTTATGGAGTTTCTCATATGCCACAAAACGGTTGAAGCTCCTGTTCAAAAATGATGCTCCGAAATCAACTTCTGTAACCTTAGTGATACATTTTGGGATTGTACCTAAAGTTTAAAGCAGAAATTAGGGCACTTTTGAAATTTTCATTTTTGACCAAAATCGACAGGTCCGGGGCTTAGGGAATTTCTCATATGCCACAAAACAGTTGAAGCTCCTGTTCAAAAATGATGCTCTGAAATCAACTTCTGTCACCTTAGTGATACATTTTGGGATAGTACCTAAAGTTTAAAGCAGAAATTGGAGCACTTTTGAAAATTTCATTTTTGACCAAAATCGACAGGTCCGGGCCTTAGGGAATTTCTCATATGCCACTAAACGGTTGAAGCTACTAAACGGTTGAAGCTCCTGTTCAAAAATTATGCTCCGAAATCAACTTCTGTTACCTTAGTGATACATTTTGGGATTGTACCTAAAGTTTAAAGCAGAAATTAGGGCACTTTTGAAATTTTCATTTTTGACCAAAATCGACAGGTCCGGGGCTTAGGGAATTTCTCATATGCCACAAAACAGTTGAAGCTCCTGTTCAAAAATGATGCTCCGAAATCAACTTCTGTCACCTTAGTGATACATTTTGGGATAGTACCTAAAGTTTAAAGCAGAAATTGGGGCACTTTTGAAATTTTCATTTTTGACCAAAATCGACAGGTCCGGGGCTTACGGAATTTCTCATATGCCACAAAACGGTTGAAGCTCCTGTTCAAAAATGATGCTCCGAAATCAACTTCTGTCACCTTAGTGATACATTATGGGATAGCACCTAAAGTTTAAAGCAGAAATTGGGGCACATTTGAAATTTTCATTTTTGACCAAAATAGACAGGTCCGGGGCTTAGGGAATTTCTCATATGCCACAAAACAGTTGAAGCTCCTGTTCAAAAATGATGCTCCGAAATCAACTTCTGTCACCTTAGTGATACATTTTGGGATAGTACCTAAAGTTTAAAGCAGAAATTGGAGCACTTTTGAATATTTCATTTTTGACCAAAATCGACAGGTCCGGGCCTTAGGGAATTTCTCATATGCCACTAAACGGTTGAAGCTACTAAACGGTTGAAGCTCCTGTTCAAAAATGATGCTCCGAAATCAACTTCTGTAACCTTAGTGATACATTTTGGGATTGTACCTAAAGTTTAAAGCAGAAATTAGGGCACTTTTGAAATTTTCATTTTTGACCAAAATCGACAGGTCCGGGGCTTAGGGAATTTCTCATAAGCCACAAAACAGTTGAAGCTCCTGTTCAAAAATGATGCTCCGAAATCAACTTCTGTCACCTTAGTGATACATTTTGGGATAGTACCTAAAGTTTAAAGCAGAAATTGGGGCACTTTTGAAATTTTCATTTTTGACCAAAATCGACAGGTCCGGGGCTTACGGAATTTCTCATATGCCACAAAACGGTTGAAGCTCCTGTTCAAAAATGATGCTCCGAAATCAACTTCTGTCACCTTAGTGATACATTATGGGATAGCACCTAAAGTTTAAAGCAGAAATTGGGGCACATTTGAAATTTTCATTTTTGACCAAAATAGACAGGTCCGGGGCTTAGGGAATTTCTCATATGCCACTAAACGGTTGAAGCTCCTGTTCAAAAATGATGCTCCGAAATCAACTTCTATCACCTTAGTGATACATTTTGGGATAGTACCTAAAGTTTAAAGCAGAAATTGGGGCACTTTTTAAATTTTCATTTTTGACCAAAATCGACAGGGCTGGGGCTTAGGGAATTTCTCATATGCCACAAAACGGTTGAAGCTCCTGTTCAAAAATGATGCTCCGAAATCAACTTCTGTCACCTTAGTGATACATTTTGGGATAGTACCTAAAGTTTAAAGCAGAAATTGGAGCACTTTTGAAATTTTCATTTTTGACCAAAATCGACTGGTCGGGGGCTTAGGGTATTTCTCATATGCCATTAAACAGTTGAAGCTACTAAACGGTTGAAGCTCCTGTTCAAAAATTATGCTCCGAAATCAACTTCTGTCACCTTAGTGATAAATTTTGGAATAGCACCTAAAGTTTAAAGCAGAAATTGGGTCACTTTTGACATTTTCATTTTTGACCAAAATCGACAGGTCCGGGGCTTAGGGAATTTCTCATATGCCACAAAACAGTTGAAGCTCCTGTTCAAAAATGATGCTCTGAAATCAACTTCTGTCACCTTAGTGATACATTTTGGGATAGTACCTAAAGTTTAAAGCAGAAATTGGAGCACTTTTGAAAATTTCATTTTTGACCAAAATCGACAGGTCCGGGCCTTAGGGAATTTCTCATATGCCACTAAACGGTTGAAGCTACTAAACGGTTGAAGCTCCTGTTCAAAAATTATGCTCCGAAATCAACTTCTGTTACCTTAGTGATACATTTTGGGATTGTACCTAAAGTTTAAAGCAGAAATTAGGGCACTTTTGAAATTTTAATTTTTGACCAAAATCGACAGGTCCGGGGCTTAGGGAATTTCTCATATGCCACAAAACAGTTGAAGCTCCTGTTCAAAAATGATGCTCCGAAATCAACTTCTGTCACCTTAGTGATACATTTTGGGATAGTACCTAAAGTTTAAAGCAGAAATTGGGGCACTTTTGAAATTTTCATTTTTGACCAAAATCGACAGGTCCGGGGCTTACGGAATTTCTCATATGCCACAAAACGGTTGAAGCTCCTGTTCAAAAATGATGCTCCGAAATCAACTTCTGTCACCTTAGTGATACATTATGGGATAGCACCTAAAGTTTAAAGCAGAAATTGGGGCACATTTGAAATTTTCATTTTTGACCAAAATAGACAGGTCCGGGGCTTAGGGAATTTCTCATATGCCACAAAACAGTTGAAGCTCCTGTTCAAAAATGATGCTCCGAAATCAACTTCTGTCACCTTAGTGATACATTTTGGGATAGTACCTAAAGTTTAAAGCAGAAATTGGAGCACTTTTGAATATTTCATTTTTGACCAAAATCGACAGGTCCGGGCCTTAGGGAATTTCTCATATGCCACTAAACGGTTGAAGCTACTAAACGGTTGAAGCTCCTGTTCAAAAATGATGCTCCGAAATCAACTTCTGTAACCTTAGTGATACATTTTGGGATTGTACCTAAAGTTTAAAGCAGAAATTAGGGCACTTTTGAAATTTTCATTTTTGACCAAAATCGACAGGTCCGGGGCTTAGGGAATTTCTCATAAGCCACAAAACAGTTGAAGCTCCTGTTCAAAAATGATGCTCCGAAATCAACTTCTGTCACCTTAGTGATACATTTTGGGATAGTACCTAAAGTTTAAAGCAGAAATTGGGGCACTTTTGAAATTTTCATTTTTGACCAAAATCGACAGGTCCGGGGCTTACGGAATTTCTCATATGCCACAAAACGGTTGAAGCTCCTGTTCAAAAATGATGCTCCGAAATCAACTTCTGTCACCTTAGTGATACATTATGGGATAGCACCTAAAGTTTAAAGCAGAAATTGGGGCACATTTGAAATTTTCATTTTTGACCAAAATAGACAGGTCCGGGGCTTAGGGAATTTCTCATATGCCACTAAACGGTTGAAGCTCCTGTTCAAAAATGATGCTCCGAAATCAACTTCTATCACCTTAGTGATACATTTTGGGATAGTACCTAAAGTTTAAAGCAGAAATTGGGGCACTTTTTAAATTTTCATTTTTGACCAAAATCGACAGGGCTGGGGCTTAGGGAATTTCTCATATGCCACAAAACGGTTGAAGCTCCTGTTCAAAAATGATGCTCCGAAATCAACTTCTGTCACCTTAGTGATACATTTTGGGATAGTACCTAAAGTTTAAAGCAGAAATTGGAGCACTTTTGAAATTTTCATTTTTGACCAAAATCGACTGGTCGGGGGCTTAGGGTATTTCTCATATGCCATTAAACAGTTGAAGCTACTAAACGGTTGAAGCTCCTGTTCAAAAATTATGCTCCGAAATCAACTTCTGTCACCTTAGTGATAAATTTTGGAATAGCACCTAAAGTTTAAAGCAGAAATTGGGTCACTTTTGACATTTTCATTTTTGACCAAAATCGACAGGTCCGGGGCTTAGGGAATTTCTCATATGCCACAAAACGGTTGAAGCTCCTGTTCAAAAATGATGCTCCGAAATCAACTTCTGTCACCTTAGTGATACATTTTGGGATAGTACCTAAAGTTTAAAGCAGAAATTGGAGCACTTTTGAAAATTTCATTTTTGACCAAAATCGACAGGTCCGGGGCTTAGGGAATTTCTCATATGCCACAAAACAGTTGAAGCTCCTGTTCAAAAATGATGCTCCGAAATCAACTTCTGTCACCTTAGTGATACATTTTGGGATAGTACCTAAAGTTTAAAGCAGAAATTGGGGCACTTTTTAAATTTTCATTTTTGACCAAAATCGACAGGGCTGGGGCTTAGGGAATTTCTCATATGCCACAAAACGGTTGAAGCTCCTGTTCAAAAATGATGCTCCGAAATCAACTTCTGTCACCTTAGTGATACATTTTGGGATAGTACCTAAAGTTTAAAGCAGAAATTGGAGCACTTTTGACATTTTCATTTTTGACCAAAATCTTCTGGTCGGGGGCTTAGGGTATTTCTCATATGCCACTAAACAGTTGAAGCTACTAAACGGTTGAAGCTCCTGTTCAAAAATTATGCTCCGAAATCAACTTCTGTCACCTTAGTGATACATTTTGGAATAGCACCTAAAGTTTAAAGCAGAAATTGGGTCACTTTTGACATTTTCATTTTTGACCAAAATCGACAGGTCCGGGGCTTACGGAATTTCTCATATGCCACAAAACGGTTGAAGCTCCTGTTCAAAAATGATGCTCCGAAATCAACTTCTGTCACCTTAGTGATACATTTTGGGATAGTACCTAAAGTTTAAAGCAGAAATTGGGGCACTTTTGAAATTTTCATTTTTGACCAAAATCGACAGGTCCGGGGCTTAGGGAATTTCTCATAAGCCACAAAACAGTTGAAGCTCCTGTTCAAAAATGATGCTCCGAAATCAACTTCTGTCACCTTAGTGATACATTTTGGGATAGTACCTAAAGTTTAAAGCAGAAATTGGGGCACTTTTGAAATTTTCATTTTTGACCAAAATCGACAGGTCCGGGGCTTAGGGAATTTCTCATATGCCACAAAACGGTTGAAGCTCCTGTTCAAAAATGATGCTCCGAAATCAACTTCTGTCACCTTAGTGATACATTTTGGGATAGTACCTAAAGTTTAAAGCAGAAATTGGAGCACTTTTGAAAATTTCATTTTTGACCAAAATCGACAGGTCCGGGGCTTAGGGAATTTCTCATATGCCACAAAACAGTTGAAGCTCCTGTTCAAAAATGATGGTCCGAAATCAACTTCTGTCACCTTAGTGATACATTTTGGGATAGTACCTAAAGTTTAAAGCAGAAATTGGAGCACTTTTGAAAATTTCATTTTTGACCAAAATCGACAGGTCCGGGCCTTAGGGAATTTCTCATATGCCACTAAACGGTTGAAGCTACTAAACGGTTGAAGCTCCTGTTCAAAAATTATGCTCCGAAATCAACTTCTGTAACCTTAGTGATACATTTTGGGATTGTACCTAAAGTTTAAAGCAGAAATTAGGGCACTTTTGAAATTTTCATTTTTGACCAAAATCGACAGGTCCGGGGCTTAGGGAATTTCTCATATGCCACAAAACAGTTGAAGCTCCTGTTCAAAAATGATGCTCCGAAATCAACTTCTGTCACCTTAGTGATACATTTTGGGATAGTACCTAAAGTTTAAAGCAGAAATTGGGGCACTTTTGAAATTTTCATTTTTGACCAAAATCGACAGGTCCGGGGCTTACGGAATTTCTCATATGCCACAAAACGGTTGAAGCTCCTGTTCAAAAATGATGCTCCGAAATCAACTTCTGTCACCTTAGTGATACATTATGGGATAGCACCTAAAGTTTAAAGCAGAAATTGGGGCACATTTGAAATTTTCATTTTTGACCAAAATAGACAGGTCCGGGGCTTAGGGAATTTCTCATATGCCACAAAACAGTTGAAGCTCCTGTTCAAAAATGATGCTCCGAAATCAACTTCTGTCACCTTAGTGATACATTTTGGGATAGTACCTAAAGTTTAAAGCAGAAATTGGAGCACTTTTGAAAATTTCATTTTTGACCAAAATCGACAGGTCCGGGCCTTAGGGAATTTCTCATATGCCACTAAACGGTTGAAGCTACTAAACGGTTGAAGCTCCTGTTCAAAAATGATGCTCCGAAATCAACTTCTGTAACCTTAGTGATACATTTTGGGATTGTACCTAAAGTTTAAAGCAGAAATTAGGGCACTTTTTTAATTTTCATTTTTGACCAAAATCGACAGGTCCGGGGCTTAGGGAATTTCTCATATGCCACAAAACAGTTGAAGCTCCTGTTCAAAAATGATGCTCCGAAATCAACTTCTGTCACCTTAGTGATACATTTTGGGATAGTACCTAAAGTTTAAAGCAGAAATTGGGGCACTTTTGAAATTTTCATTTTTGACCAAAATCGACAGGTCCGGGGCTTACGGAATTTCTCATATGCCACAAAACGGTTGAAGCTCCTGTTCAAAAATGATGCTCCGAAATCAACTTCTGTCACCTTAGTGATACATTTTGGGATAGTACCTAAAGTTTAAAGCAGAAATTGGAGCACTTTTGAAATTTTCATTTTTGACCAAAATCGACTGGTCGGGGGCTTAGGGTATTTCTCATATGCCATTAAACAGTTGAAGCTACTAAACGGTTGAAGCTCCTGTTCAAAAATTATGCTCCGAAATCAACTTCTGTCACCTTAGTGATACATTTTGGAATAGCACCTAAAGTTTAAAGCAGAAATTGGGTCACTTTTGACATTTTCATTTTTGACCAAAATCGACAGGTCCGGGGCTTAGGGAATTTCTCATATGCCACAAAACGGATGAAGCTCCTGTTCAAAAATGATGCTCCGAAATCAACTTCTGTCACCTTAGTGATACATTTTGGGATAGTACCTAAAGTTTAAAGCAGAAATTGGAGCACTTTTGAAATTTTCATTTTTGACCAAAATCGACTGGTCGGGGGCTTAGGGTATTTCTCATATGCCATTAAACAGTTGAAGCTACTAAACGGTTGAAGCTCCTGTTCAAAAATTATGCTCCGAAATCAACTTCTGTCACCTTAGTGATACATTTTGGGATAGTACCTAAAGTTTAAAGCAGAAATTGGAGCACTTTTGAAAATTTCATTTTTGACCAAAAATCGACAGGTCCGGGGCTTAGGGAATTTCTCATATGCCACTAAACGGTTGAAGCTCCTGTTCAAAAATGATGCGCCAAAATCAACTTCTGTCGCCTTAGTGATACATTTTGGGATAGTACCTAAAGTTTAAAGCAGAAATTGGGGCACTTTTGAAATTTTCATTTTTGACCAAAATCGCCAGGTCCTGGGCATAGGGAATTTCTCATATGCCACTAAACGGTTGAAGCTCATGTTAAAAAATTATGCTCCAAAATCAACTTCTGTCACCTTAGTGATACATTTTGGGATAGTACCTAAAGTTTAAAGCAGAAATTGGGGCACTTTTGAAATTTTAATTTTTGACCAAAATCAACAGGTCCGGGGCTTAGGGAATTTCTCATATGCCACAAAACGGTTGAAGCTCCTGTTCAAAAATGATGCTCCGAAATCAACTTCTGTCACCTTAGTGATACATTTTGGGATAGTACCTAAAGTTTAAAGCAGAAATTGAGGCACTTTTGAAATTTTCATTTTTGACCAAAATCGACAGGTCCGGGGCTTAGGGAATTTCTCATATGCCACAAAACGGTTGAAGCTCCTGTTCAAAAATGATGCTCCAAAATCAACTTCTGTCACCTTAGTGATACATTTTGGGATAGTACCTAAAGTTTAAAGCAGAAATTGGAGCACTTTTGAAAATTTCATTTTTGACCAAAATCGACAGGTCCGGGCCTTAGGGAATTTCTCATATGCCACTAAACGGTTGAAGCTACTAAACGGTTGAAGCTCCTATTTAAAAATTATGCTCCGAAATCAACTTCTGTCACCTTAGTGATACATTTTGGGATAGTACCTAAAGTTTAAAGCAGAAATTGGGGCACTTTTGAAATTTTCATTTTTGACCAAAATCGACAGGTCCGGGGCTTATGGAATTTCTCATATGCCACTAAACGGTTGAAGCTCCTGTTCAAAAATGATGCTCCGAAATCAACTTCTGTCACCTTAGTGATACATTTTGGGATAGCACCTAAAGTTTAAAGCAGAAATTGGGGCACATTTGAAATTTTCATTTTTGACCAAAATAGACAGGTCCGGGGCTTAGGGAATTTCTCATATGCCACTAAACGGTTGAAGCTCCTGTTCAAAAATGATGCTCCGAAATCAACTTCTGTCACCTTAGTGATACATTTTGGGATAGTACATAAAGTTTAAAGCAGAAATTGGGGCACTTTTTAAATTTTCATTTTTGACCAAAATCGACAGGGCTGGGGCTTAGGGAATTTCTCATATGCCACAAAACGGTTGAAGCTCCTGTTCAAAAATGATGCTCCGAAATCAACTTCTGTCACCTTAGTGATACATTTTGGGATAGTACCTAAAGTTTAAAGCAGAAATTGGAGCACTTTTGACATTTTCATTTTTGACCAAAATCGACTGGTCGGGGGCTTAGGGTATTTCTCATATGCCACTAAACAGTTGAAGCTACTAAACGGTTGAAGCTCCTGTTCAAAAATTATGCTCCGAAATCAACTTCTGTCACCTTAGTGATACATTTTGGAATAGCACCTAAAGTTTAAAGCAGAAATTGGGTCACTTTTGACATTTTCATTTTTGACCAAAATCGACAGGTCCGGGGCTTACGGAATTTCTCATATGCCACAAAACGGTTGAAGCTCCTGTTCAAAAATGATGCTCCGAAATCAACTTTTGTCACCTTAGTGATACATTTTGGGATAGTACCTAAAGTTTAAAGCAGAAATTGGGGCACTTTTGAAATTTTCATTTTTGACCAAAATCGACAGGTCCGGGGCTTATGGAGTTTCTCATATGCCACAAAACGGTTGAAGCTCCTGTTCAAAAATGATGCTCCGAAATCAACTTCTGTAACCTTAGTGATACATTTTGGGATTGTACCTAAAGTTTAAAGCAGAAATTAGGGCACTTTTGAAATTTTCATTTTTGACCAAAATCGACAGGTCCGGGGCTTAGGGAATTTCTCATATGCCACAAAACAGTTGAAGCTCCTGTTCAAAAATGATGCTCCGAAATCAACTTCTGTCACCTTAGTGATACATTTTGGGATAGTACCTAAAGTTTAAAGCAGAAATTGGGGCACTTTTGAAATTTTCATTTTTGACCAAAATCGACAGGTCCGGGCCTTAGGGAATTTCTCATATGCCACTAAACGGTTGAAGCTACTAAACGGTTGAAGCTCCTGTTCAAAAATTATGCTCCGAAATCAACTTCTGTCACCTTAGTGATACATTTTGGGATAGTACCTAAAGTTTAAAGCAGAAATTGGGGCACTTTTGAAATTTTCATTTTTGACCAAAATCGACAGGTCCGGGGCTTAGGGAATTTCTCATATGCCACAAAACAGTTGAAGCTCCTGTTCAAAAATGATGCTCCGAAATCAACTTCTGTCACCTTAGTGATACATTTTGGGATAGTACCTAAAGTTTAAAGCAGAAATTGGGGCACTTTTGAAATTTTCATTTTTGACCAAAATCGACAGGTCCGGGGCTTACGGAATTTCTCATATGCCACAAAACGGTTGAAGCTCCTGTTCAAAAATGATGCTCCGAAATCAACTTCTGTCACCTTAGTGATACATTATGGGATAGCACCTAAAGTTTAAAGCAGAAATTGGGGCACATTTGAAATTTTCGTTTTTGACCAAAATAGACAGGTCCGGGGCTTAGGGAATTTCTCATATGCCACAAAACAGTTGAAGCTCCTGTTCAAAAATGATGCTCCGAAATCAACTTCTGTCACCTTAGTGATACATTTTGGGATAGTACCTAAAGTTTAAAGCAGAAATTGGAGCACTTTTGAAAATTTCATTTTTGACCAAAATCGACAGGTCCGGGCCTTAGGGAATTTCTCATATGCCACTAAACGGTTGAAGCTACTAAACGGTTGAAGCTCCTGTTCAAAAATGATGCTCCGAAATCAACTTCTGTAACCTTAGTGATACATTTTGGGATTGTACCTAAAGTTTAAAGCAGAAATTAGGGCACTTTTGAAATTTTCATTTTTGACCAAAATCGACAGGTCCGGGGCTTAGGGAATTTCTCATATGCCACAAAACAGTTGAAGCTCCTGTTCAAAAATGATGCTCCGAAATCAACTTCTGTCACCTTAGTGATACATTTTGGGATAGTACCTAAAGTTTAAAGCAGAAATTGGGGCACTTTTGAAAATTTCATTTTTGACCAAAATCGACAGGTCCGGGCCTTAGGGAATTTCTCATATGCCACTAAACGGTTGAAGCTACTAAACGGTTGAAGCTCCTGTTCAAAAATTATGCTCCGAAATCAACTTCTGTAACCTTAGTGATACATTTTGGGATTGTACCTAAAGTTTAAAGCAGAAATTAGGGCACTTTTGAAATTTTCATTTTTGACCAAAATCGACAGGTCCGGGGCTTAGGGAATTTCTCATATGCCACAAAACAGTTGAAGCTCCTGTTCAAAAATGATGCTCCGAAATCAACTTCTGTCACCTTAGTGATACATTTTGGGATAGTACCTAAAGTTTAAAGCAGAAATTGGGGCACTTTTGAAATTTTCATTTTTGACCAAAATCGACAGGTCCGGGGCTTACGGAATTTCTCATATGCCACAAAACGGTTGAAGCTCCTGTTCAAAAATGATGCTCCGAAATCAACTTCTGTCACCTTAGTGATACATTATGGGATAGCACCTAAAGTTTAAAGCAGAAATTGGGGCACATTTGAAATTTTCATTTTTGACCAAAATAGACAGGTCCGGGGCTTAGGGAATTTCTCATATGCCACAAAACAGTTGAAGCTCCTGTTCAAAAATGATGCTCCGAAATCAACTTCTGTCACCTTAGTGATACATTTTGGGATAGTACCTAAAGTTTAAAGCAGAAATTGGAGCACTTTTGAAAATTTCATTTTTGACCAAAATCGACAGGTCCGGGCCTTAGGGAATTTCTCATATGCCACTAAACGGTTGAAGCTACTAAACGGTTGAAGCTCCTGTTCAAAAATGATGCTCCGAAATCAACTTCTGTAACCTTAGTGATACATTTTGGGATTGTACCTAAAGTTTAAAGCAGAAATTAGGGCACTTTTTTAATTTTCATTTTTGACCAAAATCGACAGGTCCGGGGCTTAGGGAATTTCTCATATGCCACAAAACAGTTGAAGCTCCTGTTCAAAAATGATGCTCCGAAATCAACTTCTGTCACCTTAGTGATACATTTTGGGATAGTACCTAAAGTTTAAAGCAGAAATTGGGGCACTTTTGAAATTTTCATTTTTGACCAAAATCGACAGGTCCGGGGCTTACGGAATTTCTCATATGCCACAAAACGGTTGAAGCTCCTGTTCAAAAATGATGCTCCGAAATCAACTTCTGTCACCTTAGTGATACATTTTGGGATAGTACCTAAAGTTTAAAGCAGAAATTGGAGCACTTTTGAAATTTTCATTTTTGACCAAAATCGACTGGTCGGGGGCTTAGGGTATTTCTCATATGCCATTAAACAGTTGAAGCTACTAAACGGTTGAAGCTCCTGTTCAAAAATTATGCTCCGAAATCAACTTCTGTCACCTTAGTGATACATTTTGGAATAGCACCTAAAGTTTAAAGCAGAAATTGGGTCACTTTTGACATTTTCATTTTTGACCAAAATCGACAGGTCCGGGGCTTAGGGAATTTCTCATATGCCACAAAACGGATGAAGCTCCTGTTCAAAAATGATGCTCCGAAATCAACTTCTGTCACCTTAGTGATACATTTTGGGATAGTACCTAAAGTTTAAAGCAGAAATTGGAGCACTTTTGAAATTTTCATTTTTGACCAAAATCGACTGGTCGGGGGCTTAGGGTATTTCTCATATGCCATTAAACAGTTGAAGCTACTAAACGGTTGAAGCTCCTGTTCAAAAATTATGCTCCGAAATCAACTTCTGTCACCTTAGTGATACATTTTGGGATAGTACCTAAAGTTTAAAGCAGAAATTGGAGCACTTTTGAAAATTTCATTTTTGACCAAAAATCGACAGGTCCGGGGCTTAGGGAATTTCTCATATGCCACTAAACGGTTGAAGCTCCTGTTCAAAAATGATGCGCCAAAATCAACTTCTGTCGCCTTAGTGATACATTTTGGGATAGTACCTAAAGTTTAAAGCAGAAATTGGGGCACTTTTGAAATTTTCATTTTTGACCAAAATCGCCAGGTCCTGGGCATAGGGAATTTCTCATATGCCACTAAACGGTTGAAGCTCATGTTAAAAAATTATGCTCCAAAATCAACTTCTGTCACCTTAGTGATACATTTTGGGATAGTACCTAAAGTTTAAAGCAGAAATTGGGGCACTTTTGAAATTTTAATTTTTGACCAAAATCAACAGGTCCGGGGCTTAGGGAATTTCTCATATGCCACAAAACGGTTGAAGCTCCTGTTCAAAAATGATGCTCCGAAATCAACTTCTGTCACCTTAGTGATACATTTTGGGATAGTACCTAAAGTTTAAAGCAGAAATTGAGGCACTTTTGAAATTTTCATTTTTGACCAAAATCGACAGGTCCGGGGCTTAGGGAATTTCTCATATGCCACAAAACGGTTGAAGCTCCTGTTCAAAAATGATGCTCCAAAATCAACTTCTGTCACCTTAGTGATACATTTTGGGATAGTACCTAAAGTTTAAAGCAGAAATTGGAGCACTTTTGAAAATTTCATTTTTGACCAAAATCGACAGGTCCGGGCCTTAGGGAATTTCTCATATGCCACTAAACGGTTGAAGCTACTAAACGGTTGAAGCTCCTATTTAAAAATTATGCTCCGAAATCAACTTCTGTCACCTTAGTGATACATTTTGGGATAGTACCTAAAGTTTAAAGCAGAAATTGGGGCACTTTTGAAATTTTCATTTTTGACCAAAATCGACAGGTCCGGGGCTTATGGAATTTCTCATATGCCACTAAACGGTTGAAGCTCCTGTTCAAAAATGATGCTCCGAAATCAACTTCTGTCACCTTAGTGATACATTTTGGGATAGCACCTAAAGTTTAAAGCAGAAATTGGGGCACATTTGAAATTTTCATTTTTGACCAAAATAGACAGGTCCGGGGCTTAGGGAATTTCTCATATGCCACTAAACGGTTGAAGCTCCTGTTCAAAAATGATGCTCCGAAATCAACTTCTGTCACCTTAGTGATACATTTTGGGATAGTACATAAAGTTTAAAGCAGAAATTGGGGCACTTTTTAAATTTTCATTTTTGACCAAAATCGACAGGGCTGGGGCTTAGGGAATTTCTCATATGCCACAAAACGGTTGAAGCTCCTGTTCAAAAATGATGCTCCGAAATCAACTTCTGTCACCTTAGTGATACATTTTGGGATAGTACCTAAAGTTTAAAGCAGAAATTGGAGCACTTTTGACATTTTCATTTTTGACCAAAATCGACTGGTCGGGGGCTTAGGGTATTTCTCATATGCCACTAAACAGTTGAAGCTACTAAACGGTTGAAGCTCCTGTTCAAAAATTATGCTCCGAAATCAACTTCTGTCACCTTAGTGATACATTTTGGAATAGCACCTAAAGTTTAAAGCAGAAATTGGGTCACTTTTGACATTTTCATTTTTGACCAAAATCGACAGGTCCGGGGCTTACGGAATTTCTCATATGCCACAAAACGGTTGAAGCTCCTGTTCAAAAATGATGCTCCGAAATCAACTTTTGTCACCTTAGTGATACATTTTGGGATAGTACCTAAAGTTTAAAGCAGAAATTGGGGCACTTTTGAAATTTTCATTTTTGACCAAAATCGACAGGTCCGGGGCTTATGGAGTTTCTCATATGCCACAAAACGGTTGAAGCTCCTGTTCAAAAATGATGCTCCGAAATCAACTTCTGTAACCTTAGTGATACATTTTGGGATTGTACCTAAAGTTTAAAGCAGAAATTAGGGCACTTTTGAAATTTTCATTTTTGACCAAAATCGACAGGTCCGGGGCTTAGGGAATTTCTCATATGCCACAAAACAGTTGAAGCTCCTGTTCAAAAATGATGCTCCGAAATCAACTTCTGTCACCTTAGTGATACATTTTGGGATAGTACCTAAAGTTTAAAGCAGAAATTGGGGCACTTTTGAAATTTTCATTTTTGACCAAAATCGACAGGTCCGGGCCTTAGGGAATTTCTCATATGCCACTAAACGGTTGAAGCTACTAAACGGTTGAAGCTCCTGTTCAAAAATTATGCTCCGAAATCAACTTCTGTCACCTTAGTGATACATTTTGGGATAGTACCTAAAGTTTAAAGCAGAAATTGGGGCACTTTTGAAATTTTCATTTTTGACCAAAATCGACAGGTCCGGGGCTTAGGGAATTTCTCATATGCCACAAAACAGTTGAAGCTCCTGTTCAAAAATGATGCTCCGAAATCAACTTCTGTCACCTTAGTGATACATTTTGGGATAGTACCTAAAGTTTAAAGCAGAAATTGGGGCACTTTTGAAATTTTCATTTTTGACCAAAATCGACAGGTCCGGGGCTTACGGAATTTCTCATATGCCACAAAACGGTTGAAGCTCCTGTTCAAAAATGATGCTCCGAAATCAACTTCTGTCACCTTAGTGATACATTATGGGATAGCACCTAAAGTTTAAAGCAGAAATTGGGGCACATTTGAAATTTTCGTTTTTGACCAAAATAGACAGGTCCGGGGCTTAGGGAATTTCTCATATGCCACAAAACAGTTGAAGCTCCTGTTCAAAAATGATGCTCCGAAATCAACTTCTGTCACCTTAGTGATACATTTTGGGATAGTACCTAAAGTTTAAAGCAGAAATGGGAGCACTTTTGAAAATTTCATTTTTGACCAAAATCGACAGGTCCGGGCCTTAGGGAATTTCTCATATGCCACTAAACGGTTGAAGCTACTAAACGGTTGAAGCTCCTGTTCAAAAATGATGCTCCGAAATCAACTTCTGTAACCTTAGTGATACATTTTGGGATTGTACCTAAAGTTTAAAGCAGAAATTAGGGCACTTTTGAAATTTTCATTTTTGACCAAAATCGACAGGTCCGGGGCTTAGGGAATTTCTCATATGCCACAAAACAGTTGAAGCTCCTGTTCAAAAATGATGCTCCGAAATCAACTTCTGTCACCTTAGTGATACATTTTGGGATAGTACCTAAAGTTTAAAGCAGAAATTGGGGCACTTTTGAAATTTTCATTTTTGACCAAAATCGACAGGTCCGGGGCTTACGGAATTTCTCATATGCCACAAAACGGTTGAAGCTCCTGTTCAAAAATGATGCTCCGAAATCAACTTCTGTCACCTTAGTGATACATTATGGGATAGCACCTAAAGTTTAAAGCAGAAATTGGGGCACATTTGAAATTTTCATTTTTTACCAAAATCGACAGGTCCGGGGCTTAGGGAATTTCTCATATGCCACTAAACGGTTGAAGCTCCTGTTCAAAAATGATGCTCCGAAATCAACTTCTGTCACCTTAGTGATACATTTTGGGATAGTACCTAAAGTTTAAAGCAGAAATTGGGGCACTTTTTAAATTTTCATTTTTGACCAAAATCGACAGGGCTGGGGCTTAGGGAATTTCTCATATGCCACAAAACGGTTGAAGCTCCTGTTCAAAAATGATGCTCCGAAATCAACTTCTGTCACCTTAGTGATATATTTTGGGATAGTACCTAAAGTTTAAAGCAGAAATTGGAGCACTTTTGAAAATTTCATTTTTGACCAAAATCGACAGGTCCGGGGCTTAGGGAATTTCTCAAATGCCACAAAACAGTTGAAGCTCCTGTTCAAAAATGATGCTCCGAAATCAACTTCTGTCACCTTAGTGATACATTTTGGGATAGTACCTAAAGTTTAAAGCAGAAATTAGGGCACTTTTGAAATTTTTATTTTTGACCAAAAATCGACAGGTCCTGGGCATAGGGAATTTCTCATATGCCACTAAACGGTTGAAGCTCATGTTAAAAAATTATGCTCCAAAATCAACTTCTGTCACCTTAGTGATACATTTTGGGATAGTACCTAAAGTTTAAAGCAGAAATTGGGGCACTTTTGACATTTTCATTTTTGACCAAAATCGACAGGTCCGGGGCTTAGGGAATTTCTCATATGCCACAAAACGGTTGAAGCTCCTGTTCAAAAATGATGCTCCGAAATCAACTTCTGTCACCTTAGTGATACATTTTGGGATAGTACCTAAAGTTTAAAGCAGAAATTGGGGCACTTTTTAAATTTTCATTTTTGACCAAAATCGACAGGGCTGGGGCTTAGGGAATTTCTCATATGCCACAAAACGGTTGAAGCTCCTGTTCAAAAATGATGCTCCGAAATCAACTTCTGTCACCTTAGTGATACATTTTGGGATAGTACCTAAAGTTTAAAGCAGAAATTGGAGCACTTTTGACATTTTCATTTTTGACCAAAATCGACTGGTCGGGGGCTTAGGGTATTTCTCATATGCCACTAAACAGTTGAAGCTACTAAACGGTTGAAGCTCCTGTTCAAAAATTATGCTCCGAAATCAACTTCTGTCACCTTAGTGATACATTTTGGAATAGCACCTAAAGTTTAAAGCAGAAATTGGGTCACTTTTGACATTTTCATTTTTGACCAAAATCGACAGGTCCGGGGCTTACGGAATTTCTCATATGCCACAAAACGGTTGAAGCTCCTGTTCAAAAATGATGCTCCGAAATCAACTTTTGTCACCTTAGTGATACATTTTGGGATAGTACCTAAAGTTTAAAGCAGAAATTGGGGCACTTTTGAAATTTTCATTTTTGACCAAAATCGACAGGTCCGGGGCTTATGGAGTTTCTCATATGCCACAAAACGGTTGAAGCTCCTGTTCAAAAATGATGCTCCGAAATCAACTTCTGTAACCTTAGTGATACATTTTGGGATTGTACCTAAAGTTTAAAGCAGAAATTAGGGCACTTTTGAAATTTTCATTTTTGACCAAAATCGACAGGTCCGGGGCTTAGGGAATTTCTCATATGCCACAAAACAGTTGAAGCTCCTGTTCAAAAATGATGCTCCGAAATCAACTTCTGTCACCTTAGTGATACATTTTGGGATAGTACCTAAAGTTTAAAGCAGAAATTGGGGCACTTTTGAAATTTTCATTTTTGACCAAAATCGACAGGTCCGGGGCTTAGGGAATTTCTCATATGCCACAAAACGGTTGAAGCTCCTGTTCAAAAATGATGCTCCGAAATCAACTTCTGTCACCTTAGTGATACATTTTGGGATAGTACCTAAAGTTTAAAGCAGAAATTGGAGCACTTTTGAAAATTTCATTTTTGACCAAAATCGACAGGTCCGGGGCTTAGGGAATTTCTCATATGCCACAAAACAGTTGAAGCTCCTGTTCAAAAATGATGCTCCGAAATCAACTTCTGTCACCTTAGTGATACATTTTGGGATAGTACCTAAAGTTTAAAGCAGAAATTGGAGCACTTTTGAAAATTTCATTTTTGAACAAAATCGACAGGTCCGGGCCTTAGGGAATTTCTCATATGCCACTAAACGGTTGAAGCTACTAAACGGTTGAAGCTCCTGTTCAAAAATTATGCTCCGAAATCAACTTCTGTAACCTTAGTGATACATTTTGGGATTGTACCTAAAGTTTAAAGCAGAAATTAGGGCACTTTTGAAATTTTCATTTTTGACCAAAATCGACAGGTCCGGGGCTTAGGGAATTTCTCATATGCCACAAAACAGTTGAAGCTCCTGTTCAAAAATGATGCTCCGAAATCAACTTCTGTCACCTTAGTGATACATTTTGGGATAGTACCTAAAGTTTAAAGCAGAAATTGGGGCACTTTTGAAATTTTCATTTTTGACCAAAATCGACAGGTCCGGGGCTTACGGAATTTCTCATATGCCACAAAACGGTTGAAGCTCCTGTTCAAAAATGATGCTCCGAAATCAACTTCTGTCACCTTAGTGATACATTATGGGATAGCACCTAAAGTTTAAAGCAGAAATTGGGGCACATTTGAAATTTTCATTTTTGACCAAAATAGACAGGTCCGGGGCTTAGGGAATTTCTCATATGCCACTAAACGGTTGAAGCTCCTGTTCAAAAATGATGCTCCGAAATCAACTTCTGTCACCTTAGTGATACATTTTGGGATAGTACCTAAAGTTTAAAGCAGAAATTGGGGCACTTTTTAAATTTTCATTTTTGACCAAAATCGACAGGGCTGGGGCTTAGGGAATTTCTCATATGCCACAAAACGGTTGAAGCTCCTGTTCAAAAATGATGCTCCGAAATCAACTTCTGTCACCTTAGTGATACATTTTGGGATAGTACCTAAAGTTTAAAGCAGAAATTGGAGCACTTTTGAAATTTTCATTTTTGACCAAAATCGACTGGTCGGGGGCTTAGGGTATTTCTCATATGCCACTAAACAGTTGAAGCTACTAAACGGTTGAAGCTCCTGTTCAAAAATTATGCTCCGAAATCAACTTCTGTCACCTTAGTGATACATTTTGGAATAGCACCTAAAGTTTAAAGCAGAAATTGGGTCACTTTTGACATTTTCATTTTTGACCAAAATCGACAGGTCCGGGGCTTACGGAATTTCTCATATGCCACAAAACGGTTGAAGCTCCTGTTCAAAAATGATGCTCCGAAATCAACTTTTGTCACCTTAGTGATACATTTTGGGATAGTACCTAAAGTTTAAAGCAGAAATTGGGGCACTTTTGAAATTTTCATTTTTGACCAAAATCGACAGGTCCGGGGCTTATGGAGTTTCTCATATGCCACAAAACGGTTGAAGCTCCTGTTCAAAAATGATGCTCCGAAATCAACTTCTGTAACCTTAGTGATACATTTTGGGATTGTACCTAAAGTTTAAAGCAGAAATTAGGGCACTTTTGAAATTTTCATTTTTGACCAAAATCGACAGGTCCGGGGCTTAGGGAATTTCTCATATGCCACAAAACAGTTGAAGCTCCTGTTCAAAAATGATGCTCCGAAATCAACTTCTGTCACCTTAGTGATACATTTTGGGATAGTACCTAAAGTTTAAAGCAGAAATTGGGGCACTTTTGAAATTTTCATTTTTGACCAAAATCGACAGGTCCGGGGCTTAGGGAATTTCTCATATGCCACAAAACGGTTGAAGCTCCTGTTCAAAAATGATGCTCCGAAATCAACTTCTGTCACCTTAGTGATACATTTTGGGATAGTACCTAAAGTTTAAAGCAGAAATTGGAGCACTTTTGAAAATTTCATTTTTGACCAAAATCGACAGGTCCGGGGCTTAGGGAATTTCTCATATGCCACAAAACAGTTGAAGCTCCTGTTCAAAAATGATGCTCCGAAATCAACTTCTGTCACCTTAGTGATACATTTTGGGATAGTACCTAAAGTTTAAAGCAGAAATTGGAGCACTTTTGAAAATTTCATTTTTGAACAAAATCGACAGGTCCGGGCCTTAGGGAATTTCTCATATGCCACTAAACGGTTGAAGCTACTAAACGGTTGAAGCTCCTGTTCAAAAATTATGCTCCGAAATCAACTTCTGTAACCTTAGTGATACATTTTGGGATTGTACCTAAAGTTTAAAGCAGAAATTAGGGCACTTTTGAAATTTTCATTTTTGACCAAAATCGACAGGTCCGGGGCTTAGGGAATTTCTCATATGCCACAAAACAGTTGAAGCTCCTGTTCAAAAATGATGCTCCGAAATCAACTTCTGTCACCTTAGTGATACATTTTGGGATAGTACCTAAAGTTTAAAGCAGAAATTGGGGCACTTTTGAAATTTTCATTTTTGACCAAAATCGACAGGTCCGGGGCTTACGGAATTTCTCATATGCCACAAAACGGTTGAAGCTCCTGTTCAAAAATGATGCTCCGAAATCAACTTCTGTCACCTTAGTGATACATTATGGGATAGCACCTAAAGTTTAAAGCAGAAATTGGGGCACATTTGAAATTTTCATTTTTGACCAAAATAGACAGGTCCGGGGCTTAGGGAATTTCTCATATGCCACTAAACGGTTGAAGCTCCTGTTCAAAAATGATGCTCCGAAATCAACTTCTGTCACCTTAGTGATACATTTTGGGATAGTACCTAAAGTTTAAAGCAGAAATTGGGGCACTTTTTAAATTTTCATTTTTGACCAAAATCGACAGGGCTGGGGCTTAGGGAATTTCTCATATGCCACAAAACGGTTGAAGCTCCTGTTCAAAAATGATGCTCCGAAATCAACTTCTGTCACCTTAGTGATACATTTTGGGATAGTACCTAAAGTTTAAAGCAGAAATTGGAGCACTTTTGAAATTTTCATTTTTGACCAAAATCGACTGGTCGGGGGCTTAGGGTATTTCTCATATGCCATTAAACAGTTGAAGGTACTAAACGGTTGAAGCTCCTGTTCAAAAATTATGCTCCGAAATCAACTTCTGTCACCTTAGTGATACATTTTGGAATAGCACCTAAAGTTTAAAGCAGAAATTGGGTCACTTTTGACATTTTCATTTTTGACCAAAATCGACAGGTCCGGGGCTTAGGGAATTTCTCATATGCCACAAAACGGTTGAAGCTCCTGTTCAAAAATGATGCTCCGAAATCAACTTCTGTCACCTTAGTGATACATTTTGGGATAGTACCTAAAGTTTAAAGCAGAAATTGGAGCACTTTTGAAAATTTCATTTTTGACCAAAATCGACAGGTCCGGGGCTTAGGGAATTTCTCATATGCCACAAAACAGTTGAAGCTCCTGTTCAAAAATGATGCTCCGAAATCAACTTCTGTCACCTTAGTGATACATTTTGGGATAGTACCTAAAGTTTAAAGCAGAAATTAGGGCACTTTTGAAATTTTCATTTTTGACCAAAAATCGACAGGTCCGGGGCTTAGGGAATTTCTCATATGCCACTAAACGGTTGAAGCTCCTGTTCAAAAATGATGTGCCAAAATCAACTTCTGTCACCTTAGTGATACATTTTGGGATAGTACCTAAAGTTTAAAGCAGAAATTGGGGCACTTTTGAAATTTTCATTTTTGACCAAAATCGCCAGGTCCTGGGCATAGGGAATTTCTCATATGCCACTAAACGGTTGAAGCTCATGTTAAAAAATTATGCTCCAAAATCAACTTCTGTCACCTTAGTGATACATTTTGGGATAGTACCTAAAGTTTAAAGCAGAAATTGGGGCACTTTTGACATTTTCATTTTTGACCAAAATCGACAGGTCCGGGGCTTAGGGAATTTCTCATATGCCACAAAACGGTTGAAGCTCCTGTTCAAAAATGATGCTCCGAAATCAACTTCTGTCACCTTAGTGATACATTTTGGGATAGTACCTAAAGTTTAAAGCAGAAATTGGAGCACTTTTGAAATTTTAATTTTTGACCAAAATCGACAGGTCCGGGCCTTAGGGTATTTCTCATATGCCACTAAACAGTTGAAGCTACTAAACGGTTGAAGCTCCTGTTCAAAAATTATGCTCCGAAATCAACTTCTGTCACCTTAGTGATACATTTTGGAATAGCACCTAAAGTTTAAAGCAGAAATTGGGTCACTTTTGACATTTTCATTTTTGACCAAAATCGACAGGTCCGGGGCTTACGGAATTTCTCATATGCCACAAAACGGTTGAAGCTCCTGTTCAAAAATGATGCTCCGAAATCAACTTTTGTCACCTTAGTGATACATTTTGGGATAGTACCTAAAGTTTAAAGCAGAAATTGGGGCACTTTTGAAATTTTCATTTTTGACCAAAATCGACAGGTCCGGGGCTTATGGAGTTTCTCATATGCCACAAAACGGTTGAAGCTCCCGTTCAAAAATGATGCTCCGAAATCAACTTCTGTAACCTTAGTGATACATTTTGGGATTGTACCTAAAGTTTAAAGCAGAAATTAGGGCACTTTTGAAATTTTCATTTTTGACCAAAATCGACAGGTCCGGGGCTTAGGGAATTTCTCATATGCCACAAAACAGTTGAAGCTCCTGTTCAAAAATGATGCTCCGAAATCAACTTCTGTCACCTTAGTGATACATTTTGGGATAGTACCTAAAGTTTAAAGCAGAAATTGGGGCACTTTTGAAATTTTCATTTTTGACCAAAGTCGACAGGTCCGGGCCTTAGGGAATTTCTCATATGCCACTAAACGGTTGAAGCTACTAAACGGTTGAAGCTCCTGTTCAAAAATTATGCTCCGAAATCAACTTCTGTCACCTTAGTGATACATTTTGGGATAGTACCTAAAGTTTAAAGCAGAAATTGGGGCACTTTTGAAATTTTCATTTTTGACCAAAATCGACAGGTCCGGGGCTTAGGGAATTTCTCATATGCCACAAAACAGTTGAAGCTCCTGTTCAAAAATGATGCTCCGAAATCAACTTCTGTCACCTTAGTGATACATTTTGGGATAGTACCTAAAGTTTAAAGCAGAAATTGGAGCACTTTTGAAAATTTCATTTTTGACCAAAATCGACAGGTCCGGGGCTTAGGGAATTTCTCATATGCCACAAAACAGTTGAAGCTCCTGTTCAAAAATGATGCTCCGAAATCAACTTCTGTCACCTTAGTGATACATTTTGGGACAGTACCTAAAGTTTAAAGCAGAAATTAGAGCACTTTTGAAAATTTCATTTTTGACCAAAATCGACAGGTCCGGGCCCTAGGGAATTTCTCATATGCCACTAAACGGTTGAAGCTACTAAACGGTTGAAGCTCCTGTTCAAAAATTATGCTCCGAAATCAACTTCTGTCACCTTAGTGATACATTTTGGGATAGTACCTAAAGTTTAAAGCAGAAATTGGGGCACTTTTTAAATTGTCATTTTTGACCAAAATCGACAGGTCCGGGGCTTAGGGAATTTCTCATATGCCACAAAACGGTTGAAGCTCCTGTTCAAAAATGATGCTCCAAAATCAACTTCTGTCACCTTAGTGATACTTTTTGGGATAGTACCTAAAGTTTAAAGCAGAAATTGGAGCACTTTTGAAATTTCCATTTTTGACCAAAATCGACAGGTCCGGGGCTTAGGGAATTTCTCATATGCCACTAAACGGTTGAAGCTCCTGCTCAAAAATGATGCTCCGAAATCAACTTCTGTCACCTTAGTGATACATTTTGGGATAGTACCTAAAGTTTAAAGCAGAAATTGGGGCACTTTTTAAATTTTCATTTTTGACCAAAATCGACAGGGCTGGGGCTTAGGGAATTTCTCATATGCCACTAAACGGTTGAAGCTCCTGTTCAAAAATGATGCTCCGAAATCAACTTCTGTCACCTTAGTGATACATTTTGGGATAGCACCTAAAGTTTAAAGCAGAAATTGGGGCACATTTGAAATTTTCATTTTTGACCAAAATAGACAGGTCCGGGGCTTAGGGAATTTCTCATATGCCACTAAACGGTTGAAGCTCCTGTTCAAAAATGATGCTCCGAAATCAACTTCTGTCACCTTAGTGATACATTTTGGGATAGTACCTAAAGTTTAAAGCAGAAATTGGGGCACTTTTTAAATTTTCATTTTTGACCAAAATCGACAGGGCTGGGGCTTAGGGAATTTCTCATATGCCACAAACCGGTTGAAGCTCCTGTTCAAAAATGATGCTCCGAAATCAACTTCTGTCACCTTAGTGATACATTTTGGGATAGTACCTAAAGTTTAAAGCAGAAATTGGAGCACTTTTGACATTTTCATTTTTGACCAAAATCGACTGGTCGGGGGCTTAGGGTATTTCTCATATGCCACTAAACAGTTGAAGCTACTAAACGGTTGAAGCTCCTGTTCAAAAATTATGCTCCGAAATCAACTTCTGTCACCTTAGTGATACATTTTGGAATAGCACCTAAAGTTTAAAGCAGAAATTGGGTCACTTTTGACATTTTCATTTTTGACCAAAATCGACAGGTCCGGGGCTTACGGAATTTCTCATATGCCACAAAACGGTTGAAGCTCCTGTTCAAAAATGATGCTCCGAAATCAACTTCTGTCACCTTAGTGATACATTTTGGGATAGTACCTAAAGTTTAAAGCAGAAATTGGGGCACTTTTTAAATTTTCATTTTTGACCAAAATCGACAGGGCTGGGGCTTAGGGAATTTCTCATATGCCACAAAACGGTTGAAGCTCCTGTTCAAAAATGATGCTCCGAAATCAACTTCTGTCACCTTAGTGATACATTTTGGGATAGTACCTAAAGTTTAAAGCAGAAATTGGAGCACTTTTGACATTTTCATTTTTGACCAAAATCGACTGGTCGGGGGCTTAGGGTATTTCTCATATGCCACTAAACAGTTGAAGCTACTAAACGGTTGAAGCTCCTGTTCAAAAATTATGCTCCGAAATCAACTTCTGTCACCTTAGTGATACATTTTGGAATAGCACCTAAAGTTTAAAGCAGAAATTGGGTCACTTTTGACATTTTCATTTTTGACCAAAATCGACAGGTCCGGGGCTTACGGAATTTCTCATATGCCACAAAACGGTTGAAGCTCCTGTTCAAAAATGATGCTCCGAAATCAACTTTTGTCACCTTAGTGATACATTTTGGGATAGTACCTAAAGTTTAAAGCAGAAATTGGAGCACTTTTGAAAATTTCATTTTTGACCAAAATCGACAGGTCCGGGGCTTAGGGAATTTCTCATATGCCACAAAACAGTTGAAGCTCCTGTTCAAAAATGATGCTCCGAAATCAACTTCTGTCACCTTAGTGATACATTTTGGGATAGTACCTAAAGTTTAAAGCAGAAATTGGAGCACTTTTGAAAATTTCATTTTTGACCAAAATCGACAGGTCCGGGCCTTAGGGAATTTCTCATATGCCACTAAACGGTTGAAGCTACTAAACGGTTGAAGCTCCTGTTCAAAAAATATGCTCCGAAATCAACTTCTGTCACCTTAGTGATACATTTTGGGATAGTACCTAAAGTTTAAAGCAGAAATTGGGGCACTTTTGACATTTTCATTTTTGACCAAAATCGACAGGTCCGGGGCTTAGGGAATTTCTCATATGCCACAAAACAGTTGAAGCTCCTGTTCAAAAATGATGCTCCGAAATCAACTTCTGTCACCTTAGTGATACATTTTGGGATAGTACCTAAAGTTTAAAGCAGAAATTGGAGCACTTTTGAAAATTACATTTTTGACCAAAATCGACAGGTTCGGGGCTTAGGGAATTTCTCATATGCCACAAAACAGTTGAAGCTCCTGTTCAAAAATGATGCTCCGAAATCAACTTCTGTCACCTTAGTGATACATTTTGGGACAGTACCCAAAGTTTAAAGCAGAAATTGGAGCACTTTTGAAAATTTCATTTTTGACCAAAATCGACTGGTCGGGGGCTTAGGGTATTTCTCATATGCCACTAAACAGTTGAAGCTACTAAACGGTTGAAGCTCCTGTTCAAAAATGATGCTCCGAAATCAACTTCTGTCACCTTAGTGATACATTTTGGGATAGTACCTAAAGTTTAAAGCAGAAATTGGGGCACTTTGACATTTTCATTTTTGACCAAAATCGACAGGTCCGGGGCTTAGGGAATTTCTCATATGCCACTAAACGGTTGAAGCTCCTGTTCAAAAATGATGCTCCGAAATCAACTTCTGTCACCTTAGTGATACATTTTGGAATAGCACCTAAAGTTTAAAGCAGAAATTGGGTCACTTTTGACATTTTCATTTTTGACCAAAATCGACAGGTCCGGGGCTTAGGGAATTTCTCATATGCCACAAAACAGTTGAAGCTCCTGTTCAAATATGATGCTCCGAAATCAACTTCTGTCACCTTAGTGATACATTTTGGGATAGTACCTAAAGTTTAAAGCAGAAATTGGGGCACTTTTGAAATTTTCATTTTTGACCAAAATCGCCAGGTCCTGGGCATAGGGAATTTCTCATATGCCACTAAACGGTTGAAGCTCATGTTAAAAAATTGTGCTCCAAAATCAACTTCTGTCACCTTAGTGATACATTTTGGGATAGTACCTAAAGTTTAAAGCAGAAATTGGGGCACTTTTGACATTTTCATTTTTGACCAAAATCGACAGGTCCGGGGCTTAGGGAATTTCTCATATGCCACAAAACGGTTGAAGCTCCTGTTCAAAAATGATGCTCCGAAATCAACTTCTGTCACCTTAGTGATACATTTTGGGATAGTACCTAAAGTTTAAAGCAGAAATTGGGGCACTTTTGAAATTTTCATTTTTGACCAAAATCAACAGGTCCGGGGCTTAGGGAATTTCTTATATGCCACAAAACGGTTGAAGCTCCTGTTCAAAAATGATGCTCCGAAATCAACTTCTGTCACCTTAGTGATACATTTTGGGATAGTACCTAAAGTTTAAAGCAGAAATTGAGGCACTTTTGAAATTTTCATTTTTGACCAAAATCGACAGGTCCGGGGCTTAGGGAATTTCTCATATGCCACAAAACGGTTGAAGCTCCTGTTCAAAAATGATGCTCCAAAATCAACTTCTGTCACCTTAGTGATACATTTTGGGATAGTACCTAAAGTTTAAAGCAGAAATTGGAGCACTTTTGAAAATTTCATTTTTGACCAAAATCGACAGGTCCGGGCCTTAGGGAATTTCTCATATGCCACTAAACGGTTGAAGCTACTAAACGGTTGAAGCTCCTATTTAAAAATTATGCTCCGAAATCAACTTCTGTCACCTTAGTGATACATTTTGGGATAGTACCTAAAGTTTAAAGCAGAAATTGGGGCACTTTTTACATTTTCATTTTTGACCAAAATCGACAGGGCTGGGGCTTAGGGAATTTCTCATATGCCACAAAACAGTTGAAGCTCCTGTTCAAAAATGATGCTCCGAAATCAACTTCTGTCACCTTAGTGATACATTTTGGGATAGTACCTAAAGTTTAAAGCAGAAATTGGAGCACTTTTGAAAATTTCATTTTTGACCAAAATCGACAGGTCCGGGCCTTAGGGAATTTCTCATATGCCACTAAACGGTTGAAGCTACTAAACGGTTGAAGCTCCTGTTCAAAAAATATGCTCCGAAATCAACTTCTGTCACCTTAGTGATACATTTTGGGATAGTACCTAAAGTTTAAAGCAGAAATTGGGGCACTTTTGACATTTTCATTTTTGACCAAAATCGACAGGTCCGGGGCTTAGGGAATTTCTCATATGCCACAAAACGGTTGAAGCTCCTGTTCAAAAATGATGCTCCGAAATCAACTTCTGTCACCTTAGTGATACATTTTGGGATAGTACCTAAAGTTTAAAGCAGAAATTGGAGCACTTTTGAAAATTACATTTTTGACCAAAATCGACAGGTCCGGGGCTTAGGGAATTTCTCATATGCCACAAAACAGTTGAAGCTCCTGTTCAAAAATGATGCTCCGAAATCAACTTCTGTCACCTTAGTGATACATTTTGGGACAGTACCTAAAGTTTAAAGCAGAAATTGGAGCACTTTTGAAAATTTCATTTTTGACCAAAATCGACAGGTCCGGGCCCTAGGGAATTTCTCATATGCCACTAAACGGTTGAAACTACTAAACGGTTGAAGCTCCTGCTCAAAAATTATGCTCCGAAATCAACTTCTGTCACCTTAGTGATACATTTTGGGATAGTACCTAAAGTTTAAAGCAGAAATTGGGGCACTTTTTAAATTGTCATTTTTGACCAAAATCGACAGGTCCGGGGCTTAGGGAATTTCTCATATGCCACAAAACGGTTGAAGCTCCTGTTCAAAAATGATGCTCCAAAATCAACTTCTGTCACCTTAGTGATACATTTTGGGATAGTACCTAAAGTTTAAAGCAGAAATTGGAGCACTTTTGAAATCTCCATTTTTGACCAAAATCGACAGGTCCGGGGCTTAGGGAATTTCTCATATGCCACTAAACGGCTGAAGCTCCTGCTCAAAAATGATGCTCCGAAATCAACTTCTGTCACCTTAGTGATACATTTTGGGATAGTACCTAAAGTTTAAAGCAGAAATTGGGGCACTTTTTAAATTTTCATTTTTGACCAAAATCGACAGGGCTGGGGCTTAGGGAATTTCTCATATGCCACAAAACGGTTGAAGCTCCTGTTCAAAAATGATGCTCCAAAATCAACTTCTGTCACCTTAGTGATACATTTTGTGATAGTACCTAAAGTTTAAAGCAGAAATTGGAGCACTTTAGAAATTTTCATTTTTGACCAAAATCGACTGGTCGGGGGCTTAGGGTATTTCTCATATGCCACTAAACAGTTGAAGCTACTAAACGGTTGAAGCTCCTGTTCAAAAATGATGCTCCGAAATCAACTTCTGTCACCTTAGTGATACATTTTGGGATAGTACCTAAAGTTTAAAGCAGAAATTGGGGCACTTTGACATTTTCATTTTTTACCAAAATCGACAGGTCCGGGGCTTAGGGAATTTCTCATATGCCACTAAACGGTTGAAGCTCCTGTTCAAAAATGATGCTCCGAAATCAACTTCTGTCACCTTAGTGATACATTTTGGAATAGCACCTAAAGTTTAAAGCAGAAATTGGGTCACTTTTGACATTTTCATTTTTGACCAAAATCGACAGGTCCGGGGCTTAGGGAATTTCTCATATGCCACAAAACAGTTGAAGCTCCTGTTCAAATATGGTGCTCCGAAATCAACTTCTGTCACCTTAGTGATACATTTTGGGATAGTACCTAAAGTTTAAAGCAGAAATTGGGGCACTTTTGAAATTTTCATTTTTGACCAAAATCGACAGGTCCGGGGCTTATGGAATTTCTCATATGCCACTAAACAGTTGAAGCTACTAAACGGTTGAAGCTCCTGTTCAAAAATTATGCTCCGAAATCAACTTCTGTCACCTTAGTGATACATTTTGGGATAGTACCTAAAGTTTAAAGCAGAAATTGGGGCACTTTTGACATTTTAATTTTTGACCAAAATCGACAGGTCCGGGGCTTAGGGAATTTCTCATATGCCACAAAACAGTTGAAGCTCCTGTTCAAAAATGATGCTCCGAAATCAACTTCTGTCACCTTAGTGATACATTTTGGGATAGTACCTAAAGTTTAAAGCAGAAATTAGGGCACTTTTGACATTTTCATTTTTGACCAAAATCGACAGGTCCAGGGCTTAGGGAATTTCTTATATGCCACAAAACGGTTGAAGCTCCTGTTCAAAAATGATGCGCCAAAATCAACTTCTGTCACCTTAGTGATACATTTTGGGATAGTACCTAAAGTTTAAAGCAGAAATTGGGGCACTTTTGAAATTTTCATTTTTGACCAAAATCGCCAGGTCCTGGGCATAGGGAATTTCTCATATGCCACTAAACGGTTGAAGCTCATGTTAAAAAATTGTGCTCCAAAATCAACTTCTGTCACCTTAGTGATACATTTTGGGATAGTACCTAAAGTTTAAAGCAGAAATTGGGGCACTTTTGACATTTTCATTTTTGACCAAAATCGACAGGTCCGGGGCTTAGGGAATTTCTCATATGCCACAAAACGGTTGAAGCTCCTGTTCAAAAATGATGCTCCGAAATCAACTTCTGTCACCTTAGTGATACATTTTGGGATAGTACCTAAAGTTTAAAGCAGAAATTGGGGCACTTTTGAAATTTTCATTTTTGACCAAAATCAACAGGTCCGGGGCTTAGGGAATTTCTTATATGCCACAAAACGGTTGAAGCTCCTGTTCAAAAATGATGCTCCGAAATCAACTTCTGTCACCTTAGTGATACATTTTGGGATAGTACCTAAAGTTTAAAGCAGAAATTGAGGCACTTTTGAAATTTTCATTTTTGACCAAAATCGACAGGTCCGGGGCTTAGGGAATTTCTCATATGCCACAAAACGGTTGAAGCTCCTGTTCAAAAATGATGCTCCAAAATCAACTTCTGTCACCTTAGTGATACATTTTGGGATAGTACCTAAAGTTTAAAGCAGAAATTGGAGCACTTTTGAAAATTTCATTTTTGACCAAAATCGACAGGTCCGGGCCTTAGGGAATTTCTCATATGCCACTAAACGGTTGAAGCTACTAAACGGTTGAAGCTCCTATTTAAAAATTATGCTCCGAAATCAACTTCTGTCACCTTAGTGATACATTTTGGGATAGTACCTAAAGTTTAAAGCAGAAATTGGGGCACTTTTTAAATTTTCATTTTTGACCAAAATCGACAGGGCTGGGGCTTAGGGAATTTCTCATATGCCACAAAACGGTTGAAGCTCCTGTTCAAAAAGGATGCTCCGAAATCAACTTCTGTCACCTTAGTGATACATTTTGTGATAGTACCTAAAGTTTAAAGCAGAAATTGGAGCACTTTTGAAATTTCCATTTTTGACCAAAATCGACAGGTCCGGGGCTTAGGGAATTTCTCATATGCCACTAAACGGTTGAAGCTCCTGTTCAAAAATGATGCTCCGAAATCAACTTCTGTCACCTTAGTGATACATTTTGGGATAGTACCTAAAGTTTAAAGCAGAAATTGGAGCACTTTTGAAATTTCCATTTTTGACCAAAATCGACAGGTCCGGGGCTTAGGGAATTTCTCATATGCCACTAAACGGTTGAAGCTCCTGTTCAAAAATGATGCTCCGAAATCAACTTCTGTCACCTTAGTGATACATTTTGGGATAGTACCTAAAGTTTAAAGCAGAAATTGGGGCACTTTTTAAATTTTCATTTTTGACCAAAATCGACAGGGCTGGGGCTTAGGGAATTTCTCATATGCCACAAAACGGTTGAAGCTCCTGTTCAAAAATGATGCTCCGAAATCAACTTCTGTCACCTTAGTGATACATTTTGTGATAGTACCTAAAGTTTAAAGCAGAAATTGGAGCACTTTTGAAATTTTCATTTTTGACCAAAATCGACTGGTCGGGGGCTTAGGGTATTTCTCATATGCCACTAAACAGTTGAAGCTACTAAACGGTTGAAGCTCCTGTTCAAAAATTATGCTCCGAAATCAACTTCTGTCACCTTAGTGATACATTTTGTGATAGTACCTAAAGTTTAAAGCAGAAATTGGGGCACTTTTGAAATTTTCATTTTTGACCAAAATCGACTGGTCGGGGGCTTAGGGTATTTCTCATATGCCACTAAACAGTTGAAGCTACTAAACGGTTGAAGCTCCTGTTCAAAAATTATGCTCCGAAATCAACTTCTGTCACCTTAGTGATACATTTTGGGATAGTACCTAAAGTTTAAAGCAGAAATTGGGGCACTTTTGAAATTTTCATTTTTGACCAAAATCGACAGGTCCGGGGCTTATGGAATTTCTCATATGCCACTAAACGGTTGAAGCTCCTGTTCAAAAATGATGCTCCGAAATCAACTTCTGTCACCTTAGTGATACATTTTGGGATAGTAATTAAAGTTTAAAGCAGAAATTGGGGCACTTTTTAAATTTTCATTTTTGACCAAAATCGACAGGTCCAGGGCTTAGGGAATTTCTCATATGCCAGAAAACAGTTGAAGCTCCTGTTCAAAAATGATGCTCCGAAATCAACTTCTGTCACCTTAGTGATACATTTTGGGATAGTACCTAAAGTTTAAAGCAGAAATTGGGGCACTTTTGACATTTTCATTTTTGACCAAAATTGACAGGTCCGGGGCTTAGGGAATTTCTCATATGCCACTAAACGGTTGAAGCTCCTGTTCAAAAATGATGCTCCGAAATCAACTTCTGTCACCTTAGTGATACATTTTGGAATAGCACCTAAAGTTTAAAGCAGAAATTGGGTCACTTTTGACATTTTCATTTTTGACCAAAATCGACAGGTCCGGGGCTTAGGGAATTTCTCATATGCCACAAAACGGTTGAAGCTCCTGTTCAAAAATGATGCTCCGAAATCAACTTCTGTCACCTTAGTGATACATTTTGGGATAGTACCTAAAGTTTAAAGCAGAAATTGGAGCACTTTTGAAAATTTCATTTTTGACCAAAATCGACAGGTTCGGGCCTTAGGGAATTTCTCATATGCCACTAAACGGTTGAAGCTACTAAACGGTTGAAACTCCTAATTAAAAATTATGCTCCGAAATCAACTTATGTCACCGTAGTGATACATTTTGGGATAGTACCTAAAGTTTAAAGCAGAAATTGGGGCACTTTTGACATTTTCATTTTTGACCAAAATCGACAGGTCCGGGGCTTAGGGAATTTCTCATATGCCACAAAACGGTTGAAGCTCCTGTTCAAAAATGATGCTCCAAAATCAACTTCTGTCACCTTAGTGATACATTTTGGGATAGTACCTAAAGTTTAAAGCAGAAATTGGAGCACTTTTGAGATTTCCATTTTTGACCAAAATCGACAGGTCCGGGGCTTAGGGAATTTCTCATATGCCACTAAACGGTTGAAGCTCCTGTTCAAAAATGATGCTCCGAAATCAACTTCTGTCACCTTAGTGATACATTTTGGGATAGTACCTAAAGTTTAAAGCAGAAATTGGGACACTTTTTAAATTTTCATTTTTGACCAAAATCGACAGGGCTGGGGCTTAGGGAATTTCTCATATGCCACAAAATGGTTGAAGCTCCTGTTCAAAAATGATGCTCCGAAATCAACTTCTGTCACCCTAGTGATACATTTTGTGATAGTACCTAAAGTTTAAAGCAGAAATTGGAGCACTTTTGAAATTTTCATTTTTGACCAAAATCGACTGGTTGGGGGCTTAGGGTATTTCTCATATGCCACTAAACAGTTGAAGCTACTAAACGGTTGAAGCTCCTGTTCAAAAATTATGCTCCGAAATCAACTTCTGTCACCTTAGTGATACATTTTGGGATAGTACCTAAAGTTTAAAGCAGAAATTGGGGCGCTTTTGAAATTTTAATTTTTGACCAAAACCGACAGGTCCGGGGCTTAGGGAATTTCTCATATGCCACAAAACGGTTGAAGCTCCTGTTCAAAAATGATGCTCCAAAATCAACTTCTGTCACCTTAGTGATATATTTTGGGATAGCACCTAAAGTTTAAAGCAGAAATTGTGGCACTTTTGAAATTTTTATTTTTGACCAAAATCGACAGGTCCGGGGCTTAGGGAATTTCTCATATGCCACTAAACGATTGAAGCTCCTGTTCAAAAAAGATGATCCATAATCAACTTCTGTCACCTTAGTGATACATTTTGGGATAGTACCTAAAGTTTAAAGCAGAAATTGGGGCACTTTTTAAATTTTCATTTTTGACCAAAATCGACAGGGCTGGGGCTTAGGGAATTTCTCATATGCCACAAAACGGTTGAAGCTCCTGTTCAAAAATGATGCTCCAAAATCAACTTCTGTCACCTTAGTGATACATTTTGTGATAGTACCTAAAGTTTAAAGCAGAAATTGGAGCACTTTAGAAATTTTCATTTTTGACCAAAATCGACTGGTCGGGGGCTTAGGGTATTTCTCATATGCCACTAAACAGTTGAAGCTACTAAACGGTTGAAGCTCCTGTTCAAAAATGATGCTCCGAAATCAACTTCTGTCACCTTAGTGATACATTTTGGGATAGTACCTAAAGTTTAAAGCAGAAATTGGGGCACTTTGACATTTTCATTTTTGACCAAAATCGACAGGTCCGGGGCTTAGGGAATTTCTCATATGCCACTAAACGGTTGAAGCTCCTGTTCAAAAATGATGCTCCGAAATCAACTTCTGTCACCTTAGTGATACATTTTGGAATAGCACCTAAAGTTTAAAGCAGAAATTGGGTCACTTTTGACATTTTCATTTTTGACCAAAATCGACAGGTCCGGGGCTTAGGGAATTTCTCATATGCCACAAAACAGTTGAAGCTCCTGTTCAAATATGGTGCTCCGAAATCAACTTCTGTCACCTTAGTGATACATTTTGGGATAGTACCTAAAGTTTAAAGCAGAAATTGGGGCACTTTTGAAATTTTCATTTTTGACCAAAATCGACAGGTCCGGGGCTTATGGAATTTCTCATATGCCACTAAACAGTTGAAGCTACTAAACGGTTGAAGCTCCTGTTCAAAAATTATGCTCCGAAATCAACTTCTGTCACCTTAGTGATACATTTTGGGATAGTACCTAAAGTTTAAAGCAGAAATTGGGGCACTTTTGACATTTTAATTTTTGACCAAAATCGACAGGTCCGGGGCTTAGGGAATTTCTCATATGCCACAAAACAGTTGAAGCTCCTGTTCAAAAATGATGCTCCGAAATCAACTTCTGTCACCTTAGTGATACATTTTGGGATAGTACCTAAAGTTTAAAGCAGAAATTAGGGCACTTTTGACATTTTCATTTTTGACCAAAATCGACAGGTCCAGGGCTTAGGGAATTTCTTATATGCCACAAAACGGTTGAAGCTCCTGTTCAAAAATGATGCGCCAAAATCAACTTCTGTCACCTTAGTGATACATTTTGGGATAGTACCTAAAGTTTAAAGCAGAAATTGGGGCACTTTTGAAATTTTCATTTTTGACCAAAATCGCCAGGTCCTGGGCATAGGGAATTTCTCATATGCCACTAAACGGTTGAAGCTCATGTTAAAAAATTGTGCTCCAAAATCAACTTCTGTCACCTTAGTGATACATTTTGGGATAGTACCTAAAGTTTAAAGCAGAAATTGGGGCACTTTTGACATTTTCATTTTTGACCAAAATCGACAGGTCCGGGGCTTAGGGAATTTCTCATATGCCACAAAACGGTTGAAGCTCCTGTTCAAAAATGATGCTCCGAAATCAACTTCTGTCACCTTAGTGATACATTTTGGGATAGTACCTAAAGTTTAAAGCAGAAATTGGGGCACTTTTGACATTTTCATTTTTGACCAAAATCGACAGGTCCGGGGCTTAGGGAATTTCTCATATGCCACAAAACAGTTGAAGCTACTAAACGGTTGAAGCTCCTGTTCAAAAATGATGATCCAAAATCAACTTCTGTCACCTTAGTGATACATTTTGGGATAGTACCTAAAGTTTAAAGCAGAAATTGGAGCACTTTTGAAATTTCCATTTTTGACCAAAATCGACAGGTCCGGGGCTTAGGGTATTTCTCATATGCCACTAAACGGTTGAAGCTCCTGTTCAAAAATGATGCTCCGAAATCAACTTCTGTCACCTTAGTGATACATTTTGGGATAGCACCTAAAGTTTAAAGCAAAAATTGTGGCACTTTTGAAATTTTCATTTTTGACCAAAATCGACAGGTCCGGCCGGCACTTAGGGAATTTCTCATATGCCACTAAACGGTTGAAGCTCCTGTTCAAAAATGATGATCCGAAATCAACTTCTGTCACCTTAGTAATACATTTTGGGATAGTACCTAAAGTTTAAAGCAGAAATTGGGGCACTTTTGACATTTTCATTTTTGACCAAAATCGACAGGTCCGGGGCTTAGGGAATTTCTCATATGCCACAAAACGGTTGAAGCTCCTGTTCAAAAATGATGCTCCGAAATCAACTTCTGTCACCTTAGTGATACATTTTGGGATAGTACCTAAAGTTTAAAGCAGAAATTGGAGCACTTTTGAAATTTCCATTTTTGACCAAAATCGACAGGTCCGGGGCTTAGGGTATTTCTCATATGCCACTAAACGGTTGAAGCTCCTGTTCAAAAATGATGCTCCGAAATCAACTTCTGTCACCTTAGTGATACATTTTGGGATAGCACCTAAAGTTTAAAGCAAAAATTGTGGCACTTTTGAAATTTTCATTTTTGACCAAAATCGACAGGTCCGGGGCTTAGGGAATTTCTCATATGCCACTAAACGGTTGAAGCTCCAGTTCAAAAATGATGATCCGAAATCAACTTCTGTCAACTTAGTGATACATTTTGGGATAGCACCTAAAGTTTAAAGCAGAAATTGTGGCACTTTTGACATTTTCATTTTTGACCAAAATCGACAGGTCCGGGGCTTAGGGAATTTCTCATATGCCACTAAACGGTTGAAGCTCCTGTTCAAAAATGATGATCCGAAATCAACTTCTGTCACCTTAGTGATACATTTTGGGATAGTACCTAAAGTTTAAAGCAGAAATTGGGGCACTTTTGAAATTTTCATTTTTGACCAAAATCGACAGGTCCGGGGCTTAGGGAATTTCTCATATGCCACTAAACGGTTGAAGCTCCTGTTCAAAAATGATGCTCCTAAATCAACTTCTGTCACCTTAGTGATACATTTTGGGATAGCACCTAAAGTTTAAAGCAGAAATTGTGGCACTTTTGAAATTTACATTTTTGACCAAAATCGACAGGTCCGGGGCTTAGGGAATTTCTCATATGCCACAAATTGGTTGAAGCTCCTGTTCAAAAATGATGCTCCGAAATCAACTTCTGTCACCTTAGTGATACATTTTGGGATAGTACCTAAAGTTTAAAGCAGAAATTGGAGCACTTTTGAAATTTCCATTTTTGACCAAAATCGACAGGTCCGGGGCTTAGGGTATTTCTCATATGCCACTAAACGGTTGAAGCTCCTGTTCAAAAATGATGCTCCGAAATCAACTTCTGTCACCTTAGTGATACATTTTGGGATAGCACCTAAAGTTTAAAGCAGAAATTGGGGCACTTTTGAAATTTTCATTTTTGACCAAAATCGACAGGTCCGGCCGGCACTTAGGGAATTTCTCATATGCCACTAAACGGTTGAAGCTCCTGTTCAAAAATGATGATCCGAAATCAACTTCTGTCACCTTAGTAATACATTTTGGGATAGTACCTAAAGTTTAAAGCAGAAATTGGGGCACTTTTGACATTTTCATTTTTGACCAAAATCGACAGGTCCGGGGCTTAGGGAATTTCTCATATGCCACAAAACGGTTGAAGCTCCTGTTCAAAAATGATGCTCCGAAATCAACTTCTGTCACCTTAGTGATACATTTTGGGATAGTACCTAAAGTTTAAAGCAGAAATTGGAGCACTTTTGAAATTTCCATTTTTGACCAAAATCGACAGGTCCGGGGCTTAGGGTATTTCTCATATGCCACTAAACGGTTGAAGCTCCTGTTCAAAAATGATGCTCCGAAATCAACTTCTGTCACCTTAGTGATACATTTTGGGATAGCACCTAAAGTTTAAAGCAAAAATTGTGGCACTTTTGAAATTTTCATTTTTGACCAAAATCGACAGGTCCGGGGCTTAGGGAATTTCTCATATGCCACTAAACGGTTGAAGCTCCAGTTCAAAAATGATGATCCGAAATCAACTTCTGTCAACTTAGTGATACATTTTGGGATAGCACCTAAAGTTTAAAGCAGAAATTGTGGCACTTTTGACATTTTCATTTTTGACCAAAATCGACAGGTCCGGGGCTTAGGGAATTTCTCATATGCCACTAAACGGTTGAAGCTCCTGTTCAAAAATGATGATCCGAAATCAACTTCTGTCACCTTAGTGATACATTTTGGGATAGTACCTAAAGTTTAAAGCAGAAATTGGGGCACTTTTGAAATTTTCATTTTTGACCAAAATCGACAGGTCCGGGGCTTAGGGAATTTCTCATATGCCACTAAACGGTTGAAGCTCCTGTTCAAAAATGATGCTCCTAAATCAACTTCTGTCACCTTAGTGATACATTTTGGGATAGCACCTAAAGTTTAAAGCAGAAATTGTGGCACTTTTGAAATTTACATTTTTGACCAAAATCGACAGGTCCGGGGCTTAGGGAATTTCTCATATGCCACAAATTGGTTGAAGCTCCTGTTCAAAAATGATGCTCCGAAATCAACTTCTGTCACCTTAGTGATACATTTTGGGATAGTACCTAAAGTTTAAAGCAGAAATTGGTGCACTTTTGAAATTTTCATTTTTGACCAAAATCGACAGGTCCAGGGCTTAGGGAATTTCTCTTATGCCACTAAACGGTTGAAGCTCCTGTTCAAAAATGATGATCCGAAATCAACTTCTGTCACCTTAGTGATACATTTTGGGATAGTACCTAAAGTTTAAAGCAGAAATTGGTGCACTTTTGACATTTTCATTTTTGACCAAAATCGACAGGTCCGGGGCTTAGGGAATTTCTCATATGCCACAAATTGGTTGAAGCTCCTGTTCAAAAATGATGCTCCAAAATCAACTTCTGTCACCTTAGTGATACATTTTGGGATAGTACCTAAAGTTTAAAGCAGAAATTGGGGCACTTTTGAAATTTTCATTTTTGACCAAAATCGACAGGTCCGGGGCTTAGGGAATTTCTCATATGCCATAAAACGGTTGAAGCTCCTGTTCAAAAATGATGCTCCGAAATCCACTTCTGTCACCTTAGTGATACATTTTGGGATAGTACCTAAAGTTTAAAGCAGAAATTGGGGCACTTTTGAAATTTTCATTTTTGACCAAAATCGACAGGTCCGGGGCTTAGGGAATTTCTCATATGCGACTAAACGGTTGAAGCTCCTGTTCAAAAATGATACTCCGAAATCAACTTCTGTCACCTTAGTGATACATTTTGGGATAGCACCTAAAGTTTAAAGCAGAAATTGGGGCACTTTTGACATTTTCATTTTTGACCAAAATCGACGGGTCCGGGGCTTAGGGAATTTCTCATATGCCACAAAACGGTTGAAGCTACTAAACGGTTGAAGCTCCTGTTCAAAAATGATGATCCGAAATCAACTTCTGTCACCTTAGTGATACATTTTGGGATAGTACCTAAAGTTTAAAGCAGAAATTGGGGCACTTTTGAAATTTTCATTTTTGACCAAAATCGACAGGTCCGGCCGGGGCTTAGGGAATTTCTCATATGCCACTAAACGGTTGAAGCTCCTGTTCAAAAATGATGATCCGAAATCAACTTCTGTCACCTTAGTGATACATTTTGGGATAGTACCTAAAGTTTAAAGCAGAAATTGGGGCACTTTTGAAATTTTCATTTTTGACCAAAATCGACAGGTCCGGGGCTTAGGGAATTTCTCATATGCGACTAAACGGTTGAAGCTCCTGTTCAAAAATGATACTCCGAAATCTACTTCTGTCACCTTAGTGATACATTTTGGGATAGCACCTAAAGTTTAAAGCAAAACTTGTGGCACTTTTGAAATTTTCATTTTTGACCAAAATCGACAGGTCCGGGGCTTAGGGAATTTCTCATATGCCACTAAACGGTTGAAGCTCCTGTTCAAAAATGATGATCCGAAATCAACTTCTGTCACCTTAGTGATACATTTTGGGATAGTACCTAAAGTTTAAAGCAGAAATTGGGGCACTTTTGAAATTTTCATTTTTGACCAATATCGACAGGTCCGGGGCTTAGGGAATTTCTCATATGCCACAAAACGGTTGAAGCTCCTGTTCAAAAATGATGCTCCGAAATCAACTTCTGTCACCTTAGTGATACATTTTGGGATAGCACCTAAAGTTTAAAGCAGAAATTGTGGCACTTTTGAAATTTTTATTTTTGTCCAAAATCGACAGGTCCGGGGTTAAGGGAATTTCTCATATGCCACAAAACGGTTGAAGCTCCTGTTCAAAAATGATGCTCCTAAATCAACTTCTGTCACCTTAGTGATACATTTTGGGATAGTTCCTAAAGTTTAAAGCAGAAATTGGGGCACTTTTGAAATTTAAATTTTTGACCAAAATCGACAGGTCCGGGGCTTAGGGAATTTCTCATATGCCACTAAACGGTTGAAGCTTCTGTTCAAAAATGATGCTCCTAAATCAACTTCTGTCACCTTAGTGATACATTTTGGGATAGCACCTAAAGTTTAAAGCAGAAATTGGGGCACTTTTGAAATTTACATTTTTGACCAAAATCGACAGGTCCGGGGCTTAGGGAATTTCTCATATGCCACAAAACGGTTGAAGTTCCTGTTCAAAAATGATGCTCCGAAATCAACTTCTGTCACCTTAGTGATACATTTTGGGATAGTACCTAAAGTTTAAAGCAGAAATTGGTGCACTTTTGAAATTTTCATTTTTGACCAAAAATCGACAGGTCCGGGGCTTAGGGAATTTCTCATATGCGACTAAACGGTTGAAGCTCCTGTTCAAAAATGATACTCTGAAATCAACTTCTGTCACCTTAGTGATACATTTTGGGATAGCACCTAAAGTTTAAAGCAGAAATTGGGGCACTTTTGACATTTTCATTTTTGACCAAAATCGACGGGTCCGGGGCTTAGGGAATTTCTCATATGCCACAAAACGGTTGAAGCTACTAAACGGTTGAAGCTCCTGTTCAAAAATGATGATCCGAAATCAACTTCTGTCACCTTAGTAATACATTTTGGGATAGTACCTAAAGTTTAAAGCAGAAATTGGGGCACTTTTGAAATTTTCATTTTTGACCAAAATCGACAGGTCCGGGGCTTAGGGAATTTCTCATATGCCACAAAACGGTTGAAGCTCCTGTTCAAAAATGATGCTCCTAAATCAACTTCTGTCACCTTAGTGATACATTTTGGGATAGTACCTAAAGTTTAAAGCAGAAATTGGGGCACTTTTGAAATTTTCATTTTTGACCAAAATCGACAGGTCCGGGGCTTAGGGAATTTCTCATATGCCACTAAACGGTTGAAGCTCCTGTTCAAAAATGATGCTCCTAAATCAACTTCTGTCACCTTAGTGATACATTTTGGGATAGCACCTAAAGTTTAAAGCAGAAATTGTGGCACTTTTGAAATTTACATTTTTGACCAAAATCGACAGGTCCGGGGCTTAGGGAATTTCTCATATGCCACAAAACGGTTGAAGCTCCTGTTCAAAAATGATGCTCCGAAATCAACTTCTGTCACCTAAGTGATACATTTTGGGATAGTACCTAAAGTTTAAAGCAGAAATTGGGGCACTTTTGAAATTTTCATTTTTGACCAAAATCGACAGGTCCGGGGCTTAGGGAATTTCTCATATGCCACAAAACGGTTGAAGCTCCTGTTCAAAAATGATGCTCCGAAATCAACTTCTGTCACCTTAGTGATACATTTTGGGATAGTACCTAAAGTTTAAAGCAGAAATTGGTGCACTTTTGAAATTTTCATTTTTGACCAAAATCGACAGGTCCGGGGCTTAGGGAATTTCTCATATGCCACTAAACGGTTGAAGCTCCTGTTCAAAAATGATGATCCGAAATCAACTTCTGTCACCTTAGTGATACATTTTGGGATAGTACCTAAAATTTAAAGCAGAAATTGGTGCACTTTTGACATTTTCATTTTTGACCAAAATCGACAGGTCCGGGGCTTAGGGAATTTCTCATATGCCACAAAACGGTTGAAGCTCCTGTTCAAAAATGATGCTCCGAAATCAACTTCTGTCACCTTAGTGATACATTTTGGGATAGTACCTAAAGTTTAAAGCAGAAATTGGGGCACTTTTGAAATTTTCATTTTTGACCAAAATCGACTGGTCCGGGGCTTAGGGAATTTCTCATATGCGACTAAACGGTTGAAGCTCCTGTTCAAAAATGATACTCCGAAATCTACTTCTGTCACCTTAGTGATACATTTTGGGATAGCACCTAAAGTTTAAAGCAAAACTTGTGGCACTTTTGAAATTTTCATTTTTGACCAAAATCGACAGGTACGGCCGGGGCTTAGGGAATTTCTCATATGCCACTAAACGGTTGAAGCTCCTGTTCAAAAATGATGATCCGAAATCAACTTCTGTCACCTTAGTGATACATTTTGGGATAGTACCTAAAGTTTAAAGCAGAAATTGGGGCACTTTTGACATTTTCATTTTTGACCAAAATCGACAGGTCCGGGGCTTAGGGAATTTCTCATATGCGACTAAACGGTTGAAGCTCCTGTTCAAAAATGATACTCCGAAATCAACTTCTGTCACCTTAGTGATACATTTTGGGATAGCACCTAAAGTTTAAAGCAAAAATTGTGGCACTTTTGAAATTTTCATTTTTGACCAAAATCGACAGGTCCGGGGCTTAGGGAATTTCTCATATGCCACTAAACGGTTGAAGCTCCTGTTCAAAAATGATGATCCGAAATCAACTTCTGTCACCTTAGTGATACATTTTGGGTTAGTACCTAAAGTTTAAAGCAGAAATTGGGGTCACTTTTGAAATTTTCATTTTTGACCAAAATCGACACATCCGGGGCTTAGGGAATTTCTCATATGCCACAAAACGGTTGAAGCTACTAAACGGTTGAAGCTCCTGTTGAAAAATTATGCTCCGAAATCAACTTCTGTCACCTTAGTGATACATTTTGGGATAGTACCTAAAGTTTAAAGCAGAAATTGGGGCACTTTTGAAATTTTCATTTTTGACCAAAATCGACAGGTCCGGGGCTTAGGTAATTTCTCATATGCCACTAAACGGTTGAAGCTCCTGTTCAAAAATGATGATCCGAAATCAACTTCTGTCACCTTAGTAATACATTTTGGGATAGCACCTAAAGTTTAAAGCAAAAATTGTGGCACTTTTGAAATTTTCATTTTTGACCAAAATCGACAGGTCCGGGGCTTAGGGAATTTCTCATATGCCACTAAACGGTTGAAGCTCCTGTTCAAAAATGATGATCCGAAATCAACTTCTGTCACCTTAGTGATACATTTTGGGATAGTACCTAAAGTTCAAAGCAGAAATTGGGGCACTTTTGAAATTTTCATTTTTGACCAAAATCGACAGGTCCGGGGCTTAGGGAATTTCTCATATGCCACTAAACGGTTGAAGCTCCTGTTCAAAAATGATGATCCGAAATCAACTTCTGTCACCTTAGTGATACATTTTGGGATAGTACCTAAAGTTTAAAGCAGAAATTGGGGCACTTTTGAAATTTTCATTTTTGACCAAAATCGACAGGTCCGGGGCTTAGGGAATTTCTCATATGCCACTAAACGGTTGAAGCTCCTGTTCAAAAATGATGATCCGAAATCAACTTCTGTCACCTTAGTGATACATTTTGGGATAGTACCTAAAGTTTAAAGCAGAAATTGGGGCACTTTTGAAAATTTCATTTTTGACCAAAATCGACAGGTCCGGGGCTTAGGGAATTTCACATATGCCACAAAACGGTTGAAGCTCCTGTTCAAAAATGATGCTCCAAAATCAACCTCTGTCACCTTAGTGATACATTTTGGGATAGTACCTAAAGTTTAAAGAAGAAATTGGGGCACTTTTGAAATTTTCATTTTTGACCAAAATTGACAGGTCCGGGGCTTAGGGAATTTCTCATATGCCACTAAACGGTTGAAGCTCCTGTTCAAAAATTATGCTCCGAAATCAACTTCTGTCACCTTAGTGATACATTTTGGGATAGCACCTAAAGTTTAAAGCAGAAATTGGGGCACTTTTGAAATTTTCATTTTTGACCAAAATCGACGGGTCCGAGGCTTAGGGAATTTCTCATATGCCACAAAACGGTTGAAGCTACTAAACGGTTGAAGCTCCTGTTCAAAAATGATGATCCGAAATCAACTTCTGTCACCTTAGTAATACATTTTGGGATAGTACCTAAAGTTTAAAGCAGAAATTGGGGCACTTTTGAAATTTTCATTTTTGACCAAAATCGACAGGTCCGGGGCTTAGGGAATTTCTCATATGCCACAAAACGGTTGAAGCTCCTGTTCAAAAATGATGCTCCTAAATCAACTTCTGTCACCTTAGTGATACATTTTGGGATAGTACCTAAAGTTTAAAGCAGAAATTGGGGCACTTTTGAAATTTTCATTTTTGACCAAAATCGACAGGTCCGGGGCTTAGGGAATTTCTCATATGCCACTAAACGGTTGAAGCTCCTGTTCAAAAATGATGCTCCTAAATCAACTTCTGTCACCTTAGTGATACATTTTGGGATAGTACCTAAAGTTTAAAGCAGAAATTGGGGCACTTTTGAAATTTTCATTTTTGACCAAAATCGGCAGGTCCGGGGCTTAGGGAATTTCTCATATGCCACTAAACGGTTGAAGCTCCTGTTCAAAAATGATGATCCGAAATCAACTTCTGTCACCTTAGTGATACATTTTGGGATAGCACCTAAAGTTTAAAGCAGAAATTGTGGCACTTTTGAAATTTTCATTTTTGACCAAAATCGACAGGTCCGGGGCTTAGGGAATTTCTCATATGCCACTAAACGGTTGAAGCTCCTGTTCAAAAATGATGATCCGAAATCAACTTCTGTCACCTTAGTAATACATTTTGGGATAGTACCTAAAGTTTAAAGCAGAAATTGGTGCACTTTTGACATTTTCATTTTTGACCAAAATCGACAGGTCCGGGGCTTAGGGAATTTCTCATATGCCACAAAACGGTTGAAGCTCCTGTTCAAAAATGATGCTCCAAAATCAACTTCTGTCACCTTAGTGATACATTTTGGGATAGTACCTAAAGTTTAAAGCAGAAATTGGGGCACTTTTGAAATTTTCATTTTTGACCAAAATCGACAGGTTCGGGGCTTAGGGAATTTCTCATATGCCACTAAACGGTTGAAGCTCCTGTTCAAAAATGATGCTCCTAAATCAACTTCTGTCACCTTAGTGATACATTTTGGGATAGCACCTAAAGTTTAAAGCAGAAATTGTGGCACTTTTGAAATTTACATTTTTGACCAAAATCGACAGGTCCGGGGCTTAGGGAATTTCTCATATGCCACAAAACGGTTGAAGCTCCTGTTCAAAAATGATGCTCCGAAATCAACTTCTGTCACCTTAGTGATACATTTTGGGATAGTACCTAAAGTTTAAAGCAGAAATTGGTGCACTTTTGAAATTTTCATTTTTGACCAAAATCGACAGGTCCAGGGCTTAGGGAATTTCTCATATGCCACAAAACGGTTGAAGCTTCTGTTCAAAAATGATGCTCCTAAATCAACTTCTGTCACCTTAGTGATACATTTTGGGATAGTACCTAAAGTTTAAAGCAGAAATTGGGGCACTTTTGAAATTTTCATTTTTGACCAAAATCGACAGGTCTGGGGCTTAGGGAATTTCTCATATGCCACTAAACGGTTGAAGCTCCTGTTCAAAAATGATGCTCCTAAATCAACTTCTGTCACCTTAGTGATACATTTTGGGATAGTACCTAAAGTTTAAAGTAGAAATTGGGGCACTTTTGAAATTTTCATTTTTGACCAAAATCGACAGGTCCGGGGCTTAGGGAATTTCTCATATGCCACTAAACGGTTGAAGCTCCTGTTCAAAAATGATGATCCGAAATCAACTTCTGTCACCTTAGTAATACATTTTGGGATAGTACCTAAAGTTTAAAGCAGAAATTGGTGCACTTTTGACATTTTCATTTTTGACCAAAATCGACAGGTCCGGGGCTTAGGGAATTTCTCATATGCCACAAAACGGTTGAAGCTCCAGTTCAAAAATGATGCTCCAAAATCAACTTCTGTCACCTTAGTGATACATTTTGGGATAGTACCTAAAGTTTAAAGCAGAAATTGGGGCACTTTTGAAATTTTCATTTTTGACCAAAATCGACAGGTCCGGGGCTTAGGGAATTTCTCATATGCCACTAAACGGTTGAAGCTCCTGTTCAAAAATGATGATCCGAAATCAACTTCTATCACCTTAGTGATACATTTTGGGATAGTACCTAAAGTTTAAAGCAGAAATTGGGGCACTTTTGAAATTTTTATTTTTGACCAAAATCGACAGGTCCGGGTCTTAGGGTATTTCTCATATGCCACTAAACGGTTGAAGCTCCTGTTCAAAAATGATGATCCGAAATCAACTTCTGTCACCTTAGTGATACATTTTGGGATAGTACCTAAAGTTTAAAGCAGAAATTGGGGCACTTTTGAAATTTTCATTTTTGACCAAAATCGACAGGTCCGGGGCTTAGGGAATTTCTCATATGCCACAAAACGGTTGAAGCTCCTGTTCAAAAATGATGCTCCGAAATCAACTTCTGTCACCTAAGTGATACATTTTGGGATAGCACCTAAAGTTTAAAGCAGAAATTGTGGCACTTTTGAAATTTACATTTTTGACCAAAATCGACAGGTCCGGCCGGGGCTTAGGGAATTTCTCATATGCCACTAAACGGTTGAAGCTCCTGTTCAAAAATGATGATCCGAAATCAACTTCTGTCACCTTAGTGATACATTTTGGGATAGTACCTAAAGTTTAAAGCAGAAATTGGGGCACTTTTGAAATTTTCATTTTTGACCAAAATCGACAGGTCCGGGGCTTAGGGAATTTCTCATATGCCACTAAACGGTTGAAGCTCCTGTTCAAAAATGATGATCCGAAATCAACTTCTGTCACCTTAGTGATACATTTTGGGATAGTACCTAAAGTTTAAAGCAGAAATTGGGGCACTTTTGAAATTTTCATTTTTGACCAAAATCGACAGGTGCGGGGCTTAGGGAATTTCTCATATGCCACTAAACGGTTGAAGCTCCTGTTCAAAAATGATGATCCGAAATCAACTTCTGTCACCTTAGTGATACATTTTGGGATAGCACCTAAAGTTTAAAGCAGAAATTGTGGCACTTTTGAAATTTTCATTTTTGACCAAAATCGACAGGTCCGGGGCTTAGGGAATTTCTCATATGCCACTAAACGGTTGAAGCTCCTGTTCAAAAATGATGATCCGAAATCAACTTCTGTCACCTTAGTGATACATTTTGGGATAGTACCTAAAGTTTAAAGCAGAAATTGGGGCACTTTTGAAATTTTCATTTTTGACCAAAATCGACAGGTCCGGGGCTTAGGGAATTTCTCATATGCCACTAAACGGTTGAAGCTCCTGTTCAAAAATGATGCTCCGAAATCAACTTCTGTCACCTTAGTGATACATTTTGGGATAGCACCTAAAGTTTAAAGCAGAAATTGTGGCACTTTTGAAATTTTTATTTTTGACCAAAATCGACAGGTCCGGGTCTTAGGGTATTTCTCATATGCCACTAAACGGTTGAAGCTCCTGTTCAAAAATGATGATCCGAAATCAACTTCTGTCACCTTAGTGATACATTTTGGGATAGTACCTAAAGTTTAAAGCAGAAATTGGGGCACTTTTGAAATTTTCATTTTTGACCAAAATCGACAGGTCCGGGGCTTAGGGAATTTCTCATATGCCACTAAACGGTTGAAGCTCCTGTTCAAAAATGATGATCCGAAATCAACTTCTGTCACCTTAGTGATACATTTTGGGATAGTACCTAAAGTTTAAAGCAGAAATTGGGGCACTTTTGAAAATTTCATTTTTGACCAAAATCGACAGGTCCGGGGCTTAGGGAATTTCTCATATGCCACAAAACGGTTGAAGCTCCTGTTCAAAAATGATGCTCCAAAATCAACCTCTGTCACCTTAGTGATACATTTTGGGATAGTACCTAAAGTTTAAAGCAGAAATTGGGGCACTTTTGAAATTTTCATTTTTGACCAAAATTGACAGGTCCGGGGCTTAGGGAATTTCTCATATGCCACTAAACGGTTGAAGCTCCTGTTCAAAAATTATGCTCCGAAATCAACTTCTGTCACCTTAGTGATACATTTTGGGATAGCACCTAAAGTTTAAAGCAGAAATTGGGGCACTTTTGAAATTTTCATTTTTGACCAAAATCGACGGGTCCGAGGCTTAGGGAATTTCTCATATGCCACAAAACGGTTGAAGCTACTAAAAGGTTGAAGCTCCTGTTCAAAAATGATGATCCGAAATCAACTTCTGTCACCTTAGTAATACATTTTGGGATAGTACCTAAAGTTTAAAGCAGAAATTGGGGCACTTTTGAAATTTTCATTTTTGACCAAAATCGACAGGTCCGGGGCTTAGGGAATTTCTCATATGCCACAAAACGGTTGAAGCTTCTGTTCAAAAATGATGCTCCTAAATCAACTTCTGTCACCTTAGTGATACATTTTGGGATAGTACCTAAAGTTTAAAGCAGAAATTGGGGCACTTTTGAAATTTTCATTTTTGACCAAAATCGACAGGTCTGGGGCTTAGGGAATTTCTCATATGCCACTAAACGGTTGAAGCTCCTGTTCAAAAATGATGCTCCTAAATCAACTTCTGTCACCTTAGTGATACATTTTGGGATAGTACCTAAAGTTTAAAGTAGAAATTGGGGCACTTTTGAAATTTTCATTTTTGACCAAAATCGACAGGTCCGGGACTTAGGGAATTTCTCATATGCCACTAAACGGTTGAAGCTCCTGTTCAAAAATGATGATCCGAAATCAACTTCTGTCACCTTAGTAATACATTTTGGGATAGTACCTAAAGTTTAAAGCAGAAATTGGTGCACTTTTGACATTTTCATTTTTGACCAAAATCGACAGGTCCGGGGCTTAGGGAATTTCTCATATGCCACAAAACGGTTGAAGCTCCAGTTCAAAAATGATGCTCCAAAATCAACTTCTGTCACCTTAGTGATACATTTTGGGATAGTACCTAAAGTTTAAAGCAGAAATTGGGGCACTTTTGAAATTTTCATTTTTGACCAAAATCGACAGGTCCGGGGCTTAGGGAATTTCTCATATGCCACTAAACGGTTGAAGCTCCTGTTCAAAAATGATGATCCGAAATCAACTTCTATCACCTTAGTGATACATTTTGGGATAGTACCTAAAGTTTAAAGCAGAAATTGGGGCACTTTTGAAATTTTTATTTTTGACCAAAATCGACAGGTCCGGGTCTTAGGGTATTTCTCATATGCCACTAAACGGTTGAAGCTCCTGTTCAAAAATGATGATCCGAAATCAACTTCTGTCACCTTAGTGATACATTTTGGGATAGTACCTAAAGTTTAAAGCAGAAATTGGGGCACTTTTGAAATTTTTATTTTTGACCAAAATCGACAGGTCCGGGGCTTAGGGAATTTCTCATATGCCACTAAACGGTTGAAGCTCCTGTTCAAAAATGATGATCCGAAATCAACTTCTGTCACCTTAGTGATACATTTTGGGATAGTACCTAAAGTTTAAAGCAGAAATTGGGGCACTTTTGAAATTTTCATTTTTGACCAAAATCGACAGGTCCGGGGCTTAGGGAATTTCTCATATGCCACTAAACGGTTGAAGCTCCTGTTCAAAAATGATGCTCCGAAATCAACTTCTGTCACCTTAGTGATACATTTTGGGATAGCACCTAAAGTTTAAAGCAGAAATTGTGGCACTTTTGAAATTTTTATTTTTGACCAAAATCGACAGGTCCGGGTCTTAGGGTATTTCTCATATGCCACTAAACGGTTGAAGCTCCTGTTCAAAAATGATGATCCGAAATCAACTTCTGTCACCTTAGTGATACATTTTGGGATAGTACCTAAAGTTTAAAGCAGAAATTGGGGCACTTTTGAAATTTTCATTTTTGACCAAAATCGACAGGTCCGGGGCTTAGGGAATTTCTCATATGCCACAAAACGGTTGAAGCTCCTGTTCAAAAATGATGCTCCAAAATCAACCTCTGTCACCTTAGTGATACATTTTGGGATAGTACCTAAAGTTTAAAGCAGAAATTGGGGCACTTTTGAAATTTTCATTTTTGACCAAAATTGACAGGTCCGGGGCTTAGGGAATTTCTCATATGCCACTAAACGGTTGAAGCTCCTGTTCAAAAATTATGCTCCGAAATCAACTTCTGTCACCTTAGTGATACATTTTGGGATAGCACCTAAAGTTTAAAGCAGAAATTGGGGCACTTTTGACATTTTCATTTTTGACCAAAATCGACGGGTCCGGGGCTTAGGGAATTTCTCATATGCCACAAAATGGTTGAAGCTTACTAAACGTTTGAAGCTCCTGTTCAAAAATGATGATCCGAAATCAACTTCTGTCACCTTAGTAATACATTTTGGGATAGTACCTAAAGTTTAAAGCAGAAATTGGGGCACTTTTGAAATTTTCATTTTTGACCAAAATTGACAGGTCCGGGGCTTAGGGAATTTCTCATATGCCACTAAACGGTTGAAGCTCCTGTTCAAAAATTATGCTCCGAAATCAACTTCTGTCACCTTAGTGATACATTTTGGGATAGCACCTAAAGTTTAAAGCAGAAATTGGGGCACTTTTGAAATTTTCATTTTTGACCAAAATCGACAGGTCCGGGGCTTAGGGAATTTCTCATATGCCACAAAACGGTTGAAGCTCCTGTTCAAAAATGATGCTCCGAAATCAACTTCAGTCACCTTAGTGATACATTTTGGGATAGTACCTAAAGTTTAAAGCAGAAATTGGGGCACTTTTGAAATTTTCATTTTTGACCAAAATCGACAGGTCCGGGGCTTAGGGAATTTCTCATATGCCACAAAACGGTTGAAGCTCCTGTTCAAAAATGATGCTCCAAAATCAACCTCTGTCACCTTAGTGATATATTTTGGGATAGTACCTAAAGTTTAAAGCAGAAATTGGGGCACTTTTGAAATTTTCATTTTTGACCAAAATTGACAGGTCCGGGGCTTAGGGAATTTCTCATATGCCACTAAACGGTTGAAGCTCCTGTTCAAAAATTATGCTCCGAAATCAACTTCTGTCACCTTAGTGATACATTTTGGGATAGCACCTAAAGTTTAAAGCAGAAATTGGGGCACTTTTGAAATTTTCATTTTTGACCAAAATCGACGGGTCCGAGCCTTAGGGAATTTCTCATATGCCACAAAACGGTTGAAGCTACTAAAAGGTTGAAGCTCCTGTTCAAAAATGATGATCCGAAATCAACTTCTGTCACCTTAGTAATACATTTTGGGATAGTACCTAAAGTTTAAAGCAGAAATTGGGGCACTTTTGAAATTTTCATTTTTGACCAAAATCGACAGGTCCGGGGCTTAGGGAATTTCTCATATGCCACAAAACGGTTGAAGCTCCTGTTCAAAAATGATGCTCCTAAATCAACTTCTGTCACCTTAGTGATACATTTTGGGATAGTACCTAAAGTTTAAAGCAGAAATTGGGGCACTTTTGAAATTTTCATTTTTGACCAAAATCGACAGGTCTGGGGCTTAGGGAATTTCTCATATGCCACTAAACGGTTGAAGCTGCTGTTCAAAAATGATGCTCCTAAATCAACTTCTGTCACCTTAGTGATACATTTTGGGATAGTACCTAAAGTTTAAAGCAGAAATTGGTGCACTTTTGACATTTTCATTTTTGACCAAAATCGACAGGTCCGGGGCTTAGGGAATTTCTCATATGCCACAAAACGGTTGAAGCTCCAGTTCAAAAATGATGCTCCAAAATCAACTTCTGTCACCTTAGTGATACATTTTGGGATAGTACCTAAAGTTTAAAGCAGAAATTGGGGCACTTTTGAAATTTTCATTTTTGACCAAAATCGACAGGTCCGGGGCTTAGGGTATTTCTCATATGCCACTAAACGGTTGAAGCTCCTGTTCAAAAATGATGATCCGAAATCAACTTCTGTCACCTTAGTGATACATTTTGGGATAGTACCTAAAGTTTAAAGCAGAAATTGGGGCACTTTTGAAATTTTTATTTTTGACCAAAATCGACAGGTCCGGAGCTTAGGGAATTTCTCATATGCCACTAAACGGTTGAAGCTCCTGTTCAAAAATGATGATCCGAAATCAACTTCTGTCACCTTAGTGATACATTTTGGGATAGTACCTAAAGTTTAAAGCAGAAATTGGGGCACTTTTGAAATTTTCATTTTTGACCAAAATCGACAGGTCTAAACGGTTGAAGCTCCTGTTCAAAAATGATGCTCCGAAATCAACTTCTGTCACCTTAGTGATACATTTTGGGATAGCACCTAAAGTTTAAAGCAGAAATTGTGGCACTTTTGAAATTTTTATTTTTGACCAAAATCGACAGGTCCGGGTCTTAGGGTATTTCTCATATGCCACTAAACGGTTGAAGCTCCTGTTCAAAAATGATGATCCGAAATCAACTTCTGTCACCTTAGTGATACATTTTGGGATAGTACCTAAAGTTTATAGCAGAAATTGGGGCACTTTTGAAATTTTCATTTTTGACCAAAATCGACAGGTCCGGGGCTTAGGGAATTTCTCATATGCCACAAAACGGTTGAAGCTCCTGTTCAAAAATGATGCTCCAAAATCAACCTCTGTCACCTTAGTGATACATTTTGGGATAGTACCTAAAGTTTAAAGCAGAAATTGGGGCACTTTTGAAATTTTCATTTTTGACCAAAATTGACAGGTCCGGGGCTTAGGGAATTTCTCATATGCCACTAAATGGTTGAAGCTCCTGTTCAAAAATTATGCTCCGAAATCAACTTCTGTCACCTTAGTGATACATTTTGGGATAGCACCTAAAGTTTAAAGCAGAAATTGGGGCACTTTTGACATTTTCATTTTTGACCAAAATCGACGGGTCCGGGGCTTAGGGAATTTCTCATATGCCACAAAATGGTTGAAGCTTACTAAACGTTTGAAGCTCCTGTTCAAAAATGATGATCCGAAATCAACTTCTGTCACCTTAGTAATACATTTTGGGATAGTACCTAAAGTTTAAAGCAGAAATTGGGGCACTTTTGAAATTTTCATTTTTTGACCAAAATCGACAGGTTCGGGGCTTAGGGAATTTCTCATATGCCACAAAACGGTTGAAGCTCCTGTTCAAAAATGATGCTCCTAAATCAACTTCTGTCACCTTAGTGATACATTTTGGGATAGTACCTAAAGTTTAAAGCAGAAATTGGGGCACTTTTGAAATTTTCATTTTGACCAAAATCGACAGATCCGGGGCTTAGGGAATTTCTCATATGCCACAAAACGGTTGAAGCTCCTGTTCAAAAATGATGCTCCGAAATCAACTTCAGTCACCTTAGTGATACATTTTGGGATAGTACCTAAAGTTTAAAGCAGAAATTGGGGCACTTTTGAAATTTTCATTTTTGACCAAAATCGACAGGTCCGGGGCTTAGGGAATTTCTCATATGCGACTAAACGGTTGAAGCTCCTGTTCAAAAATGATACTCCGAAATCAACTTCTGTCACCTTAGTGATACATTTTGGGATAGCACCTAAAGTTTAAAGCAAAAATTGTGGCACTTTTGAAATTTTCATTTTTGACCAAAATCGACATGTCCGGGGCTTAGGGAATTTCTCATATTCCACTAAAAAGTTGAAGCTCCTGTTCAAAAATGATGATCCGAAATCAACTTCTGTCACCTTAGTGATACATTTTGGGATAGTACCTAAAGTTTAAAGCAGAAATTGGGGCACTTTTGAAATTTTCATTTTTGACTAAAATCGACAGGTCCGGGGCTTAGGGAATTTCTCATATGCCACAAAACGGTTGAAGCTACTAAACGGTTGAAGCTCCTGTTCAAAAATTATGCTCCGAAATCAACTTCTGTCACCTTAGTGATACATTTTGGGATAGTACCTAAAGTTTAAAGCAGAAATTGGGGCACTTTTGAAATTTTCATTTTTGACCAAAATCGACAGGTCCGGGGCTTAGGGAATTTCTCATATGCCACAAAACGGTTGAAGCTCCTGTTCAAAAATGATGCTCCGAAATCAACTTCAGTCACCTTAGTGATACATTTTGGGATAGTACCTAAAGTTTAAAGCAGAAATTGGGGCACTTTTGAAATTTTCATTTTTGACCAAAATCGACAGTTCCGGGGCTTAGGGAATTTCTCATATGCCACAAAACGGTTGAAGCTCCTGTTCAAAAATGATGCTCCAAAATCAACCTCTGTCACCTTAGTGATACATTTTGGGATAGTACCTAAAGTTTAAAGCAGAAATTGGGGCACTTTTGAAATTTTCATTTTTGACCAAAATTGACAGGTCCGGGGCTTAGGGAATTTCTCATATGCCACTAAACGGTTGAAGCTCCTGTTCAAAAATTATGCTCCGAAATCAACTTCTGTCACCTTAGTGATACATTTTGGGATAGCACCTAAAGTTTAAAGCAGAAATTGGGGCACTTTTGAAATTTTCATTTTTGACCAAAATCGACGGGTCCGAGCCTTAGGGAATTTCTCATATGCCACAAAACGGTTGAAGCTACTAAAAGGTTGAAGCTCCTGTTCAAAAATGATGATCCGAAATCAACTTCTGTCACCTTAGTAATACATTTTGGGATAGTACCTAAAGTTTAAAGCAGAAATTGGGGCACTTTTGAAATTTTCATTTTTGACCAAAATCGACAGGTCCGGGGCTTAGGGAATTTCTCATATGCCACAAAACGGTTGAAGCTCCTGTTCAAAAATGATGCTCCTAAATCAACTTCTGTCACCTTAGTGATACATTTTGGGATAGTACCTAAAGTTTAAAGCAGAAATTGGGGCACTTTTGAAATTTTCATTTTTGACCAAAATCGACAGGTCTGGGGCTTAGGGAATTTCTCATATGCCACTAAACGGTTGAAGCTCCTGTTCAAAAATGATGCTCCTAAATCAACTTCTGTCACCTTAGTGATACATTTTGGGATAGTACCTAAAGTTTAAAGCAGAAATTGGTGCACTTTTGACATTTTCATTTTTGACCAAAATCGACAGGTCCGGGGCTTAGGGAATTTCTCATATGCCACAAAACGGTTGAAGCTCCAGTTCAAAAATGATGCTCCAAAATCAACTTCTGTCACCTTAGTGATACATTTTGGGATAGTACCTAAAGTTTAAAGCAGAAATTGGGGCACTTTTGAAATTTTCATTTTTGACCAAAATCGACAGGTCCGGGGCTTAGGGAATTTCTCATATGCCACTAAACGGTTGAAGCTCCTGTTCAAAAATGATGATCCGAAATCAACTTCTATCACCTTAGTGATACATTTTGGGATAGTACCTAAAGTTTAAAGCAGAAATTGGGGCACTTTTGAAATTTTTATTTTTGACCAAAATCGACAGGTCCGGGTCTTAGGGTATTTCTCATATGCCACTAAACGGTTGAAGCTCCTGTTCAAAAATGATGATCCGAAATCAACTTCTGTCACCTTAGTGATACATTTTGGGATAGTACCTAAAGTTTAAAGCAGAAATTGGGGCACTTTTGAAATTTTTATTTTTGACCAAAATCGACAGGTCCGGGGCTTAGGGAATTTCTCATATGCCACTAAACGGTTGAAGCTCCTGTTCAAAAATGATGATCCGAAATCAACTTCTGTCACCTTAGTGATACATTTTGGGATAGTACCTAAAGTTTAAAGCAGAAATTGGGGCACTTTTGAAATTTTCATTTTTGACCAAAATCGACAGGTCTAAACGGTTGAAGCTCCTGTTCAAAAATGATGCTCCGAAATCAACTTCTGTCACCTTAGTGATACATTTTGGGATAGCACCTAAAGTTTAAAGCAGAAATTGTGGCACTTTTGAAATTTTTATTTTTGACCAAAATCGACAGGTCCGGGTCTTAGGGTATTTCTCATATGCCACTAAACGGTTGAAGCTCCTGTTCAAAAATGATGATCCGAAATCAACTTCTGTCACCTTAGTGATACATTTTGGGATAGTACCTAAAGTTTAAAGCAGAAATTGGGGCACTTTTGAAATTTTCATTTTTGACCAAAATCGACAGGTCCGGGGCTTAGGGAATTTCTCATATGCCACAAAACGGTTGAAGCTCCTGTTCAAAAATGATGCTCCAAAATCAACCTCTGTCACCTTAGTGATACATTTTGGGATAGTACCTAAAGTTTAAAGCAGAAATTGGGGCACTTTTGAAATTTTCATTTTTGACCAAAATTGACAGGTCCGGGGCTTAGGGAATTTCTCATATGCCACTAAACGGTTGAAGCTCCTGTTCAAAAATTATGCTCCGAAATCAACTTCTGTCACCTTAGTGATACATTTTGGGATAGCACCTAAAGTTTAAAGCAGAAATTGGGGCACTTTTGACATTTTCATTTTTGACCAAAATCGACGGGTCCGGGGCTTAGGGAATTTCTCATATGCCACAAAATGGTTGAAGCTTACTAAACGTTTGAAGCTCCTGTTCAAAAATGATGATCCGAAATCAACTTCTGTCACCTTAGTAATACATTTTGGGATAGTACCTAAAGTTTAAAGCAGAAATTGGGGCACTTTTGAAATTTTCATTTTTTGACCAAAATCGACAGGTTCGGGGCTTAGGGAATTTCTCATATGCCACAAAACGGTTGAAGCTCCTGTTCAAAAATGATGCTCCTAAATCAACTTCTGTCACCTTAGTGATACATTTTGGGATAGTACCTAAAGTTTAAAGCAGAAATTGGGGCACTTTTGAAATTTTCATTTTTGACCAAAATCGACAGGTCCGGGGCTTAGGGAATTTCTCATATGCGACTAAACGGTTGAAGCTCCTGTTCAAAAATGATACTCCGAAATCAACTTCTGTCACCTTAGTGATACATTTTGGGATAGTACCTAAAGTTTAAAGCAGAAATTGGGGCACTTTTGAAATTTTCATTTTTGACTAAAATCGACAGGTCCGGGGCTTAGGGAATTTCTCATATGCCACAAAACGGTTGAAGCTACTAAACGGTTGAAGCTCCTGTTCAAAAATTATGCTCCGAAATCAACTTCTGTCACCTTAGTGATACATTTTGGGATAGTACCTAAAGTTTAAAGCAGAAATTGGGGCACATTTGAAATTTTAATTTTTGACCAAAATCGACAGGTCCGGGGCTTAGGGAATTTCTCATATGCGACTAAACGGTTCAAAAATGATACTCCGAAATCAACTTCTGTCACCATAGTGATACATTTTGGGATAGCACCTAAAGTTTAAAGCAAAAATTGTGGCACTTTTGAAATTTTCATTTTTGACCAAAATCGACAGGTCCGGGGCTTAGGGAATTTCTCATATGCCACTAAACGGTTGAAGCTCCTGTTCAAAAATGATGATCCGAAATCAACTTCTGTCACCTTAGTAATACATTTTGGGATAGTACCTAAAGTTTAAAGCAGAAATTGGTGCACTTTTGACATTTTCATTTTTGACCAAAATCGACAGGTCCGGGGCTTAGGGAATTTCTCATATGCCACAAAACGGTTGAAGCTCCTGTTCAAAAATGATGCTCCAAAATCAACTTCTGTCACCTTAGTGATACATTTTGGGATAGTACCTAAAGTTTAAAGCAGAAATTGGGGCACTTTTGAAATTTTCATTTTTGACCAAAATCGACAGGTCCAGGGCTTAGGGAATTTCTCATATGCCACAAAACGGTTGAAGCTCCTGTTCAAAAATGATGCTCCGAAATCAACTTCTGTCACCTTAGTGATACATTTTGGGATAGTACCTAAAGTTTAAAGCAGAAATTGGGGCACATTTGAAATTTTAATTTTTGACCAAAATCGACAGGTCCGGGGCTTAGGGAATTTCTCATATGCGACTAAACGGTTCAAAAATGATACTCCGAAATCAACTTCTGTCACCATAGTGATACATTTTGGGATAGCACCTAAAGTTTAAAGCAAAAATTGTGGCACTTTTGAAATTTTCATTTTTGACCAAAATCGACAGGTCCGGGGCTTAGGGAATTTCTCTTATGCGACTAAACGGTTCAAAAATGATACTCCGAAATCAACTTCTGTCACCATAGTGATACATTTTGGGATAGCACCTAAAGTTTAAAGCAAAAATTGTGGCACTTTTGAAATTTTCATTTTTGACCAAAATCGACAGGTCCGGGGCTTAGGGAATTTCTCATATGCCACTAAACGGTTGAAGCTCCTGTTCAAAAATGATGATCCGAAATCAACTTCTGTCACCTTAGTGATACATGTTGGGATAGTACCTAAAGTTCAAAGCAGAAATTGGGGCACTTTTGAAATTTTCATTTTTGACCAAAATCGACAGGTCCGGGGCTTAGGGACTTTCTCATATGCCACTAAACGGTTGAAGCTCCTGTTCAAAAATGATGATCCGAAATCAACTTCTGTCACCTTAGTGATACATTTTGGGATAGTACCTAAAGTTTAAAGCAGAAATTGGGGCACTTTTGAAATTTTTATTTTTGACCAAAATCGACAGGTCCGGGTCTTAGGGGTATTTCTCATATGCCACTAAACGGTTGAAGCTCCTGTTCAAAAATGATGATCCGAAATCAACTTCTGTCACCTTAGTGATACATTTTGGGATAGTACCTAAAGTTTAAAGCAGAAATTGGTGCACTTTTGACATTTTCATTTTTGACCAAAATCGACAGGTCCGGGGCTTAGGGAATTTCTCATATGCCACAAAACGGTTGAAGCTCCAGTTCAAAAATGATGCTCCAAAATCAACTTCTGTCACCTTAGTGATACATTTTGGGATAGTACCTAAAGTTTAAAGCAGAAATTGGGGCACTTTTGAAATTTTCATTTTTGACCAAAATCGACAGGTCCGGGGCTTAGGGAATTTCTCATATGCCACTAAACGGTTGAAGCTCCTGTTCAAAAATGATGATCCGAAATCAACTTCTATCACCTTAGTGATACATTTTGGGATAGTACCTAAAGTTTAAAGCAGAAATTGGGGCACTTTTGAAATTTTTATTTTTGACCAAAATCGACAGGTCCGGGTCTTAGGGTATTTCTCATATGCCACTAAACGGTTGAAGCTCCTGTTCAAAAATGATGATCCGAAATCAACTTCTGTCACCTTAGTGATACATTTTGGGATAGTACCTAAAGTTTAAAGCAGAAATTGGGGCACTTTTGAAATTTTTATTTTTGACCAAAATCGACAGGTCCGGAGCTTAGGGAATTTCTCATATGCCACTAAACGGTTGAAGCTCCTGTTCAAAAATGATGATCCGAAATCAACTTCTGTCACCTTAGTGATACATTTTGGGATAGTACCTAAAGTTTAAAGCAGAAATTGGGGCACTTTTGAAATTTTCATTTTTGACCAAAATCGACAGGTCTAAACGGTTGAAGCTCCTGTTCAAAAATGATGCTCCGAAATCAACTTCTGTCACCTTAGTGATACATTTTGGGATAGCACCTAAAGTTTAAAGCAGAAATTGTGGCACTTTTGAAATTTTTATTTTTGACCAAAATCGACAGGTCCGGGTCTTAGGGTATTTCTCATATGCCACTAAACGGTTGAAGCTCCTGTTCAAAAATGATGATCCGAAATCAACTTCTGTCACCTTAGTGATACATTTTGGGATAGTACCTAAAGTTTAAAGCAGAAATTGGGGCACTTTTGAAATTTTCATTTTTGACCAAAATCGACAGGTCCGGGGCTTAGGGAATTTCTCATATGCCACAAAACGGTTGAAGCTCCTGTTCAAAAATGATGCTCCAAAATCAACCTCTGTCACCTTAGTGATACATTTTGGGATAGTACCTAAAGTTTAAAGCAGAAATTGGGGCACTTTTGAAATTTTCATTTTTGACCAAAATTGACAGGTCCGGGGCTTAGGGAATTTCTCATATGCCACTAAACGGTTGAAGCTCCTGTTCAAAAATTATGCTCCGAAATCAACTTCTGTCACCTTAGTGATACATTTTGGGATAGCACCTAAAGTTTAAAGCAGAAATTGGGGCACTTTTGACATTTTCATTTTTGACCAAAATCGACGGGTCCGGGGCTTAGGGAATTTCTCATATGCCACAAAATGGTTGAAGCTTACTAAACGTTTGAAGCTCCTGTTCAAAAATGATGCTCCTAAATCAACTTCTGTCACCTTAGTGATACATTTTGGGATAGTACCTAAAGTTTAAAGCAGAAATTGGGGCACTTTTGAAATTTTCATTTTTGACCAAAATCGACAGATCCGGGGCTTAGGGAATTTCTCATATGCCACAAAACGGTTGAAGCTCCTGTTCAAAAATGATGCTCAGAAATCAACTTCAGTCACCTTAGTGATACATTTTGGGATAGTACCTAAAGTTTAAAGCAGAAATTGGGGCACTTTTGAAATTTTCATTTTTGACCAAAATCGACAGGTCCGGGGCTTAGGGAATTTCTCATATGCGACTAAACGGTTGAAGCTCCTGTTCAAAAATGATACTCCGAAATCAACTTCTGTCACCTTAGTGATACATTTTGGGATAGCACCTAAAGTTTAAAGCAAAAATTGTGGCACTTTTGAAATTTTCATTTTTGACCAAAATCGACATGTCCGGGGCTTAGGGAATTTCTCATATTCCACTAAAAAGTTGAAGCTCCTGTTCAAAAATGATGATCCGAAATCAACTTCTGTCACCTTAGTGATACATTTTGGGATAGTACCTAAAGTTTAAAGCAGAAATTGGGGCACTTTTGAAATTTTCATTTTTGACTAAAATCGACAGGTCCGGGGCTTAGGGAATTTCTCATATGCCACAAAACGGTTGAAGCTACTAAACGGTTGAAGCTCCTGTTCAAAAATTATGCTCCGAAATCAACTTCTGTCACCTTAGTGATACATTTTGGGATAGTACCTAAAGTTTAAAGCAGAAATTGGGGCACTTTTGAAATTTTCATTTTTGACCAAAATCGACAGGTCCGGGGCTTAGGGAATTTCTCATATGCGACTAAACGGTTCAAAAATGATACTCCGAAATCAACTTCTGTCACCATAGTGATACATTTTGGGATAGCACCTAAAGTTTAAAGCAGAAATTGGTGCACTTTTGACATTTTCATTTTTGACCAAAATCGACAGGTCCGGGGCTTAGGGAATTTCTCATATGCCACAAAACGGTTGAAGCTCCTGTTCAAAAATGATGCTCCAAAATCAACTTCTGTCACCTTAGTGATACATTTTGGGATAGTACCTAAAGTTTAAAGCAGAAATTGGGGCACTTTTGAAATTTTCATTTTTGACCAAAATCGACAGGTCCAGGGCTTAGGGAATTTCTCATATGCCACAAAACGGTTGAAGCTCCTGTTCAAAAATGATGCTCCGAAATCAACTTCTGTCACCTTAGTGATACATTTTGGGATAGTACCTAAAGTTTAAAGCAGAAATTGGGGCACATTTGAAATTTTAATTTTTGACCAAAATCGACAGGTCCGGGGCTTAGGGAATTTCTCTTATGCGACTAAACGGTTCAAAAATGATACTCCGAAATCAACTTCTGTCACCATAGTGATACATTTTGGGATAGCACCTAAAGTTTAAAGCAAAAATTGTGGCACTTTTGAAATTTTCATTTTTGACCAAAATCGACAGGTCCGGGGCTTAGGGAATTTCTCATATGCCACTAAACGGTTGAAGCTCCTGTTCAAAAATGATGATCCGAAATCAACTTCTGTCACCTTAGTGATACATGTTGGGATAGTACCTAAAGTTCAAAGCAGAAATTGGGGCACTTTTGAAATTTTCATTTTTGACCAAAATCGACAGGTCCGGGGCTTAGGGACTTTCTCATATGCCACTAAACGGTTGAAGCTCCTGTTCAAAAATGATGATCCGAAATCAACTTCTGTCACCTTAGTGATACATTTTGGGATAGTACCTAAAGTTTAAAGCAGAAATTGGGGCACTTTTGAAATTTTTATTTTTGACCAAAATCGACAGGTCCGGGTCTTAGGGGTATTTCTCATATGCCACTAAACGGTTGAAGCTCCTGTTCAAAAATGATGATCCGAAATCAACTTCTGTCACCTTAGTGATACATTTTGGGATAGTACCTAAAGTTTAAAGCAGAAATTGGTGCACTTTTGACATTTTCATTTTTGACCAAAATCGACAGGTCCGGGGCTTAGGGAATTTCTCATATGCCACAAAACGGTTGAAGCTCCAGTTCAAAAATGATGCTCCAAAATCAACTTCTGTCACCTTAGTGATACATTTTGGGATAGTACCTAAAGTTTAAAGCAGAAATTGGGGCACTTTTGAAATTTTCATTTTTGACCAAAATCGACAGGTCCGGGGCTTAGGGAATTTCTCATATGCCACTAAACGGTTGAAGCTCCTGTTCAAAAATGATGATCCGAAATCAACTTCTATCACCTTAGTGATACATTTTGGGATAGTACCTAAAGTTTAAAGCAGAAATTGGGGCACTTTTGAAATTTTTATTTTTGACCAAAATCGACAGGTCCGGGTCTTAGGGTATTTCTCATATGCCACTAAACGGTTGAAGCTCCTGTTCAAAAATGATGATCCGAAATCAACTTCTGTCACCTTAGTGATACATTTTGGGATAGTACCTAAAGTTTAAAGCAGAAATTGGGGCACTTTTGAAATTTTTATTTTTGACCAAAATCGACAGGTCCGGAGCTTAGGGAATTTCTCATATGCCACTAAACGGTTGAAGCTCCTGTTCAAAAATGATGATCCGAAATCAACTTCTGTCACCTTAGTGATACATTTTGGGATAGTACCTAAAGTTTAAAGCAGAAATTGGGGCACTTTTGAAATTTTCATTTTTGACCAAAATCGACAGGTCTAAACGGTTGAAGCTCCTGTTCAAAAATGATGCTCCGAAATCAACTTCTGTCACCTTAGTGATACATTTTGGGATAGCACCTAAAGTTTAAAGCAGAAATTGTGGCACTTTTGAAATTTTTATTTTTGACCAAAATCGACAGGTCCGGGTCTTAGGGTATTTCTCATATGCCACTAAACGGTTGAAGCTCCTGTTCAAAAATGATGATCCGAAATCAACTTCTGTCACCTTAGTGATACATTTTGGGATAGTACCTAAAGTTTAAAGCAGAAATTGGGGCACTTTTGAAATTTTCATTTTTGACCAAAATCGACAGGTCCGGGGCTTAGGGAATTTCTCATATGCCACAAAACGGTTGAAGCTCCTGTTCAAAAATGATGCTCCAAAATCAACCTCTGTCACCTTAGTGATACATTTTGGGATAGTACCTAAAGTTTAAAGCAGAAATTGGGGCACTTTTGAAATTTTCATTTTTGACCAAAATTGACAGGTCCGGGGCTTAGGGAATTTCTCATATGCCACTAAACGGTTGAAGCTCCTGTTCAAAAATTATGCTCCGAAATCAACTTCTGTCACCTTAGTGATACATTTTGGGATAGCACCTAAAGTTTAAAGCAGAAATTGGGGCACTTTTGACATTTTCATTTTTGACCAAAATCGACGGGTCCGGGGCTTAGGGAATTTCTCATATGCCACAAAATGGTTGAAGCTTACTAAACGTTTGAAGCTCCTGTTCAAAAATGATGCTCCTAAATCAACTTCTGTCACCTTAGTGATACATTTTGGGATAGTACCTAAAGTTTAAAGCAGAAATTGGGGCACTTTTGAAATTTTCATTTTTGACCAAAATCGACAGATCCGGGGCTTAGGGAATTTCTCATATGCCACAAAACGGTTGAAGCTCCTGTTCAAAAATGATGCTCAGAAATCAACTTCAGTCACCTTAGTGATACATTTTGGGATAGTACCTAAAGTTTAAAGCAGAAATTGGGGCACTTTTGAAATTTTCATTTTTGACCAAAATCGACAGGTCCGGGGCTTAGGGAATTTCTCATATGTGACTAAACGGTTGAAGCTCCTGTTCAAAAATGATACTCCGAAATCAACTTCTGTCACCTTAGTGATACATTTTGGGATAGCACCTAAAGTTTAAAGCAAAAATTGTGGCACTTTTGAAATTTTCATTTTTGACCAAAATCGACATGTCCGGGGCTTAGGGAATTTCTCATATTCCACTAAAAAGTTGAAGCTCCTGTTCAAAAATGATGATCCGAAATCAACTTCTGTCACCTTAGTGATACATTTTGGGATAGTACCTAAAGTTTAAAGCAGAAATTGGGGCACTTTTGAAATTTTCATTTTTGACTAAAATCGACAGGTCCGGGGCTTAGGGAATTTCTCATATGCCACAAAACGGTTGAAGCTACTAAACGGTTGAAGCTCCTGTTCAAAAATTATGCTCCGAAATCAACTTCTGTCACCTTAGTGATACATTTTGGGATAGTACCTAAAGTTTAAAGCAGAAATTGGGGCACTTTTGAAATTTTCATTTTTGACCAAAATCGACAGGTCCGGGGCTTAGGGAATTTCTCATATGCGACTCAACGGTTGAAGCTCCTGTTCAAAAATGATACTCCGAAATCAACTTCTGTCACCTTAGTGATACATTTTGGGATAGCACCTAAAGTTTAAAGCAAAAATTGTGGCACTTTTGAAATTTTCATTTTTGACCAAAATTGACAGGTCCGGGGCTTAGGGAATTTCTCATATGCCACTAAACGGTTGAAGCTCCTGTTCAAAAATTATGCTCCGAAATCAACTTCTGTCACCTTAGTGATACATTTTGGGATAGCACCTAAAGTTTAAAGCAGAAATTGGGGCACTTTTGAAATTTTCATTTTTGACCAAAATCGACAGGTCCGGGGCTTAGGGAATTTCTCATATGCCACAAAACGGTTGAAGCTCCTGTTCAAAAATGATGCTCCGAAATCAACTTCAGTCACCTTAGTGATACATTTTGGGATAGTACCTAAAGTTTAAAGCAGAAATTGGGGCACTTTTGAAATTTTCATTTTTGACCAAAATCGACAGGTCTGGGGCTTAGGGAATTTCTCATATGCCACAAAACGGTTGAAGCTCCTGTTCAAAAATGATGCTCCAAAATCAACCTCTGTCACCTTAGTGATACATTTTGGGATAGTACCTAAAGTTTAAAGCAGAAATTGGGGCACTTTTGAAATTTTCATTTTTGACCAAAATTGACAGGTCCGGGGCTTAGGGAATTTCTCATATGCCACTAAACGGTTGAAGCTCCTGTTCAAAAATTATGCTCCGAAATCAACTTCTGTCACCTTAGTGATACATTTTGGGATAGCACCTAAAGTTTAAAGCAGAAATTGGGGCACTTTTGAAATTTTCATTTTTGACCAAAATCGACGGGTCCGAGCCTTAGGGAATTTCTCATATGCCACAAAACGGTTGAAGCTACTAAAAGGTTGAAGCTCCTGTTCAAAAATGATGATCCGAAATCAACTTCTGTCACCTTAGTAATACATTTTGGGATAGTACCTAAAGTTTAAAGCAGAAATTGGGGCACTTTTGAAATTTTCATTTTTGACCAAAATCGACAGGTCCGGGGCTTAGGGAATTTCTCATATGCCACAAAACGGTTGAAGCTCCTGTTCAAAAATGATGCTCCTAAATCAACTTCTGTCACCTTAGTGATACATTTTGGGATAGTACCTAAAGTTTAAAGCAGAAATTGGGGCACTTTTGAAATTTTCATTTTTGACCAAAATCGACAGGTCTGGGGCTTAGGGAATTTCTCATATGCCACTAAATGGTTGAAGCTCCTGTTCAAAAATGATGCTCCTAAATCAACTTCTGTCACCTTAGTGATACATTTTGGGATAGTACCTAAAGTTTAAAGCAGAAATTGGTGCACTTTTGACATTTTCATTTTTGACCAAAATCGACAGGTCCGGGGCTTAGGGAATTTCTCATATGCCACAAAACGGTTGAAGCTCCAGTTCAAAAATGATGCTCCAAAATCAACTTCTGTCACCTTAGTGATACATTTTGGGATAGTACCTAAAGTTTAAAGCAGAAATTGGGGCACTTTTGAAATTTTCATTTTTGACCAAAATCGACAGGTCCGGGGCTTAGGGAATTTCTCATATGCCACTAAACGGTTGAAGCTCCTGTTCAAAAATGATGATCCGAAATCAACTTCTATCACCTTAGTGATACATTTTGGGATAGTACCTAAAGTTTAAAGCAGAAATTGGGGCACTTTTGAAATTTTTATTTTTGACCAAAATCGACAGGTCCGGGTCTTAGGGTATTTCTCATATGCCACTAAACGGTTGAAGCTCCTGTTCAAAAATGATGATCCGAAATCAACTTCTGTCACCTTAGTGATACATTTTGGGATAGTACCTAAAGTTTAAAGCAGAAATTGGGGCACTTTTGAAATTTTTATTTTTGACCAAAATCGACAGGTCCGGGGCTTAGGGAATTTCTCATATGCCACTAAACGGTTGAAGCTCCTGTTCAAAAATGATGATCCGAAATCAACTTCTGTCACCTTAGTGATACATTTTGGGATAGTACCTAAAGTTTAAAGCAGAAATTGGGGCACTTTTGAAATTTTCATTTTTGACCAAAATCGACAGGTCTAAACGGTTGAAGCTCCTGTTCAAAAATGATGCTCCGAAATCAACTTCTGTCACCTTAGTGATACATTTTGGGATAGCACCTAAAGTTTAAAGCAGAAATTGTGGCACTTTTGAAATTTTTATTTTTGACCAAAATCGACAGGTCCGGGTCTTAGGGTATTTCTCATATGCCACTAAACGGTTGAAGCTCCTGTTCAAAAATGATGATCCGAAATCAACTTCTGTCACCTTAGTGATACATTTTGGGATAGTACCTAAAGTTTAAAGCAGAAATTGGGGCACTTTTGAAATTTTCATTTTTGACCAAAATCGACAGGTCCGGGGCTTAGGGAATTTCTCATATGCCACAAAACGGTTGAAGCTCCTGTTCAAAAATGATGCTCCAAAATCAACCTCTGTCACCTTAGTGATACATTTTGGGATAGTACCTAAAGTTTAAAGCAGAAATTGGGGCACTTTTGAAATTTTCATTTTTGACCAAAATTGACAGGTCCGGGGCTTAGGGAATTTCTCATATGCCACTAAACGGTTGAAGCTCCTGTTCAAAAATTATGCTCCGAAATCAACTTCTGTCACCTTAGTGATACATTTTGGGATAGCACCTAAAGTTTAAAGCAGAAATTGGGGCACTTTTGACATTTTCATTTTTGACCAAAATCGACGGGTCCGGGGCTTAGGGAATTTCTCATATGCCACAAAATGGTTGAAGCTTACTAAACGTTTGAAGCTCCTGTTCAAAAATGATGATCCGAAATCAACTTCTGTCACCTTAGTAATACATTTTGGGATAGTACCTAAAGTTTAAAGCAGAAATTGGGGCACTTTTGAAATTTTCATTTTTTGACCAAAATCGACAGGTTCGGGGCTTAGGGAATTTCTCATATGCCACAAAACGGTTGAAGCTCCTGTTTAAAAATGATGCTCCTAAATCAACTTCTGTCACCTTAGTGATACATTTTGGGATAGTACCTAAAGTTTAAAGCAGAAATTGGGGCACTTTTGAAATTTTCATTTTTGACCAAAATCGACAGATCCGGGGCTTAGGGAATTTCTCATATGCCACAAAACGGTTGAAGCTCCTGTTCAAAAATGATGCTCCGAAATCAACTTCAGTCACCTTAGTGATACATTTTGGGATAGTACCTAAAGTTTAAAGCAGAAATTGGGGCACTTTTGAAATTTTCATTTTTGACCAAAATCGACAGGTCCGGGGCTTAGGGAATTTCTCATATGCGACTAAACGGTTGAAGCTCCTGTTCAAAAATGATACTCCGAAATCAACTTCTGTCACCTTAGTGATACATTTTGGGATAGCACCTAAAGTTTAAAGCAAAAATTGTGGCACTTTTGAAATTTTCATTTTTGACCAAAATCGACAGGTCCGGGGCTTAGGGAATTTCTCATATTCCACTAAAAAGTTGAAGCTCCTGTTCAAAAATGATGATCCGAAATCAACTTCTGTCACCTTAGTGATACATTTTGGGATAGTACCTAAAGTTTAAAGCAGAAATTGGGGCACTTTTGAAATTTTCATTTTTGACTAAAATCGACAGGTCCGGGGCTTAGGGAATTTCTCATATGCCACAAAACGGTTGAAGCTACTAAACGGTTGAAGCTCCTGTTCAAAAATTATGCTCCGAAATCAACTTCTGTCACCTTAGTGATACATTTTGGGATAGTACCTAAAGTTTAAAGCAGAAATTGGGGCACATTTGAAATTTTAATTTTTGACCAAAATCGACAGGTCCGGGGCTTAGGGAATTTCTCATATGCGACTAAACGGTTCAAAAATGATACTCCGAAATCAACTTCTGTCACCATAGTGATACATTTTGGGATAGCACCTAAAGTTTAAAGCAAAAATTGTGGCACTTTTGAAATTTTCATTTTTGACCAAAATCGACAGGTCCGGGGCTTAGGGAATTTCTCATATGCCACTAAACGGTTGAAGCTCCTGTTCAAAAATGATGATCCGAAATCAACTTCTGTCACCTTAGTAATACATTTTGGGATAGTACCTAAAGTTTAAAGCAGAAATTGGTGCACTTTTGACATTTTCATTTTTGACCAAAATCGACAGGTCCGGGGCTTAGGGAATTTCTCATATGCCACAAAACGGTTGAAGCTCCTGTTCAAAAATGATGCTCCAAAATCAACTTCTGTCACCTTAGTGATACATTTTGGGATAGTACCTAAAGTTTAAAGCAGAAATTGGGGCACTTTTGAAATTTTCATTTTTGACCAAAATCGACAGGTCCAGGGCTTAGGGAATTTCTCATATGCCACAAAACGGTTGAAGCTCCTGTTCAAAAATGATGCTCCGAAATCAACTTCTGTCACCTTAGTGATACATTTTGGGATAGTACCTAAAGTTTAAAGCAGAAATTGGGGCACATTTGAAATTTTAATTTTTGACCAAAATCGACAGGTCCGGGGCTTAGGGAATTTCTCATATGCGACTAAACGGTTCAAAAATGATACTCCGAAATCAACTTCTGTCACCATAGTGATACATTTTGGGATAGCACCTAAAGTTTAAAGCAAAAATTGTGGCACTTTTGAAATTTTCATTTTTGACCAAAATCGACAGGTCCGGGGCTTAGGGAATTTCTCATATGCCACTAAACGGTTGAAGCTCCTGTTCAAAAATGATGATCCGAAATCAACTTCTGTCACCTTAGTGATACATGTTGGGATAGTACCTAAAGTTCAAAGCAGAAATTGGGGCACTTTTGAAATTTTCATTTTTGACCAAAATCGACAGGTCCGGGGCTTAGGGACTTTCTCATATGCCACTAAACGGTTGAAGCTCCTGTTCAAAAATGATGATCCGAAATCAACTTCTGTCACCTTAGTGATACATTTTGGGATAGTACCTAAAGTTTAAAGCAGAAATTGGGGCACTTTTGAAATTTTTATTTTTGACCAAAATCGACAGGTCCGGGTCTTAGGGGTATTTCTCATATGCCACTAAACGGTTGAAGCTCCTGTTCAAAAATGATGATCCGAAATCAACTTCTGTCACCTTAGTGATACATTTTGGGATAGTACCTAAAGTTTAAAGCAGAAATTGGGGCACTTTTGAAATTTTCATTTTTGACCAAAATCGACAGGTCCGGGGCTTAGGGAATTTCTCATATGCCACAAAACGGTTGAAGCTCCTGTTCAAAAATGATGCTCCAAAATCAACCTCTGTCACCTTAGTGATACATTTTGGGATAGTACCTAAAGTTTAAAGCAGAAATTGGGGCACTTTTGAAATTTTCATTTTTGACCAAAATTGACAGGTCCGGGGCTTAGGGAATTTCTCATATGCCACTAAACGGTTGAAGCTCCTGTTCAAAAATTATGCTCCGAAATCAACTTCTGTCACCTTAGTGATACATTTTGGGATAGTACCTAAAGTTTAAAGCAGAAATTGGGGCACTTTTGAAATTTTCATTTTTGACCAAAATTGACAGGTCCGGGGCTTAGGGAATTTCTCATATGCCACTAAACGGTTGAAGCTCCTGTTCAAAAATTATGCTCCGAAATCAACTTCTGTCACCTTAGTGATACATTTTGGGATAGCACCTAAAGTTTAAAGCAGAAATTGTGGCACTTTTGAAATTTTCATTTTTGACCAAAATCGACAGGTCCGGGGCTTAGGGAATTTCTCATATGCCACTAAACGGTTGAAGCTCCTGTTCAAAAATGATGATCCGAAATCAACTTCTGTCACCTTAGTGATACATTTTGGGATAGTACCTAAAGTTTAAAGCAGAAATTGTGGCACTTTTGAAATTTTCATTTTTGACCAAAATCGACGGGTCCGGGGCTTAGGGAATTTCTCATATGCCACAAAACGGTTGAAGCTACTAAACGGTTGAAGCTCCTGTTCAAAAATGATGATCCGAAATCAACTTCTGTCACCTTAGTAATACATTTTGGGATAGTACCTAAAGTTTAAAGCAGAAATTGGGGCACTTTTGAAATTTTCATTTTTGACCAAAATCGACAGGTCCGGGGCTTAGGGAATTTCTCATATGCCACAAAACGGTTGAAACTCCTGTTCAAAAATGATGCTCCTAAATCAACTTCTGTCACCTTAGTGATACATTTTGGGATAGTACCTAAAGTTTAAAGCAGAAATTGGGGCACTTTTGAAATTTTCATTTTTGACCAAAATCGACAGGTCCGGGGCTTAGGGAATTTCTCATATGCCACAAAACGGTTGAAGCTCCTGTTCAAAAATGATGCTCCGAAATCAACTTCAGTCACCTTAGTGATACATTTTGGGATAGTACCTAAAGTTTAAAGCAGAAATTGGGGCACTTTTGAAATTTTCATTTTTGACCAAAATCGACAGGTCCGGGGCTTAGGGAATTTCTCATATGCCACAAAACGGTTGAAGCTACTAAACGGTTGAAGCTCCTGTTCAAAAATGATGCTCCGAAATCAACTTCTGTCACCTTAGTGATACATTTTGGGATAGTACCTAAAGTTTAAAGCAGAAATTGGAACACTTTTGAAATTTTAATTTTTGACCAAAATCGACAGGTCCGGGGCTTAGGGAATTTCTCATATGCCACTAAACGGTTCAAAAATGATACTCCGAAATCAACTTCTGTCACCTTAGTGATACATTTTGGGATAGCACCTAAAGTTTAAAGCAAAAATTGTGGCACTTTTGAAATTTTCATTTTTGACCAAAATCGACAGGTCCGGGGCTTAGGGAATTTCTCATATGCCACTAAACGGTTGAAGCTCCTGTTCAAAAATGATGATCCGAAATCAACTTCTGTCACCTTAGTGATACATTTTGGGATAGTACCTAAAGTTTAAAGCAGAAATTGGGGCACTTTTGAAATTTTCATTTTTGACCAAAATCGACAGGTCCGGGGCTTAGGGAATTTCTCATATGCCACAAAACGGTTGAAGCTCCTGTTCAAAAATGATGCTCCAACATCAACTTCTGTCACCTTAGTGATAAATTTTGGGATAGTACCTAAAGTTTAAAGCAGAAATTGGGGCACTTTTGAAATTTTCATTTTTGACCAAAATTGACATTTCCGGGGCTTAGGGAATTTCTCATATGCCACTAAACGGTTGAAGCTCCTGTTCAAAAATTATGCTCCGAAATCAACTTCTGTCACCTTAGTGATACATTTTGGGATAGCACCTAAAGTTTAAAGCAGAAATTGTGGCACTTTTGAAATTTTCATTTTTTGACCAAAATTGACAGGTCCGGGGCTTAGGGAATTTCTCATATGCCACTAAACGGTTGAAGCTCCTGTTCAAAAATGATGATCCGAAATCAACTTCTGTCACCTTAGTGATACATTTTGGGATAGTACCTAAAGTTTAAAGCAGAAATTGGGGCACTTTTGAAATTTTCATTTTTGACCAAAATCGACAGGTCCGGGGCTTTTGGAATTTCTCATATGCAACAAAACGGTTGAAGCTACTAAACGGTTGAAGCTCCTGTTCAAAAATTATGCTCCGAAATCAACTTCTGTCACCTTAGTGATAAATTTTGGGATAGTACCTAAAGTTTAAAGCAGAAATTGGGGCACTTTTGAAATTTTCATTTTTGACCAAAATTGACAGGTCCGGGGCTTAGGGAATTTCTCATATGCCACTAAACGGTTGAAGCTCCTGTTCAAAAATTATGCTCCGAAATCAACTTCTGTCACCTTAGTGATACATTTTGGGATAGCACCTAAAGTTTAAAGCAGAAATTGTGGCACTTTTGAAATTTTCATTTTTGACCAAAATCGACAGGTCCGGGGCTTAGGGAATTTCTCATATGCCACTAAACGGTTGAAGCTCCTGTTCAAAAATGATACTCCGAAATCAACTTCTGTCACCTTAGTGATACATTTTGGGATAGTACCTAAAGTTTAAAGCAGAAATTGGGGCACTTTTGAAATTTTCATTTTTGACCAAAATCGACAGGTCCGGGGCTTTTGGAATTTCTCATATGCCACAAAACGGTTGAAGCTACTAAACGGTTGAAGCTCCTGTTCAAAAATTATGCTCCGAAATAAACTTCTGTCACCTTAGTGATACATTTTGGGATAGTACCTAAAGTTTAAAGCAGAAATTGGGGCACTTTTGAAATTTTAATTTTTGACCAAAATCGACAGGTCCGGGGCTTAGGGAATTTCTCATATGCGACTAAACGGTTGAAGCTCCTGTTCAAAAATGATACTCCGAAATCAACTTCTGTCACCTTAGTGATACATTTTGGGATAATACCTAAAGTTTAAAGCAGAAATTGGGGCACTTTTGAAATTTTCATTTTTGACCAAAATCGACAGGTCCGGGGCTTAGGGATTTTCTCATATGCCACAAAACGGTTGAAGCTCCTGTTCAAAAATGATGCTCCGAAATCAACTTCTGTCACCTTAGTGATACATTTTGGGATAGTACCTAAAGTTTAAAGCAGAAATTGGGGCACTTTTGAAATTTTCATTTTTGACCAAAATCGACAGGTCCGGGGCTTAGGGAATTTCTCATATGCGACTAAACGGTTGAAGCTCCTGTTCAAAAATGATACTCCGAAATCAACTTCTGTCACCTTAGTGATACATTTTGGGATAGCACCTAAAGTTTAAAGCAAAAATTGTGGCACTTTTGAAATTTTCATTTTTGACCAAAATCGACATTTCCGGGGCTTAGGGATTTTCTCATATGCCACTAAACGGTTGAAGCTCCTGTTCAAAAATGATGATCCGAAATCAACTTCTGTCACCTTAGTAATACATTTTGGGATAGTACCTAAAGTTTAAAGCAGAAATTGGGGCACTTTTGAAATTTTAATTTTTGACCAAAATCGACAGGTCCGGGGCTTAGGGAATTTCTCATATGCCACAAAACGGTTGAAGCTCCTGTTCAAAAATGATGCTCCGAAATCAACTTCAGTCACCGTAGTGATACATTTTGGGATAGTACCTAAAGTTTAAAGCAGAAATTGGGGCACTTTTGAAATTTTCATTTTTGACCAAAATCGACAGGTCCGGGGCTTTTGGAATTTCTCATATGCCACAAAACGGTTGAAGCTACTAAACGGTTGAAGCTCCTGTTCAAAAATTATGCTCCGAAATCAACTTCTGTCACCTTAGTGATACATTTTGGGATAGTACGTAAAGTTTAAAGCAGAAATTGGGGCACTTTTGAAATTTTAATTTTTGACCAAAATCGACAGGTTCGGGGCTTAGGGAATTTCTCATATGCGACTAAACGGTTCAAAAATGATACTCCGAAATCAACTTCTGTCACCTTAGTGATACATTTTGGGATAGCACCTAAAGTTTAAAGCAAAAATTGTGGCACTTTTGAAATTTTCATTTTTGACCAAAATCGACAGGTCCGGGGCTTAGGGAATTTCTCATATGCCACTAAACAGTTGAAGCTCCTGTTCAAAAATGATGATCCGAAATCAACTTCTGTCACCTTAGTGATACATTTTGGGATAGTACCTAAAGTTTAAAGCAGAAATTGGGGCACTTTTGAAATTTTCATTTTTGACCAAAATCGACAGGTCCGGGGCTTAGGGAATTTCTCATATGCCACAAAACGGTTGAAGCTCCTGTTAAAAAATGATGCTCCAAAATCAACTTCTGTCACCTTAGTGATACATTTTGGGATAGTACCTAAAGTTTAAAGCAGAAATTGTGGCACTTTTGAAATTTTCATTTTTGACCAAAATCGACGGGTCCGGGGCTTAGGGAATTTCTCATATGCCACAAAACGGTTGAAGCTACTAAACGTTTGAAGGTCCTGTTCAAAAATGATACTCCGAAATCAACTTCTGTCACCTTAGTGATACATTTTGGGATAGCACCTAAAGTTTAAAGCAAAAATTGTGGCACTTTTGAAATTTTCATTTTTGACCAAAATCGACATTTCCGGGGCTTAGGGAATTTCTCATATGCCACTAAACGGTTGAAGCTCCTGTTCAAAAACGATGATCCGAAATCAACTTCTGTCACCTTAGTAATACATTTTGGGATAGTACCTAAAGTTTAAAGCAGAAATTTGGGCACTTTTGAAATTTTCATTTTTGACCAAAATCGACAGGTCCGGGGCTTAGGGAATTTCTCATATGCCACAAAACGGTTGAAGCTCCTGTTCAAAAATGATGCTCCGAAATCAACTTCTGTCACCTTAGTGATACATTTTGGGATAGTACCTAAAGTTTAAAGCAGAAATTGGGGCACTTTTGAAATTTTCATTTTTGACCAAAATCGACAGGTCCGGGGCTTAGGGAATTTCTCATATGCGACTAAACGGTTGAAGCTCCTGTTCAAAAATGATGCTCCTAAATCAACTTCTGTCACCTTAGTGATACATTTTGGGATAGCACCTAAAGTTTAAAGCAGAAATTGTGGCACTTTTGAAATTTACATTTTTGACCAAAATCGACAGGTCCGGGGCTTAGGGAATTTCTCATATGCCACAAATTGGTTGAAGCTCCTGTTCAAAAATGATGCTCCGAAATCAACTTCTGTCACCTTAGTGATACATTTTGGGATAGTACCTAAAGTTTAAAGCAGAAATTGGTGCACTTTTGAAATTTTCATTTTTGACCAAAATCGACAGGTCCAGGGCTTAGGGAATTTCTCTTATGCCACTAAACGGTTGAAGCTCCTGTTCAAAAATGATGATCCGAAATCAACTTCTGTCACCTTAGTGATACATTTTGGGATAGTACCTAAAGTTTAAAGCAGAAATTGGGGCACTTTTGACATTTTCATTTTTGACCAAAATCGACAGGTCCGAGGCTTAGGGAATTTCTCATATGCCACAAATTGGTTGAAGCTCCTGTTCAAAAATGATGCTCCAAAATCAAATTCTGTCACCTTAGTGATACATTTTGGGATAGCACCTAAAGTTTAAAGCAGAAATTGTGGCACTTTTGAAATTTACATTTTTGACCAAAATCGACAGGTCCGGGGCTTAGGGAATTTCTCATATGCCACAAAACGGTTGAAGCTCCAGTTCAAAAATGATGCTCCGAAATCAACTTCTGTCACCTAAGTGATATATTTTGGGATAGTACCTAAAGTTTAAAGCAGAAATTGGGGCACTTTTGAAATTTTCATTTTTGACCAAAATCGACAGGTCCGGGGCTTAGGGAATTTCTCATATGCCACAAAACGGTTGAAGCTCCTGTTCAAAAATGATGCTCCGAAATCAACTTTTGTCACCTTAGTTATACATTTTGGGATAGTACCTAAAGTTTAAAGCAGAAATTGTGGCACTTTTGAAATTTTCATTTTTGACCAAAATCGACAGGTCCGGGGCTTAGGGAATTTCTCATATGCCACAAAACGGTTGAAGCTCCTGTTCAAAAATGATGCTCCGAAATCAACTTCTGTCACCTTAGTGATACATTTTGGTATAGCACCTAAAGTTTAAAGCAGAAATTGGTGCACTTTTGACATTTTCATTTTTGACCAAAATCGACAGGTCCGGGGCTTAGGGAATTTCTCATATGCCACAAAACGGTTGAAGCTCCTGTTCAAAAATGATGCTCCGAAATCAACTTCTGTCACCTTAGTGATACATTTTGGGATAGCACCTAAAGTTTAAAGCAGAAATTGTGGCACTTGTGAAATTTTCATTTTTGACCAAAATCGACAGGTCCGGGGATTAGGGAATTTCTCATATGCCACAAAACGGTTGAAGCTCCTGTTCAAAAATGATGCTCCGAAATCAACTTCTGTCACCTTAGTGATACATTTTGGTATAGCACCTAAAGTTTAAAGCAGAAATTGTGGCACTTTTGAAATTTTCATTTTTGACCAAAATCGACAGGGACGGGGCTTAGGGAATTTCTCATATGCCACAAAACGGTTGAAGCTCCTGTTCAAAAATGATGCTCCGAAATCAACTTCTGTCACCTTAGTGATACATTTTGGGATAGTACCTAAAGTTTAAAGCAGAAATTGGTGCACTTTTGACATTTTCATTTTTGACCAAAATCGACAGGTCCGGGGCTTAGGGAATTTCTCATATGCCACAAAACGGTTGAAGCTCCTGTTCAAAAATGATGCTCCGAAATCAACTTTTGTCACCATAGTTATACATTTTGGGATAGCACCTAAAGTTTAAAGCAGAAATTGTGGCACTTTTGAAATTTTCATTTTTGACCAAAATCGACAGGTCCGGGGCTTGGTGAATTTCTCATATGCCACAAAACGGTTGAAGCTCCTGTTCAAAAATGATGCTCCAAAATCAACTTCTGTCACCTTAGTGATACATTTTGGGATAGTACCTAAAGTTTAAAGCAGAAATTGTGGCACTTTTGAAATTTTCATTTTTGACCAAAATCGACAGGTCCGGGGCTTAGGGAATTTCTCATATGCCACAAAATGGTTGAAGCTCCTGTTCAAAAATTATGGTCCAAAATCAACTTCTATCACCTTAGTGATACATTTTGGGATAGTACCTAAAGTTTAAAGCAGAAATTGTGGCACTTTTGAAATTTTCATTTTTGACCAAAATCGACAGGTCCGGGGCTTAGGGAATTTCTCATATGCCACAAAACGGTTGAAGCTCCTGTTCAAAAATGATGCTCCAAAATCAACTTCTGTCACCTTAGTGATACATTTTGGGATAGTACCTAAAGTTTAAAGCAGAAATTGTGGCACTTTTGAAATTTTCATTTTTGACCAAAACCGACAGGTCCGGGGCTTGGTGAATTTCTCATATGCCACAAAACGGTTGAAGCTCCTGTTCAAAAATGATGCTCCGAAATCAACTTCTGTCACCTTAGTGATACATTTTGGGATAGTACCTAAAGTTTAAAGCAGAAATTGTGGCACTTTTGAAATTTTCATTTTTGACCAAAATCGACAGGTCCGGGGCTTAGGGAATTTCTCATATGCCACAAAACGGTTGAAGCTCCTGTTCAAAAATGATGCTCCGAAATCAACTTCTGTCACCTTAGTGATACATTTTGGTATAGCACCTAAAGTTTAAAGCAGAAATTGGTGCACTTTTGACATTTTCATTTTTGACCAAAATCGACAGGTCCGGGGCTTAGGGAATTTCTCATATGCCACAAAACGGTTGAAGCTCCTGTTCAAAAATGATGCTCCGAAATCAACTTCTGTCACCTTAGTGATACATTTTGGGATAGCACCTAAAGTTTAAAGCAGAAATTGTGGCACTTGTGAAATTTTCATTTTTGACCAAAATCGACAGGTCCGGGGATTAGGGAATTTCTCATATGCCACAAAACGGTTGAAGCTCCTGTTCAAAAATGATGCTCCGAAATCAACTTCTGTCACCTTAGTGATACATTTTGGTATAGCACCTAAAGTTTAAAGCAGAAATTGTGGCACTTTTGAAATTTTCATTTTTGACCAAAATCGACAGGGACGGGGCTTAGGGAATTTCTCATATGCCACAAAACGGTTGAAGCTCCTGTTCAAAAATGATGCTCCGAAATCAACTTCTGTCACCTTAGTGATACATTTTGGGATAGTACCTAAAGTTTAAAGCAGAAATTGGTGCACTTTTGACATTTTCATTTTTGACCAAAATCGACAGGTCCGGGGCTTAGGGAATTTCTCATATGCCACAAAACGGTTGAAGCTCCTGTTCAAAAATGATGCTCCGAAATCAACTTTTGTCACCATAGTTATACATTTTGGGATAGCACCTAAAGTTTAAAGCAGAAATTGTGGCACTTTTGAAATTTTCATTTTTGACCAAAATCGACAGGTCCGGGGCTTGGTGAATTTCTCATATGCCACAAAACGGTTGAAGCTCCTGTTCAAAAATGATGCTCCAAAATCAACTTCTGTCACCTTAGTGATACATTTTGGGATAGTACCTAAAGTTTAAAGCAGAAATTGTGGCACTTTTGAAATTTTCATTTTTGACCAAAATCGACAGGTCCGGGGCTTAGGGAATTTCTCATATGCCACAAAATGGTTGAAGCTCCTGTTCAAAAATTATGGTCCAAAATCAACTTCTATCACCTTAGTGATACATTTTGGGATAGTACCTAAAGTTTAAAGCAGAAATTGTGGCACTTTTGAAATTTTCATTTTTGACCAAAATCGACAGGTCCGGGGCTTAGGGAATTTCTCATATGCCACAAAACGGTTGAAGCTCCTGTTCAAAAATGATGCTCCAAAATCAACTTCTGTCACCTTAGTGATACATTTTGGGATAGTACCTAAAGTTTAAAGCAGAAATTGTGGCACTTTTGAAATTTTCATTTTTGACCAAAACCGACAGGTCCGGGGCTTGGTGAATTTCTCATATGCCACAAAACGGTTGAAGCTCCTGTTCAAAAATGATGCTCCAAAATCAACTTCTGTCACCTTAGTGATACATTTTGGGATAGTACCTAAAGTTTAAAGCAGAAATTGTGGCACTTTTGAAATTTTCATTTTTGACCAAAATCGACAGGTCCGGGGCTTAGGGAATTTCTCATATGCCACAAAACGGTTGAAGCTCCTGTTCAAAAATGATGCTCCGAAATCAACTTCTGTCACCTTAGTGATACATTTTGGGATAGTACCTAAAGTTTAAAGCAGAATTTAGGGCACTTTTGAAATTTTCATTTTTGACCAAAATCGACAGGTCCGGGGCTTAGGGAATTTCTCATATGCCACAAAACGGTTGAAGCTCCTGTTCAAAAATTATGCTCCAAAATCAACTTCTGTCACCTTAGTGATACATTTTGGGATAGTACCTAAAGTTTAAAGCAGAAATTGTGGCACTTTTGAAATTTTCATTTTTGACCAAAATCGACAGGTCCGGGGCTTAGGGAATTTCTCATATGCCACAAAACGGTTGAAGCTCCTGTTCAAAAATGATGCTCCAAAATCAACTTCTGTCACCTTAGTGATACATTTTGGGATAGTACCTAAAGTTTAAAGCAGAAATTGTGGCACTTTTGAAATTTTCATTTTTGACCAAAATCGACAGGTACGGGGCTTAGGGAATTTCTCATATGCCACAAAACGGTTGAAGCTCCTGTTCAAAAATGATGCTCCGAAATCAACTTCTGTCACCTTAGTGATACATTTTGGGATAGTACCTAAAGTTTAAAGCAGAAATTGGGGCACTTTTGACATTTTCATTTTTGACCAAAATCGACAGGTCTGGGGCTTAGGGAATTTCTCATATGCCACAAAACGGTTGAAGCTCCTGTTCAAAAATGATGCTCCAAAATCAACTTCTGTCACCTTAGTGATACATTTTGGGATAGTAACTAAAGTTTAAAGCAGAAATTGTGGCACTTTTGAAATTTTCATTTTTGACCAAAATCGACAGGTCCGGGGCTTAGGGAATTTCTCATATGCCACAAAACGGTTGAAGCTCCTGTTCAAAAATGATGCTCCGAAATCAACTTCTGTCACCTTAGTGATACATTTTGAGATAGCACCTAAAGTTTAAAGCAGAAATTGTGGCACTTTTGAAATTTTCATTTTTGACCAAAATCAACAGGTCCGGTTCTTAGGGAATTTCTCATATGCCACAAAACGGTTGAAGCTCCTGTTCAAAAATGATGCTCCGAAATCAACTTCTGTCACCTAAGTGATATATTTTGGGATAGTACCTAAAGTTTAAAGCAGAAATTGGGGCACTTTTGAAATTTTCATTTTTGACCAAAATCGACAGGTCCGGGGCTTAGGGAATTTCTCATATGCCACAAAACGGTTGAAGCTCCAGTTCAAAAATGATGCTCCGAAATCAACTTCTGTCACCTAAGTGATATATTTTGGGATAGTACCTAAAGTTTAAAGCTGAAATTGGGGCACTTTTGAAATTTTCATTTTTGACCAAAATCGACAGGTCCGGGGCTTAGGGAATTTCTCATATGCCACAAAACGGTTGAAGCTCCTGTTCAAAAATGATGCTCCGAAATCAACTTTTGTCACCATAGTTATACATTTTGGGATAGCACCTAAAGTTTAAAGCAGAAATTGTGGCACTTTTGAAATTTTCATTTTTGACCAAAATCGACAGGTCCGGGGCTTGGTGAATTTCTCATATGCCACAAAACGGTTGAAGCTCCTGTTCAAAAATGATGCTCCAAAATCAACTTCTGTCACCTTAGTGATACATTTTGGGATAGTACCTAAAGTTTAAAGCAGAAATTGTGGCACTTTTGAAATTTTCATTTTTGACCAAAATCGACAGGTCCGGGGCTTAGGGAATTTCTCATATGCCACAAAATGGTTGAAGCTCCTGTTCAAAAATTATGGTCCAAAATCAACTTCTATCACCTTAGTGATACATTTTGGGATAGTACCTAAAGTTTAAAGCAGAAATTGTGGCACTTTTGAAATTTTCATTTTTGACCAAAATCGACAGGTCCGGGGCTTAGGGAATTTCTCATATGCCACAAAACGGTTGAAGCTCCTGTTCAAAAATGATGCTCCAAAATCAACTTCTGTCACCTTAGTGATACATTTTGGGATAGTACCTAAAGTTTAAAGCAGAATTTAGGGCACTTTTGAAATTTTCATTTTTGACCAAAATCGACAGGTCCGGGGCTTAGGGAATTTCTCATATGCCACAAAACGGTTGAAGCTCCTGTTCAAAAATTATGGTCCAAAATCAACTTCTATCACCTTAGTGATACATTTTGGGATAGTACCTAAAGTTTAAAGCAGAAATTGTGGCACTTTTGAAATTTTCATTTTTGACCAAAATCGACAGGTCCGGGGCTTAGGGAATTTCTCATATGCCACAAAACGGTTGAAGCTCCTGTTCAAAAATGATGCTCCAAAATCAACTTCTGTCACCTTAGTGATACATTTTGGGATAGTACCTAAAGTTTAAAGCAGAAACTGGTGCACTTTTGACATTTTCATTTTTGACCAAAATCGACAGGTCCGGGGCTTAGGGAATTTCTCATATGCCACAAAACGGTTGAAGCTCCTGTTCAAAAATGATGCTCCGAAATCAACTTTTGTCACCTTAGTTATACATTTTGGGATAGTACCTAAAGTTTAAAGCAGAAATTGGGGCACTTTTGACATTTTCATTTTTGACCAAAATCGACAGGTCTAGGGCTTAGGGAATTTCTCATATGCCACAAAACGGTTGAAGCTCCTGTTCAAAAATGATGCTCCGAAATCAACTTCTGTCACCTTAGTGATACATTTTGGGATAGTACCTAAAGTTTAAAGCAGAAATTGTGGCACTTTTGAAATTTTAATTTTTGACCAAAATCGACAGGTCCGGGGCTTAGGGAATTTCTCATATGCCACTAAACGGTTGAAGCTCCTGTTCAAAAATGATGCTCCGAAATCAACTTCTGTCACCTTAGTGATACATTTTGGGATAGCACCTAAAGTTTAAAGCAGAAATTGGTGCACTTTTGACATTTTCATTTTTGACCAAAATCGACAGGTCTAGGGCTTAGGGAATTTCTCATATGCCACAAAACGGTTGAAGCTCCTGTTCAAAAATGATGCTCCAAAATCAACTTCTGTCACCTTAGTGATACATTTTGGGATAGTACCTAAAGTTTAAAGCAGAAATTGTGGCACTTTTGAAATTTTCATTTTTGACCAAAACCGACAGGTCCGGGGCTTGGTGAATTTCTCATATGCCACAAAACGGTTGAAGCTCCTGTTCAAAAATGATGCTCCAAAATCAACTTCTGTCACCTTAGTGATACATTTTGGGATAGTACCTAAAGTTTAAAGCAGAAATTGTGGCACTTTTGAAATTTTCATTTTTGACCAAAATCGACAGGTCCGGGGCTTAGGGAATTTCTCATATGCCACAAAACGGTTGAAGCTCCTGTTCAAAAATGATGCTCCGAAATCAACTTCTGTCACCTTAGTGATACATTTTGGGATAGTACCTAAAGTTTAAAGCAGAATTTAGGGCACTTTTGAAATTTTCATTTTTGACCAAAATCGACAGGTCCGGGGCTTAGGGAATTTCTCATATGCCACAAAACGGTTGAAGCTCCTGTTCAAAAATTATGCTCCAAAATCAACTTCTGTCACCTTAGTGATACATTTTGGGATAGTACCTAAAGTTTAAAGCAGAAATTGTGGCACTTTTGAAATTTTCATTTTTGACCAAAATCGACAGGTCCGGGGCTTAGGGAATTTCTCATATGCCACAAAACAGTTGAAGCTCCTGTTCAAAAATGATGCTCCAAAATCAACTTCTGTCACCTTAGTGATACATTTTGGGATAGTACCTAAAGTTTAAAGCAGAAATTGTGGCACTTTTGAAATTTTCATTTTTGACCAAAATCGACAGGTACGGGGCTTAGGGAATTTCTCATATGCCACAAAACGGTTGAAGCTCCTGTTCAAAAATGATGCTCCGAAATCAACTTCTGTCACCTTAGTGATACATTTTGGGATAGTACCTAAAGTTTAAAGCAGAAATTGGGGCACTTTTGACATTTTCATTTTTGACCAAAATCGACAGGTCTGGGGCTTAGGGAATTTCTCATATGCCACAAAACGGTTGAAGCTCCTGTTCAAAAATGATGCTCCAAAATCAACTTCTGTCACCTTAGTGATACATTTTGGGATAGTAACTAAAGTTTAAAGCAGAAATTGTGGCACTTTTGAAATTTTCATTTTTGACCAAAATCGACAGGTCCGGGGCTTAGGGAATTTCTCATATGCCACAAAACGGTTGAAGCTCCTGTTCAAAAATGATGCTCCGAAATCAACTTCTGTCACCTTAGTGATACATTTTGAGATAGCACCTAAAGTTTAAAGCAGAAATTGTGGCACTTTTGAAATTTTCATTTTTGACCAAAATCAACAGGTCCGGTTCTTAGGGAATTTCTCATATGCCACAAAACGGTTGAAGCTCCTGTTCAAAAATGATGCTCCGAAATCAACTTCTGTCACCTAAGTGATATATTTTGGGATAGTACCTAAAGTTTAAAGCAGAAATTGGGGCACTTTTGAAATTTTCATTTTTGACCAAAATCGACAGGTCCGGGGCTTAGGGAATTTCTCATATGCCACAAAACGGTTGAAGCTCCAGTTCAAAAATGATGCTCCGAAATCAACTTCTGTCACCTAAGTGATATATTTTGGGATAGTACCTAAAGTTTAAAGCTGAAATTGGGGCACTTTTGAAATTTTCATTTTTGACCAAAATCGACAGGTCCGGGGCTTAGGGAATTTCTCATATGCCACAAAACGGTTGAAGCTCCTGTTCAAAAATGATGCTCCGAAATCAACTTTTGTCACCTTAGTGATACATTTTGGGATAGTACCTAAAGTTTAAAGCAGAAATTGTGGCACTTTTGAAATTTTCATTTTTGACCAAAATCGACAGGTCCGGGGCTTAGGGAATTTCTCATATGCCACAAAACGGTTGAAGCTCCTGTTCAAAAATGATGCTCCGAAATCAACTTCTGTCACCTTAGTGATACATTTTGGGATAGTACCTAAAGTTTAAAGCAGAAATTGTGGCACTTTTGAAATTTTCATTTTTGACCAAAATCGACAGGTCCGGGGCTTAGGGAATTTCTCATATGCCACAAAACGGTTGAAGCTCCTGTTCAAAAATGATGCTCCGAAATCAACTTCTGTCACCTTAGTGATACATTTTGGGATAGTACCTAAAGTTTAAAGCAGAAATTGGGGCACTTTTGAAATTTTAATTTTTTACCAAAATTGACAGGTCCGGGGCTTAGGGAATTTCTCATATGCCACTAAACGGTTGAAGCTCCTGTTCAAAAATGATGCTCCGAAATCAACTTCTGTCACCTTAGTGATACATTTTGGGATAGCACCTAAAGTTTAAAGCAGAAATTGTGGCACTTTTGAAATTTACATTTTTGACCAAAATCGACAGGTCCGGGGCTTAGGGAATTTCTCATATGCCACAAAACGGTTGAAGCTCCTGTTCAAAAATGATGCTCCGAAATCAACTTCTGTCACCTAAGTGATATATTTTGGGATAGTACCTAAAGTTTAAAGCAGAAATTGGGGCACTTTTGAAATTTTCATTTTTGACCAAAATCGACAGGTCCGGGGCTTAGGGAATTTCTCATATGCCACAAAACGGTTGAAGCTCCTGTTCAAAAATGATGCTCCGAAATCAACTTTTGTCACCTTAGTGATACATTTTGGGATAGTACCTAAAGTTTAAAGCAGAAATTGGGGCACTTTTGAAATTTTCATTTTTTACCAAAATCGACAGGTCCGGGGCTTAGGGAATTTCTCATATGCCACTAAACGGTTGAAGCTCCTGTTCAAAAATGATGCTCCGAAATCAACTTCTGTCACCTTAGTGATACATTTTGGGATAGCACCTAAAGTTTAAAGCAGAAATTGTGGCACTTTTGAAATTTTCATTTTTGACCAAAATCGACAGGGACGGGGCTTAGGGAATTTCTCATATGCCACAAAACGGTTGAAGCTCCTGTTCAAAAATGATGCTCCGAAATCAACTTCTGTCACCTTAGTGATACATTTTGGGATAGTACCTAAAGTTTAAAGCAGAAATTGGTGCACTTTTGACATTTTCATTTTTGACCAAAATCGACAGGTCCGGGGCTTAGGGAATTTCTCATATGCCACAAAACGGTTGAAGCTCCTGTTCAAAAATGATGCTCCGAAATCAACTTTTGTCACCATAGTTATACATTTTGGGATAGTACCTAAAGTTTAAAGCAGAAATTGGGGCACTTTTGACATTTTCATTTTTGACCAAAATCGACAGGTCTAGGGCTTAGGGAATTTCTCATATGCCACAAAACGGTTGAAGCTCCTGTTCAAAAATGATGCTCCAAAATCAACTTCTGTCACCTTAGTGATACATTTTGGGATAGTACCTAAAGTTTAAAGCAGAAATTGTGGCACTTTTGAAATTTTCATTTTTGACCAAAACCGACAGGTCCGGGGCTTGGTGAATTTCTCATATGCCACAAAACGGTTGAGGCTCCTGTTCAAAAATGATGCTCCAAAATCAACTTCTGTCACCTTAGTGATACATTTTGGGATAGTACCTAAAGTTTAAAGCAGAAATTGTGGCACTTTTGAAATTTTCATTTTTGACCAAAATCGACAGGTCCGGGGCTTAGGGAATTTCTCATATGCCACAAAACGGTTGAAGCTCCTGTTCAAAAATGATGCTCCGAAATCAACTTCTGTCACCTTAGTGATACATTTTGGGATAGTACCTAAAGTTTAAAGCAGAATTTAGGGCACTTTTGAAATTTTCATTTTTGACCAAAATCGACAGGTCCGGGGCTTAGGGAATTTCTCATATGCCACAAAACGGTTGAAGCTCCTGTTCAAAAATTATGCTCCAAAATCAACTTCTGTCACCTTAGTGATACATTTTGGGATAGTACCTAAAGTTTAAAGCAGAAATTGTGGCACTTTTGAAATTTTCATTTTTGACCAAAATCGACAGGTCCGGGGCTTAGGGAATTTCTCATATGCCACAAAACGGTTGAAGCTCCTGTTCAAAAATGATGCTCCAAAATCAACTTCTGTCACCTTAGTGATACATTTTGCGATAGTACCTAAAGTTTAAAGCAGAAATTGTGGCACTTTTGAAATTTTCATTTTTGACCAAAATCGACAGGTACGGGGCTTAGGGAATTTCTCATATGCCACAAAACGGTTGAAGCTCCTGTTCAAAAATGATGCTCCGAAATCAACTTCTGTCACCTTAGTGATACATTTTGGGATAGTACCTAAAGTTTAAAGCAGAAATTGGGGCACTTTTGACATTTTCATTTTTGACCAAAATCGACAGGTCTGGGGCTTAGGGAATTTCTCATATGCCACAAAACGGTTGAAGCTCCTGTTCAAAAATGATGCTCCAAAATCAACTTCTGTCACCTTAGTGATACATTTTGGGATAGTAACTAAAGTTTAAAGCAGAAATTGTGGCACTTTTGAAATTTTCATTTTTGACCAAAATCGACAGGTCCGGGGCTTAGGGAATTTCTCATATGCCACAAAACGGTTGAAGCTCCTGTTCAAAAATGATGCTCCGAAATCAACTTCTGTCACCTTAGTGATACATTTTGAGATAGCACCTAAAGTTTAAAGCAGAAATTGTGGCACTTTTGAAATTTTCATTTTTGACCAAAATCAACAGGTCCGGTTCTTAGGGAATTTCTCATATGCCACAAAACGGTTGAAGCTCCTGTTCAAAAATGATGCTCCGAAATCAACTTCTGTCACCTAAGTGATATATTTTGGGATAGTACCTAAAGTTTAAAGCAGAAATTGGGGCACTTTTGAAATTTTCATTTTTGACCAAAATCGACAGGTCCGGGGCTTAGGGAATTTCTCATATGCCACAAAACGGTTGAAGCTCCAGTTCAAAAATGATGCTCCGAAATCAACTTCTGTCACCTAAGTGATATATTTTGGGATAGTACCTAAAGTTTAAAGCTGAAATTGGGGCACTTTTGAAATTTTCATTTTTGACCAAAATCGACAGGTCCGGGGCTTAGGGAATTTCTCATATGCCACAAAACGGTTGAAGCTCCTGTTCAAAAATGATGCTCCGAAATCAACTTTTGTCACCTTAGTTAGACATTTTGGGATAGTACCTAAAGTTTAAAGCAGAAATTGTGGCACTTTTGAAATTTTCATTTTTGACCAAAATCGACAGGTCCGGGGCTTAGGGAATTTCTCATATGCCACAAAACGGTTGAAGCTCCTGTTCAAAAATGATGCTCCGAAATCAACTTCTGTCACCTTAGTGATACATTTTGGGATAGTACCTAAAGTTTAAAGCAGAAATTGTGGCACTTTTGAAATTTTCATTTTTGACCAAAATCGACAGGTCCGGGGCTTAGGGAATTTCTCATATGCCACAAAACGGTTGAAGCTCCTGTTCAAAAATGATGCTCCGAAATCAACTTCTGTCACCTTAGTGATACATTTTGGGATAGTACCTAAAGTTTAAAGCAGAAATTGGGGCACTTTTGAAATTTTAATTTTTTACCAAAATTGACAGGTCCGGGGCTTAGGGAATTTCTCATATGCCACTAAACGGTTGAAGCTCCTGTTCAAAAATGATGCTCCGAAATCAACTTCTGTCACCTTAGTGATACATTTTGGGATAGCACCTAAAGTTTAAAGCAGAAATTGTGGCACTTTTGAAATTTACATTTTTGACCAAAATCGACAGGTCCGGGGCTTAGGGAATTTCTCATATGCCACAAAACGGTTGAAGCTCCTGTTCAAAAATGATGCTCCGAAATCAACTTCTGTCACCTAAGTGATATATTTTGGGATAGTACCTAAAGTTTAAAGCAGAAATTGGGGCACTTTTGAAATTTTCATTTTTGACCAAAATCGACAGGTCCGGGGCTTAGGGAATTTCTCATATGCCACAAAACGGTTGAAGCTCCTGTTCAAAAATGATGCTCCGAAATCAACTTTTGTCACCTTAGTGATACATTTTGGGATAGTACCTAAAGTTTAAAGCAGAAATTGGGGCACTTTTGAAATTTTCATTTTTTACCAAAATTGACAGGTCCGGGGCTTAGGGAATTTCTCATATGCCACAAAACGGTTGAAGCTCCTGTTCAAAAATGATGCTCCGAAATCAACTTCTGTCACCTTAGTGATACATTTTGGGATAGCACCTAAAGTTTAAAGCAGAAATTGTGGCACTTTTGAAATTTTCATTTTTGACCATAATCGACAGGTCTGGGGCTTAGGGAATTTCTCATATGCCACAAAACGGTTGAAGCTCCTGTTCAAAAATGATGCTCCAAAATCAACTTCTGTCACCTTAGTGATACATTTTGGGATAGTACCTAAAGTTTAAAGCAGAATTTGGGGCACTTTTGAAATTTTCATTTTTGACCAAAATCGACAGGTCCGGGGCTTAGGGAATTTCTCATATGCCACTAAACGGTTGAAGCTCCTGTTCAAAAATGATGCTCCGAAATCAACTTCTGTCACCTTAGTGATACATTTTGGGATAGCACCTAAAGTTTAAAGCAGAAATTGTGGCACTTTTGAAATTTACATTTTTGACCAAAATCGACAGGTCCGGGGCTTAGGGAATTTCTCATATGCCACAAAACGGTTGAAGCTCCAGTTCAAAAATGATGCTCCGAAATCAACTTCTGTCACCTAAGTGATATATTTTGGGATAGTACCTAAAGTTTAAAGCAGAAATTGGGGCACTTTTGAAATTTTCATTTTTGACCAAAATCGACAGGTCCGGGGATTAGGGAATTTCTCATATGCCACTAAACGGTTGAAGCTCCTGTTCAAAAATGATGCTCCGAAATCAACTTCTGTCACCTTAGTGATACATTTTGGTATAGCACCTAAAGTTTAAAGCAGAAATTGTGGCACTTTTGAAATTTTCATTTTTGACCAAAATCGACAGGGACGGGGCTTAGGGAATTTCTCATATGCCACAAAACGGTTGAAGCTCCTGTTCAAAAATGATGCTCCGAAATCAACTTCTGTCACCTTAGTGATACATTTTGGGATAGTACCTAAAGTTTAAAGCAGAAATTGGTGCACTTTTGACATTTTCATTTTTGACCAAAATCGACAGGTCCGGGGCTTAGGGAATTTCTCATATGCCACAAAACGGTTGAAGCTCCTGTTCAAAAATGATGCTCCGAAATCAACTTTTGTCACCATAGTTATACATTTTGGGATAGCACCTAAAGTTTAAAGCAGAAATTGTGGCACTTTTGACATTTTCATTTTTGACCAAAATCGACAGGTCCGGGGCTTGGTGAATTTCTCATATGCCACAAAACGGTTGAAGCTCCTGTTCAAAAATGATGCTCCAAAATCAACTTCTGTCACCTTAGTGATACATTTTGGGATAGTACCTAAAGTTTAAAGCAGAAATTGTGGCACTTTTGAAATTTTCATTTTTGACCAAAATCGACAGGTCCGGGGCTTAGGGAATTTCTCATATGCCACAAAATGGTTGAAGCTCCTGTTCAAAAATTATGGTCCAAAATCAACTTCTATCACCTTAGTGATAGATTTTGGGATAGTACCTAAAGTTTAAAGCAGAAATTGTGGCACTTTTGAAATTTTCATTTTTGACCAAAATCGACAGGTCCGGGGCTTAGGGAATTTCTCATATGCCACAAAACGGTTGAAGCTCCTGTTCAAAAATGATGCTCCAAAATCAACTTCTGTCACCTTAGTGATACATTTTGGGATAGTACCTAAAGTTTAAAGCAGAAACTGGTGCACTTTTGACATTTTCATTTTTGACCAAAATCGACAGGTCCGGGGCTTAGGGAATTTCTCATATGCCACAAAACGGTTGAAGCTCCTGTTCAAAAATGATGCTCCGAAATCAACTTTTGTCACCTTAGTTATACATTTTGGGATAGTACCTAAAGTTTAAAGCAGAAATTGGGGCACTTTTGACATTTTCATTTTTGACCAAAATCGACAGGTCTAGGGCTTAGGGAATTTCTCATATGCCACAAAACGGTTGAAGCTCCTGTTCAAAAATGATGCTCCGAAATCAACTTCTGTCACCTTAGTGATACATTTTGGGATAGTACCTAAAGTTTAAAGCAGAAATTGTGGCACTTTTGAAATTTTAATTTTTGACCAAAATCGACAGGTCCGGGGCTTAGGGAATTTCTCATATGCCACTAAACGGTTGAAGCTCCTGTTCAAAAATGATGCTCCGAAATCAACTTCTGTCACCTTAGTGATACATTTTGGGATAGCACCTAAAGTTTAAAGCAGAAATTGTGGCACTTTTGAAATTTTCATTTTTGACCAAAATCGACAGGGACGGGGCTTAGGGAATTTCTCATATGCCACAAAACGGTTGAAGCTCCTGTTCAAAAATGATGCTCCGAAATCAACTTCTGTCACCTTAGTGATACATTTTGGGATAGTACCTAAAGTTTAAAGCAGAAATTGGTGCACTTTTGACATTTTCATTTTTGACCAAAATCGACAGGTCCGGGGCTTAGGGAATTTCTCATATGCCACAAAACGGTTGAAGCTCCTGTTCAAAAATGATGCTCCGAAATCAACTTTTGTCACCATAGTTATACATTTTGGGATAGTACCTAAAGTTTAAAGCAGAAATTGGGGCACTTTTGACATTTTCATTTTTGACCAAAATCGACAGGTCTAGGGCTTAGGGAATTTCTCATATGCCACAAAACGGTTGAAGCTCCTGTTCAAAAATGATGCTCCGAAATCAACTTCTGTCACCTTAGTTATACATTTTGGGATAGTACCTAAAGTTTAAAGCAGAAATTGGGGCACTTTTGAAATTTTCATTTTTTACCAAAATTGACAGGTCCGGGGCTTAGGGAATTTCTCATATGCCACAAAACGGTTGAAGCTCCTGTTCAAAAATGATGCTCCGAAATCAACTTCTGTCACCTTAGTGATACATTTTGGGATAGCACCTAAAGTTTAAAGCAGAAATTGTGGCACTTTTGAAATTTTCATTTTTGACCAAAATCGACAGGTCTGGGGCTTAGGGAATTTCTCATATGCCACAAAACGGTTGAAGCTCCTGTTCAAAAATGATGCTCCAAAATCAACTTCTGTCACCTTAGTGATACATTTTGGGATAGTACCTAAAGTTTAAAGCAGAAATTGTGGCACTTTTGAAATTTTCATTTTTGACCAAAATCGACAGGTCCGGGGCTTAGGGAATTTCTCATATGCCACAAAACGGTTGAAGCTCCTGTTCAAAAATGATGCTCCAAAATCAACTTCTGTCACCTTAGTGATACATTTTGAGATAGCACCTAAAGTTTAAAGCAGAAATTGTGGCACTTTTGAAATTTTCATTTTTGACCAAAATCAACAGGTCCGGTTCTTAGGGAATTTCTCATATGCCACAAAACGGTTGAAGCTCCTGTTCAAAAATGATGCTCCGAAATCAACTTCTGTCACCTAAGTGATATATTTTGGGATAGTACCTAAAGTTTAAAGCAGAAATTGGGGCACTTTTGAAATTTTCATTTTTGACCAAAATCGACAGGTCCGGGGCTTAGGGAATTTCTCATATGCCACAAAACGGTTGAAGCTCCAGTTCAAAAATGATGCTCCGAAATCAACTTCTGTCACCTAAGTGATATATTTTGGGATAGTACCTAAAGTTTAAAGCAGAAATTGGGGCACTTTTGAAATTTTCATTTTTGACCAAAATCGACAGGTCCGGGGCTTAGGGAATTTCTCATATGCCACAAAACGGTTGAAGCTCCTGTTCAAAAATGATGCTCCGAAATCAACTTCTGTCACCTTAGTGATACATTTTGGGATAGTACCTAAAGTTTAAAGCAGAATTTAGGGCACTTTTGAAATTTTCATTTTTGACCAAAATCGACAGGTCCGGGGCTTAGGGAACTTCTCATATGCCACAAAACGGTTGAAGCTCCTGTTCAAAAATGATGCTCCGAAATCAACTTTTGTCACCTTTGTTATACATTTTGGGATAGTACCTAAAGTTTAAAGCAGAAATTGGGGCACTTTTGAAATTTTCATTTTTGACCAAAATCGACAGGTCCGGGGCTTAGGGAATTTCTCATATGCCACAAAACGGTTGAAGCTCCTGTTCAAAAATGATGCTCCGAAATCAACTTCTGTCACCTTAGTGATACATTTTGGGATAGTACCTAAAGTTTAAAGCAGAATTTGGGGCACTTTTGAAATTTTCATTTTTGACCAAAATCGACAGGTCCGGGGCTTAGGGAATTTCTCATATGCCACAAAACGGTTGAAGCTCCTGTTCAAAAATGATGCTCCGAAATCAACTTCTGTCACCTTAGTGATACATTTTGGGATAGTACCTAAAGTTTAAAGCAGAAATTGGGGCACTTTTGAAATTTTCATTTTTGACCAAAATCGACAGGTCCGGGGCTTAGGGAATTTCTCATATGCCACAAAACGGTTGAAGCTCCTGTTCAAAAATGATGCTCCGAAATCAACTTCTGTCACCTTAGTGATACATTTTGGGATAGTACCTAAAGTTTAAAGCAGAAATTGTGGCACTTTTGAAATTTTCATTTTTGACCAAAATCGACAGGTACGGGGCTTAGGGAATTTCTCATATGCCACAAAACGGTTGAAGCTCCTGTTCAAAAATGATGCTCCGAAATCAACTTCTGTCACCTTAGTGATACATTTTGGGATAGTACCTAAAGTTTAAAGCAGAAATTGGGGCACTTTTGACATTTTCATTTTTGACCAAAATCGACAGGTCTGGGGCTTAGGGAATTTCTCATATGCCACAAAACGGTTGAAGCTCCTGTTCAAAAATGATGCTCCAAAATCAACTTCTGTCACCTTAGTGATACATTTTGGGATAGTACCTAAAGTTTAAAGCAGAAATTGTGGCACTTTTGAAATTTTATTTTTGACCAAAATCGACAGGTCCGGGGCTTAGGGAATTTCTCATATGCCACAAAACGGTTGAAGCTCCTGTTCAAAAATGATGCTCCGAAATCAACTTCTGTCACCTTAGTGATACATTTTGAGATAGCACCTAAAGTTTAAAGCAGAAATTGTGGCACTTTTGAAATTTTCATTTTTGACCAAAATCAACAGGTCCGGTTCTTAGGGAATTTCTCATATGCCACAAAACGGTTGAAGCTCCTGTTCAAAAATGATGCTCCGAAATCAACTTCTGTCACCTAAGTGATATATTTTGGGATAGTACCTAAAGTTTAAAGCAGAAATTGGGGCACTTTTGAAATTTTCATTTTTGACCAAAATCGACAGGTCCGGGGCTTAGGGAATTTCTCATATGCCACAAAACGGTTGAAGCTCCAGTTCAAAAATGATGCTCCGAAATCAACTTCTGTCACCTAAGTGATATATTTTGGGATAGTACCTAAAGTTTAAAGCAGAAATTGGGGCACTTTTGAAATTTTCATTTTTGACCAAAATCGACAGGTCCGGGGCTTAGGGAATTTCTCATATGCCACAAAACGGTTGAAGCTCCTGTTCAAAAATGATGCTCCGAAATCAACTTCTGTCACCTTAGTGATACATTTTGGGATAGTACCTAAAGTTTAAAGCAGAAATTGGGGCACTTTTGACATTTTCATTTTTGACCAAAATCGACAGGTCTGGGGCTTAGGGAATTTCTCATATGCCACAAAACGGTTGAAGCTCCTGTTCAAAAATGATGCTCCAAAATCAACTTCTGTCACCTTAGTGATACATTTTGGGATAGTACCTAAAGTTTAAAGCAGAAATTGTGGCACTTTTGAAATTTTCATTTTTGACCAAAATCGACAGGTCCGGGGCTTAGGGAATTTCTCATATGCCACAAAACGGTTGAAGCTCCTGTTCAAAAATGATGCTCCGAAATCAACTTCTGTCACCTTAGTGATACATTTTGAGATAGCACCTAAAGTTTAAAGCAGAAATTGTGGCACTTTTGAAATTTTCATTTTTGACCAAAATCAACAGGTCCGGTTCTTAGGGAATTTCTCATATGCCACAAAACGGTTGAAGCTCCTGTTCAAAAATGATGCTCCGAAATCAACTTCTGTCACCTAAGTGATATATTTTGGGATAGTACCTAAAGTTTAAAGCAGAAATTGGGGCACTTTTGAAATTTTCATTTTTGACCAAAATCGACAGGTCCGGGGCTTAGGGAATTTCTCATATGCCACAAAACGGTTGAAGCTCCAGTTCAAAAATGATGCTCCGAAATCAACTTCTGTCACCTAAGTGATATATTTTGGGATAGTACCTAAAGTTTAAAGCAGAAATTGGGGCACTTTTGAAATTTTCATTTTTGACCAAAATCGACAGGTCCGGGGCTTAGGGAATTTCTCATATGCCACAAAACGGTTGAAGCTCCTGTTCAAAAATGATGCTCCGAAATCAACTTCTGTCACCTTAGTGATACATTTTGGGATAGTACCTAAAGTTTAAAGCAGAATTTAGGGCACTTTTGAAATTTTCATTTTTGACCAAAATCGACAGGTCCGGGGCTTAGGGAACTTCTCATATGCCACAAAACGGTTGAAGCTCCTGTTCAAAAATGATGCTCCGAAATCAACTTTTGTCACCTTTGTTATACATTTTGGGATAGTACCTAAAGTTTAAAGCAGAAATTGGGGCACTTTTGAAATTTTCATTTTTGACCAAAATCGACAGGTCCGGGGCTTAGGGAATTTCTCATATGCCACAAAACGGTTGAAGCTCCTGTTCAAAAATGATGCTCCGAAATCAACTTCTGTCACCTTAGTGATACATTTTGGGATAGTACCTAAAGTTTAAAGCAGAAATTGGGGCACTTTTGACATTTTCATTTTTGACCAAAATCGACAGGTCTGCGGCTTAGGGAATTTCTCATATGCCACAAAACGGTTGAAGCTCCTGTTCAAAAATGATGCTCCAAAATCAACTTCTGTCACCTTAGTGATACATTTTGGGATAGTACCTAAAGTTTAAAGCAGAAATTGTGGCACTTTTGAAATTTTCATTTTTGACCAAAATCGACAGGTCCGGGGCTTAGGGAATTTCTCATATGCCACAAAACGGTTGAAGCTCCTGTTCAAAAATGATGCTCCGAAATCAACTTCTGTCACCTTAGTGATACATTTTGGGATAGTACCTAAAGTTTAAAGCAGAAATTGGGGCACTTTTGACATTTTCATTTTTGACCAAAATCGACAGGTCTGCGGCTTAGGGAATTTCTCATATGCCACAAAACGGTTGAAGCTCCTGTTCAAAAATGATGCTCCAAAATCAACTTCTGTCACCTTAGTGATACATTTTGGGATAGTACCTAAAGTTTAAAGCAGAAATTGTGGCACTTTTGAAATTTTCATTTTTGACCAAAATCGACAGGTCCGGGGCTTAGGGAATTTCTCATATGCCACAAAACGGTTGAAGCTCCTGTTCAAAAATGATGCTCCGAAATCAACTTTTGTCACCTTAGTTAGACATTTTGGGATAGTACCTAAAGTTTAAAGCAGAAATTGTGGCACTTTTGAAATTTTCATTTTTGACCAAAATCGACAGGTCCGGGGCTTAGGGAATTTCTCATATGCCACAAAACGGTTGAAGCTCCTGTTCAAAAATGATGCTCCGAAATCAACTTCTGTCACCTTAGTGATACATTTTGAGATAGCACCTAAAGTTTAAAGCAGAAATTGTGGCACTTTTGAAATTTTCATTTTTGACCAAAATCAACAGGTCCGGTTCTTAGGGAATTTCTCATATGCCACAAAACGGTTGAAGCTCCTGTTCAAAAATGATGCTCCGAAATCAACTTCTGTCACCTAAGTGATATATTTTGGGATAGTACCTAAAGTTTAAAGCAGAAATTGGGGCACTTTTGAAATTTTCATTTTTGACCAAAATCGACAGGTCCGGGGCTTAGGGAATTTCTCATATGCCACAAAACGGTTGAAGCTCCAGTTCAAAAATGATGCTCCGAAATCAACTTCTGTCACCTAAGTGATATATTTTGGGATAGTACCTAAAGTTTAAAGCAGAAATTGGGGCACTTTTGAAATTTTCATTTTTGACCAAAATCGACAGGTCCGGGGCTTAGGGAATTTCTCATATGCCACAAAACGGTTGAAGCTCCTGTTCAAAAATGATGCTCCGAAATCAACTTCTGTCACCTTAGTGATACATTTTGGGATAGTACCTAAAGTTTAAAGCAGAAATTGTGGCACTTTTGAAATTTTCATTTTTGACCAAAATCGACAGGTCCGGGGCTTAGGGAATTTCTCATATGCCACAAAACGGTTGAAGCTCCTGTTCAAAAATGATGCTCCGAAATCAACTTCTGTCACCTTAGTGATACATTTTGAGATAGCACCTAAAGTTTAAAGCAGAAATTGTGGCACTTTTGAAATTTTCATTTTTGACCAAAATCAACAGGTCCGGTTCTTAGGGAATTTCTCATATGCCACAAAACGGTTGAAGCTCCTGTTCAAAAATGATGCTCCGAAATCAACTTCTGTCACCTAAGTGATATATTTTGGGATAGTACCTAAAGTTTAAAGCAGAAATTGGGGCACTTTTGAAATTTTCATTTTTGACCAAAATCGACAGGTCCGGGGCTTAGGGAATTTCTCATATGCCACAAAACGGTTGAAGCTCCAGTTCAAAAATGATGCTCCGAAATCAACTTCTGTCACCTAAGTGATATATTTTGGGATAGTACCTAAAGTTTAAAGCAGAAATTGGGGCACTTTTGAAATTTTCATTTTTGACCAAAATCGACAGGTCCGGGGCTTAGGGAATTTCTCATATGCCACAAAACGGTTGAAGCTCCTGTTCAAAAATGATGCTCCGAAATCAACTTCTGTCACCTTAGTGATACATTTTGGGATAGTACCTAAAGTTTAAAGCAGAAATTGGGGCACTTTTGACATTTTCATTTTTGACCAAAATCGACAGGTCTGGGGCTTAGGGAATTTCTCATATGCCACAAAACGGTTGAAGCTCCTGTTCAAAAATGATGCTCCAAAATCAACTTCTGTCACCTTAGTGATACATTTTGGGATAGTACCTAAAGTTTAAAGCAGAAATTGTGGCACTTTTGAAATTTTCATTTTTGACCAAAATCGACAGGTCCGGGGCTTAGGGAATTTCTCATATGCCACAAAACGGTTGAAGCTCCTGTTCAAAAATGATGCGCCGAAATCAACTTTTGTCACCTTAGTTAGACATTTTGGGATAGTACCTAAAGTTTAAAGCAGAAATTGTGGCACTTTTGAAATTTTCATTTTTGACCAAAATCGACAGGTCCGGGGCTTAGGGAATTTCTCATATGCCACAAAACGGTTGAAGCTCCTGTTCAAAAATGATGCTCCGAAATCAACTTCTGTCACCTTAGTGATACATTTTGGGATAGTACCTAAAGTTTAAAGCAGAAATTGTGGCACTTTTGAAATTTTCATTTTTGACCAAAATCGACAGGTCCGGGGCTTAGGGAATTTCTCATATGCCACAAAACGGTTGAAGCTCCTGTTCAAAAATGATGCTCCGAAATCAACTTCTGTCACCTTAGTGATACATTTTGGGATAGTACCTAAAGTTTAAAGCAGAAATTGGGGCACTTTTGAAATTTTCATTTTTTACCAAAATTGACAGGTCCGGGGCTTAGGGAATTTCTCATATGCCACTAAACGGTTGAAGCTCCTGTTCAAAAATGATGCTCCGAAATCAACTTCTGTCACCTTAGTGATACATTTTGGGATAGCACCTAAAGTTTAAAGCAGAAATTGTGGCACTTTTGAAATTTACATTTTTGACCAAAATCGACAGGTCCGGGGCTTAGGGAATTTCTCATATGCCACAAAACGGTTGAAGCTCCTGTTCAAAAATGATGCTCCGAAATCAACTTCTGTCACCTAAGTGATATATTTTGGGATAGTACCTAAAGTTTAAAGCAGAAATTGGGGCACTTTTGAAATTTTCATTTTTGACCAAAATCGACAGGTCCGGGGCTTAGGGAATTTCTCATATGCCACAAAACGGTTGAAGCTCCTGTTCAAAAATGATGCTCCGAAATCAACTTTTGTCACCTTAGTTATACATTTTGGGATAGTACCTAAAGTTTAAAGCAGAAATTGGGGCACTTTTGAAATTTTCATTTTTTACCAAAATCGACAGGTCCGGGGCTTAGGGAATTTCTCATATGCCACAAAACGGTTGAAGCTCCTGTTCAAAAATGATGCTCCGAAATCAACTTCTGTCACCTTAGTGATACATTTTGGGATAGTACCTACAGTTTAAAGCAGAAATTGTGGCACTTTTGAAATTTTCATTTTTGACCAAAATCGACAGGTCCGGGGCTTAGGGAATTTCTCATATGCCACAAAACGGTTGAAGCTCCTGTTCAAAAATGATGCTCCAAAATCAACTTCTGTCACCTTAGTGATACATTTTGGGATAGTACCTAAAGTTTAAAGCAGAAATTGTGGCACTTTTGAAATTTTCATTTTTGACCAAAATCGACAGGTACGGGGCTTAGGGAATTTCTCATATGCCACAAAACGGTTGAAGCTCCTGTTCAAAAATGATGCTCCGAAATCAACTTCTGTCACCTTAGTGATACATTTTGGGATAGTACCTAAAGTTTAAAGCAGAAATTGGGGCACTTTTGACATTTTCATTTTTGACCAAAATCGACAGGTCTGCGGCTTAGGGAATTTCTCATATGCCACAAAACGGTTGAAGCTCCTGTTCAAAAATGATGCTCCAAAATCAACTTCTGTCACCTTAGTGATACATTTTGGGATAGTACCTAAAGTTTAAAGCAGAAATTGTGGCACTTTTGAAATTTTCATTTTTGACCAAAATCGACAGGTCCGGGGCTTAGGGAATTTCTCATATGCCACAAAACGGTTGAAGCTCCTGTTCAAAAATGATGCTCCGAAATCAACTTCTGTCACCTTAGTGATACATTTTGAGATAGCACCTAAAGTTTAAAGCAGAAATTGTGGCACTTTTGACATTTTCATTTTTGACCAAAATCGACAGGTCTGCGGCTTAGGGAATTTCTCATATGCCACAAAACGGTTGAAGCTCCTGTTCAAAAATGATGCTCCGAAATCAACTTCTGTCACCTTAGTGATACATTTTGAGATAGCACCTAAAGTTTAAAGCAGAAATTGTGGCACTTTTGAAATTTTCATTTTTGACCAAAATCAACAGGTCCGGTTCTTAGGGAATTTCTCATATGCCACAAAACGGTTGAAGCTCCTGTTCAAAAATGATGCTCCGAAATCAACTTCTGTCACCTAAGTGATATATTTTGGGATAGTACCTAAAGTTTAAAGCAGAAATTGGGGCACTTTTGAAATTTTCATTTTTGACCAAAATCGACAGGTCCGGGGCTTAGGGAATTTCTCATATGCCACAAAACGGTTGAAGCTCCTGTTCAAAAATGATGCTCCGAAATCAACTTCTGTCACCTTAGTGATACATTTTGGGATAGTACCTAAAGTTTAAAGCAGAAATTGGGGCACTTTTGACATTTTCATTTTTGACCAAAATCGACAGGTCTGCGGCTTAGGGAATTTCTCATATGCCACAAAACGGTTGAAGCTCCTGTTCAAAAATGATGCTCCAAAATCAACTTCTGTCACCTTAGTGATACATTTTGGGATAGTACCTAAAGTTTAAAGCAGAAATTGTGGCACTTTTGAAATTTTCATTTTTGACCAAAATCGACAGGTCCGGGGCTTAGGGAATTTCTCATATGCCACAAAACGGTTGAAGCTCCTGTTCAAAAATGATGCTCCGAAATCAACTTCTGTCACCTTAGTGATACATTTTGAGATAGCACCTAAAGTTTAAAGCAGAAATTGTGGCACTTTTGACATTTTCATTTTTGACCAAAATCGACAGGTCCGGGGCTTAGGGAATTTCTCATATGCCACAAAACGGTTGAAGCTCCTGTTCAAAAATGATGCTCCGAAATCAACTTCTGTCACCTTAGTGATACATTTTGGGATAGTACCTAAAGTTTAAAGCAGAAATTGGGGCACTTTTGAAATTTTAATTTTTTACCAAAATTGACAGGTCCGGGGCTTAGGGAATTTCTCATATGCCACTAAACGGTTGAAGCTCCTGTTCAAAAATGATGCTCCGAAATCAACTTCTGTCACCTTAGTGATACATTTTGGGATAGCACCTAAAGTTTAAAGCAGAAATTGTGGCACTTTTGAAATTTCCATTTTTGACCAAAATCGACAGGTCCGGGGCTTAGGGAATTTCTCATATGCCACAAAACGGTTGAAGCTCCTGTTCAAAAATGATGCTCCGAAATCAACTTCTGTCACCTAAGTGATATATTTTGGGATAGTACCTAAAGTTTAAAGCAGAAATTGGGGCACTTTTGAAATTTTCATTTTTGACCAAAATCGACAGGTCCGGGGCTTAGGGAATTTCTCATATGCCACAAAACGGTTGAAGCTCCTGTTCAAAAATGATGCTCCGAAATCAACTTTTGTCACCTTAGTGATACATTTTGGGATAGTACCTAAAGTTTAAAGCAGAAATTGGGGCACTTTTGAAATTTTCATTTTTTACCAAAATTGACAGGTCCGGGGCTTAGGGAATTTCTCATATGCCACAAAACGGTTGAAGCTCCTGTTCAAAAATGATGCTCCGAAATCAACTTCTGTCACCTTAGTGATACATTTTGGGATAGCACCTAAAGTTTAAAGCAGAAATTGTGGCACTTTTGAAATTTTCATTTTTGACCATAATCGACAGGTCTGGGGCTTAGGGAATTTCTCATATGCCACAAAACGGTTGAAGCTCCTGTTCAAAAATGATGCTCCAAAATCAACTTCTGTCACCTTAGTGATACATTTTGGGATAGTACCTAAAGTTTAAAGCAGAATTTGGGGCACTTTTGAAATTTTCATTTTTGACCAAAATCGACAGGTCCGGGGCTTAGGGAATTTCTCATATGCCACTAAACGGTTGAAGCTCCTGTTCAAAAATGATGCTCCGAAATCAACTTCTGTCACCTTAGTGATACATTTTGGGATAGCACCTAAAGTTTAAAGCAGAAATTGTGGCACTTTTGAAATTTACATTTTTGACCAAAATCGACAGGTCCGGGGCTTAGGGAATTTCTCATATGCCACAAAACGGTTGAAGCTCCAGTTCAAAAATGATGCTCCGAAATCAACTTCTGTCACCTAAGTGATATATTTTGGGATAGTACCTAAAGTTTAAAGCAGAAATTGGGGCACTTTTGAAATTTTCATTTTTGACCAAAATCGACAGGTCCGGGGATTAGGGAATTTCTCATATGCCACTAAACGGTTGAAGCTCCTGTTCAAAAATGATGCTCCGAAATCAACTTCTGTCACCTTAGTGATACATTTTGGTATAGCACCTAAAGTTTAAAGCAGAAATTGTGGCACTTTTGAAATTTTCATTTTTGACCAAAATCGACAGGGACGGGGCTTAGGGAATTTCTCATATGCCACAAAACGGTTGAAGCTCCTGTTCAAAAATGATGCTCCGAAATCAACTTCTGTCACCTTAGTGATACATTTTGGGATAGTACCTAAAGTTTAAAGCAGAAATTGGTGCACTTTTGACATTTTCATTTTTGACCAAAATCGACAGGTCCGGGGCTTAGGGAATTTCTCATATGCCACAAAACGGTTGAAGCTCCTGTTCAAAAATGATGCTCCGAAATCAACTTTTGTCACCATAGTTATACATTTTGGGATAGCACCTAAAGTTTAAAGCAGAAATTGTGGCACTTTTGACATTTTCATTTTTGACCAAAATCGACAGGTCCGGGGCTTGGTGAATTTCTCATATGCCACAAAACGGTTGAAGCTCCTGTTCAAAAATGATGCTCCAAAATCAACTTCTGTCACCTTAGTGATACATTTTGGGATAGTACCTAAAGTTTAAAGCAGAAATTGTGGCACTTTTGAAATTTTCATTTTTGACCAAAATCGACAGGTCCGGGGCTTAGGGAATTTCTCATATGCCACAAAATGGTTGAAGCTCCTGTTCAAAAATGATGCTCCGAAATCAACTTCTGTCACCTTAGTGATACATTTTGGGATAGTACCTAAAGTTTAAAGCAGAATTTAGGGCACTTTTGAAATTTTCATTTTTGACCAAAATCGACAGGTCCGGGGCTTAGGGAATTTCTCATATGCCACAAAACGGTTGAAGCTCCTGTTCAAAAATTATGGTCCAAAATCAACTTCTATCACCTTAGTGATACATTTTGGGATAGTACCTAAAGTTTAAAGCAGAAATTGTGGCACTTTTGAAATTTTCATTTTTGACCAAAATCGACAGGTCCGGGGCTTAGGGAATTTCTCATATGCCACAAAACGGTTGAAGCTCCTGTTCAAAAATGATGCTCCAAAATCAACTTCTGTCACCTTAGTGATACATTTTGGGATAGTACCTAAAGTTTAAAGCAGAAACTGGTGCACTTTTGACATTTTCATTTTTGACCAAAATCGACAGGTCCGGGGCTTAGGGAATTTCTCATATGCCACAAAACGGTTGAAGCTCCTGTTCAAAAATGATGCTCCGAAATCAACTTTTGTCACCTTAGTTATACATTTTGGGATAGTACCTAAAGTTTAAAGCAGAAATTGGGGCACTTTTGACATTTTCATTTTTGACCAAAATCGACAGGTCTAGGGCTTAGGGAATTTCTCATATGCCACAAAACGGTTGAAGCTCCTGTTCAAAAATGATGCTCCGAAATCAACTTCTGTCACCTTAGTGATACATTTTGGGATAGTACCTAAAGTTTAAAGCAGAAATTGTGGCACTTTTGAAATTTTAATTTTTGACCAAAATCGACAGGTCCGGGGCTTAGGGAATTTCTCATATGCCACTAAACGGTTGAAGCTCCTGTTCAAAAATGATGCTCCGAAATCAACTTCTGTCACCTTAGTGATACATTTTGGGATAGCACCTAAAGTTTAAAGCAGAAATTGTGGCACTTTTGAAATTTTCATTTTTGACCAAAATCGACAGGGACGGGGCTTAGGGAATTTCTCATATGCCACAAAACGGTTGAAGCTCCTGTTCAAAAATGATGCTCCGAAATCAACTTCTGTCACCTTAGTGATACATTTTGGGATAGTACCTAAAGTTTAAAGCAGAAATTGGTGCACTTTTGACATTTTCATTTTTGACCAAAATCGACAGGTCCGGGGCTTAGGGAATTTCTCATATGCCACAAAACGGTTGAAGCTCCTGTTCAAAAATGATGCTCCGAAATCAACTTTTGTCACCATAGTTATACATTTTGGGATAGTACCTAAAGTTTAAAGCAGAAATTGGGGCACTTTTGACATTTTCATTTTTGACCAGAATCGACAGGTCTAGGGCTTAGGGAATTTCTCATATGCCACAAAACGGTTGAAGCTCCTGTTCAAAAATGATGCTCCGAAATCAACTTCTGTCACCTTAGTTATACATTTTGGGATAGTACCTAAAGTTTAAAGCAGAAATTGGGGCACTTTTGAAATTTTCATTTTTTACCAAAATTGACAGGTCCGGGGCTTAGGGAATTTCTCATATGCCACAAAACGGTTGAAGCTCCTGTTCAAAAATGATGCTCCGAAATCAACTTCTGTCACCTTAGTGATACATTTTGGGATAGCACCTAAAGTTTAAAGCAGAAATTGTGGCACTTTTGAAATTTTCATTTTTGACCAAAATCGACAGGTCTGGGGCTTAGGGAATTTCTCATATGCCACAAAACGGTTGAAGCTCCTGTTCAAAAATGATGCTCCAAAATCAACTTCTGTCACCTTAGTGATACATTTTGGGATAGTACCTAAAGTTTAAAGCAGAAATTGTGGCACTTTTGAAATTTTCATTTTTGACCAAAATCGACAGGTCCGGGGCTTAGGGAATTTCTCATATGCCACAAAACGGTTGAAGCTCCTGTTCAAAAATGATGCTCCGAAATCAACTTCTGTCACCTTAGTGATACATTTTGAGATAGCACCTAAAGTTTAAAGCAGAAATTGTGGCACTTTTGAAATTTTCATTTTTGACCAAAATCAACAGGTCCGGTTCTTAGGGAATTTCTCATATGCCACAAAACGGTTGAAGCTCCTGTTCAAAAATGATGCTCCGAAATCAACTTCTGTCACCTAAGTGATATATTTTGGGATAGTACCTAAAGTTTAAAGCAGAAATTGGGGCACTTTTGAAATTTTCATTTTTGACCAAAATCGACAGGTCCGGGGCTTAGGGAATTTCTCATATGTCACAAAACGGTTGAAGCTCCAGTTCAAAAATGATGCTCCGAAATCAACTTCTGTCACCTAAGTGATATATTTTGGGATAGTACCTAAAGTTTAAAGCAGAAATTGGGGCACTTTTGAAATTTTCATTTTTGACCAAAATCGACAGGTCCGGGGCTTAGGGAATTTCTCATATGCCACAAAACGGTTGAAGCTCCTGTTCAAAAATGATGCTCCGAAATCAACTTCTGTCACCTTAGTGATACATTTTGGGATAGTACCTAAAGTTTAAAGCAGAATTTAGGGCACTTTTGAAATTTTCATTTTTGACCAAAATCGACAGGTCCGGGGCTTAGGGAACTTCTCATATGCCACAAAACGGTTGAAGCTCCTGTTCAAAAATGATGCTCCGAAATCAACTTTTGTCACCTTTGTTATACATTTTGGGATAGTACCTAAAGTTTAAAGCAGAAATTGGGGCACTTTTGAAATTTTCATTTTTGACCAAAATCGACAGGTCCGGGGCTTAGGGAATTTCTCATATGCCACAAAACGGTTGAAGCTCCTGTTCAAAAATGATGCTCCGAAATCAACTTATGTCACCTTAGTGATACATTTTGGGATAGTACCTAAAGTTTAAAGCAGAATTTGGGGCACTTTTGAAATTTTCATTTTTGACCAAAATCGACAGGTCCGGGGCTTAGGGAATTTCTCATATGCCACAAAACGGTTGAAGCTCCTGTTCAAAAATGATGCTCCGAAATCAACTTCTGTCACCTTAGTGATACATTTTGGGATAGTACCTAAAGTTTAAAGCAGAAATTGGGGCACTTTTGAAATTTTCATTTTTGACCAAAATCGACAGGTCCGGGGCTTAGGGAATTTCTCATATGCCACAAAACGGTTGAAGCTCCTGTTCAAAAATGATGCTCCGAAATCAACTTCTGTCACCTTAGTGATACATTTTGGGATAGTACCTAAAGTTTAAAGCAGAAATTGTGGCACTTTTGAAATTTTCATTTTTGACCAAAATCGACAGGTACGGGGCTTAGGGAATTTCTCATATGCCACAAAACGGTTGAAGCTCCTGTTCAAAAATGATGCTCCGAAATCAACTTCTGTCACCTTAGTGATACATTTTGGGATAGTACCTAAAGTTTAAAGCAGAAATTGGGGCACTTTTGACATTTTCATTTTTGACCAAAATCGACAGGTCTGGGGCTTAGGGAATTTCTCATATGCCACAAAACGGTTGAAGCTCCTGTTCAAAAATGATGCTCCAAAATCAACTTCTGTCACCTTAGTGATACATTTTGGGATAGTACCTAAAGTTTAAAGCAGAAATTGTGGCACTTTTGAAATTTTCATTTTTGACCAAAATCGACAGGTCCGGGGCTTAGGGAATTTCTCATATGCCACAAAACGGTTGAAGCTCCTGTTCAAAAATGATGCTCCGAAATCAACTTCTGTCACCTTAGTGATACATTTTGAGATAGCACCTAAAGTTTAAAGCAGAAATTGTGGCACTTTTGAAATTTTCATTTTTGACCAAAATCAACAGGTCCGGTTCTTAGGGAATTTCTCATATGCCACAAAACGGTTGAAGCTCCTGTTCAAAAATGATGCTCCGAAATCAACTTCTGTCACCTAAGTGATATATTTTGGGATAGTACCTAAAGTTTAAAGCAGAAATTGGGGCACTTTTGAAATTTTCATTTTTGACCAAAATCGACAGGTCCGGGGCTTAGGGAATTTCTCATATGCCACAAAACGGTTGAAGCTCCAGTTCAAAAATGATGCTCCGAAATCAACTTCTGTCACCTAAGTGATATATTTTGGGATAGTACCTAAAGTTTAAAGCAGAAATTGGGGCACTTTTGAAATTTTCATTTTTGACCAAAATCGACAGGTCCGGGGCTTAGGGAATTTCTCATATGCCACAAAACGGTTGAAGCTCCTGTTCAAAAATGATGCTCCGAAATCAACTTCTGTCACCTTAGTGATACATTTTGGGATAGTACCTAAAGTTTAAAGCAGAAATTGGGGCACTTTTGACATTTTCATTTTTGACCAAAATCGACAGGTCTGGGGCTTAGGGAATTTCTCATATGCCACAAAACGGTTGAAGCTCCTGTTCAAAAATGATGCTCCAAAATCAACTTCTGTCACCTTAGTGATACATTTTGGGATAGTACCTAAAGTTTAAAGCAGAAATTGTGGCACTTTTGAAATTTTCATTTTTGACCAAAATCGACAGGTCCGGGGCTTAGGGAATTTCTCATATGCCACAAAACGGTTGAAGCTCCTGTTCAAAAATGATGCTCCGAAATCAACTTCTGTCACATTAGTGATACATTTTGAGATAGCACCTAAAGTTTAAAGCAGAAATTGTGGCACTTTTGAAATTTTCATTTTTGACCAAAATCGACAGGTCCGGTTCTTAGGGAATTTCTCATATGCCACAAAACGGTTGAAGCTCCTGTTCAAAAATGATGCTCCGAAATCAACTTCTGTCACCTAAGTGATATATTTTGGGATAGTACCTAAAGTTTAAAGCAGAAATTGGGGCACTTTTGAAATTTTCATTTTTGACCAAAATCGACAGGTCCGGGGCTTAGGGAATTTCTCATATGCCACAAAACGGTTGAAGCTCCAGTTCAAAAATGATGCTCCGAAATCAACTTCTGTCACCTAAGTGATATATTTTGGGATAGTACCTAAAGTTTAAAGCAGAAATTGGGGCACTTTTGAAATTTTCATTTTTGACCAAAATCGACAGGTCCGGGGCTTAGGGAATTTCTCATATGCCACAAAACGGTTGAAGCTCCTGTTCAAAAATGATGCTCCGAAATCAACTTCTGTCACCTTAGTGATACATTTTGGGATAGTACCTAAAGTTTAAAGCAGAATTTAGGGCACTTTTGAAATTTTCATTTTTGACCAAAATCGACAGGTCCGGGGCTTAGGGAACTTCTCATATGCCACAAAACGGTTGAAGCTCCTGTTCAAAAATGATGCTCCGAAATCAACTTTTGTCACCTTTGTTATACATTTTGGGATAGTACCTAAAGTTTAAAGCAGAAATTGGGGCACTTTTGAAATTTTCATTTTTGACCAAAATCGACAGGTCCGGGGCTTAGGGAATTTCTCATATGCCACAAAACGGTTGAAGCTCCTGTTCAAAAATGATGCTCCGAAATCAACTTCTGTCACCTTAGTGATACATTTTGGGATAGTACCTAAAGTTTAAAGCAGAATTTGGGGCACTTTTGAAATTTTCATTTTTGACCAAAATCGACAGGTCCGGGGCTTAGGGAATTTCTCATATGCCACAAAACGGTTGAAGCTCCTGTTCAAAAATGATGCTCCGAAATCAACTTCTGTCACCTTAGTGATACATTTTGGGATAGTACCTAAAGTTTAAAGCAGAATTTGGGGCACTTTTGAAATTTTCATTTTTGACCAAAATCGACAGGTCCGGGGCTTAGGGAATTTCTCATATGCCACAAAACGGTTGAAGCTCCTGTTCAAAAATGATGCTCCGAAATCAACTTCTGTCACCTTAGTGATACATTTTGGGATAGCACCTAAAGTTTAAAGCAGAAATTGTGGCACTTTTGAAATTTTCATTTTTGACCAAAATCGACAGGTACGGGGCTTAGGGAATTTCTCATATGCCACAAAACGGTTGAAGCTCCTGTTCAAAAATGATGCTCCGAAATCAACTTCTGTCACCTTAGTGATACATTTTGGGATAGTACCTAAAGTTTAAAGCAGAAATTGGGGCACTTTTGACATTTTCATTTTTGACCAAAATCGACAGGTCTGCGGCTTAGGGAATTTCTCATATGCCACAAAACGGTTGAAGCTCCTGTTCAAAAATGATGCTCCAAAATCAACTTCTGTCACCTTAGTGATACATTTTGGGATAGTACCTAAAGTTTAAAGCAGAAATTGTGGCACTTTTGAAATTTTCATTTTTGACCAAAATCGACAGGTCCGGGGCTTAGGGAATTTCTCATATGCCACAAAACGGTTGAAGCTCCTGTTCAAAAATGATGCTCCGAAATCAACTTCTGTCACCTTAGTGATACATTTTGGGATAGTACCTAAAGTTTAAAGCAGAAATTGGGGCACTTTTGACATTTTCATTTTTGACCAAAATCGACAGGTCTGCGGCTTAGGGAATTTCTCATATGCCACAAAACGGTTGAAGCTCCTGTTCAAAAATGATGCTCCAAAATCAACTTCTGTCACCTTAGTGATACATTTTGGGATAGTACCTAAAGTTTAAAGCAGAAATTGTGGCACTTTTGAAATTTTCATTTTTGACCAAAATCGACAGGTCCGGGGCTTAGGGAATTTCTCATATGCCACAAAACGGTTGAAGCTCCTGTTCAAAAATGATGCTCCGAAATCAACTTCTGTCACCTTAGTGATACATTTTGAGATAGCACCTAAAGTTTAAAGCAGAAATTGTGGCACTTTTGACATTTTCATTTTTGACCAAAATCGACAGGTCTGCGGCTTAGGGAATTTCTCATATGCCACAAAACGGTTGAAGCTCCTGTTCAAAAATGATGCTCCGAAATCAACTTCTGTCACCTTAGTGATACATTTTGAGATAGCACCTAAAGTTTAAAGCAGAAATTGTGGCACTTTTGAAATTTTCATTTTTGACCAAAATCAACAGGTCCGGTTCTTAGGGAATTTCTCATATGCCACAAAACGGTTGAAGCTCCTGTTCAAAAATGATGCTCCGAAATCAACTTCTGTCACCTAAGTGATATATTTTGGGATAGTACCTAAAGTTTAAAGCAGAAATTGGGGCACTTTTGAAATTTTCATTTTTGACCAAAATCGACAGGTCCGGGGCTTAGGGAATTTCTCATATGCCACAAAACGGTTGAAGCTCCTGTTCAAAAATGATGCTCCGAAATCAACTTCTGTGTCACCTTAGTGATACATTTTGGGATAGTACCTAAAGTTTAAAGCAGAAATTGGGGCACTTTTGACATTTTCATTTTTGACCAAAATCGACAGGTCTGGGGCTTAGGGAATTTCTCATATGCCACAAAACGGTTGAAGCTCCTGTTCAAAAATGATGCTCCAAAATCAACTTCTGTCACCTTAGTGATACATTTTGGGATAGTACCTAAAGTTTAAAGCAGAAATTGTGGCACTTTTGAAATTTTCATTTTTGACCAAAATCGACAGGTCCGGGGCTTAGGGAATTTCTCATATGCCACAAAACGGTTGAAGCTCCTGTTCAAAAATGATGCTCCGAAATCAACTTTTGTCACCTTAGTTAGACATTTTGGGATAGTACCTAAAGTTTAAAGCAGAAATTGTGGCACTTTTGAAATTTTCATTTTTGACCAAAATCGACAGGTCCGGGGCTTAGGGAATTTCTCATATGCCACAAAACGGTTGAAGCTCCTGTTCAAAAATGATGCTCCGAAATCAACTTCTGTCACCTTAGTGATACATTTTGAGATAGCACCTAAAGTTTAAAGCAGAAATTGTGGCACTTTTGAAATTTTCATTTTTGACCAAAATCAACAGGTCCGGTTCTTAGGGAATTTCTCATATGCCACAAAACGGTTGAAGCTCCTGTTCAAAAATGATGCTCCGAAATCAACTTCTGTCACCTAAGTGATATATTTTGGGATAGTACCTAAAGTTTAAAGCAGAAATTGGGGCACTTTTGAAATTTTCATTTTTGACCAAAATCGACAGGTCCGGGGCTTAGGGAATTTCTCATATGCCACAAAACGGTTGAAGCTCCAGTTCAAAAATGATGCTCCGAAATCAACTTCTGTCACCTAAGTGATATATTTTGGGATAGTACCTAAAGTTTAAAGCAGAAATTGGGGCACTTTTGAAATTTTCATTTTTGACCAAAATCGACAGGTCCGGGGCTTAGGGAATTTCTCATATGCCACAAAACGGTTGAAGCTCCTGTTCAAAAATGATGCTCCGAAATCAACTTCTGTCACCTTAGTGATACATTTTGGGATAGTACCTAAAGTTTAAAGCAGAAATTGTGGCACTTTTGAAATTTTCATTTTTGACCAAAATCGACAGGTCCGGGGCTTAGGGAATTTCTCATATGCCACAAAACGGTTGAAGCTCCTGTTCAAAAATGATGCTCCGAAATCAACTTCTGTCACCTTAGTGATACATTTTGAGATAGCACCTAAAGTTTAAAGCAGAAATTGTGGCACTTTTGAAATTTTCATTTTTGACCAAAATCAACAGGTCCGGTTCTTAGGGAATTTCTCATATGCCACAAAACGGTTGAAGCTCCTGTTCAAAAATGATGCTCCGAAATCAACTTCTGTCACCTAAGTGATATATTTTGGGATAGTACCTAAAGTTTAAAGCAGAAATTGGGGCACTTTTGAAATTTTCATTTTTGACCAAAATCGACAGGTCCGGGGCTTAGGGAATTTCTCATATGCCACAAAACGGTTGAAGCTCCAGTTCAAAAATGATGCTCCGAAATCAACTTCTGTCACCTAAGTGATATATTTTGGGATAGTACCTAAAGTTTAAAGCAGAAATTGGGGCACTTTTGAAATTTTCATTTTTGACCAAAATCGACAGGTCCGGGGCTTAGGGAATTTCTCATATGCCACAAAACGGTTGAAGCTCCTGTTCAAAAATGATGCTCCGAAATCAACTTCTGTCACCTTAGTGATACATTTTGGGATAGTACCTAAAGTTTAAAGCAGAAATTGGGGCACTTTTGACATTTTCATTTTTGACCAAAATCGACAGGTCTGGGGCTTAGGGAATTTCTCATATGCCACAAAACGGTTGAAGCTCCTGTTCAAAAATGATGCTCCAAAATCAACTTCTGTCACCTTAGTGATACATTTTGGGATAGTACCTAAAGTTTAAAGCAGAAATTGTGGCACTTTTGAAATTTTCATTTTTGACCAAAATCGACAGGTCCGGGGCTTAGGGAATTTCTCATATGCCACAAAACGGTTGAAGCTCCTGTTCAAAAATGATGCGCCGAAATCAACTTTTGTCACCTTAGTTAGACATTTTGGGATAGTACCTAAAGTTTAAAGCAGAAATTGTGGCACTTTTGAAATTTTCATTTTTGACCAAAATCGACAGGTCCGGGGCTTAGGGAATTTCTCATATGCCACAAAACGGTTGAAGCTCCTGTTCAAAAATGATGCTCCGAAATCAACTTCTGTCACCTTAGTGATACATTTTGGGATAGTACCTAAAGTTTAAAGCAGAAATTGTGGCACTTTTGAAATTTTCATTTTTGACCAAAATCGACAGGTCCGGGGCTTAGGGAATTTCTCATATGCCACAAAACGGTTGAAGCTCCTGTTCAAAAATGATGCTCCGAAATCAACTTCTGTCACCTTAGTGATACATTTTGGGATAGTACCTAAAGTTTAAAGCAGAAATTGGGGCACTTTTGAAATTTTCATTTTTTACCAAAATTGACAGGTCCGGGGCTTAGGGAATTTCTCATATGCCACTAAACGGTTGAAGCTCCTGTTCAAAAATGATGCTCCGAAATCAACTTCTGTCACCTTAGTGATACATTTTGGGATAGCACCTAAAGTTTAAAGCAGAAATTGTGGCACTTTTGAAATTTACATTTTTGACCAAAATCGACAGGTCCGGGGCTTAGGGAATTTCTCATATGCCACAAAACGGTTGAAGCTCCTGTTCAAAAATGATGCTCCGAAATCAACTTCTGTCACCTAAGTGATATATTTTGGGATAGTACCTAAAGTTTAAAGCAGAAATTGGGGCACTTTTGAAATTTTCATTTTTGACCAAAATCGACAGGTCCGGGGCTTAGGGAATTTCTCATATGCCACAAAACGGTTGAAGCTCCTGTTCAAAAATGATGCTCCGAAATCAACTTTTGTCACCTTAGTTATACATTTTGGGATAGTACCTAAAGTTTAAAGCAGAAATTGGGGCACTTTTGAAATTTTCATTTTTGACCAAAATCGACAGGTCCGGGGCTTAGGGAATTTCTCATATGCCACAAAACGGTTGAAGCTCCTGTTCAAAAATGATGCTCCGAAATCAACTTCTGTCACCTTAGTGATACATTTTGGGATAGTACCTACAGTTTAAAGCAGAAATTGTGGCACTTTTGAAATTTTCATTTTTGACCAAAATCGACAGGTCCGGGGCTTAGGGAATTTCTCATATGCCACAAAACGGTTGAAGCTCCTGTTCAAAAATGATGCTCCGAAATCAACTTCTGTCACCTTAGTGATACATTTTGGGATAGTACCTAGAGTTTAAAGCAGAAATTGGGGCACTTTTGACATTTTCATTTTTGACCAAAATCGACAGGTCTGCGGCTTAGGGAATTTCTCATATGCCACAAAACGGTTGAAGCTCCTGTTCAAAAATGATGCTCCAAAATCAACTTCTGTCACCTTAGTGATACATTTTGGGATAGTACCTAAAGTTTAAAGCAGAAATTGTGGCACTTTTGAAATTTTCATTTTTGACCAAAATCGACAGGTCCGGGGCTTAGGGAATTTCTCATATGCCACAAAACGGTTGAAGCTCCTGTTCAAAAATGATGCTCCGAAATCAACTTCTGTCACCTTAGTGATACATTTTGAGATAGCACCTAAAGTTTAAAGCAGAAATTGTGGCCCTTTTGACATTTTCATTTTTGACCAAAATCGACAGGTCTGCGGCTTAGGGAATTTCTCATATGCCACAAAACGGTTGAAGCTCCTGTTCAAAAATGATGCTCCGAAATCAACTTCTGTCACCTTAGTGATACATTTTGAGATAGCACCTAAAGTTTAAAGCAGAAATTGTGGCCCTTTTGAAATTTTCATTTTTGACCAAAATCAACAGGTCCGGTTCTTAGGGAATTTCTCATATGCCACAAAACGGTTGAAGCTCCTGTTCAAAAATGATGCTCCGAAATCAACTTCTGTCACCTAAGTGATATATTTTGGGATAGTACCTAAAGTTTAAAGCAGAAATTGGGGCACTTTTGAAATTTTCATTTTTGACCAAAATCGACAGGTCCGGGGCTTAGGGAATTTCTCATATGCCACAAAACGGTTGAAGCTCCTGTTCAAAAATGATGCTCCGAAATCAACTTCTGTCACCTTAGTGATACATTTTGGGATAGTACCTAAAGTTTAAAGCAGAAATTGGGGCACTTTTGACATTTTCATTTTTGACCAAAATCGACAGGTCTGGGGCTTCGGGAATTTCTCATATGCCACAAAACGGTTGAAGCTCCTGTTCAAAAATGATGCTCCAAAATCAACTTCTGTCACCTTAGTGATACATTTTGGGATAGTACCTAAAGTTTAAAGCAGAAATTGTGGCACTTTTGAAATTTTCATTTTTGACCAAAATCGACAGGTCCGGGGCTTAGGGAATTTCTCATATGCCACAAAACGGTTGAAGCTCCTGTTCAAAAATGATGCTCCGAAATCAACTTTTGTCACCTTAGTTAGACATTTTGGGATAGTACCTAAAGTTTAAAGCAGAAATTGTGGCACTTTTGAAATTTTCATTTTTGACCAAAATCGACAGGTCCGGGGCTTAGGGAATTTCTCATATGCCACAAAACGGTTGAAGCTCCTGTTCAAAAATGATGCTCCGAAATCAACTTCTGTCACCTTAGTGATACATTTTGGGATAGTACCTAAAGTTTAAAGCAGAAATTGTGGCACTTTTGAAATTTTCATTTTTGACCAAAATCGACAGGTCCGGGGCTTAGGGAATTTCTCATATGCCACAAAACGGTTGAAGCTCCTGTTCAAAAATGATGCTCCGAAATCAACTTCTGTCACCTTAGTGATAAATTTTGAGATAGCACCTAAAGTTTAAAGCAGAAATTGTGGCACTTTTGAAATTTTCATTTTTGACCAAAATCAACAGGTCCGGTTCTTAGGGAATTTCTCATATGCCACAAAACGGTTGAAGCTCCTGTTCAAAAATGATGCTCCGAAATCAACTTCTGTCACCTAAGTGATATATTTTGGGATAGTACCTAAAGTTTAAAGCAGAAATTGGGGCACTTTTGAAATTTTCATTTTTGACCAAAATCGACAGGTCCGGGGCTTAGGGAATTTCTCATATGCCAGAAAACGGTTGAAGCTCCTGTTCAAAAATGATGCTCCGAAATCAACTTCTGTCACCTTAGTGATACATTTTGAGATAGCACCTAAAGTTTAAAGCAGAAATTGTGGCACTTTTGAAATTTTCATTTTTGACCAAAATCAACAGGTCCGGTTCTTAGGGAATTTCTCATATGCCACAAAACGGTTGAAGCTCCTGTTCAAAAATGATGCTCCGAAATCAACTTCTGTCACCTAAGTGATATATTTTGGGATAGTACCTAAAGTTTAAAGCAGAAATTGGGGCACTTTTGAAATTTTCATTTTTGACCAAAATCGACAGGTCCGGGGCTTAGGGAATTTCTCATATGCCACAAAACGGTTGAAGCTCCTGTTCAAAAATGATGCTCCGAAATCAACTTCTGTCACCTTAGTGATACATTTTGGGATAGTACCTACAGTTTAAAGCAGAAATTGTGGCACTTTTGAAATTTTCATTTTTGACCAAAATCGACAGGTCCGGGGCTTAGGGAATTTCTCATATGCCACAAAACGGTTGAAGCTCCTGTTCAAAAATGATGCTCCAAAATCAACTTCTGTCACCTTAGTGATACATTTTGGGATAGTACCTAAAGTTTAAAGCAGAAATTGTGGCACTTTTGAAATTTTCATTTTTGACCAAAATCGACAGTAACGGGGCTTAGGGAATTTCTCATATGCCACAAAACGGTTGAAGCTCCTGTTCAAAAATGATGCTCCGAAATCAACTTCTGTCACCTTAGTGATACATTTTGGGATAGTACCTAAAGTTTAAAGCAGAAATTGGGGCACTTTTGACATTTTCATTTTTGACCAAAATCGACAGGTCTGCGGCTTAGGGAATTTCTCATATGCCACAAAACGGTTGAAGCTCCTGTTCAAAAATGATGCTCCAAAATCAACTTCTGTCACCTTAGTGATACATTTTGGGATAGTACCTAAAGTTTAAAGCAGAAATTGTGGCACTTTTGAAATTTTCATTTTTGACCAAAATCGACAGGTCCGGGGCTTAGGGAATTTCTCATATGCCACAAAACGGTTGAAGCTCCTGTTCAAAAATGATGCTCCGAAATCAACTTCTGTCACCTTAGTGATACATTTTGAGATAGCACCTAAAGTTTAAAGCAGAAATTGTGGCACTTTTGACATTTTCATTTTTGACCAAAATCGACAGGTCTGCGGCTTAGGGAATTTCTCATATGCCACAAAACGGTTGAAGCTCCTGTTCAAAAATGATGCTCCGAAATCAACTTCTGTCACCTTAGTGATACATTTTGAGATAGCACCTAAAGTTTAAAGCAGAAATTGTGGCACTTTTGAAATTTTCATTTTTGACCAAAATCAACAGGTCCGGTTCTTAGGGAATTTCTCATATGCCACAAAACGGTTGAAGCTCCTGTTCAAAAATGATGCTCCGAAATCAACTTCTGTCACCTAAGTGATATATTTTGGGATAGTACCTAAAGTTTAAAGCAGAAATTGGGGCACTTTTGAAATTTTCATTTTTGACCAAAATCGACAGGTCCGGGGCTTAGGGAATTTCTCATATGCCACAAAACGGTTGAAGCTCCTGTTCAAAAATGATGCTCCGAAATCAACTTCTGTCACCTTAGTGATACATTTTGGGATAGTACCTAAAGTTTAAAGCAGAAATTGGGGCACTTTTGACATTTTCATTTTTGACCAAAATCGACAGGTCCGGGGCTTAGGGAATTTCTCATATGCCACAAAACGGTTGAAGCTCCTGTTCAAAAATGATGCTCCAAAATCAACTTCTGTCACCTTAGTGATACATTTTGGGATAGTACCTAAAGTTTAAAGCAGAAATTGTGGCACTTTTGAAATTTTCATTTTTGACCAAAATCGACAGGTCCGGGGCTTAGGGAATTTCTCATATGCCACAAAACGGTTGAAGCTCCTGTTCAAAAATGATGCTCCGAAATCAACTTCTGTCACCTTAGTGATACATTTTGGGATAGTACCTAAAGTTTAAAGCAGAAATTGTGGCACTTTTGAAATTTTCATTTTTGACCAAAATCGACAGGTCCGGGGCTTAGGGAATTTCTCATATGCCACAAAACGGTTGAAGCTCCTGTTCAAAAATGATGCTCCGAAATCAACTTCTGTCACCTTAGTGATACATTTTGAGATAGCACCTAAAGTTTAAAGCAGAAATTGTGGCACTTTTGAAATTTTCATTTTTGACCAAAATCAACAGGTCCGGTTCTTAGGGAATTTCTCATATGCCACAAAACGGTTGAAGCTCCTGTTCAAAAATGATGCTCCGAAATCAACTTCTGTCACCTAAGTGATATATTTTGGGATAGTACCTAAAGTTTAAAGCAGAAATTGGGGCACTTTTGAAATTTTCATTTTTGACCAAAATCGACAGGTCCGGGGCTTAGGGAATTTCTCATATGCCACAAAACGGTTGAAGCTCCAGTTCAAAAATGATGCTCCGAAATCAACTTCTGTCACCTTAGTGATACATTTTGGGATAGTACCTACAGTTTAAAGCAGAAATTGTGGCACTTTTGAAATTTTCATTTTTGACCAAAATCGACAGGTCCGGGGCTTAGGGAATTTCTCATATGCCACAAAACGGTTGAAGCTCCTGTTCAAAAATGATGCTCCAAAATCAACTTCTGTCACCTTAGTGATACATTTTGGGATAGTACCTAAAGTTTAAAGCAGAAATTGTGGCACTTTTGAAATTTTCATTTTTGACCAAAATCGACAGTAACGGGGCTTAGGGAATTTCTCATATGCCACAAAACGGTTGAAGCTCCTGTTCAAAAATGATGCTCCGAAATCAACTTCTGTCACCTTAGTGATACATTTTGGGATAGTACCTAAAGTTTAAAGCAGAAATTGGGGCACTTTTGACATTTTCATTTTTGACCAAAATCGACAGGTCTGCGGCTTAGGGAATTTCTCATATGCCACAAAACGGTTGAAGCTCCTGTTCAAAAATGATGCTCCAAAATCAACTTCTGTCACCTTAGTGATACATTTTGGGATAGTACCTAAAGTTTAAAGCAGAAATTGTGGCACTTTTGAAATTTTCATTTTTGACCAAAATCGACAGGTCCGGGGCTTAGGGAATTTCTCATATGCCACAAAACGGTTGAAGCTCCTGTTCAAAAATGATGCTCCGAAATCAACTTCTGTCACCTTAGTGATACATTTTGAGATAGCACCTAAAGTTTAAAGCAGAAATTGTGGCACTTTTGACATTTTCATTTTTGACCAAAATCGACAGGTCTGCGGCTTAGGGAATTTCTCATATGCCACAAAACGGTTGAAGCTCCTGTTCAAAAATGATGCTCCGAAATCAACTTCTGTCACCTTAGTGATACATTTTGAGATAGCACCTAAAGTTTAAAGCAGAAATTGTGGCACTTTTGAAATTTTCATTTTTGACCAAAATCAACAGGTCCGGTTCTTAGGGAATTTCTCATATGCCACAAAACGGTTGAAGCTCCTGTTCAAAAATGATGCTCCGAAATCAACTTCTGTCACCTAAGTGATATATTTTGGGATAGTACCTAAAGTTTAAAGCAGAAATTGGGGCACTTTTGAAATTTTCATTTTTGACCAAAATCGACAGGTCCGGGGCTTAGGGAATTTCTCATATGCCACAAAACGGTTGAAGCTCCTGTTCAAAAATGATGCTCCGAAATCAACTTCTGTCACCTTAGTGATACATTTTGGGATAGTACCTAAAGTTTAAAGCAGAAATTGGGGCACTTTTGACATTTTCATTTTTGACCAAAATCGACAGGTCTGGGGCTTAGGGAATTTCTCATATGCCACAAAACGGTTGAAGCTCCTGTTCAAAAATGATGCTCCAAAATCAACTTCTGTCACCTTAGTGATACATTTTGGGATAGTACCTAAAGTTTAAAGCAGAAATTGTGGCACTTTTGAAATTTTCATTTTTGACCAAAATCGACAGGTCCGGGGCTTAGGGAATTTCTCATATGCCACAAAACGGTTGAAGCTCCTGTTCAAAAATGATGCTCCGAAATCAACTTCTGTCACCTTAGTGATACATTTTGGGATAGTACCTAAAGTTTAAAGCAGAAATTGTGGCACTTTTGAAATTTTCATTTTTGACCAAAATCGACAGGTCCGGGGCTTAGGGAATTTCTCATATGCCACAAAACGGTTGAAGCTCCTGTTCAAAAATGATGCTCCGAAATCAACTTCTGTCACCTTAGTGATACATTTTGAGATAGCACCTAAAGTTTAAAGCAGAAATTGTGGCACTTTTGAAATTTTCATTTTTGACCAAAATCAACAGGTCCGGTTCTTAGGGAATTTCTCATATGCCACAAAACGGTTGAAGCTCCTGTTCAAAAATGATGCTCCGAAATCAACTTCTGTCACCTTAGTGATACATTTTGGGATAGTACCTAAAGTTTAAAGCAGAAATTGGGGCACTTTTGACATTTTCATTTTTGACCAAAATCGACAGGTCTGGGGCTTAGGGAATTTCTCATATGCCACAAAACGGTTGAAGCTCCTGTTCAAAAATGATGCTCCAAAATCAACTTCTGTCACCTTAGTGATACATTTTGGGATAGTACCTAAAGTTTAAAGCAGAAATTGTGGCACTTTTGAAATTTTCATTTTTGACCAAAATCGACAGGTCCGGGGCTTAGGGAATTTCTCATATGCCACAAAACGGTTGAAGCTCCTGTTCAAAAATGATGCTCCGAAATCAACTTTTGTCACCTTAGTTAGACATTTTGGGATAGTACCTAAAGTTTAAAGCAGAAATTGTGGCACTTTTGAAATTTTCATTTTTGACCAAAATCGACAGGTCCGGGGCTTAGGGAATTTCTCATATGCCACAAAACGGTTGAAGCTCCTGTTCAAAAATGATGCTCCGAAATCAACTTCTGTCACCTTAGTGATACATTTTGGGATAGTACCTAAAGTTTAAAGCAGAAATTGTGGCACTTTTGAAATTTTCATTTTTGACCAAAATCGACAGGTCCGGGGCTTAGGGAATTTCTCATATGCCACAAAACGGTTGAAGCTCCTGTTCAAAAATGATGCTCCGAAATCAACTTCTGTCACCTTAGTGATACATTTTGGGATAGTACCTAAAGTTTAAAGCAGAAATTGGGGCACTTTTGAAATTTTCATTTTTTACCAAAATTGACAGGTCCGGGGCTTAGGGAATTTCTCATATGCCACTAAACGGTTGAAGCTCCTGTTCAAAAATGATGCTCCGAAATCAACTTCTGTCACCTTAGTGATACATTTTGGGATAGCACCTAAAGTTTAAAGCAGAAATTGTGGCACTTTTGAAATTTACATTTTTGACCAAAATCGACAGGTCCGGGGCTTAGGGAATTTCTCATATGCCACAAAACGGTTGAAGCTCCTGTTCAAAAATGATGCTCCGAAATCAACTTCTGTCACCTAAGTGATATATTTTGGGATAGTACCTAAAGTTTAAAGCAGAAATTGGGGCACTTTTGAAATTTTCATTTTTGACCAAAATCGACAGGTCCGGGGCTTAGGGAATTTCTCATATGCCACAAAACGGTTGAAGCTCCTGTTCAAAAATGATGCTCCGAAATCAACTTTTGTCACCTTAGTTATACATTTTGGGATAGTACCTAAAGTTTAAAGCAGAAATTGGGGCACTTTTGAAATTTTCATTTTTTACCAAAATCGACAGGTCCGGGGCTTAGGGAATTTCTCATATGCCACAAAACGGTTGAAGCTCCTGTTCAAAAATGATGCTCCGAAATCAACTTCTGTCACCTTAGTGATACATTTTGGGATAGTACCTACAGTTTAAAGCAGAAATTGTGGCACTTTTGAAATTTTCATTTTTGACCAAAATCGACAGGTCCGGGGCTTAGGGAATTTCTCATATGCCACAAAACGGTTGAAGCTCCTGTTCAAAAATGATGCTCCAAAATCAACTTCTGTCACCTTAGTGATACATTTTGGGATAGTACCTAAAGTTTAAAGCAGAAATTGGGGCACTTTTGACATTTTCATTTTTGACCAAAATCGACAGGTCTGCGGCTTAGGGAATTTCTCATATGCCACAAAACGGTTGAAGCTCCTGTTCAAAAATGATGCTCCAAAATCAACTTCTGTCACCTTAGTGATACATTTTGGGATAGTACCTAAAGTTTAAAGCAGAAATTGTGGCACTTTTGAAATTTTCATTTTTGACCAAAATCGACAGGTCCGGGGCTTAGGGAATTTCTCATATGCCACAAAACGGTTGAAGCTCCTGTTCAAAAATGATGCTCCGAAATCAACTTCTGTCACCTTAGTGATACATTTTGAGATAGCACCTAAAGTTTAAAGCAGAAATTGTGGCACTTTTGACATTTTCATTTTTGACCAAAATCGACAGGTCTGCGGCTTAGGGAATTTCTCATATGCCACAAAACGGTTGAAGCTCCTGTTCAAAAATGATGCTCCGAAATCAACTTCTGTCACCTTAGTGATACATTTTGAGATAGCACCTAAAGTTTAAAGCAGAAATTGTGGCACTTTTGAAATTTTCATTTTTGACCAAAATCAACAGGTCCGGTTCTTAGGGAATTTCTCATATGCCACAAAACGGTTGAAGCTCCTGTTCAAAAATGATGCTCCGAAATCAACTTCTGTCACCTAAGTGATATATTTTGGGATAGTACCTAAAGTTTAAAGCAGAAATTGGGGCACTTTTGAAATTTTCATTTTTGACCAAAATCGACAGGTCCGGGGCTTAGGGAATTTCTCATATGCCACAAAACGGTTGAAGCTCCTGTTCAAAAATGATGCTCCGAAATCAACTTCTGTCACCTTAGTGATACATTTTGGGATAGTACCTAAAGTTTAAAGCAGAAATTGGGGCACTTTTGACATTTTCATTTTTGACCAAAATCGACAGGTCTGGGGCTTAGGGAATTTCTCATATGCCACAAAACGGTTGAAGCTCCTGTTCAAAAATGATGCTCCAAAATCAACTTCTGTCACCTTAGTGATACATTTTGGGATAGTACCTAAAGTTTAAAGCAGAAATTGTGGCACTTTTGAAATTTTCATTTTTGACCAAAATCGACAGGTCCGGGGCTTAGGGAATTTCTCATATGCCACAAAACGGTTGAAGCTCCTGTTCAAAAATGATGCTCCGAAATCAACTTCTGTCACCTTAGTGATACATTTTGGGATAGTACCTAAAGTTTAAAGCAGAAATTGTGGCACTTTTGAAATTTTCATTTTTGACCAAAATCGACAGGTCCGGGGCTTAGGGAATTTCTCATATGCCACAAAACGGTTGAAGCTCCTGTTCAAAAATGATGCTCCGAAATCAACTTCTGTCACCTTAGTGATACATTTTGAGATAGCACCTAAAGTTTAAAGCAGAAATTGTGGCACTTTTGAAATTTTCATTTTTGACCAAAATCAACAGGTCCGGTTCTTAGGGAATTTCTCATATGCCACAAAACGGTTGAAGCTCCTGTTCAAAAATGATGCTCCGAAATCAACTTTTGTCACCTTTGTTATACATTTTGGGATAGTACCTAAAGTTTAAAGCAGAAATTGGGGCACTTTTGAAATTTTCATTTTTGACCAAAATCGACAGGTCCGGGGCTTAGGGAATTTCTCATATGCCACAAAACGGTTGAAGCTCCTGTTCAAAAATGATGCTCCGAAATCAACTTCTGTCACCTTAGTGATACATTTTGGGATAGTACCTAAAGTTTAAAGCAGAATTTGGGGCACTTTTGAAATTTTCATTTTTGACCAAAATCGACAGGTCCGGGGCTTAGGGAATTTCTCATATGCCACAAAACGGTTGAAGCTCCTGTTCAAAAATGATGCTCCGAAATCAACTTCTGTCACCTTAGTGATACATTTTGGGATAGTACCTAAAGTTTAAAGCAGAATTTGGGGCACTTTTGAAATTTTCATTTTTGACCAAAATCGACAGGTCCGGGGCTTAGGGAATTTCTCATATGCCACAAAACGGTTGAAGCTCCTGTTCAAAAATGATGCTCCGAAATCAACTTCTGTCACCTTAGTGATACATTTTGGGATAGCACCTAAAGTTTAAAGCAGAAATTGTGGCACTTTTGAAATTTTCATTTTTGACCAAAATCGACAGGTACGGGGCTTAGGGAATTTCTCATATGCCACAAAATGGTTGAAGCTCCTGTTCAAAAATGATGCTCCGAAATCAACTTCTGTCACCTTAGTGATACATTTTGGGATAGTACCTAAAGTTTAAAGCAGAAATTGGGGCACTTTTGACATTTTCATTTTTGACCAAAATCGACAGGTCTGCGGCTTAGGGAATTTCTCATATGCCACAAAACGGTTGAAGCTCCTGTTCAAAAATGATGCTCCAAAATCAACTTCTGTCACCTTAGTGATACATTTTGGGATAGTACCTAAAGTTTAAAGCAGAAATTGTGGCACTTTTGAAATTTTCATTTTTGACCAAAATCGACAGGTACGGGGCTTAGGGAATTTCTCATATGCCACAAAACGGTTGAAGCTCCTGTTCAAAAATGATGCTCCGAAATCAACTTCTGTCACCTTAGTGATACATTTTGGGATAGTACCTAAAGTTTAAAGCAGAAATTGGGGCACTTTTGACATTTTCATTTTTGACCAAAATCGACAGGTCTGCGGCTTAGGGAATTTCTCATATGCCACAAAACGGTTGAAGCTCCTGTTCAAAAATGATGCTCCAAAATCAACTTCTGTCACCTTAGTGATACATTTTGGGATAGTACCTAAAGTTTAAAGCAGAAATTGTGGCACTTTTGAAATTTTCATTTTTGACCAAAATCGACAGGTCCGGGGCTTAGGGAATTTCTCATATGCCACAAAACGGTTGAAGCTCCTGTTCAAAAATGATGCTCCGAAATCAACTTCTGTCACCTTAGTGATACATTTTGAGATAGCACCTAAAGTTTAAAGCAGAAATTGTGGCACTTTTGACATTTTCATTTTTGACCAAAATCGACAGGTCTGCGGCTTAGGGAATTTCTCATATGCCACAAAACGGTTGAAGCTCCTGTTCAAAAATGATGCTCCGAAATCAACTTCTGTCACCTTAGTGATACATTTTGAGATAGCACCTAAAGTTTAAAGCAGAAATTGTGGCACTTTTGAAATTTTCATTTTTGACCAAAATCAACAGGTCCGGTTCTTAGGGAATTTCTCATATGCCACAAAACGGTTGAAGCTCCTGTTCAAAAATGATGCTCCGAAATCAACTTCTGTCACCTAAGTGATATATTTTGGGATAGTACCTAAAGTTTAAAGCAGAAATTGGGGCACTTTTGAAATTTTCATTTTTGACCAAAATCGACAGGTCCGGGGCTTAGGGAATTTCTCATATGCCACAAAACGGTTGAAGCTCCTGTTCAAAAATGATGCACCGAAATCAACTTCTGTCACCTTAGTGATACATTTTGGGATAGTACCTAAAGTTTAAAGCAGAAATTGGGGCACTTTTGACATTTTCATTTTTGACCAAAATCGACAGGTCTGGGGCTTAGGGAATTTCTCATATGCCACAAAACGGTTGAAGCTCCTGTTCAAAAATGATGCTCCAAAATCAACTTCTGTCACCTTAGTGATACATTTTGGGATAGTACCTAAAGTTTAAAGCAGAAATTGTGGCACTTTTGAAATTTTCATTTTTGACCAAAATCGACAGGTCCGGGGCTTAGGGAATTTCTCATATGCCACAAAACGGTTGAAGCTCCTGTTCAAAAATGATGCTCCGAAATCAACTTTTGTCACCTTAGTTAGACATTTTGGGATAGTACCTAAAGTTTAAAGCAGAAATTGTGGCACTTTTGAAATTTTCATTTTTGACCAAAATCGACAGGTCCGGGGCTTAGGGAATTTCTCATATGCCACAAAACGGTTGAAGCTCCTGTTCAAAAATGATGCTCCGAAATCAACTTCTGTCACCTTAGTGATACATTTTGGGATAGTACCTAAAGTTTAAAGCAGAAATTGTGGCACTTTTGAAATTTTCATTTTTGACCAAAATCGACAGGTCCGGGGCTTAGGGAATTTCTCATATGCCACAAAACGGTTGAAGCTCCTGTTCAAAAATGATGCTCCGAAATCAACTTCTGTCACCTTAGTGATACATTTTGAGATAGCACCTAAAGTTTAAAGCAGAAATTGTGGCACTTTTGAAATTTTCATTTTTGACCAAAATCAACAGGTCCGGTTCTTAGGGAATTTCTCATATGCCACAAAACGGTTGAAGCTCCTGTTCAAAAATGATGCTCCGAAATCAACTTTTGTCACCTTTGTTATACATTTTGGGATAGTACCTAAAGTTTAAAGCAGAAATTGGGGCACTTTTGAAATTTTCATTTTTGACCAAAATCGACAGGTCCGGGGCTTAGGGAATTTCTCATATGCCACAAAACGGTTGAAGCTCCTGTTCAAAAATGATGCTCCGAAATCAACTTCTGTCACCTTAGTGATACATTTTGGGATAGTACCTAAAGTTTAAAGCAGAATTTGGGGCACTTTTGAAATTTTCATTTTTGACCAAAATCGACAGGTCCGGGGCTTAGGGAATTTCTCATATGCCACAAAACGGTTGAAGCTCCTGTTCAAAAATGATGCTCCGAAATCAACTTCTGTCACCTTAGTGATACATTTTGGGATAGTACCTAAAGTTTAAAGCAGAATTTGGGGCACTTTTGAAATTTTCATTTTTGACCAAAATCGACAGGTCCGGGGCTTAGGGAATTTCTCATATGCCACAAAACGGTTGAAGCTCCTGTTCAAAAATGATGCTCCGAAATCAACTTCTGTCACCTTAGTGATACATTTTGGGATAGTACCTAAAGTTTAAAGCAGAAATTGGGGCACTTTTGACATTTTCATTTTTGACCAAAATCGACAGGTCTGCGGCTTAGGGAATTTCTCATATGCCACAAAACGGTTGAAGCTCCTGTTCAAAAATGATGCTCCGAAATCAACTTCTGTCACCTTAGTGATACATTTTGGGATAGCACCTAAAGTTTAAAGCAGAAATTGTGGCACTTTTGAAATTTTCATTTTTGACCAAAATCGACAGGTACGGGGCTTAGGGAATTTCTCATATGCCACAAAATGGTTGAAGCTCCTGTTCAAAAATGATGCTCCGAAATCAACTTCTGTCACCTTAGTGATACATTTTGGGATAGTACCTAAAGTTTAAAGCAGAAATTGGGGCACTTTTGACATTTTCATTTTTGACCAAAATCGACAGGTCTGCGGCTTAGGGAATTTCTCATATGCCACAAAACGGTTGAAGCTCCTGTTCAAAAATGATGCTCCGAAATCAACTTCTGTCACCTAAGTGATATATTTTGGGATAGTACCTAAAGTTTAAAGCAGAAATTGGGGCACTTTTGAAATTTTCATTTTTGACCAAAATCGACAGGTCCGGGGCTTAGGGAATTTCTCATATGCCACAAAACGGTTGAAGCTCCAGTTCAAAAATGATGCTCCGAAATCAACTTCTGTCACCTAAGTGATATATTTTGGGATAGTACCTAAAGTTTAAAGCAGAAATTGGGGCACTTTTGAAATTTTCATTTTTGACCAAAATCGACAGGTCCGGGGCTTAGGGAATTTCTCATATGCCACAAAACGGTTGAAGCTCCTGTTCAAAAATGATGCTCCGAAATCAACTTCTGTCACCTTAGTGATACATTTTGGGATAGTACCTAAAGTTTAAAGCAGAATTTAGGGCACTTTTGAAATTTTCATTTTTGACCAAAATCGACAGGTCCGGGGCTTAGGGAACTTCTCATATGCCACAAAACGGTTGAAGCTCCTGTTCAAAAATGATGCTCCGAAATCAACTTTTGTCACCTTTGTTATACATTTTGGGATAGTACCTAAAGTTTAAAGCAGAAATTGGGGCACTTTTGAAATTTTCATTTTTGACCAAAATCGACAGGTCCGGGGCTTAGGGAATTTCTCATATGCCACAAAACGGTTGAAGCTCCTGTTCAAAAATGATGCTCCGAAATCAACTTCTGTCACCTTAGTGATACATTTTGGGATAGTACCTAAAGTTTAAAGCAGAATTTGGGGCACTTTTGAAATTTTCATTTTTGACCAAAATCGACAGGTCCGGGGCTTAGGGAATTTCTCATATGCCACAAAACGGTTGAAGCTCCTGTTCAAAAATGATGCTCCGAAATCAACTTCTGTCACCTTAGTGATACATTTTGGGATAGTACCTAAAGTTTAAAGCAGAATTTGGGGCACTTTTGAAATTTTCATTTTTGACCAAAATCGACAGGTCCGGGGCTTAGGGAATTTCTCATATGCCACAAAACGGTTGAAGCTCCTGTTCAAAAATGATGCTCCGAAATCAACTTCTGTCACCTTAGTGATACATTTTGGGATAGCACCTAAAGTTTAAAGCAGAAATTGTGGCACTTTTGAAATTTTCATTTTTGACCAAAATCGACAGGTACGGGGCCTAGGGAATTTCTCATATGCCACAAAACGGTTGAAGCTCCTGTTCAAAAATGATGCTCCGAAATCAACTTCTGTCACCTTAGTGATACATTTTGGGATAGTACCTAAAGTTTAAAGCAGAAATTGGGGCACTTTTGACATTTTCATTTTTGACCAAAATCGACAGGTCTGCGGCTTAGGGAATTTCTCATATGCCACAAAACGGTTGAAGCTCCTGTTCAAAAATGATGCTCCAAAATCAATTTCTGTCACCTTAGTGATACATTTTGGGATAGTACCTAAAGTTTAAAGCAGAAATTGTGGCACTTTTGAAATTTTCATTTTTGACCAAAATCGACAGGTCCGGGGCTTAGGGAATTTCTCATATGCCACAAAACGGTTGAAGCTCCTGTTCAAAAATGATGCTCCGAAATCAACTTCTGTCACCTTAGTGATACATTTTGAGATAGCACCTAAAGTTTAAAGCAGAAATTGTGGCACTTTTGACATTTTCATTTTTGACCAAAATCGACAGGTCTGCGGCTTAGGGAATTTCTCATATGCCACAAAACGGTTGAAGCTCCTGTTCAAAAATGATGCTCCGAAATCAACTTCTGTCACCTTAGTGATACATTTTGAGATAGCACCTAAAGTTTAAAGCAGAAATTGTGGCACTTTTGAAATTTTCATTTTTGACCAAAATCAACAGGTCCGGTTCTTAGGGAATTTCTCATATGCCACAAAACGGTTGAAGCTCCTGTTCAAAAATGATGCTCCGAAATCAACTTCTGTCACCTAAGTGATATATTTTGGGATAGTACCTAAAGTTTAAAGCAGAAATTGGGGCACTTTTGAAATTTTCATTTTTGACCAAAATCGACAGGTCCGGGGCTTAGGGAATTTCTCATATGCCACAAAACGGTTGAAGCTCCTGTTCAAAAATGATGCTCCGAAATCAACTTCTGTCACCTTAGTGATACATTTTGGGATAGTACCTAAAGTTTAAAGCAGAAATTGGGGCACTTTTGACATTTTCATTTTTGACCAAAATCGACAGGTCTGGGGCTTAGGGAATTTCTCATATGCCACAAAACGGTTGAAGCTCCTGTTCAAAAATGATGCTCCAAAATCAACTTCTGTCACCTTAGTGATACATTTTGGGATAGTACCTAAAGTTTAAAGCAGAAATTGTGGCACTTTTGAAATTTTCATTTTTGACCAAAATCGACAGGTCCGGGGCTTAGGGAATTTCTCATATGCCACAAAACGGTTGAAGCTCCTGTTCAAAAATGATGCTCCGAAATCAACTTTTGTCACCTTAGTTAGACATTTTGGGATAGTACCTAAAGTTTAAAGCAGAAATTGTGGCACTTTTGACATTTTCATTTTTGACCAAAATCGACAGGTCCGGGGCTTAGGGAATTTCTCATATGCCACAAAACGGTTGAAGCTCCTGTTCAAAAATGATGCTCCGAAATCAACTTCTGTCACCTTAGTGATACATTTTGGGATAGTACCTAAAGTTTAAAGCAGAAATTGTGGCACTTTTGAAATTTTCATTTTTGACCAAAATCGACAGGTCCGGGGCTTAGGGAATTTCTCATATGCCACAAAACGGTTGAAGCTCCTGTTCAAAAATGATGCTCCGAAATCAACTTCTGTCACCTTAGTGATACATTTTGGGATAGTACCTAAAGTTTAAAGCAGAAATTGGGGCACTTTTGAAATTTTCATTTTTTACCAAAATTGACAGGTCCGGGGCTTAGGGAATTTCTCATATGCCACTAAACGGTTGAAGCTCCTGTTCAAAAATGATGCTCCGAAATCAACTTCTGTCACCTTAGTGATACATTTTGGGATAGCACCTAAAGTTTAAAGCAGAAATTGTGGCACTTTTGAAATTTACATTTTTGACCAAAATCGACAGGTCCGGGGCTTAGGGAATTTCTCATATGCCACAAAACGGTTGAAGCTCCTGTTCAAAAATGATGCTCCGAAATCAACTTCTGTCACCTAAGTGATATATTTTGGGATAGTACCTAAAGTTTAAAGCAGAAATTGGGGCACTTTTGAAATTTTCATTTTTGACCAAAATCGACAGGTCCGGGGCTTAGGGAATTTCTCATATGCCACAAAACGGTTGAAGCTCCTGTTCAAAAATGATGCTCCGAAATCAACTTTTGTCACCTTAGTTATACATTTTGGGATAGTACCTAAAGTTTAAAGCAGAAATTGGGGCACTTTTGAAATTTTCATTTTTTACCAAAATCGACAGGTCCGGGGCTTAGGGAATTTCTCATATGCCACAAAACGGTTGAAGCTCCTGTTCAAAAATGATGCTCCGAAATCAACTTCTGTCACCTTAGTGATACATTTTGGGATAGTACCTACAGTTTAAAGCAGAAATTGTGGCACTTTTGAAATTTTCATTTTTGACCAAAATCGACAGGTCCGGGGCTTAGGGAATTTCTCATATGCCACAAAACGGTTGAAGCTCCTGTTCAAAAATGATGCTCCGAAATCAACTTCTGTCACCTTAGTGATACATTTTGGGATAGTACCTAAAGTTTAAAGCAGAAATTGTGGCACTTTTGAAATTTTCATTTTTGACCAAAATCGACAGGTACGGGGCTTAGGGAATTTCTCATATGCCACAAAACGGTTGAAGCTCCTGTTCAAAAATGATGCTCCGAAATCAACTTCTGTCACCTTAGTGATACATTTTGGGATAGTACCTAAAGTTTAAAGCAGAAATTGGGGCACTTTTGACATTTTCATTTTTGACCAAAATCGACAGGTCTGCGGCTTAGGGAATTTCTCATATGCCACAAAACGGTTGAAGCTCCTGTTCAAAAATGATGCTCCAAAATCAACTTCTGTCACCTTAGTGATACATTTTGGGATAGTACCTAAAGTTTAAAGCAGAAATTGTGGCACTTTTGAAATTTTCATTTTTGACCAAAATCGACAGGTCCGGGGCTTAGGGAATTTCTCATATGCCACAAAACGGTTGAAGCTCCTGTTCAAAAATGATGCTCCGAAATCAACTTCTGTCACCTTAGTGATACATTTTGAGATAGCACCTAAAGTTTAAAGCAGAAATTGTGGCACTTTTGACATTTTCATTTTTGACCAAAATCGACAGGTCTGCGGCTTAGGGAATTTCTCATATGCCACAAAACGGTTGAAGCTCCTGTTCAAAAATGATGCTCCGAAATCAACTTCTGTCACCTTAGTGATACATTTTGAGATAGCACCTAAAGTTTAAAGCAGAAATTGTGGCACTTTTGAAATTTTCATTTTTGACCAAAATCAACAGGTCCGGTTCTTAGGGAATTTCTCATATGCCACAAAACGGTTGAAGCTCCTGTTCAAAAATGATGCTCCGAAATCAACTTCTGTCACCTAAGTGATATATTTTGGGATAGTACCTAAAGTTTAAAGCAGAAATTGGGGCACTTTTGAAATTTTCATTTTTGACCAAAATCGACAGGTCCGGGGCTTAGGGAATTTCTCATATGCCACAAAACGGTTGAAGCTCCTGTTCAAAAATGATGCTCCGAAATCAACTTCTGTCACCTTAGTGATACATTTTGGGATAGTACCTAAAGTTTAAAGCAGAAATTGGGGCACTTTTGACATTTTCATTTTTGACCAAAATCGACAGGTCTGGGGCTTAGGGAATTTCTCATATGCCACAAAACGGTTGAAGCTCCTGTTCAAAAATGATGCTCCAAAATCAACTTCTGTCACCTTAGTGATACATTTTGGGATAGTACCTAAAGTTTAAAGCAGAAATTGTGGCACTTTTGAAATTTTCATTTTTGACCAAAATCGACAGGTCCGGGGCTTAGGGAATTTCTCATATGCCACAAAACGGTTGAAGCTCCTGTTCAAAAATGATGCTCCGAAATCAACTTTTGTCACCTTAGTTAGACATTTTGGGATAGTACCTAAAGTTTAAAGCAGAAATTGTGGCACTTTTGAAATTTTCATTTTTGACCAAAATCGACAGGTCCGGGGCTTAGGGAATTTCTCATATGCCACAAAACGGTTGAAGCTCCTGTTCAAAAATGATGCTCCGAAATCAACTTCTGTCACCTTAGTGATACATTTTGGGATAGTACCTAAAGTTTAAAGCAGAAATTGTGGCACTTTTGAAATTTTCATTTTTGACCAAAATCGACAGGTCCGGGGCTTAGGGAATTTCTCATATGCCACAAAACGGTTGAAGCTCCTGTTCAAAAATGATGCTCCGAAATCAACTTCTGTCACCTTAGTGATACATTTTGGGATAGTACCTAAAGTTTAAAGCAGAAATTGGGGCACTTTTGAAATTTTCATTTTTTACCAAAATTGACAGGTCCGGGGCTTAGGGAATTTCTCATATGCCACTAAACGGTTGAAGCTCCTGTTCAAAAATGATGCTCCGAAATCAACTTCTGTCACCTTAGTGATACATTTTGGGATAGCACCTAAAGTTTAAAGCAGAAATTGTGGCACTTTTGAAATTTACATTTTTGACCAAAATCGACAGGTCCGGGGCTTAGGGAATTTCTCATATGCCACAAAACGGTTGAAGCTCCTGTTCAAAAATGATGCTCCGAAATCAACTTCTGTCACCTAAGTGATATATTTTGGGATAGTACCTAAAGTTTAAAGCAGAAATTGGGGCACTTTTGAAATTTTCATTTTTGACCAAAATCGACAGGTCCGGGGCTTAGGGAATTTCTCATATGCCACAAAACGGTTGAAGCTCCTGTTCAAAAATGATGCTCCGAAATCAACTTTTGTCACCTTAGTTATACATTTTGGGATAGTACCTAAAGTTTAAAGCAGAAATTGGGGCACTTTTGAAATTTTCATTTTTTACCAAAATCGACAGGTCCGGGGCTTAGGGAATTTCTCATATGCCACAAAACGGTTGAAGCTCCTGTTCAAAAATGATGCTCCGAAATCAACTTCTGTCACCTTAGTGATACATTTTGGGATAGTACCTACAGTTTAAAGCAGAAATTGTGGCACTTTTGAAATTTTCATTTTTGACCAAAATCGACAGGTCCGGGGCTTAGGGAATTTCTCATATGCCACAAAACGGTTGAAGCTCCTGTTCAAAAATGATGCTCCAAAATCAACTTCTGTCACCTTAGTGATACATTTTGGGATAGTACCTAAAGTTTAAAGCAGAAATTGTGGCACTTTTGAAATTTTCATTTTTGACCAAAATCGACAGGTACGGGGCTTAGGGAATTTCTCATATGCCACAAAACGGTTGAAGCTCCTGTTCAAAAATGATGCTCCGAAATCAACTTCTGTCACCTTAGTGATACATTTTGGGATAGTACCTAAAGTTTAAAGCAGAAATTGGGGCACTTTTGACATTTTCATTTTTGACCAAAATCGACAGGTCTGCGGCTTAGGGAATTTCTCATATGCCACAAAACGGTTGAAGCTCCTGTTCAAAAATGATGCTCCAAAATCAACTTCTGTCACCTTAGTGATACATTTTGGGATAGTACCTAAAGTTTAAAGCAGAAATTGTGGCACTTTTGAAATTTTCATTTTTGACCAAAATCGACAGGTCCGGGGCTTAGGGAATTTCTCATATGCCACAAAACGGTTGAAGCTCCTGTTCAAAAATGATGCTCCGAAATCAACTTCTGTCACCTTAGTGATACATTTTGAGATAGCACCTAAAGTTTAAAGCAGAAATTGTGGCACTTTTGACATTTTCATTTTTGACCAAAATCGACAGGTCTGCGGCTTAGGGAATTTCTCATATGCCACAAAACGGTTGAAGCTCCTGTTCAAAAATGATGCTCCGAAATCAACTTCTGTCACCTTAGTGATACATTTTGAGATAGCACCTAAAGTTTAAAGCAGAAATTGTGGCACTTTTGAAATTTTCATTTTTGACCAAAATCAACAGGTCCGGTTCTTAGGGAATTTCTCATATGCCACAAAACGGTTGAAGCTCCTGTTCAAAAATGATGCTCCGAAATCAACTTCTGTCACCTAAGTGATATATTTTGGGATAGTACCTAAAGTTTAAAGCAGAAATTGGGGCACTTTTGAAATTTTCATTTTTGACCAAAATCGACAGGTCCGGGGCTTAGGGAATTTCTCATATGCCACAAAACGGTTGAAGCTCCTGTTCAAAAATGATGCTCCGAAATCAACTTCTGTCACCTTAGTGATACATTTTGGGATAGTACCTAAAGTTTAAAGCAGAAATTGGGGCACTTTTGACATTTTCATTTTTGACCAAAATCGACAGGTCTGGGGCTTAGGGAATTTCTCATATGCCACAAAACGGTTGAAGCTCCTGTTCAAAAATGATGCTCCAAAATCAACTTCTGTCACCTTAGTGATACATTTTGGGATAGTACCTAAAGTTTAAAGCAGAAATTGTGGCACTTTTGAAATTTTCATTTTTGACCAAAATCGACAGGTCCGGGGCTTAGGGAATTTCTCATATGCCACAAAACGGTTGAAGCTCCTGTTCAAAAATGATGCTCCGAAATCAACTTTTGTCACCTTAGTTAGACATTTTGGGATAGTACCTAAAGTTTAAAGCAGAAATTGTGGCACTTTTGAAATTTTCATTTTTGACCAAAATCGACAGGTCCGGGGCTTAGGGAATTTCTCATATGCCACAAAACGGTTGAAGCTCCTGTTCAAAAATGATGCTCCGAAATCAACTTCTGTCACCTTAGTGATACATTTTGGGATAGTACCTAAAGTTTAAAGCAGAAATTGTGGCACTTTTGAAATTTTCATTTTTGACCAAAATCGACAGGTCCGGGGCTTAGGGAATTTCTCATATGCCACAAAACGGTTGAAGCTCCTGTTCAAAAATGATGCTCCGAAATCAACTTCTGTCACCTTAGTGATACATTTTGGGATAGTACCTAAAGTTTAAAGCAGAAATTGGGGCACTTTTGAAATTTTCATTTTTTACCAAAATTGACAGGTCCGGGGCTTAGGGAATTTCTCATATGCCACTAAACGGTTGAAGCTCCTGTTCAAAAATGATGCTCCGAAATCAACTTCTGTCACCTTAGTGATACATTTTGGGATAGCACCTAAAGTTTAAAGCAGAAATTGTGGCACTTTTGAAATTTACATTTTTGACCAAAATCGACAGGTCCGGGGCTTAGGGAATTTCTCATATGCCACAAAACGGTTGAAGCTCCTGTTCAAAAATGATGCTCCGAAATCAACTTCTGTCACCTAAGTGATATATTTTGGGATAGTACCTAAAGTTTAAAGCAGAAATTGGGGCACTTTTGAAATTTTCATTTTTGACCAAAATCGACAGGTCCGGGGCTTAGGGAATTTCTCATATGCCACAAAACGGTTGAAGCTCCTGTTCAAAAATGATGCTCCGAAATCAACTTTTGTCACCTTAGTTATACATTTTGGGATAGTACCTAAAGTTTAAAGCAGAAATTGGGGCACTTTTGAAATTTTCATTTTTTACCAAAATCGACAGGTCCGGGGCTTAGGGAATTTCTCATATGCCACAAAACGGTTGAAGTTCCTGTTCAAAAATGATGCTCCGAAATCAACTTCTGTCACCTTAGTGATACATTTTGGGATAGTACCTAAAGTTTAAAGCAGAAATTGGGGCACTTTTGACATTTTCATTTTTGACCAAAATCGACAGGTCTGCGGCTTAGGGAATTTCTCATATGCCACAAAACGGTTGAAGCTCCTGTTCAAAAATGATGCTCCAAAATCAACTTCTGTCACCTTAGTGATACATTTTGGGATAGTACCTAAAGTTTAAAGCAGAAATTGGGGCACTTTTGAAATTTTCATTTTTGACCAAAATCGACAGGTCCGGGGCTTAGGGAATTTCTCATATGCCACAAAACGGTTGAAGCTCCTGTTCAAAAATGATGCTCCGAAATCAACTTCTGTCACCTTAGTGATACATTTTGAGATAGCACCTAAAGTTTAAAGCAGAAATTGTGTCACTTTTGACATTTTCATTTTTGACCAAAATCGACAGGTCTGCGGCTTAGGGAATTTCTCATATGCCACAAAACGGTTGAAGCTCCTGTTCAAAAATGATGCTCCGAAATCAACTTCTGTCACCTTAGTGATACATTTTGAGATAGCACCTAAAGTTTAAAGCAGAAATTGTGGCACTTTTGAAATTTTCATTTTTGACCAAAATCAACAGGTCCGGTTCTTAGGGAATTTCTCATATGCCACAAAACGGTTGAAGCTCCTGTTCAAAAATGATGCTCCGAAATCAACTTCTGTCACCTAAGTGATATATTTTGGGATAGTACCTAAAGTTTAAAGCAGAAATTGGGGCACTTTTGAAATTTTCATTTTTGACCAAAATCGACAGGTCCGGGGCTTAGGGAATTTCTCATATGCCACAAAACGGTTGAAGCTCCTGTTCAAAAATGATGCTCCGAAATCAACTTCTGTCACCTTAGTGATACATTTTGGGATAGTACCTAAAGTTTAAAGCAGAAATTGGGGCACTTTTGACATTTTCATTTTTGACCAAAATCGACAGGTCTGGGGCTTAGGGAATTTCTCATATGCCACAAAACGGTTGAAGCTCCTGTATAAAAATGATGCTCCAAAATCAACTTCTGTCACCTTAGTGATACATTTTGGGATAGTACCTAAAGTTTAAAGCAGAAATTGTGGCACTTTTGAAATTTTCATTTTTGACCAAAATCGACAGGTCCGGGGCTTAGGGAATTTCTCATATGCCACAAAACGGTTGAAGCTCCTGTTCAAAAATGATGCTCCGAAATCAACTTCTGTCACCTTAGTGATACATTTTGAGATAGCACCTAAAGTTTAAAGCAGAAATTGTGGCACTTTTGACATTTTCATTTTTGACCAAAATCGACAGGTCTGCGGCTTAGGGAATTTCTCATATGCCACAAAACGGTTGAAGCTCCTGTTCAAAAATGATGCTCCGAAATCAACTTCTGTCACCTTAGTGATACATTTTGAGATAGCACCTAAAGTTTAAAGCAGAAATTGTGGCACTTTTGAAATTTTCATTTTTGACCAAAATCAACAGGTCCGGTTCTTAGGGAATTTCTCATATGCCACAAAACGGTTGAAGCTCCTGTTCAAAAATGATGCTCCGAAATCAACTTCTGTCACCTAAGTGATATATTTTGGGATAGTACCTAAAGTTTAAAGCAGAAATTGGGGCACTTTTGAAATTTTCATTTTTGACCAAAATCGACAGGTCCGGGGCTTAGGGAATTTCTCATATGCCACAAAACGGTTGAAGCTCCTGTTCAAAAATGATGCTCCGAAATCAACTTCTGTCACCTTAGTGATACATTTTGGGATAGTACCTAAAGTTTAAAGCAGAAATTGGGGCACTTTTGACATTTTCATTTTTGACCAAAATCGACAGGTCTGGGGCTTAGGGAATTTCTCATATGCCACAAAACGGTTGAAGCTCCTGTATAAAAATGATGCTCCAAAATCAACTTCTGTCACCTTAGTGATACATTTTGGGATAGTACCTAAAGTTTAAAGCAGAAATTGTGGCACTTTTGAAATTTTCATTTTTGACCAAAATCGACAGGTCCAGGGCTTAGGGAATTTCTCATATGCCACAAAACGGTTGAAGCTCCTGTTCAAAAATGATGCTCCGAAATCAACTTTTGTCACCTTAGTTAGACATTTTGGGATAGTACCTAAAGTTTAAAGCAGAAATTGTGGCACTTTTGAAATTTTCATTTTTGACCAAAATCGACAGGTCCGGGGCTTAGGGAATTTCTCATATGCCACAAAACGGTTGAAGCTCCTGTTCAAAAATGATGCTCCGAAATCAACTTCTGTCACCTTAGTGATACATTTTGGGATAGTACCTAAAGTTTAAAGCAGAAATTGTGGCACTTTTGAAATTTTCATTTTTGACCAAAATCGACAGGTCCGGTTCTTAGGGAATTTCTCATATGCCACAAAACGGTTGAAGCTCCTGTTCAAAAATGATGCTCCGAAATCAACTTCTGTCACCTAAGTGATATATTTTGGGATAGTACCTAAAGTTTAAAGCAGAAATTGGGGCACTTTTGAAATTTTCATTTTTGACCAAAATCGACAGGTCCGGGGCTTAGGGAATTTCTCATATGCCACAAAACGGTTGAAGCTCCAGTTCAAAAATGATGCTCCGAAATCAACTTCTGTCACCTAAGTGATATATTTTGGGATAGTACCTAAAGTTTAAAGCAGAAATTGGGGCACTTTTGAAATTTTCATTTTTGACCAAAATCGACAGGTCCGGGGCTTAGGGAATTTCTCATATGCCACAAAACGGTTGAAGCTCCTGTTCAAAAATGATGCTCCGAAATCAACTTCTGTCACCTTAGTGATACATTTTGGGATAGTACCTAAAGTTTAAAGCAGAAATTGGGGCACTTTTGACATTTTCATTTTTGACCAAAATCGACAGGTCTGGGGCTTAGGGAATTTCTCATATGCCACAAAACGGTTGAAGCTCCTGTTCAAAAATGATGCTCCGAAATCAACTTCTGTCACCTTAGTGATACATTTTGGGATAGTACCTAAAGTTTAAAGCAGAAATTGGGGCACTTTTGACATTTTCATTTTTGACCAAAATCGACAGGTCTGGGGCTTAGGGAATTTCTCATATGCCACAAAACGGTTGAAGCTCCTGTATAAAAATGATGCTCCAAAATCAACTTCTGTCACCTTAGTGATACATTTTGGGATAGTACCTAAAGTTTAAAGCAGAAATTGTGGCACTTTTGAAATTTTCATTTTTGACCAAAATCGACAGGTCCGGGGCTTAGGGAATTTCTCATATGCCACAAAACGGTTGAAGCTCCTGTTCAAAAATGATGCTCCGAAATCAACTTTTGTCACCTTAGTTAGACATTTTGGGATAGTACCTAAAGTTTAAAGCAGAAATTGTGGCACTTTTGAAATTTTCATTTTTGACCAAAATCAACAGGTCCGGGGCTTAGGGAATTTCTCATATGCCACAAAACGGTTGAAGCTCCTGTTCAAAAATGATGCTCCGAAATCAACTTCTGTCACCTTAGTGATACATTTTGGGATAGTACCTAAAGTTTAAAGCAGAAATTGTGGCACTTTTGAAATTTTCATTTTTGACCAAAATCGACAGGTCCGGTTCTTAGGGAATTTCTCATATGCCACAAAACGGTTGAAGCTCCTGTTCAAAAATGATGCTCCGAAATCAACTTCTGTCACCTAAGTGATATATTTTGGGATAGTACCTAAAGTTTAAAGCAGAAATTGGGGCACTTTTGAAATTTTCATTTTTGACCAAAATCGACAGGTCCGGGGCTTAGGGAATTTCTCATATGCCACAAAACGGTTGAAGCTCCAGTTCAAAAATGATGCTCCGAAATCAACTTCTGTCACCTAAGTGATATATTTTGGGATAGTACCTAAAGTTTAAAGCAGAAATTGGGGCACTTTTGAAATTTTCATTTTTGACCAAAATCGACAGGTCCGGGGCTTAGGGAATTTCTCATATGCCACAAAACGGTTGAAGCTCCTGTTTAAAAATGATGCTCCGAAATCAACTTCTGTCACCTTAGTGATACATTTTGGGATAGTACCTAAAGTTTAAAGCAGAAATTGGGGCACTTTTGACATTTTCATTTTTGACCAAAATCGACAGGTCTGGGGCTTAGGGAATTTCTCATATGCCACAAAACGGTTGAAGCTCCTGTTCAAAAATGATGCTCCAAAATCAACTTCTGTCACCTTAGTGATACATTTTGGGATAGTACCTAAAGTTTAAAGCAGAAATTGTGGCACTTTTGAAATTTTCATTTTTGACCAAAATCGACAGGTCCGGGGCTTAGGGAATTTCTCATATGCCACAAAACGGTTGAAGCTCCTGTTCAAAAATGATGCTCCGAAATCAACTTTTGTCACCTTAGTTAGACATTTTGGGATAGTACCTAAAGTTTAAAGCAGAAATTGTGGCACTTTTGAAATTTTCATTTTTGACCAAAATCGACAGGTCCGGGGCTTAGGGAATTTCTCATATGCCACAAAACGGTTGAAGCTCCTGTTCAAAAATGATGCTCCGAAATCAACTTCTGTCACCTTAGTGATACATTTTGGGATAGTACCTAAAGTTTAAAGCAGAAATTGTGGCACTTTTGAAATTTTCATTTTTGACCAAAATCGACAGGTCCGGGGCTTAGGGAATTTCTCATATGCCACAAAACGGTTGAAGCTCCTGTTCAAAAATGATGCTCCGAAATCAACTTCTGTCACCTTAGTGATACATTTTGGGATAGTACCTAAAGTTTAAAGCAGAAATTGGGGCACTTTTGAAATTTTCATTTTTTACCAAAATTGACAGGTCCGGGGCTTAGGGAATTTCTCATATGCCACTAAACGGTTGAAGCTCCTGTTCAAAAATGATGCTCCGAAATCAACTTCTGTCACCTTAGTGATACATTTTGGGATAGTACCTAAAGTTTAAAGCAGAATTTGGGGCACTTTTGAAATTTTCATTTTTGACCAAAATCGACAGGTCCGGGGCTTAGGGAATTTCTCATATGCCACAAAACGGTTGAAGCTCCTGTTCAAAAATGATGCTCCGAAATCAACTTCTGTCACCTTAGTGATACATTTTGGGATAGTACCTAAAGTTTAAAGCAGAATTTGGGGCACTTTTGAAATTTTCATTTTTGACCAAAATCGACAGGTCCGGGGCTTAGGGAATTTCTCATATGCCACAAAACGGTTGAAGCTCCTGTTCAAAAATGATGCTCCGAAATCAACTTCTGTCACCTTAGTGATACATTTTGGGATAGCACCTAAAGTTTAAAGCAGAAATTGTGGCACTTTTGAAATTTTCATTTTTGACCAAAATCGACAGGTCCGGGGCTTAGGGAATTTCTCATATGCCACAAAACGGTTGAAGCTCCTGTTCAAAAATGATGCTCCGAAATCAACTTCTGTCACCTTAGTGATACATTTTGGGATAGTACCTAAAGTTTAAAGCAGAAATTGGTGCACTTTTGACATTTTCATTTTTGACCAAAATCGACAGGTCCGGGGCTTAGGGAATTTCTCATATGCCACAAAACGGTTGAAGCTCCTGTTCAAAAATGATGCTCCGAAATCAACTTTTGTCACCTTAGTGATACATTTTGGGATAGTACCTAAAGTTTAAAGCAGAAATTGGGGCACTTTTGACATTTTCATTTTTGACCAAAATCGACAGGTCTGGGGCTTAGGAAATTTCTCATATGCCACAAAACGGTTGAAGCTCCTGTTCAAAAATGATGCTCCAAAATCAACTTCTGTCACCTTAGTGATACATTTTGGGATAGTACCTAAAGTTTAAAGCAGAAATTGGTGCACTTTTAACATTTTCATTTTTGACCAAAATCGACAGGTCCGGGGCTTAGGGAATTTCTCATATGCCACAAAACGGTTGAAGCTCCTGTTCAAAAATGATGCTCCGAAATCAACTTTTGTCACCTTTTTTATACATTTTGGGATAGTACCTAAAGTTTAAAGCAGAAATTGGGGCACTTTTGACATTTTCATTTTTGACCAAAATCGACAGGTCTGGGGCTTAGGGAATTTCTCATATGCCACAAAACGGTTGAAGCTCCTGTTCAAAAATGATGCTCCAAAATCAACTTCTGTCACCTTAGTGATACATTTTGGGATAGTACCTAAAGTTTAAAGCAGAAATTGTGGCACTTTTGAAATTTTCATTTTTGACCAAAATCGACAGGTCCGGGGCTTAGGGAATTTCTCATATGCCACAAAACGGTTGAAGCTCCTGTTCAAAAATGATGCTCCGAAATCAACTTCTGTCACCTTAGTGATACATTTTGGGATAGTACCTAAAGTTTAAAGCAGAATTTAGGGCACTTTTGAAACTTTCATTTTTGACCAAAATCGACAGGTCCGGGGCTTAGGGAACTTCTCATATGCCACAAAACAGTTGAAGCTCCTGTTCAAAAATGATGCTCCGAAATCAACTTTTGTCACCTTTGTTATACATTTTGGGATAGTACCTAAAGTTTAAAGCAGAAATTGGGGCACTTTTGACATTTTCATTTTTGACCAAAATCGACAGGTCTGGGGCTTAGGGAATTTCTCATATGCCACAAAACGGTTGAAGCTCCTGTTCAAAAATGATGCTCCAAAATCAACTTCTGTCACCTTAGTGATACATTTTGGGATAGTACCTAAAGTTTAAAGCAGAAATTGTGGCACTTTTGAAATTTTCATTTTTGACCAAAATCGACAGGTCCGGGGCTTAGGGAATTTCTCATATGCCACAAAACGGTTGAAGCTCCTGTTCAAAAATGATGCTCCGAAATCAACTTTTGTCACCTTAGTTAGACATTTTGGGATAGTACCTAAAGTTTAAAGCAGAAATTGTGGCACTTTTGAAATTTTCATTTTTGACCAAAATCGACAGGTCCGGGGCTTAGGGAATTTCTCATATGCCACAAAACGGTTGAAGCTCCTGTTCAAAAATGATGCTCCGAAATCAACTTCTGTCACCTTAGTGATACATTTTGGGATAGTACCTAAAGTTTAAAGCAGAAATTGTGGCACTTTTGAAATTTTCATTTTTGACCAAAATCGACAGGTCCGGGGCGTAGGGAATTTCTCATATGCCACAAAACGGTTGAAGCTCCTGTTCAAAAATGATGCTCCGAAATCAACTTCTGTCACCTTAGTGATACATTTTGGGATAGTACCTAAAGTTTAAAGCAGAAATTGGGGCACTTTTGACATTTTCATTTTTGACCAAAATCGACAGGTCTGGGGCTTAGGGAATTTCTCATATGCCACAAAACGGTTGAAGCTCCTGTTCAAAAATGATGCTCCAAAATCAACTTCTGTCACCTTAGTGATACATTTTGGGATAGTACCTAAAGTTTAAAGCAGAAATTGTGGCACTTTTGAAATTTTCATTTTTGACCAAAATCGACAGGTCCGGGGCTTAGGGAATTTCTCATATGCCACAAAACGGTTGAAGCTCCTGTTCAAAAATGATGCTCCGAAATCAACTTTTGTCACCTTAGTTAGACATTTTGGGATAGTACCTAAAGTTTAAAGCAGAAATTGTGGCACTTTTGAAATTTTCATTTTTGACCAAAATCGACAGGTCCGGGGCTTAGGGAATTTCTCATATGCCACAAAACGGTTGAAGCTCCTGTTCAAAAATGATGCTCCGAAATCAACTTCTGTCACCTTAGTGATACATTTTGGGATAGTACCTAAAGTTTAAAGCAGAAATTGTGGCACTTTTGAAATTTTCATTTTTGACCAAAATCGACAGGTCCGGGGCTTAGGGAATTTCTCATATGCCACAAAACGGTTGAAGCTCCTGTTCAAAAATGATGCTCCGAAATCAACTTCTGTCACCTTAGTGATACATTTTGGGATAGTACCTAAAGTTTAAAGCAGAAATTGGGGCACTTTTGAAATTTTCATTTTTTACCAAAATTGACAGGTCCGGGGCTTAGGGAATTTCTCATATGCCACTAAACGGTTGAAGCTCCTGTTCAAAAATGATGCTCCGAAATCAACTTCTGTCACCTTAGTGATACATTTTGGGATAGTACCTAAAGTTTAAAGCAGAATTTGGGGCACTTTTGAAATTTTCATTTTTGACCAAAATCGACAGGTCCGGGGCTTAGGGAATTTCTCATATGCCACAAAACGGTTGAAGCTCCTGTTCAAAAATGATGCTCCGAAATCAACTTCTGTCACCTTAGTGATACATTTTGGGATAGTACCTAAAGTTTAAAGCAGAATTTGGGGCACTTTTGAAATTTTCATTTTTGACCAAAATCGACAGGTCCGGGGCTTAGGGAATTTCTCATATGCCACAAAACGGTTGAAGCTCCTGTTCAAAAATGATGCTCCGAAATCAACTTCTGTCACCTTAGTGATACATTTTGGGATAGCACCTAAAGTTTAAAGCAGAAATTGTGGCACTTTTGAAATTTTCATTTTTGACCAAAATCGACAGGTCCGGGGCTTAGGGAATTTCTCATATGCCACAAAACGGTTGAAGCTCCTGTTCAAAAATGATGCTCCGAAATCAACTTCTGTCACCTTAGTGATACATTTTGGGATAGTACCTAAAGTTTAAAGCAGAAATTGGTGCACTTTTGACATTTTCATTTTTGACCAAAATCGACAGGTCCGGGGCTTAGGGAATTTCTCATATGCCACAAAACGGTTGAAGCTCCTGTTCAAAAATGATGCTCCGAAATCAACTTTTGTCACCTTAGTGATACATTTTGGGATAGTACCTAAAGTTTAAAGCAGAAATTGGGGCACTTTTGACATTTTCATTTTTGACCAAAATCGACAGGTCTGGGGCTTAGGAAATTTCTCATATGCCACAAAACGGTTGAAGCTCCTGTTCAAAAATGATGCTCCAAAATCAACTTCTGTCACCTTAGTGATACATTTTGGGATAGTACCTAAAGTTTAAAGCAGAAATTGGTGCACTTTTAACATTTTCATTTTTGACCAAAATCGACAGGTCCGGGGCTTAGGGAATTTCTCATATGCCACAAAACGGTTGAAGCTCCTGTTCAAAAATGATGCTCCGAAATCAACTTTTGTCACCTTTTTTATACATTTTGGGATAGTACCTAAAGTTTAAAGCAGAAATTGGGGCACTTTTGACATTTTCATTTTTGACCAAAATCGACAGGTCTGGGGCTTAGGGAATTTCTCATATGCCACAAAACGGTTGAAGCTCCTGTTCAAAAATGATGCTCCAAAATCAACTTCTGTCACCTTAGTGATACATTTTGGGATAGTACCTAAAGTTTAAAGCAGAAATTGTGGCACTTTTGAAATTTTCATTTTTGACCAAAATCGACAGGTCCGGGGCTTAGGGAATTTCTCATATGCCACAAAACGGTTGAAGCTCCTGTTCAAAAATGATGCTCCGAAATCAACTTCTGTCACCTTAGTGATACATTTTGGGATAGTACCTAAAGTTTAAAGCAGAATTTAGGGCACTTTTGAAACTTTCATTTTTGACCAAAATCGACAGGTCCGGGGCTTAGGGAACTTCTCATATGCCACAAAACAGTTGAAGCTCCTGTTCAAAAATGATGCTCCGAAATCAACTTTTGTCACCTTTGTTATACATTTTGGGATAGTACCTAAAGTTTAAAGCAGAAATTGGGGCACTTTTGACATTTTCATTTTTGACCAAAATCGACAGGTCTGGGGCTTAGGGAATTTCTCATATGCCACAAAACGGTTGAAGCTCCTGTTCAAAAATGATGCTCCAAAATCAACTTCTGTCACCTTAGTGATACATTTTGGGATAGTACCTAAAGTTTAAAGCAGAAATTGTGGCACTTTTGAAATTTTCATTTTTGACCAAAATCGACAGGTCCGGGGCTTAGGGAATTTCTCATATGCCACAAAACGGTTGAAGCTCCTGTTCAAAAATGATGCTCCGAAATCAACTTTTGTCACCTTAGTTAGACATTTTGGGATAGTACCTAAAGTTTAAAGCAGAAATTGTGGCACTTTTGAAATTTTCATTTTTGACCAAAATCGACAGGTCCGGGGCTTAGGGAATTTCTCATATGCCACAAAACGGTTGAAGCTCCTGTTCAAAAATGATGCTCCGAAATCAACTTCTGTCACCTTAGTGATACATTTTGGGATAGTACCTAAAGTTTAAAGCAGAAATTGTGGCACTTTTGAAATTTTCATTTTTGACCAAAATCGACAGGTCCGGGGCTTAGGGAATTTCTCATATGCCACAAAACGGTTGAAGCTCCTGTTCAAAAATGATGCTCCGAAATCAACTTCTGTCACCTTAGTGATACATTTTGGGATAGTACCTAAAGTTTAAAGCAGAAATTGGGGCACTTTTGAAATTTTCATTTTTTACCAAAATTGACAGGTCCGGGGCTTAGGGAATTTCTCATATGCCACTAAACGGTTGAAGCTCCTGTTCAAAAATGATGCTCCGAAATCAACTTCTGTCACCTTAGTGATACATTTTGGGATAGTACCTAAAGTTTAAAGCAGAATTTGGGGCACTTTTGAAATTTTCATTTTTGACCAAAATCGACAGGTCCGGGGCTTAGGGAATTTCTCATATGCCACAAAACGGTTGAAGCTCCTGTTCAAAAATGATGCTCCGAAATCAACTTCTGTCACCTTAGTGATACATTTTGGGATAGTACCTAAAGTTTAAAGCAGAATTTGGGGCACTTTTGAAATTTTCATTTTTGACCAAAATCGACAGGTCCGGGGCTTAGGGAATTTCTCATATGCCACAAAACGGTTGAAGCTCCTGTTCAAAAATGATGCTCCGAAATCAACTTCTGTCACCTTAGTGATACATTTTGGGATAGCACCTAAAGTTTAAAGCAGAAATTGTGGCACTTTTGAAATTTTCATTTTTGACCAAAATCGACAGGTCCGGGGCTTAGGGAATTTCTCATATGCCACAAAACGGTTGAAGCTCCTGTTCAAAAATGATGCTCCGAAATCAACTTCTGTCACCTTAGTGATACATTTTGGGATAGTACCTAAAGTTTAAAGCAGAAATTGGTGCACTTTTGACATTTTCATTTTTGACCAAAATCGACAGGTCCGGGGCTTAGGGAATTTCTCATATGCCACAAAACGGTTGAAGCTCCTGTTCAAAAATGATGCTCCGAAATCAACTTTTGTCACCTTAGTGATACATTTTGGGATAGTACCTAAAGTTTAAAGCAGAAATTGGGGCACTTTTGACATTTTCATTTTTGACCAAAATCGACAGGTCTGGGGCTTAGGAAATTTCTCATATGCCACAAAACGGTTGAAGCTCCTGTTCAAAAATGATGCTCCAAAATCAACTTCTGTCACCTTAGTGATACATTTTGGGATAGTACCTAAAGTTTAAAGCAGAAATTGGTGCACTTTTAACATTTTCATTTTTGACCAAAATCGACAGGTCCGGGGCTTAGGGAATTTCTCATATGCCACAAAACGGTTGAAGCTCCTGTTCAAAAATGATGCTCCGAAATCAACTTTTGTCACCTTTTTTATACATTTTGGGATAGTACCTAAAGTTTAAAGCAGAAATTGGGGCACTTTTGACATTTTCATTTTTGACCAAAATCGACAGGTCTGGGGCTTAGGGAATTTCTCATATGCCACAAAACGGTTGAAGCTCCTGTTCAAAAATGATGCTCCAAAATCAACTTCTGTCACCTTAGTGATACATTTTGGGATAGTACCTAAAGTTTAAAGCAGAAATTGTGGCACTTTTGAAATTTTCATTTTTGACCAAAATCGACAGGTCCGGGGCTTAGGGAATTTCTCATATGCCACAAAACGGTTGAAGCTCCTGTTCAAAAATGATGCTCCGAAATCAACTTCTGTCACCTTAGTGATACATTTTGGGATAGTACCTAAAGTTTAAAGCAGAATTTAGGGCACTTTTGAAACTTTCATTTTTGACCAAAATCGACAGGTCCGGGGCTTAGGGAACTTCTCATATGCCACAAAACAGTTGAAGCTCCTGTTCAAAAATGATGCTCCGAAATCAACTTTTGTCACCTTTGTTATACATTTTGGGATAGTACCTAAAGTTTAAAGCAGAAATTGGGGCACTTTTGACATTTTCATTTTTGACCAAAATCGACAGGTCTGGGGCTTAGGGAATTTCTCATATGCCACAAAACGGTTGAAGCTCCTGTTCAAAAATGATGCTCCAAAATCAACTTCTGTCACATTAGTGATACATTTTGGGATAGTACCTAAAGTTTAAAGCAGAAATTGTGGCACTTTTGAAATTTTCATTTTTGACCAAAATCGACAGGTCCGGGGCTTAGGGAATTTCTCATATGCCACAAAACGGTTGAAGCTCCTGTTCAAAAATGATGCTCCGAAATCAACTTCTGTCACCTTAGTGATACATTTTGGGATAGTACCTAAAGTTTAAAGCAGAATTTGGGGCACTTTTGACATTTTCATTTTTGACCAAAATCGACAGGTCCGGGGCTTAGGGAATTTCTCATATGCCACAAAACGGTTGAAGCTCCTGTTCAAAAATGATGCTCCGAAATCAACTTCTGTCACCTTAGTGATACATTTTGGGATAGTACCTAAAGTTTAAAGCAGAATTTAGGGCACTTTTGAAATTTTCATTTTTGACCAAAATCGACAGGTCCGGGGCTTAGGGAATTTCTCATATGCCACAAAACGGTTGAAGCTCCTGTTCAAAAATGATGCTCCAAAATCAACTTCTGTCACCTTAGTGATACATTTTGGGATAGTACCTAAAGTTTAAAGCAGAAATTGGGGCACTTTTGAAATTTTCATTTTTGACCAAAATTGACAGGTCCGGGGCTTAGGGAATTTCTCATATGCCACAAAACGGTTGAAGCTCCTGTTCAAAAATGATGCTCCAAAATCAACTTCTGTCACCTTAGTGATACATTTTGGGATAGTACCTAAAGTTTAAAGCAGAAATTGGGGCACTTTTGAAATTTTCATTTTTGACCAAAATCGACAGGGACGGGGCTTAGGGAATTTCTCATATGCCACAAAACGGTTGAAGCTCCTGTTCAAAAATGATGCTCCGAAATCTACTTCTGTCACCTTAGTGATACATTTTGGGATAGTACCTAAAGTTTAAAGCAGAAATTGGTGCACTTTTGACATTTTCATTTTTGACCAAAATCGACAGGTCCGGGGCTTAGGAAATTTCTCATATGCCACAAAACGGTTGAAGCTCCTGTTCAAAAATGATGCTCCGAAATCAACTTCTGTCACATTAGTGATACATTTTGGGATAGCACCTAAAGTTTAAAGCAGAAATTGTGGCACTTTTGAAATTTTCATTTTTGACCAAAATCGACAAGTCCGGGGCTTAGGGAATTTCTCATATGCCAATAAACGGTTGAAGCTCCTGTTCAAAAATGATGCTCCGAAATCAACTTCTGTCACCTTAGTGATACATTTTGGGATAGTACCTAAAGTTTAAAGCAGAAATTGGTGCACTTTTGACATTTTCATTTTTGACCAAAATCGACAGGTCCGGGGCTTAGGGAATTTCTCATATGCCACAAAACGGTTGAAGCTCCTGTTCAAAAATGATGATCCGAAATCAACTTTTGTCACCTTAGTTATACATTTTGGGATAGTACCTAAAGTTTAAAGCAGAAATTGGGGCACTTTTGACATTTTCATTTTTGACCAAAATCGACAGGTCCGGGGCTTAGGGAATTTCTCATATGCCACAAAACGGTTGAAGCTCCTGTTCAAAAATGATGCTCCAAAATCAACTTCTGTCACCTTAGTGATACATTTTGGGATAGTACCTAAAGTTTAAAGCAGAAATTGTGGCACTTTTGAAATTTTCATTTTTGACCAAAATCGACAGGTCCGGGGCTTAGGGAATTTCTCATATGCCACAAAACGGTTGAAGCTCCTGTTCAAAAATGATGCTCCGAAATCAACTTCTGTCACCTTAGTGATACATTTTGGGATAGTACCTAAAGTTTAAAGCAGAATTTGGGGCACTTTTGAAATTTTCATTTTTGACCAAAATCGACAGGTCCGGGGCTTTGGGAATTTCTCATATGACACAAAACGGTTGAAGCTCCTGTTCAAAAATGATGCTCCGAAATCAACTTCTGTCACCTTAGTGATACATTTTGGGATAGTACCTAAAGTTTAAAGCAGAAATTGGTGCACTTTTGACATTTTCATTTTTGACCAAAATCGACAGGTCCGGGGCTTAGGGAATTTCTCATATGCCACAAAACGGTTGAAGCTCCTGTTCAAAAATGATGCTCCGAAATCAACTTTTGTCACCTTTGTTATACATTTTGGGATAGTACCTAAAGTTTATAGCAGAAATTGGGGCACTTTTGACATTTTCATTTTTGACCAAAATCGACAGGTCTGGGGCTTAGGGAATTTCTCATATGCCACAAAATGGTTGAAGCTCCTGTTTAAAAATGATGCTCCAAAATCAACGTCTGTCACCTTAGTGATACATTTTGGGATAGTACCTAAAGTTTAAAGCAGAAATTGTGGCACTTTTGAAATTTTCATTTTTGACCAAAATCGACAGGTCCGGGGCTTAGGGAATTTCTCATATGCCACAAAACGGTTGAAGCTCCTGTTCAAAAATGATGCTCCGAAATCAACTTCTGTCACCTTAGTGATACATTTTGGGATAGTACCTAAAGTTTAAAGCAGAATTTGGGGCACTTTTGAAATTTTCATTTTTGACCAAAATCGACAGGTCCGGGGCTTAGGGAATTTCTCATATGCCACAAAACGGTTGAAGCTCATGTTCAAAAATGATGCTCCGAAATCAACTTCGGTCACCTTAGTGATACATTTTGGGATAGCACCTAAAGTTTAAAGCAGAATTTGGGGCACTTTTGAAATTTTCATTTTTGACCAAAATCGACAGGTCCGGGGCTTAGGGAATTTCTCATATGCCACAAAACGGTTGAAGCTCCTGTTCAAAAATGATGATCCGAAATCAACTTTTGTCACCTTAGTTATACATTTTGGGATAGTACCTAAAGTTTAAAGCAGAAATTGGGGCACTTTTGACATTTTCATTTTTGACCAAAATCGACAGGTCCGGGGCTTAGGGAATTTCTCATATGCCACAAAACGGTTGAAGCTCCTGTTCAAAAATGATGCTCCAAAATCAACTTCTGTCACCTTAGTGATACATTTTGGGATAGTACCTAAAGTTTAAAGCAGAAATTGTGTCACTTTTGAAATTTTCATTTTTGACCAAAATCGACAGGTCCGGGGCTTAGGGAATTTCTCATATGCCACAAAACGGTTGAAGCTCCTGTTCAAAAATGATGCTCCGAAATCAACTTCTGTCACCTTAGTGATACATTTTGGGATAGTACCTAAAGTTTAAAGCAGAATTTGGGGCACTTTTGAAATTTTCATTTTTGACCAAAATCGACAGGTCCGGGGCTTTGGGAATTTCTCATATGACACAAAACGGTTGAAGCTCCTGTTCAAAAATGATGCTCCGAAATCAACTTCTGTCACCTTAGTGATACATTTTGGGATAGTACCTAAAGTTTAAAGCAGAAATTGGTGCACTTTTGACATTTTCATTTTTGACCAAAATCGACAGGTCCGGGGCTTAGGGAATTTCTCATATGCCACAAAACGGTTGAAGCTCCTGTTCAAAAATGATGCTCCGAAATCAACTTTTGTCACCTTTGTTATACATTTTGGGATAGTACCTAAAGTTTATAGCAGAAATTGGGGCACTTTTGACATTTTCATTTTTGACCAAAATCGACAGGTCTGGGGCTTAGGGAATTTCTCATATGCCACAAAATGGTTGAAGCTCCTGTTTAAAAATGATGCTCCAAAATCAACGTCTGTCACCTTAGTGATACATTTTGGGATAGTACCTAAAGTTTAAAGCAGAAATTGTGGCACTTTTGAAATTTTCATTTTTGACCAAAATCGACAGGTCCGGGGCTTAGGGAATTTCTCATATGCCACAAAACGGTTGAAGCTCCTGTTCAAAAATGATGCTCCGAAATCAACTTCTGTCACCTTAGTGATACATTTTGGGATAGTACCTAAAGTTTAAAGCAGAATTTGGGGCACTTTTGAAATTTTCATTTTTGACCAAAATCGACAGGTCCGGGGCTTAGGGAATTTCTCATATGCCACAAAACGGTTGAAGCTCATGTTCAAAAATGATGCTCCGAAATCAACTTCTGTCACCTTAGTGATACATTTTGGGATAGCACCTAAAGTTTAAAGCAGAATTTGGGGCACTTTTGAAATTTTCATTTTTGACCAAAATCGACAGGTCCGGGGCTTAGGGAATTTCTCATATGCCACAAAACGGTTGAAGCTCCTGTTCAAAAATGATGCTCCGAAATCAACTTCTGTCACCATAGTGATACATTTTGGGATAGTACCTAAAGTTTAAAGCAGAATTTAGGGCACTTTTGAAATTTTCATTTTTGACCAAAATCGACAGGTCCGGGGCTTAGGGAATTTCTCATATGCCACAAAACGGTTGAAGCTCCTGTTCAAAAATGATGCTCCAAAATCAACTTCTGTCACCTTAGTGATACATTTTGGGATAGCACCTAAAGTTTAAAATAGAAATTGTGGCACTTTTGAAATTTTCATTTTTGACCAAAATCGACAGGGACGGGGCTTAGGGAATTTCTCATATGCCACAAAACGGTTGAAGCTCCTGTTCAAAAATGATGCTCCGAAATCAACTTCTGTCACCTTAGTGATACATTTTGGGATAGTACCTAAAGTTTAAAGCAGAAATTGGTGCACTTTTGAAATTTTCATTTTTGACCAAAATCGACAGGTCCGGGGCTTAGGGAATTTCTCATATGCCACTAAACGGTTGAAGCTCTTGTTCAAAAATGATGCTCCAAAATCAACTTCTGTCACCTTAGTGATACATTTTGGGATAGTACCTAAAGTTTAAAGCAGAAATTGGTGCACTTTTGACATTTTCATTTTTGACCAAAATCGACAGGTCCGGGGCTTAGGAAATTTCTCATATGCCACAAAACGGTTGAAGCTCCTGTTCAAAAATGATGCTCCGAAATCAACTTCTGTCACCTTAGTGATACATTTTGGGATAGCACCTAAAGTTTAAAGCAGAAATTGTGGCACATTTGAAATTTTCATTTTTGACCAAAATCGACAGGTCCGGGGCTTAGGGAATTTCTCATATGCCACTAAACGGTTGAAGCTCCTGTTCAAAAATGATGCTCCGAAATCAACTTCTGTCACCTTAGTGATACATTTTGGGATAGCACCTAAAGTTTAAAGCAGAAATTGTGGCACTTTTGAAATTTTCATTTTTGACCAAAATCGACAGGTCCGGGGCTTAGGGAATTTCTCATATGCCACAAAACGGTTGAAGCTCCTGTTCAAAAATGATGCTCCGAAATCAACTTCTGTCACCTTAGTGATACATTTTGGGATAGTACCTAAAGTTTAAAGCAGAAATTGGTGCACTTTTGACATTTTCATTTTTGACCAAAATCGACAGGTCCGGGGCTTAGGGAATTTCTCATATGCCACAAAACGGTTGAAGCTCCTGTTCAAAAATGATGCTCCGAAATCAACTTTTGTCACCTTAGTGATACATTTTGGGATAGTACCTAAAGTTTAAAGCAGAAATTGGGGCACCTTTGACATTTTCATTTTTGACCAAAATCGACAGGTCTGGGGCTTAGGGAATTTCTCATATGCCACAAAACGGTTGAAGCTCCTGTTCAAAAATGATGCTCCAAAATCAACTTCTGTCACCTTAGTGATACATTTTGGGATAGTACCTAAAGTTTAAAGCAGAAATTGGTGCACTTTTGACATTTTCATTTTTGACCAAAATCGACAGGTCCGGGGCTTAGGGAATTTCTCATATGCCACAAAACGGTTGAAGCTCCTGTTCAAAAATGATGCTCCGAAATCAACTTTTGTCACCTTTGTTATACATTTTGGGATAGTACCTAAAGTTTATAGCAGAAATTGGGGCACTTTTGACATTTTCATTTTTGACCAAAATCGACAGGTCTGGGGCTTAGGGAATTTCTCATATGCCACAAAATGGTTGAAGCTCCTGTTTAAAAATGATGCTCCAAAATCAACGTCTGTCACCTTAGTGATACATTTTGGGATAGTACCTAAAGTTTAAAGCAGAAATTGTGGCACTTTTGAAATTTTCATTTTTGACCAAAATCGACAGGTCCGGGGCTTAGGGAATTTCTCATATGCCACAAAACGGTTGAAGCTCCTGTTCAAAAATGATGCTCCGAAATCAACTTCTGTCACCTTAGTGATACATTTTGGGATAGTACCTAAAGTTTAAAGCAGAATTTGGGGCACTTTTGAAATTTTCATTTTTGACCAAAATCGACAGGTCCGGGGCTTAGGGAATTTCTCATATGCCACAAAACGGTTGAAGCTCATGTTCAAAAATGATGCTCCGAAATCAACTTTGGTCACCTTAGTGATACATTTTGGGATAGCACCTAAAGTTTAAAGCAGAATTTGGGGCACTTTTGAAATTTTCATTTTTGACCAAAATCGACAGGTCCGGGGCTTAGGGAATTTCTCATATGCCACAAAACGGTTGAAGCTCCTGTTCAAAAATGATGATCCGAAATCAACTTTTGTCACCTTAGTTATACATTTTGGGATAGTACCTAAAGTTTAAAGCAGAAATTGGGGCACTTTTGACATTTTCATTTTTGACCAAAATCGACAGGTCCGGGGCTTAGGGAATTTCTCATATGCCACAAAACGGTTGAAGCTCCTGTTCAAAAATGATGCTCCAAAATCAACTTCTGTCACCTTAGTGATACATTTTGGGATAGTACCTAAAGTTTAAAGCAGAAATTGTGTCACTTTTGAAATTTTCATTTTTGACCAAAATCGACAGGTCCGGGGCTTAGGGAATTTCTCATATGCCACAAAACGGTTGAAGCTCCTGTTCAAAAATGATGCTCCGAAATCAACTTCTGTCACCTTAGTGATACATTTTGGGATAGTACCTAAAGTTTAAAGCAGAATTTGGGGCACTTTTGAAATTTTCATTTTTGACCAAAATCGACAGGTCCGGGGCTTTGGGAATTTCTCATATGACACAAAACGGTTGAAGCTCCTGTTCAAAAATGATGCTCCGAAATCAACTTCTGTCACCTTAGTGATACATTTTGGGATAGTACCTAAAGTTTAAAGCAGAAATTGGTGCACTTTTGACATTTTCATTTTTGACCAAAATCGACAGGTCCGGGGCTTAGGGAATTTCTCATATGCCACAAAACGGTTGAAGCTCCTGTTCAAAAATGATGCTCCGAAATCAACTTTTGTCACCTTTGTTATACATTTTGGGATAGTACCTAAAGTTTATAGCAGAAATTGGGGCACTTTTGACATTTTCATTTTTGACCAAAATCGACAGGTCTGGGGCTTAGGGAATTTCTCATATGCCACAAAATGGTTGAAGCTCCTGTTTAAAAATGATGCTCCAAAATCAACGTCTGTCACCTTAGTGATACATTTTGGGATAGTACCTAAAGTTTAAAGCAGAAATTGTGGCACTTTTGAAATTTTCATTTTTGACCAAAATCGACAGGTCCGGGGCTTAGGGAATTTCTCATATGCCACAAAACGGTTGAAGCTCCTGTTCAAAAATGATGCTCCGAAATCAACTTCTGTCACCTTAGTGATACATTTTGGGATAGTACCTAAAGTTTAAAGCAGAATTTGGGGCACTTTTGAAATTTTCATTTTTGACCAAAATCGACAGGTCCGGGGCTTAGGGAATTTCTCATATGCCACAAAACGGTTGAAGCTCATGTTCAAAAATGATGCTCCGAAATCAACTTCTGTCACCTTAGTGATACATTTTGGGATAGCACCTAAAGTTTAAAGCAGAATTTGGGGCACTTTTGAAATTTTCATTTTTGACCAAAATCGACAGGTCCGGGGCTTAGGGAATTTCTCATATGCCACAAAACGGTTGAAGCTCCTGTTCAAAAATGATGCTCCGAAATCAACTTCTGTCACCATAGTGATACATTTTGGGATAGTACCTAAAGTTTAAAGCAGAATTTAGGGCACTTTTGAAATTTTCATTTTTGACCAAAATCGACAGGTCCGGGGCTTAGGGAATTTCTCATATGCCACAAAACGGTTGAAGCTCCTGTTCAAAAATGATGCTCCAAAATCAACTTCTGTCACCTTAGTGATACATTTTGGGATAGCACCTAAAGTTTAAAATAGAAATTGTGGCACTTTTGAAATTTTCATTTTTGACCAAAATCGACAGGGACGGGGCTTAGGGAATTTCTCATATGCCACAAAACGGTTGAAGCTCCTGTTCAAAAATGATGCTCCGAAATCAACTTCTGTCACCTTAGTGATACATTTTGGGATAGTACCTAAAGTTTAAAGCAGAAATTGGTGCACTTTTGAAATTTTCATTTTTGACCAAAATCGACAGGTCCGGGGCTTAGGGAATTTCTCATATGCCACTAAACGGTTGAAGCTCTTGTTCAAAAATGATGCTCCAAAATCAACTTCTGTCACCTTAGTGATACATTTTGGGATAGTACCTAAAGTTTAAAGCAGAAATTGGTGCACTTTTGACATTTTCATTTTTGACCAAAATCGACAGGTCCGGGGCTTAGGAAATTTCTCATATGCCACAAAACGGTTGAAGCTCCTGTTCAAAAATGATGCTCCGAAATCAACTTCTGTCACCTTAGTGATACATTTTGGGATAGCACCTAAAGTTTAAAGCAGAAATTGTGGCACATTTGAAATTTTCATTTTTGACCAAAATCGACAGGTCCGGGGCTTAGGGAATTTCTCATATGCCACTAAACGGTTGAAGCTCCTGTTCAAAAATGATGCTCCGAAATCAACTTCTGTCACCTTAGTGATACATTTTGGGATAGCACCTAAAGTTTAAAGCAGAAATTGTGGCACTTTTGAAATTTTCATTTTTGACCAAAATCGACAGGTCCGGGGCTTAGGGAATTTCTCATATGCCACAAAACGGTTGAAGCTCCTGTTCAAAAATGATGCTCCGAAATCAACTTCTGTCACCTTAGTGATACATTTTGGGATAGTACCTAAAGTTTAAAGCAGAAATTGGTGCACTTTTGACATTTTCATTTTTGACCAAAATCGACAGGTCCGGGGCTTAGGGAATTTCTCATATGCCACAAAACGGTTGAAGCTCCTGTTCAAAAATGATGCTCCGAAATCAACTTTTGTCACCTTAGTGATACATTTTGGGATAGTACCTAAAGTTTAAAGCAGAAATTGGGGCACCTTTGACATTTTCATTTTTGACCAAAATCGACAGGTCTGGGGCTTAGGGAATTTCTCATATGCCACAAAACGGTTGAAGCTCCTGTTCAAAAATGATGCTCCAAAATCAACTTCTGTCACCTTAGTGATACATTTTGGGATAGTACCTAAAGTTTAAAGCAGAAATTGGTGCACTTTTGACATTTTCATTTTTGACCAAAATCGACAGGTCCGGGGCTTAGGGAATTTCTCATATGCCACAAAACGGTTGAAGCTCCTGTTCAAAAATGATGCTCCGAAATCAACTTTTGTCACCTTTGTTATACATTTTGGGATAGTACCTAAAGTTTAAAGCAGAAATTGGGGCACTTTTGACATTTTCATTTTTGACCAAAATCGACAGGTCTGGGGCTTAGGGAATTTCTCATATGCCACAAAACGGTTGAAGCTCCTGTTCAAAAATGATGCTCCAAAATCAACTTCTGTCACCTTAGTGATACATTTTGGGATAGTACCTAAAGTTTAAAGCAGAAATTGTGGCACTTTTGACATTTTAATTTTTGACCAAAATCGACAGGTCCGGGGCTTAGGGAATTTCTCATATGCCACAAAACGGTTGAAGCTCCTGTTCAAAAATGATGCTCCGAAATCAACTTCTGTCACCTTAGTGATACATTTTGGGATAGTACCTAAAGTTTAAAGCAGAATTTAGGGCACTTTTGAAATTTTCATTTTTGACCAAAATCGACAGGTCCGGGGCTTAGGGAACTTCTCATATGCCACAAAACGGTTGAAGCTCCTGTTCAAAAATGATGCTCCGAAATCAACTTTTGTCACCTTTGTTATACATTTTGGGATAGTACCTAAAGTTTAAAGCAGAAATTGGGGCACTTTTGAAATTTTCATTTTTGACCAAAATCGACAGGTCCGGGGCTTAGGGAATTTCTCATATGCCACAAAACGGTTGAAGCTCCTGTTCAAAAATGATGCTCCGAAATCAACTTCTGTCACCTTAGTGATACATTTTGGGATAGTACCTAAAGTTTAAAGCAGAATTTGGGGCACTTTTGAAATTTTCATTTTTGACCAAAATCGACAGGTCCGGGGCTTAGGGAATTTCTCATATGCCACAAAACGGTTGAAGCTCCTGTTCAAAAATGATGCTCCGAAATCAACTTCTGTCACCTTAGTGATACATTTTGGGATAGTACCTAAAGTTTAAAGCAGAATTTGGGGCACTTTTGAAATTTTCATTTTTGACCAAAATCGACAGGTCCGGGGCTTAGGGAATTTCTCATATGCCACAAAACGGTTGAAGCTCCTGTTCAAAAATGATGCTCCGAAATCAACTTCTGTCACCTTAGTGATACATTTTGGGATAGTACCTTAAGTTTAAAGCAGAAATTGGTGCACTTTTGACATTTTCATTTTTGACCAAAATCGACAGGTCCGGGGCTTAGGGAATTTCTCATATGCCACAAAACGGTTGAAGCTCCTGTTCAAAAATGATGCTCCGAAATCAACTTTTGTCACCTTTGTTATACATTTTGGGATAGTACCTAAAGTTTAAAGCAGAAATTGGGGCACTTTTGACATTTTCATTTTTGACCAAAATCGACAGGTCTGGGGCTTAGGGAATTTCTCATATGCCACAAAACGGTTGAAGCTCCTGTTCAAAAATGATGCTCCAAAATCAACTTCTGTCACCTTAGTGATACATTTTGGGATAGTACCTAAAGTTTAAAGCAGAAATTGTGGCACTTTTGAAATTTTCATTTTTGACCAAAATCGACAGGTCCGGGGCTTAGGGAATTTCTCATATGCCACAAAACGGTTGAAGCTCCTGTTCAAAAATAATGCTCCGAAATCAACTTCTGTCACCTTAGTGATACATTTTGGGATAGTACCTAAAGTTTAAAGCAGAATTTGGGGCACTTTTGAAATTTTCATTTTTGACCAAAATCGACAGGTCCGGGGCTTAGGGAATTTCTCATATGCCACAAAACGGTTGAAGCTCCTGTTCAAAAATGATGCTCCGAAATCAACTTCTGTCACCTTAGTGATACATTTTGGGATAGCACATAAAGTTTAAAGCAGAATTTGGGGCACTTTTGAAATTTTCATTTTTGACCAAAATCGACAGGTCCGGGGCTTAGGGAATTTCTCATATGCCACAAAACGGTTGAAGCTCCTGTTCAAAAATGATGCTCCGAAATCAACTTCTGTCACCTTAGTGATACATTTTGGGATAGTACCTAAAAGTTTAAAGCAGAATTTAGGGCACTTTTGAAATTTTCATTTTTGACCAAAATCGACAGGTCCGGGGCTTAGGGAATTTCTCATATGCCACAAAACGGTTGAAGCTCCTGTTCAAAAATGATGCTCCAAAATCAACTTCTGTCACCTTAGTGATACATTTTGGGATAGTACCTAAAGTTTAAAGCAGAAATTGGGGCACTTTTGAAATTTTCATTTTTGACCAAAATTGACAGGTCCGGGGCTTAGGGAATTTCTCATATGCCACTAAACGGTTGAAGCTCCTGTTCAAAAATGATGCTCCGAAATCAACTTCTGTCACCTTAGTGATACATTTTGGAATAGCACCTAAAGTTTAAAGCAAAAATTGTGGCACTTTTGAAATTTTCATTTTTGACCAAAATCGACAGGTCCGGGGGTTAGGGAATTTCTCATATGCCACAAAACGGTTGAAGCTCCTGTTCAAAAACTATGCTCCGAAATCATTTTCTGTCACCTTAGTGATATATTTTGAGATAGTACTTAAAGTTTAAAGCAGAAATTGGGGCACTTTTGAAATGTTCATTTATGACCAAAATCGACAGGTCCGGGGCCTATTGAATTTCTCATATGCCACAAAACGGTTGAAGCTCCTGTTCAAAAATTATGCTCCAAAATCAACTTCTGTCACCTTAGTGATACATTTTGGGATAGTACCTACAGTTTAAAGCAGAAATTGGGGCACTTTTGAAATGTTCATTTTTGACCAAAATCGACAAGTCTGGGCCTTAGGGAATTTCTCATATGCCACAAAATAGTTGACGATCCTGTTCAAAAATGATGCTCCGAAATCAACTTCTGTCACCTTAGTAATACATTTTGGGATAGTACCTAAAGTTTAAAGCAGAAATTGGGGCACTTCTGAAATGTTCATTTTTGACCAAAATCGACAGGTCCGGGGGTTAGGGAATTTCTCATATGCCACAAAACGGTTGACGCTCCTGTTCAAAAATGATACTCCGAAATCAACTTCTGTCACCTTAGTGATACATTTTGAGATAGTACTTAAAGTTTAAAGCAGAAATTGGGCCACTTTTGAAATGTTCATTTTTGACCAAAATCGACAGGTCCGGGGGTTAGGGAATTTCTCATATGCCACAAAATGGTTGAAGCTCCTGTTAAAAAATAATGCTCCGAAATCAACTTCTGTCACCTTAGTGATACATTTTGGGATAGTACCTAAAGTTTAAAGCAGAAATTGGGGCACTTTTGAAATGTTCATTTTTGACCAAAAACGACAGGTCCGTGGCTTAGGGAATTTCTCATATGCCACAAAACGGTTGAAGCTCCTGTTCAAAAATGATGCTCCGAAATCAACTTCTGTCACCTTAGTGATACAGTCTGAGATAGTACTTAAAGTTTAAAGCAGAAATTGGGGCACTTTTGAAATGTTCATTTTTGACCAAAATCGACAGGTCCGGGGCTTAGGGAATTTCTCATATGCCACAAAACGGTTGAAGATCCTGTTCAAAAATGATGCTCCGAAATCAACTTCTGTCACCTTAGTAATACATTTTGCGATAGTACCTAAAGTTTAAAGCAGAAATTGGGGCACTTCTGAAATGTTCATTTTTGACCAAAATCGACAGGTCCGGGGCTTAGGGAATTTCTCATATGCCACAAAACGGTTGAAGCTCCTGTTCAAAAATTATGCTCCGAAATTAACTTCTGTCACCTTAGTGATACATTTTGGGATAGTACCTAAAGTTTAATAAATAAATTGGGGCACTTCTGAAATGTTCATTTTTAAACAATATCGACAGGTCCGGGGCTTAGGGAATTTCTCATATGCCACAAAACGGTTGAAGATCCTGTTCAAAAATGATGCTCCGAAATCAACTTCTGTCACCTTAGTAATACATTTTGGGATAGTACCTAAAGTTTAAAGCAGAAATTGGGGCACTTTTGAAATGTTCATTTTTGACCAAAATCGACAGGTCCGGGGCTTAGGGAATTTCTCATATGCCACAAAACGGTTGAAGATCCTGTTCAAAAATGATGCTCCGAAATCAACTTCTGTCACCTTAGTAATACATTTTGGGATAGTACCTAAAGTTTAAAGCAGAAATTGGGGCACTTCTGAAATGTTCATTTTTGACCAAAATCGACAGGTCCGGGGGTTAGGGAATTTCTCTTATGCCACAAAACGGTTGAAGCTCCTGTTCAAAAATTATGCTCCGAAATCAACTTCTGTCACCTTAGTGATACATTTTGGGATAGTACCTAAAGTTTAATAAAGAAATAGGGGCACTTTTGAAATGTTCATTTTTGACCAAAATCGACAGGTCCGGCCGGGGCTTAGGGAATTTCTCATATGCCACAAAACGGTTGAAGATCCTGTTCAAAAATGATGCTCCGAAATCAACTTCTGTCACCTTATTAATACATTTTGGGATAGTACCTAAAGTTTAAAGCAGAAATTGGGGCACTTTTGAAATGTTCATTTTTGACCAAAATCGACAGGTCCGGGGGTTAGGGAATTTCTCATATGCCACAAAACGGTTGAAGCTCCTGTTCAAAAACTATGCTCCGAAATCATTTTCTGTCACCTTAGTGATATATTTTGAGATAGTACTTAAAGTTTAAAGCAGAAATTGGGGCACTTTTGAAATGTTCATTTATGACCAAAATCGACAGGTCCGGGGCCTATTGAATTTCTCATATGCCACAAAACGGTTGAAGCTCCTGTTCAAAAATTATGCTCCAAAATCAACTTCTGTCACCTTAGTGATACATTTTGGGATAGTACCTACAGTTTAAAGCAGAAATTGGGGCACTTTTGAAATGTTCATTTTTGACCAAAATCGACAAGTCTGGGCCTTAGGGAATTTCTCATATGCCACAAAATAGTTGACGATCCTGTTCAAAAATGATGCTCCGAAATCAACTTCTGTCACCTTAGTAATACATTTTGGGATAGTACCTAAAGTTTAAAGCAGAAATTGGGGCACTTCTGAAATGTTCATTTTTGACCAAAATCGACAGGTCCGGGGGTTAGGGAATTTCTCATATGCCACAAAACGGTTGAAGCTCCTGTTCAAAAATGATACTCCGAAATCAACTTCTGTCACCTTAGTGATACATTTTGAGATAGTACTTAAAGTTTAAAGCAGAAATTGGGGCACTTTTGAAATGTTCATTTTTGACCAAAATCGACAGGTCCGGGGGTTAGGGAATTTCTCATATGCCACAAAACGGTTGAAGCTTCTGTTCAAAAACTATGCTCCGAAATCAACTTCTGTCACCTTAGTGATACATTTTGGGATAGTACCTAACGTTTAAAGCAGAATTGGGGCACTTTTGAAATGTTCATTTTTGACCAAAATCGACAGGTCTGGGGCTTAGGGAATTTCTCATATGCCACAAATTGGTTGAAGCTCCTGTTCAAAAATGATGCTCCGAAATCAACTTCTGTCACCTTAGTAATACATTTTGCGATAGTACCTAAAGTTTAAAGCAGAAATTGGGGCACTTCTGAAATGTTCATTTTTGACCAAAATCGACAGGTCCGGGGCTTAGGGAATTTCTCATATGCCACAAAACGGTTGAAGCTCCTGTTCAAAAATTATGCTCCGAAATCATTTTCTGTCACCTTAGTGATATATTTTGAGATAGTACTTAAAGTTTAAAGCAGAAATTGGGGCACTTTTGAAATGTTCATTTTTGACCAAAATCGACAGGTCCGGGGCTTAGGGAATTTCTTATATGCCACAAAACGGTTGAAGCTCCTGTTCAAAAATTATGCTCCGAAATCAACTTCTGTCACCTTAGTGATACATTTTGGGATAGTACCTAAAGTTTAATAAATAAATTGGGGCACTTCTGAAATGTTCATTTTTAAACAATATCGACAGGTCCGGGGCTTAGGGAATTTCTCATATGCCACAAAACGGTTGAAGATCCTGTTCAAAAATGATGCTCCGAAATCAACTTCTGTCACCTTAGTAATACATTTTGGGATAGTACCTAAAGTTTAAAGCAGAAATTGGGGCACTTTTGAAATGTTCATTTTTGACCAAAATCGATAGGTCCGGGTGTTAGGGAATTTCTCATATGCCACAAAACGGTTGAAGCTCCTGTTCAAAAATTATGCTCCGAAATCATTTTCTGTCACCTTAGTGATATATTTTGAGATAGTACTTAAAGTTTAAAGCAGAAATTGGGGCACTTTTGAAATGTTCATTTTTGACCAAAATCGACAGGTCCGGGGCTTAGGGAATTTCTCATATGCCACAAAACGGTTGAAGCTCCTGTTCAAAAATTATGCTCCGAAATCAACTTCTGTCACCTTAGTGATACATTTTGGGATAGTACCTAAAGTTTACAGCAGAAATTGGGGCACTTTTGAAATGTTCATTTTTGACCAAAATCGACAGGTCGGGGGCTTAGGGAATTTCTCATATGCCACAAAACGGTTGAAGCTCCTGTTCAAAAATTATTTTCCGAAATCAACTTCTGTCACCTTAGTGATACATTTTGGGATAGTACCTAATGTTTAAAGCAGAAATTGGGGCACTTTTGAAATGTTCATTTTTGACCAAAATCGACAGGTCCGGGGCTTAGGGAATTTCTCATATGCCACAAAACGGTTGAAGATCCTGTTCAAAAATGATGCTCCGAAATCAACTTCTGTCACCTTAGTAATACATTTTGGGATAGTACCTAAAGTTTAAAGCAGAAATTGGGGCACTTCTGAAATGTTCATTTTTGACCAAAATCGACAGGTCCGGGGGTTAGGGAATTTCTCATATGCCACAAAACGGTTGAAGCTCCTGTTCAAAAATTATGCTCTGAAATCAACTTCTGTCACCTTAGTGATACATTTTGGGATAGTACCTAAAGTTTAATAAAGAAATAGGGGCACTTTTGAAATGTTCATTTTTGACCAAAATCGACAGGTCCGGCCGGGGCTTAGGGAATTTCTCATATGCCACAAAACGGTTGAAGATCCTGTTCAAAAATGATGCTCCGAAATCAACTTCTGTCTCCTTATTAATACATTTTGGGATAGTACCTAAAGTTTAAAGCAGAAATTGGGGCACTTTTGAAATGTTCATTTTTGACCAAAATCGACAGGTCCGGGGGTTAGGGAATTTCTCATATGCCACAAAACGGTTGAAGCTCCTGTTCAAAAATTATGCTCCGAAATCATTTTCTGTCACCTTACTGATACATTTTGGGATAGTACCTAAAGTTTAAAGCAGAAATTGGGGCACTTTTGAAATGTTCATTTTTGACCAAAATCGACAGGTCCGGGGCTTAGGGAATTTCTCATATGCCACAAAACGGTTGAAGATCCTGTTCAAAATTATGCTCCGAAATCAACTTCTGTCACCTTAGTGATACATTTTGGGAAAGTACCTAAAGTTTAAAAAAGAAATTGGGGCACTTTTGAAATGTTCATTTTTGACCAAAATCGACAGGTCCGGGGCTTAGGGAATTTCTCATATGCCACAAAACGGTTGAAGATCCTGTTCAAAATTATGCTCCGAAATCAACTTCTGTCACCTTAGTGATACATTTTGGGAAAGTACCTAAAGTTTAAAAAAGAAATTGGGGCACTTTTGAAATGTTCATTTTTGACCAAAATCGACAGGTCCGGGGCTTATTGAATTTCTCTTATGCCACAAAACGGTTGAAGATCCTGTTCAAAAATGATGCTCCGAAATCAACTTCTGTCACCTTAGTGATACATTTTGAGATAGTACTTAAAGTTTAAAGCAGAAATTGGGGCACTTTTGAAATGTTCATTTTTGACCAAAATCGACAGGCCCGGGGGTTAGGGAATTTCTCATATGCCACAAAACGGTTGAAGCTTCTGTTCAAAAACTATGCTCCGAAATCAACTTCTGTCACCTTAGTGATACATTTTGGGATAGTACCTAACGTTTAAAGCAGAATTGGGGCACTTTTGAAATGTTCATTTTTGACCAAAATCGACAGGTCTGGGGCTTAGGGAATTTCTCATATGCCACAAATTGGTTGAAGCTCCTGTTCAAAAATTATGCTCCGAAATCAACTTCTGTCACCTTAGTGATACATTTTGGGATAGTACCTAAAGTTTAAAGCAGAAATTGGGGCACTTTTGAAATGTTCATCTTTGACCAAATTCGACAGCTCCGGGGCTTAGGGAATTTCTCATATGCCACAAAATGGTTGAAGCTCCTGTTCAAAAATTATGCTCCGAAATGATTTTCTGTCACCTTAGTGATATATTTTGAGATAGTACTTAAAGTTTAAAGCAGAAATTGGGGCACTTTTGAAATGTTCATTTTTGACCAAAATCGACAGGTCCGGGGGTTAGGGAATTTCTCATATGCCACAAAACGGTTGAAGCTCCTGTTCAAAAATAATGCTCCGAAATCAACTTCTGTCACCTTAGTGATACATTTTGGGATAGTACCTAAAGTTTACAGCAGAAATTGGGGCACTTTTGAAATGTTCATTTTTTACCAAAATCGACAGGTCCGGGGGTTAGGGAATTTCTCATATGCCACAAAACGGTTGAAGCTCCTGTTCAAAAATGATGCTCCGAAATCAACTTCTGTCACCTTAGTGATACATTTTGAGATATTACTTAAAGTTTAAAGCAGAAATTGGGGCACTTTTGAAATGTTCATTTTTGACCAAAATCGACAGGTCCGGGGCTTAGGGAATTTCTCATATGCCACAAAACGGTTGAAGCTCCTGTTCAAAAATTATGCTCCGAAATCAACTTCTGTCACCTTAGTGATACATTCTGAGATAGTACTTAAAGTTTAAAGCAGAAATTGGGGCACTTTTGAAATGTTCATTTTTGACCAAAATCGACAGGTCCAGGGCTTAGGGAATTTCTCATATGCCACAAAACGGTTGAAGCTCCTGTTCAAAAATTATGCTCCGAAATCATTTTCTGTCACCTTAGTGATACATTTTGGGATAGTACCTAAAGTTTAAAGCAGAAATTGGGGCACTTTTGAAATGTTAATTTTTGACCAAAATCGACAGGTCCGGGGCTTAGGGAATTTCTCATATGCCACAAAACGGTTGAAGATCCTGTTCAAAAATTATGCTCCGAAATCAACTTCTGTCACCTTAGTAATACATTTTGGAATAGTACCTAAAGTTTAAAGCAGAAATTGGGGCACTTCTGAAATGTTCATTTTTGACCAAAATCGACAGGTCCGGGGGTTAGGGAATTTCTCATATGCCACAAAACGGTTGAAGCTCGTGTTCAAAAATAATGCTCCGAAATCAACTTCTGTCACCTTAGTGATACATTTTGGGATAGTACCTAAAGTTTAATAAAGAAATTGGGGCACTTTTGAAATGTTCATTTTTGACCAAAATCGACAGGTCCGGCCGGGGCTTAGGGAATTTCTCATATGCCACAAAACGGTTGAAGATCCTGTTCAAAAATGATGCTCCGAAATCAACTTCTGTCACCTTATTAATACATTTTGGGATAGTACCTAAAGTTTAAAGCAGAAATTGGGGCACTTTTGAAATGTTCATTTTTGACCAAAATCGACAGGTCCGGGGCTTAGGGAATTTCTCATATGCCACAAAATAGTTGAAGATCCTGTTCAAAAATTATGCTCCGAAATCAACTTCTGTCACCTTAGTGATACATTTTGAGATAGTACTTAAAGTTTAAAGCAGAAATTGGGGCACTTTTGAAATGTTCATTTTTGACCAAAATCGACAGGTCCGGGGCTTAGGGAATTTCTCATATGCCACAAAACGGTTGAAGCTCCTGTTCAAAAATTATGCTCCGAAGGCCCTTGTCACCCCAGCCCTGACTGCTGACCCGGGGGAGGAACGATCCCCGGCCGGCGGGCCCGACGGAGTGGACGCGCGGCAGCAGCGGCCGTCTCGCCGGATCCCTCTGAGGTCCCTGGCCGCCTCCTCTGCCTCCCGACTGCCGGAGCTGCTGCTGGGCGCCGTCCCATCTAGCGGGTGAGTTCACACGCGGCCCGCCGCCTGTCGCGGGACCCGCGATCCCCTCACCCTACCCCCGTGAGCTGCGGCCTAGCGGGACTAGCGGCCTATAACTCCAGGGCCTTCCACGACACGGCACCCTGAGCTGGAAGCCTGGGAGAACATCACGATCTGAAGGCACGGGTCCATCTGCCCCCCTCCCTCCCCTCGCATTAAATCCCGGGCCTCCTGCTGCCATTGGGGCCCCGCTGCACACAGCAATAGACATTCCTGGCACTATTACAACTGAGGCCGGTGGAAGGGAGGTGTCCATTGCTGGGCCACATATATAACCTGTCCCCACCGTCACTATCAACCAGCCTGTTGCAGGGGTCCTTCCCTATCAACCACAGATCCCCCCGCTGCCCAGAATACCCTGCCTGGGTCTCTACGGGCCATCGAGACGGGATAGGGGCCGGACCCACCTCGCTCATACCTGGCTGCCCTCCCCACCCACTGCGGTGCCCGTTCCTCGGGAGCCTGCACCCACTCGGTTGCTCCGGGTCCGGCGGATGACTGCGGGGACAGCTGCGGACCCACATCACCGGAGTGAAGACCCTACCCTACCCGCCCACCGCTGGGGTGACCTGCACCTTATTATCAAGTCAATCCTCTCTCGCCACTCGGTGAGCCACATGGGGCTTATGGCTCCCTAAGTATAACGACCACGAAGTGACAGGGGGCCCTGCTTTCCATATAGCATTATTCTACTACATTGATACGAAGCGCTGTATCTACAATGTCACAAAAGAACCGCAAGAACTCTCAGACACCTAAACCTAGTATCCTGCGAGCTTGGGAGAAGTCCGGATCCTCCACCCGGAGCTCGCCGTCAACTGAACAATCCTTTGATCCCACTGACGTCGCCGCCTCCAGCAATCCACTAACCACCCAGGACGTAGTGGCTATCGTCACAAAAACAATCCAGTCAGAAATGAGATCGGTTTTAACTGAGTTCAGGTCCGAAATAGCCGACCTGGGCTCCCGCACGGATGCACTGGAACGCAAAGTTGACGACGTCTGCCAATTTCAAACGGTGGTCGAACAGGAACTTCTGGATATTCGGGCAGATATGGAAGCGTACAAAGACCACTTAGAAGATATGGACAACCGCAATCGTCGGAACAATATCCGAGTCCGTAATATCCCTGAAAGTGTGTCCTCTAGCTCTCTCCCCGAGTATTTGGAGAACCTTTTCTTACAACTGACTCCGGATGTCCCCGAGGCCCTTCTCCAGCTGGACCGAGCCCACAGGGCCCTCCGACCTAGACCGCCTCCGACTCAACCGCCACGTGACGTAATTATTCGCTTTCACTTCTACGCTACCAAAGAGCGAATTATGCTGGCGGCCAGAGGGCTACCGTTGGTCTCTTATGCCGGCTCCCAGTTACAGCTGTTCCAGGACCTGGCCCCTTCCACTCTCAAAAAGCGCAGAGATCTCGCCCACATAACCAAGGTGCTCCGAGCTCATTCCATTAAATACAAGTGGGGCTTCCCTTTTCAACTGCAGATTACGCAAAATGGGAAGACCTTCACAGTCAAGACCCCAACGCAAGGAACTGATTTACTTAAAACTTTCGGCATCTTTGAAGATCTCCCTGAGTCGATCCGAGATCAGACATCATCCCCAATTTCAAGTCCAAGGGCCCAAGCCCCGGAATGGTCTTCCACTTGACGTTCTCAGACACTACAAGACATAACCCTTGTTACATGTGATCCCTATGGTTTCTGAGTACTCTAATATTTTGGTTTATTATACGTTCACATTTGTTTTTCAGGCTCTCCGCGCGGCCTACTGGCTGTGACGCCATAGGCAATGCGGTCCATTTGGTTTACGCGTGAGAGCTAAGTAGCTTTTTGTTTCTAAAGATTGTTTTTATGTTTGTCCATGATTAACATGGTGATTATTTGATATTATCCATAATTTCCTGATAAGACTGATGTCTGTTCGATATCTGATATCTTACATGCCCTATCCCACCCCCTCATTCTGTTTCTATCACTCACACTATTCCTATCTCTCAATAATGCAATTCTGCTGGCCTCCTTTATCCCCCCTGTCACTTGGTCGCTTCCATTATACCCTCTCTCCCCCTATGCTTCTCCTCACCCTACTTCTCGTTCTGTCACAAGTCCATGTCCACCACCCAAGGATGCGCCCAGACGGCGTCTATCCTTTTTGTGTTAAACCCGGCCCTCCTACAGGAAAGGGTTTTTCCCCTCTGTATCTTTATACAGACCTCTTTCCCTACTTTCTCTTTCTCTTTCCACCCTCTCCTCCTCTCCATCCCCATGGTCGGTTCGGTCCCGTCCTGCCCCCCACTTTGCGTCGCCCACATTTCTCCCCACCATGACCTTGAAAGTTATCTCGGTTAATGCTAACGGCCTTAACTCTCCCACCAAACGAGCCATGGCCATCCAATTCTTCAATAGACAAAAGTCTGATATAGTATTGATCCAGGAGACCCATTTTAAACCCCCACACCCCTCCATGTCCTGCAAACAATTTCCACACGTCTATTATTCAAACATGCCTGCCAAACGCAGGGGAACCGCTATTATGATCCGCCGAGGCCTCCCTCTAACTGTTCACGATACTGTCTCGGACCCTCAGGGCCGTTACGTTATCCTCTCATGTTCCTATAACCAGGCTCCTCTGATTCTAGCTTCCATATATGCCCCTAATGCGCAGCAGGGTTCTATTTTTACAGCCTTCTTTGACAGCCTCTCCCGCCTCCCTACAGGCATGACTATAATTGGTGGAGATTGCAATGTCACCATGGACCCACTCCACGACAGGTCTCGCCCCGGCCCTGCGACTCCTACTCCCGCCAAATTGGCCAAGCGTCTACAAGCACATTTATCACTGTATAACTTGTATGACGGATGGAGAACGTTGTATCCCTCAGCGAGAGGATTTACCCACTACTCCCCGCCTCACGACCTCTACACCCGTATAGACTATGTGTTCATCGACCGGGATACCACCCGTAAACTCCTTAGCGCCCAGACGCTCCCCATCTCCTGGTCAGACCACTCAGCTGTTTTGCTTGAGATCTCATCTTCCTCACCCCCCACCACCCGATTCTGGCGCCTAAATGAATCTCTCCTACTTAAGAAATGCAATGTTGCTGATATTGCCACCGCGCTAGCTAATTATTATGCAGACAATGCGACCCCAGACATCCCTCCCTCCCAGATATGGGAAGCACACAAGGCCACCATTCGAGGCTACCTTATAAGCCTCTCGGCTGCCCAAAAGAAAATTGAAGCACAACGAATCCAAGTTTTAGAATCAGAACTTGCCGCCCTGACCCTTCTGCATCAACGCCGCCCCAGAAAGAAAACATATTCAAAACTCCTAGCAGTTAAGGGTCAACTGTCCCAGATTCTCACCAAAAAGGCAGTTAAGGCACTCTTGTGGGCGCGTCAGAGGTTCTACGAGAAGTCAGACAAGGCTGACACTTTACTAGCCCAGAAACTCCGAGCGAAACGTACTCAAAATCGTATTGTTTCTCTACGCTGTGCGGACGGTTCCACCACATTTGACCCGACACGAATGGCCTCCCAATTTCGGGATTATTATACATCACTATACAACCTCCCCTCCACTTTGGATGCCGATCCCTGTCACATCTCTAAGCTTCAAGAATACCTATCCACCTGCAAACTCCCTAAGCTTACCGACTTGAACGTGTCGACACTTAATGCCCCCATCTCCGCAGAAGAAATCTCAGTGGCCATTCAGCAGCTACGTCGCACCGCAGCCCCTGGCCCCGATGGCTTTACTGCTTTGTATTATAAAAAATTTACAACCCCTTTACTCCCCATGCTTCAATCTCTATTTAACTCAATCCTGGACGGGGGTTCATTCGATGCAGCCACCACTAGGGCCAACCTTATCCTCATTCCAAAGCCAGATAGGGACCCGCTGGAGATGAAGAACTACCGACCTATATCGCTCCTAAATGTCGACCTAAAGCTTTTTGCCAAAATTCTGGCAAATAGACTAGCTCCATTATTGCCCTCCCTCATTCACCCCGACCAGGTCGGCTTTATTCCCTCTAGACAGGCCGCAGATAACACCAGGCGTCTCATCGACCTCATCCAGTTGGCACAAGATAAGTCTCTCCCGACTCTAGTCGTGGCCCTTGACGCGGAAAAGGCCTTCGACAGGGTGGCCTGGCCATTCCTACTGCAGACGCTTCTCAATATGGGCTTACATGGCGCCTTTTATAAAGGCGTTACATCGCTGTATCAGAATCCCTCAGCCTCAATCTTAATTAATGGCCTCTCCTCTGAACCCCTGCCCATACGTAACGGTACCCGACAGGGCTGTCCCCTCTCCCCCCTGCTTTTCGCCCTCATTATGGAACCACTGGCAGCTAAGATCAGGCTGAACCGTAACATATCTGGTATCATATCGGGAACCCAAAATCACAAAATTGCACTATATGGCGATGACGTCATTCTTACTCTGACCGACCCGTCTACCTCCCTCCCATATTTGATGGAGGAGATAGCTACGTACAGTCGGTTCTCAAACTACATCATTAACTCGGACAAAACCGAAATACTAGCCTTGCATGTCGCGGACCCGGATCTTCGGCTCCTACAGGCCTCCTTCCAATGTACCTGGCAAGCTGATAAACTCAAATACCTGGGCGTCTATTTAACTAAGTCCTATTCTGGTCTTTATGCTGCTAATTTTCCCAGATTGATATCCTCTATTAAACATGATATGACCAAGTGGAACAAATATATCTTGTCCTGGTTTGGACGAATGACGGCCGTTAAGATGACTCTTTTACCCCGCCTGTTATATCTATGGCAAACTCTCCCCATACACGTTCCCACCTCAATCCTCAAAAACCTCCAGGCAGATCTTACCAGATTCATTTGGGCGGGGCGGAAGCCCAGAGTAAGGATGCGAATCCTTCAAAAACACCGCTTAGAGGGGGGCCTGGGAGTTCCTGACCTCCTTAAATACTATAGAGCTGCCCACCTAACCACGTGTGTCCTTTGGCACGATATCCCTGGACACAGAGCCTGGACACATCTGGAGGCTACCACGCTCCACAGATATTCCCCCTATAGCCTGCTCTGGTGTCGACCGAATAGTCGTCCCCCCGCTTCCTCGCTGTTGCCCACAGTGCGATTTACTCTTTCCATCTGGGACCTTTGTTCACGGCTCTATCGGTTACGTTCCTTCCATCCTCTACTCACCCCTCTGTGGAACAATCCCGACTTTCCGCCGGGGGAGAATCATTTAGCTTTTGACTCATGGACCAGCCATAATGCACTCTTCCTTCTGGACATTGCCCCACTACACACGTTCCCCACATATGCTGATTTGCAATCCCGTTTCTCCCTCCCGCACTCAACCTTTTATCAATTCTTACAGATACGCCATTTTTTTAACTCTACCCCCAGATCACCACCCATGGGAGGCAAATCGAGCTTTGAATCCCTGTGTTGCACTTGTCGGTCAACTAAAGGCTTGCTCTCAGCTATATATCACGCCCCTGAAAGAATCCCATGAAGCGGCTTGGGAACGGGAAGTAGGTGAAACCCTGACGCCAGATGATTGGTCTGAGATTAGGCAGGAAATTTCCACGAGCTCCATCTCAGTACGAATTAAGGAAAATGCCTATAAATTATATTATCGTTGGTACCTGGTGCCATCGCGTCTCCATGCAATCTACCCTTCCTGCTCAGATGGATGTTGGCGTCAATGTGGCCAACGCGGAACCCTGCTGCACATTTGGTGGAACTGCCCGCAGATTAGGGGATACTGGACTAGGGTCCATAGATTTATCTTTAACGTCCTTGGTCTGATGGTCCCGAGGTCACCTCTCTATTCCCTGCTCTCTCGCCCAATTCCTCACACCCCTCGCCATCAACAGAAGCTAACTAAGCATATTCTAAACACGGCCAAATGCCAAATTGCGGCTAACTGGAAATCCATGTCACCCCCCACAATCCCTGCTACCATAAATGCTATCTGGCAAACCTATAGACTAGAACGTATTACTGCGGTACTCCGTGACACCCCAGACAACTTTACCGCCACGTGGTCACCCTGGACGACATTTTTTGGTGCTGAACCCCCGTTAGCTACCATATAAGACAATGTAAGTCTTCATGATACCCGATCCAACTACGGTTAACCTGACGCATGGCCCAGGCAGCTGGGACCAACCGACCATCCCCCCCCTCCCTAATTTTCTCCCCCCCTTTTCGCCTTCTTTTCTATCGTTATGTTTACTTCTTGTTCTTCTTTTATAAGCTGTATTGTTTCATTAAGAGATATTCCATCACCCTTGGCTACGGTACATAACTGACGTGCAACGCCACCTCTTGGTGGTTCTCCATACATAGGCATACATATTTGTTTGACCTTCCGCACACCCGCTGTCATACCTAAGTAGATATTTTGTTACTGTTATTTAACTATTGACTGCGTTATGTGCTAGCATGTGATACCTGTAATACATACTTTACGAATATCTTGTTAAAAGTTAAAACTCAATAAAACTTTTTCTCAAAAAAAAAAAAAAATTTATGCTCCGAAATCAACTTCTGTCATCTTAGTGATACATTTTGGGATAGTACCTAAAGTTTAAAGCAGAAATTGGGGCACTTTTGAAATGTTAATTTTTGACCAAAATCGACAGGTCCGGGGCTTAGGGAATTTCTCATATTCCACAAAACGGTTGAAGCTCCTGTTCAAAAATTATGCTCCGAAATCATTTTCTGTCACCTTAGTGATACATTTTGGGATAGTACCTATAGTTTAAAGCAGAAATTGGGGCACTTTTGAAATGTTAATTTTTGACCAAAATCGACAGGTCCGGGGCTTAGGGAATTTCTCATATTCCACAAAACGGTTGAAGCTCCTGTTCAAAAATTCTTCTCCGAAATCAACTTCTGTCACCTTAGTGATACATTTTGAGATAGTACTTAAAGTTTAAAGCAGAAATTGGGGCACTTTTGAAATGTTCATTTTTTACCAAAATCGACAGGTCCGGGGCTTAGGGAATTTCTCATATGCCACAAAACGGTTGAAGATCCTGTTCAAAAATTATGCTCCGAAATCAACTTCTGTCACCTTAGTGATACATTTTGGGAAAGTACCTAAAGTTTAAAAAAGAAATTGGGGCACTTTTGAAATGTTCATTTTTGACCAAAATCGACAGGTCCGGGGCTTAGGGAATTTCTCATATTCCACAAAACGGTTGAAGCTCCTGTTCAAAAATGATGCTCCGAAATCAACTTCTGTCACCTTAGTGATACATTTTGGGATAGTACCTAATGTTTAAAGCAGAAATTGGGGCACTTTTGAAATGTTCATTTTTGACCAAAATCGACAGGTCCGGGGCTTAGGGAATTTCTCATATGCCACAAAACGGTTGAAGATCCTGTTCAAAAACTATGCTCCGAAATCAACTTCTGTCACCTTAGTGATATATTTTGAGATAGTACTTAAAGTTTAAAGCAGAAATTGGGGCACTTTTGAAATGTTCATTTATGACCAAAATCGACAGGTCCGGGGCCTATTGAATTTCTCATATGCCACAAAACGGTTGAAGCTCCTGTTCAAAAATTATGCTCCAAAATCAACTTCTGTCACCTTAGTGATACATTTTGGGATAGTACCTAAAGTTTAAAGCAGAAATTGGGGCACTTTTGAAATGTTCATTTTTGACCAAAATCGACAGGTCCGGGGCTTAGGGAATTTCTCATATGCCACAAAATAGTTGAAGATCCTGTTAAAAAATTATGCTCCGAAATCAACTTCTGTCACCTTAGTGATACATTTTGGGATAGTACCTAAAGTTTAATAAAGAAATTGGGGCACTTTTGAAATGTTCATTTTTGACCAAAATCGACAGGTCCGGCCGGGGCTTAGGGAATTTCTCATATGCCACAAAACGGTTGAAGATCCTGTTCAAAAATGATGCTCCGAAATCAACTTCTGTCACCTTATTAATACATTTTGGGATAGTACCTAAAGTTTAAAGCAGAAATTGGGGCACTTTTGAAATGTTCATTTTTGACCAAAATCGACAGGTCCGGGGGTTAGGGAATTTCTCATATGCCACAAAACGGTTGAAGCTCCTGTTCAAAAACTATGCTCCGAAATCATTTTCTGTCACCTTAGTGATATATTTTGAGATAGTACTTAAAGTTTAAAGCAGAAATTGGGGCACTTTTGAAATGTTCATTTATGACCAAAATCGACAGGTCCGGGGCCTATTGAATTTCTCATATGCCACAAAACGGTTGAAGCTCCTGTTCAAAAATTATGCTCCAAAATCAACTTCTGTCACCTTAGTGATACATTTTGGGATAGTACCTAAAGTTTAAAGCAGAAATTGGGGCACTTTTGAAATGTTAATTTTTGACCAAAATCGACAGGTCCGGGGCTTAGGGAATTTCTCATATGCCACAAAACGGTTGAAGCTCCTGTTCAAAAATTATGCTCCGAAATCAACTTCTGTCACCTTAGTGATACATTCTGAGATAGTACTTAAAGTTTAAAGCAGAAATTGGGGCACTTTTGAAATGTTCATTTTTGACCAAAATCGACAGGTCCGGGGCTTAGGGAATTTCTCATATGCCACAAAACGGTTGAAGCTCCTGTTCAAAAATTATGCTCCGAAATCAACTTCTGTCACCTTAGTGATACATTTTGGGATAGTACCTAAAGTTTAAAGCAGAAATTGGGGCACTTCTGAAATGTTCATTTTTGACCAAAATCGACAGGTCCGGGGGTTAGGGAATTTCTCATATGCCACAAAACGGTTGAAGCTCCTGTTCAAAAATTATGCTCCGAAATCAACTTCTGTCACCTTAGTGATACATTTTGGGATAGTACCTAAAGTTTAATAAAGAAATTGGGGCACTTTTGAAATGTTCATTTTTGACCAAAATCGACAGGTCCGGCCAGGGCTTAGGGAATTTCTCATATGCCACAAAACGGTTGAAGATCCTGTTCAAAAATGATGCTCCAAAATCAACTTCTGTCACCTTATTAATAAATTTTTGGATAGTACCTAAAGTTTAAAGCAGAAATTGGGGCACTTTTGAAATGTTCATTTTTGACCAAAATCGACAGGTCCGGGGGTTAGGGAATTTCTCATATGCCACAAAACGGTTGAAGCTCCTGTTCAAAAACTATGCTCCGAAATCATTTTCTGTCACCTTAGTGATATATTTTGAGATAGTACTTAAAGTTTAAAGCAGAAATTGGGGCACTTTTGAAATGTTCATTTATGACCAAAATCGACAGGTCCGGGGCCTATTGAATTTCTCATATGCCACAAAATGGTTGAAGCTCCTGTTCAAAAATTATGCTCCGAAATCAACTTCTGTCACCTTAGTGATACATTTTGGGATAGTACCTAAAGTTTAAAGCAGAAATTGGGGCACTTTTGAAATGTTCATTTTTGACCAAAATCGACAGGTCCGGGGCTTAGGGAATTTCTCTTATGCCACAAAATAGTTGAAGATCCTGTTCAAAAATTATGCTCCGAAATCAACTTCTGTCACCTTAGTGATACATTTTGAGAATAGTACTTAAAGTTTAAAGCAGAAATTGGGGCACTTTTGAAATGTTCATTTTTGACCAAAATCGACAGGTCCGGGGCTTAGGGAATTTCTCATATGCCACAAAACGGTTGAAGCTCCTGTTCAAAAATTATGCTCCGAAATCAACTTCTGTCATCTTAGTGATACATTTTGGGATAGCACCTAAAGTTTAAAGCAGAAATTGGGGCACTTTTGAAATGTTCATTTTTGACCAAAATCGACAGGTCCGGGGCTTAGGGAATTTCTCATATGCCACAAAACGGTTGAAGATCCTGTTCAAAAATGATGCTCCGAAATCAACTTCTGTCACCTTAGTAATACATTTTGGGATAGTACCTAAAGTTTAAAGCCGAAATTGGGGCACTTTTGAAATGTTCATTTTTGACCAAAATCGACATGTCCGGGGCTAAGGGATTTCTCATATGCCACAAAACGGTTGAAGCTCCTGTTCAAAAATTATGCTCCGAAATCATTTTCTGTCACCTTACTGATACATTTTGGGATAGTACCTAAAGTTTAAAGCAGAAATTGGGGCACTTTTGAAATGTTAATTTTTGACCAAAATCGACAGGTCCGGGGCTTAGGGAATTTCTCATATTCCACAAAACGGGTGAAGCTCCTGTTCAAAAATTATGCTCCGAAATCAACTTCTGTCACCTTAGTGATACATTTTGAGATAGTACTTAAAGTTTAAAGCAGAAATTGGGGCACTTTAGAAATTTTCATTTTTGACTAGAAGCCACAGGGACGGGGCTTAGGGAATTTCTCATATGCCACATAACGGTTGAAGCTCCTGTTCAAAAATGATGCTCCGAAATCAACTTCTGTCACCTTAGTGATACATTTTGGGATAGTACCTAAAGTTTAAAGCAGAAATTGGGGCACTTTTGAAATTTTAATTTTTTGACCAAAATCCATAGGTCCGGGGCTTAGGGAATTTCTCATATGCCAAAAAACGGTTGAAGCTCCTGTTCAAAAATGATGCTCCGAAATCAACTTCTGTCACCTTAGTAATACATTTTGGGATAGTACCTAAAGTTTAAAGCAGAAATTGGGGCACTTTTGAAATGTTCATTTTTGACCAAAATCGACAGGTCCGGGGGTTAGGGAATTTCTCATATGCCACAAAACGGTTGAAGCTCCTGTTCAAAAACTATGCTCCGAAATCATTTTCTGTCACCTTAGTGATATATTTTGAGATAGTACTTAAAGTTTAAAGCAGAAATTGGGGCACTTTTGAAATGTTCATTTATGACCAAAATCGACAGGTCCGGGGCCTATTGAATTTCTCATATGCCACAAAATGGTTGAAGCTCCTGTTCAAAAATTATGCTCCGAAATCAACTTCTGTCACCTTAGTGATACATTTTGGGATAGTACCTAAAGTTTAAAGCAGAAATTGGGGCACTTTTGAAATGTTCATTTTTGACCAAAATCGACAGGTCCGGGGCTAAGGGAATTTCTCTTATGCCACAAAATAGTTGAAGATCCTGTTCAAAAATTATGCTCCGAAATCAACTTCTGTCACCTTAGTGATACATTTTGAGATAGTACTTAAAGTTTAAAGCAGAAATTGGGGCACTTTTGAAATGTTCATTTTTGACCAAAATCGACAGGTCCGGGGCTTAGGGAATTTCTCATATGCCACAAAACGGTTGAAGCTCCTGTTCAAAAATTATGCTCCGAAATCAACTTCTGTCATCTTAGTGATACATTTTGGGATAGCACCTAAAGTTTAAAGCAGAAATTGGGGCACTTTTGAAATGTTCATTTTTGACCAAAATCGACAGGTCCGGGGCTTAGGGAATTTCTCATATGCCACAAAACGGTTGAAGATCCTGTTCAAAAATGATGCTCCGAAATCAACTTCTGTCACCTTAGTAATACATTTTGGGATAGTACCTAAAGTTTAAAGCAGAAATTGGGGCACTTTTGAAATGTTAATTTTTGACCAAAATCGACATGTCCGGGGCTAAGGGATTTCTCATATGCCACAAAACGGTTGAAGCTCCTGTTCAAAAATTATGCTCCGAAATCATTTTCTGTCACCTTACTGATACATTTTGGGATAGTACCTAAAGTTTAAAAAAGAAATTGGGGCACTTTTGAAATGTTCATTTTTGACCAAAATCGACAGGTCCGGGGCTTATTGAATTTCTCTTATGCCATAAAACGGTTGAAGATCCTGTTCAAAAATGATGCTCCGAAATCAACTTCTGTCACCTTAGTAATACATTTTGGGATAGTACCTAAAGTTTAAAGCAGAAATTGGGGCACTTTTGAAATGCTCATTTTTGACCAAAATCGACAGGTCCGGGGGTTAGGGAATTTCTCATATGCCACAAAACGGTTGAAGCTCCTGTTCAAAAATGATGCTCCGAAATCAACTTCTGTCACCTTAGTGATACATTTTGAGATAGTACTTAAAGTTTAAAGCAGAAATTGGGGCACTTTTGAAATGTTCATTTTTGACAAAAATCGACAGGTCCGGGGGTTAGGGAATTTCTCATATGCCACAAAACGGTTGAAGCTTCTGTTCAAAAACTATGCTCCGAAATCAACTTCTGTCACCTTAGTGATACATTTTGGGATAGTACCTAAAGTTTAAAGCAGAATTGGGGCACTTTTGAAATGTTCATTTTTGACCAAAATCGACAGGTCTGGGGCTTAGGGAATTTCTCATATGCCACAAATTGGTTGAAGCTCCTGTTCAAAAATTATGCTCCGAAATCAACTTCTGTCACCTTAGTGATACATTTTGGGATAGTACCTAAAGTTTAAAGCAGAAATTGGGGCACTTTTGAAATGTTCATCTTTGACCAAATTCGACAGGTCCGGGGCTTAGGGAATTTCTCATATGCCACAAAATGGTTTAAGCTCCTGTTCAAAAATTATGCTCCGAAATCATTTTCTGGCACCTTAGTGATATATTTTGAGATAGTACTTAAAGTTTAAAGCAGAAATTGGGGCACTTTTGAAATGTTCATTTTTGACCAAAATCGACAGGTCCGGGGGTTAGGGAATTTCTCATATGCCACAAAACGGTTGAAGCTCCTGTTCAAAAATAATGCTCCGAAATCAACTTCTGTCACCTTAGTGATACATTTTGGGATAGTACCTAAAGTTTACAGCAGAAATTGGGGCACTTTTGAAATGTTCATTTTTTACCAAAAACGACAGGTCCGGGGGTTAGGGAATTTCTCATATGCCACAAAACGGTTGAAGCTCCTGTTCAAAAATGATGCTCCGAAATCAACTTCTGTCACCTTAGTGATACATTTTGAGATATTACTTAAAGTTTAAAGCAGAAATTGGGGCACTTTTGAAATGTTCATTTTTGACCAAAATCGACAGGTCCGGGGCTTAGGGAATTTCTCATATGCCACAAAACGGTTGAAGCTCCTGTTCAAAAATTATGCTCCGAAATCAACTTCTGTCACCTTAGTGATACATTCTGAGATAGTACTTAAAGTTTAAAGCAGAAATTGGGGCACTTTTGAAATGTTCATTTTTGACAAAAATCGACAGGTCCGGGGCTTAGGGAATTTCTCATATGCCACAAAACGGTTGAAGCTCCTGTTCAAAAATTGTGCTCCGAAATCATTTTCTGTCACCTTACTGATACATTTTGGGATAGTACCTAAAGTTTAAAGCAGAAATTGGGGCACTTTTGAAATGTTAATTTTTGACCAAAATCGACAGGTCCGGGGCTTAGGGAATTTCTCATATGCCACAAAACGGTTGAAGATCCTGTTCAAAAATTATGCTCCGAAATCAACTTCTGTCACCTTAGTAATACATTTTGGAATAGTACCTAAAGTTTAAAGCAGAAATTGGGGCACTTCTGAAATGTTCATTTTTGACCAAAATCGACAGGTCCGGGGGTTAGGGAATTTCTCATATGCCACAAAACGGTTGAAGCTCGTGTTCAAAAATTATGCTCCGAAATCAACTTCTGTCACCTTAGTGATACATTTTGGGATAGTACCTAAAGTTTAATAAAGAAATTGGGGCACTTTTGAAATGTTCATTTTTGACCAAAATCGACAGGTCCGGCCGGGGCTTAGGGAATTTCTCATATGCCACAAAACGGTTGAAGATCCTGTTCAAAAATGATGCTCCGAAATCAACTTCTGTCACCTTATTAATACATTTTGGGATAGTACCTAAAGTTTAAAGCAGAAATTGGGGCACTTTTGAAATGTTCATTTTTGACCAAAATCGACAGGTCCAGGGGTTAGGGAATTTCTCATATGCCACAAAACGGTTGAAGCTCTTGTTCAAAAACTATGCTCCGAAATCATTTTCTGTCACCTTAGTGATATATTTTGAGATAGTACTTAAAGTTTAAAGCAGAAATTGGGGCACTTTTGAAATGTTCATTTATGACCAAAATCGACAGGTCCGGGACTTAGGGAATTTCTCATATGCCACAAAACGGTTGAAGCTCCTGTTCAAAAACTATGCTCCGAAATCATTTTCTGTCACCTTAGTGATATATTTTGAGATAGTACTTAAAGTTTAAAGCAGAAATTGGGGCACTTTTGAAATGTTCATTTATGACCAAAATCGACAGGTCCGGGGGTTAGGGAATTTCTCATATGCCACAAAATGGTTGAAGCGCCTGTTCAAAAATTATGCTCCGAAATCAACTTCTGTCACCTTAGTGATACATTTTGGGATAGTACCTAAAGTTTAAAAAAGAAATTGGGGCACTTTGAAATGTTCATTTTTGACCAAAATCGACAGGTCCAGAGTTAGGGAATTTCTCATATGCCACAAAATGGTTGAAGCTCCTGTTTGCAAAGAAACTATAAAATCATAATCACAAGGTAATCATGAGATATTGAGCTAATGGTTCCCTAATATCTGATATATGATTGGTCTGTTAACTTGAGTTGTTTCATCTCATCATTACCGGTCCATAGCAGGTAAAAGATTGGTCTCATATTTAAATAGGTTCTACAGGACAATGTTGTGTTATTGGTAATCTATTTGGGTAAAACTTACTAACAGTTTGTGTTTGCAATAGATAGGGAAAAGTTTCATTTTGACAGTAATTGTATTATGTATGCTAATGTTTCTATTTTCTCAGAGCACCAAGAAACATTCCAAAAATGTGTCAAAGTGCCCAAGACTTCCTTGATTCTCCTCCCCAATTAATATACAGATTATTGGACAGGAGAAAGGGGGGGTGTTATATGAGTTAGTTCAGTATAAATATAGGTGAAAATCCTGAATATCATGACATTTTTGGAGAAATGTTTTATGAAAATGTGAAAAGCAAAGGCATCCTAGGATCTGGATGCCATCTAGTGGCTAAAATAATGTGAAAGTTCAATCTGTAGTACTCTCAAATAGTGTCAAATGTGATTTGTAAAAATTTCAGAATGGAGTATACAAAATCATAAAGTATCATAGAGGGTGGGGAGGGACAACTAATGCTCTGGAAGAGTTTTTGTTTCTCGCATCTACAGGGAAACAAGTCAACAGAAGGATATCAAAAGACTACAAGTGGATTGGATGGAAGAGAAGACATCATGGGTAGGTAGAGAGACATCCAAACTGATACCTCTTTATTTCCTACGTAGATACAGATGAGAAGGACGAGCCCAGCTGTAGACAGACGATATATCCAAAGATGTCTGCATGGACCCTTAGATGATCGGACAGGACACAGACCAGAAGTACCGGACACAGATGACCTGAACCAGATGGTCCAAGGGATGATGACACCTTCAGAAGACCCCACCACACTATGAGAAGAAGACTTCACAAAGAAACAACTAGGCCTTTAGTTTCCATTGTTGAGGGATATTAGGAAAGGGCTTGCCCACATAGGCAGATTTTTTTGTCCTTGCATAAGTATGCATAAATATAAAAACAAGGTTTTTTTCCATATACCTATGGCGGTGCAGGGGAGAAATGCCTCTTCTCAGCCCCTTCATTACTTTATATTTTGAACTGTGAAATGACTTTGTTGTAATCTTTTCCAAACTAAATCTTTTCTTTCTTTAGACACCTGTACTAACACAGAACACACACTTACACTAAAATGTTTTTGACTGTATGTCAGTTAAATCTGTCGAATGCCTGATCACTGTCAACAGGGGGATATGTTACAGAGTAATTCCATATATCCATTTTAGAGATACAAAGAATGAATGATAATATTGGCTTCTGTAACCTGAAGCCGAATTAACATCCCTACACTGTAGCCTTGGCTAATTAGCATTTGAATAACCAGCACATGGCCAGCTCAGCTCACTGATACAGCTAGCCCACATGCTGTGAAAGACACACCCACAGGTATGAATATACTGTACCCACTTGAAATCAGAGCTCACTCACTCAGAATCAATCTAGCTCTCAGAAGCATGGCTTGCTCATCACCAGGACCGATCTCCTTACTAAGGCTAAGTATCATACTCAATATCTCATAGATAAATAGCATAGAATAGTTAAATATGTGTTTGTGGTAAAGTAGTTGTGAAATGATTGGAATAGAATAGTTAAATATGTAAATACATTTGACTTTAAGATTAATAGTACTTGTGCAATCATGTGATTGTTATGTGTTGGTGATAATACTCTATGAAATCTGTAATGAATTGGAACAGTAGACAATCTGTAGCATAGCATTCCTGGTATACATTTGTGGATGGTGATTTATAACAGATTGTAGTGGTTTTATATAGTGCATCTTGCTGAAATATAGCATGTGCTTTTAGAAATGGCAGGCTGATACTTGTGGTTACCTGGTGATCTGGTCTTGTGATGGTTCATATAATATGGACAGCATACAATATGCTCTGGTTATTGAGATACTGTGTTGGCTTGGAATTGTGAAAGGTGATTAGATGGCTTGGAATTGTGAAAGGTGATTAGATGGCTTGGAATTGTGAAAGGTGATTAGATGGCTTGGAATTGTGAAAGGTGATTAGATGGCTTGGAATTGTAATATAAGTTGGAATATAGTGGAGTCTTATGGCTTCTGCTATGTGATTATGGTGTAGCAAAGAATGCCATGTGTTTGGACTTGGAAATCTGAAATGGCTGCTGGCATTCCCTTTTGAACCATATGTTACAGACTTTGGAATCATGGGAGTTTTCCCAAAATGGAGTCTAGCTTCTGTCCCATGCGGTCTGTGGACAATGCAGCCACATGCTGCCCCTCCCCCACACACACACAAACACACACATACATAAACCAAAACCAATCCCCTAAGGTATTTCTCTAAGATATATATATATTGTCCAATAAATATCAATAAATATAGGATTTAGCCGAGTGCTTTGAGTAATATCTCCCCAGTAATAAATACACACATACAGTACAGTACATACATCTCTCACACTCCTTTCATCCTATTTGTTTCTTATATAGTTTGAATCTGTGAAACTATTATATGGTGACTTGCATTGTATTTGACCAATACTGTTTAATGATAAAAGTGAATTCTATGAGTAGCAATTGTTTGTTGAAATACATTCCTATGATTTACATTCTATATGACTGGCGTGCATTCTTATATGAACAGAATATTCCTAATGATTTAAATTTAATGATTGGCCCCACGTTGGGCGCCAATGATAAGGGGTCATGATAAGGGGTATACCTTTTCCTTCTCTATTCCCCTCCTTTTCTCTGTCTGATTCTATTGCTTGTATTATATTACTATATTTCATATCTTTGAAGCAAATGTATAATTTTAACCCTTTAGTGATTTATAATAGTTCATCACTAATTGTGTACCTTTTATAAGCAAACCCGCAGAGGTTGCATCTAGACATATATATATTTAAATCATTAGGAATATTCTGTTCATATAAGAATGCACGCCAGTCATATAGAATGTAAATCATAAAAATGTATTTCAACAAACAATTGCTACTCATAGAATTCACTTTTACCATTAAACAGTATTGGTCAAATACAATGCAAGTCACCATATAATAGTTTCACAGATTTAAACTATATAAGGAACAAATAGGATGAAAGAAGTGTGAGAGATGTATGTACTGTACTGTATGTGTGTATTTATTACTGGGGAGATATTACTCAAAGCACTCGGCTAAATCCTAGATTTATTGATATATATTGGACAATATATATATCTTAGAGAAATACCTTAGGGGATTGGTTTTGGTTTATGTATGTGTGTGTTTGTGGGTGTGGGGGGGAGGGGCAGCATGTGGCTGCATTGTCCACAGACCGCATGGGACAGAAGCTAGACTCCATTTTGGGAAAACTCCCATGATTCCAAAGTCTGTAACATATGGTTCAAAAGGGAATGCCAGCAGCCATTTTAGATTTGCAAGTCCAAACACATAGCATTCTTTGCTACACCATAATCACATAGCAGAAGCCATAAGACTCCACTATATTCCAACTTATATTACAATTCCAAGCCATCTAATCACCTTTCACAATTCCAAGCCATCTAATCACCTTTCACAATTCCAAGCTAACACAGTATCTCAATAACCAGAGCATATTGTATGCTGTCCATATTATATGAACCATCACAAGACCAGATCACCAGGTAACCACAAGTATCAGCCTGCCATTGCTAAAAGCACATGCTATATTTCAGCAAGATGCACTATATAAAACCACTACAATTTGTTATAAATCACCATCCACAAATGTATACCAGGAATGCTATGCTACAGATTGTCTACTGTTCCAATTCATTACAGATTTCATAGAGTATTATCACCAACACATAACAATCACATAATTGCACAAGTATCATTAACCTTAAAGCCAAATGTATTTACATATTTAACTATTCTAAGTCAATCATTTCACAACTACTTTACCACAAACACATATTTAACTATTCTATGCTATTTATCTATGAGATATTGAGTATGATACTTAGCCTTTGTAAGGAGATCGGTCCTGGTGATGAGCAAGCCATGCTTCTGAGAGCTAGATTGATTCTGAGTGAGTGAGCTCTGATTTCAAGTGGGTACAGTATATTCATACCTGTGGGTGTGTCTTTCACAGCATGTGGGCTAGCTGCATCAGTGAGCTGAGCTGGCCATGTGCTGGTTATTCAAATGCTAATCAGCCAAGGCTACAGTGTAGGGATGTTAATTCGGCTTCAGGTTACAGAAGCCAATATTATCATTCATTCTTTGTATCTCTAAAATGGATATATGGAATTACTCTGTAACATGCCCCAATATCTGCTTTAAACTTTAGTGACCATTCCAAAATGTATCACTGAGGTGACAGAAGTTGATTTCGGAGCATGATTTTCAAACAGGAATTTCAACCATTTTTTTGGCATATGAGAAATACCCTAAGCCCCGGCCCCATCGATTTTGGTCAAAAATTAAAATTCAAAAAGTGCCCCAATTTCTGCTTTTAACTTTAGTTGCCATCCCAAAATGTATCACTGAGGTGACAGAAGTTAATTTCGTAGCATGATTTTCAAACAGGAACTTCAACCATTTTTATGGTGTATGAGAAATTCATTAAAGTCGGACCCATCGATTTTGGCCAAAAATGAAAATTCCAAAAGTGTCCCAATTTCTGCATTAAACATTAGTGACCATCCCAAAATGTATCACTGAGGTGACAGAAGTTGATTTCGGAGTATGATTTTCAAACAGGAACTTCAACCATTTTTTGGCATATGAGAAATTCCCTAAGCCCCGGACCCATTGATTTTGGTAAAAATTGAAAATTCCAAAAGTGCCTCAATTTCTGCTTTAAACTTTAGTAACCATCCCAAAATGTATAACTGAGGTGACAGAAGTTGATTTCGTAGCATGATTTTCAAACAGGAACTTCAACTGTTTTTGTGGCGTATGAGAAATTCCCTAAGGCCCGGACCCATCAATTTTGGTCAAAAATGAAAATTCCAAAAGTGCCCCAATTTCTGCTTTAAACTTTAGTGACCATCCCAAAATGTATCACTGAGGTGACAGAACTTGATTTCAGAATATGATTTTCAAACAGGAACTTCAACCGTTTTTGTGGCATGAGAAATTCCCTAAGCCTCGAACCCATAGATTTTGGTCAAAAATGAAAATTCCAAATGTGTCCCAATTTCTGCATTAAACATTAGTGACCATCCCAAAATGTATCACTGAGGTTATAGAAGCTGATTTCGGAGCATGATTTTTAAACAGGAAATTCAACTGTTTTTGTGGCATGAGAAATTCCCTAAGCCTCGGACCCATAGATTTTGGTCAAAAATGAAAATTCCAAAAGTGTCCCAATATCTGCTTTAAACTTTAGTGACCATTCCAAAATGTATCAATGAGGTGACAGAAGTTGATTTTGGAGCAAGATTTTCAAAAAAGAACTTCAACCATTTTTGTGGCATATGATAAAATCACTAAACCCGGATGCATCGATTTTGGTCAAAAATGAAAATTCCAAAAGTGCTCAAATTTCTGCTTTAAACTTTAGTGACCATCCCAAAATGTATCACTGAGGTGACAGAAGTTGATTTCGGAGCATGATTTTCAAACAGGAACTTCAACCGATTTTGTGGCATATGAGAAATTCCGTAAGCCCCGGACCCATCGATTTTGGTCAAAAATGATGATTCCAAAAGTGCCCCAATTTCTGCTTTAAACTTTAGTGACCATCCCAAAATGTATCACTGAGGTGACAGAAGTTGATTTCAGAGCATGATTTTCAAACAGGAAATTCAACCGTTTTTATAGCATATGAGAAATTCCCTAAGCCCCGGACCCATCGATTTTGGTCAAAAATGAAAATTCCAAAAGTGCCTCAATTTCTGCTTTCACCTTTAGTTACCATCCCAAAATGTATAACTGAGGTGACAGAAGTTGATTTTAGAGCATGATTTTCAAACAGGAACTTCAACCATTTTTGTGGCGTATAACAAATTCACTAAAGTCGGACCCATCGATTTTGATCAAAAATAAAAATTCCAAAAGTGCCCAAATTTCTGCTTTAAACTTTAGTTAGCATCCCAAAATGTATCACTGAGGTGATAGAAGTTGATTTCGGAGCATGATTTTCAAACAGGAACTTCAACCATTTTTGTGGCATGAGAAATTCCCTAAGCCCCGAACCATCGATTTTGGTAAAAAATTTAAATTCCAAAAGTGTCCCAATTTCTGCTTTAAACTTTAGTAACCATCCCAAAATGTATAACTGAGGTGACAGAAGTTGATTTCGTAGCATGATTTTCAAACAGGAACTTCAACTGTTTTTGTGGCGTATGAGAAATTCCCAAAGGCCCGGACCCATCAATTTTGGTCAAAAATGAAAATTCCAAAAGTGCCCCAATTTCTGCATTAAACTTTAGTGAACATCCCAAAATGTATCACTGAGGTGACTGAACTTGATTTCAGAGCATGATTTTCAAACAGGAACTTCAACCGTTTTTGTGGCATGAGAAATTCCCTAAGCCTCGGACCCATAGATTTTGGTCAAAAATGAAAATTCCAAAAGTGCCCCAATTTCTGCTTTAAACTTTAGTTACCATCCCAAAATGTATCACTGAGGTGACAGAAGTTGATTTCGGAGCATGATTTTCAAACAGAAACTTCAACCGTTTTTGTGGCATGAGAAAATTCCTAAGCCCAGGACCCATCATTTTTGGTCAAAAATGAAAATTCCAAAAGTGTCCCAATATCTGCTTTAAACTTTAGTGACCATTCCAAAATGTATCAATGAGGTGACAGAAGTTGATTTTGGAGCAAGATTTTCAAAAAAGAACTTCAACCGTTTTTGTGGCATATGATAAAATCACTAAACCCGTATGCATCGATTTTGGTCAAAAATGAAAATTCCAAAAGTGCCCCAATTTCTGCTTTAAACTTTAGTAACCATCCCAAAATGTATAACTGAGGTGACAGAAGTTGATTTCGTAGCATGATTTTCAAACAGGAACTTCAACTGTTTTTGTGGCGTATGAGAAATTCCCTAAGCCCTGGACCAATCAATTTTGGTCAAAAATGAAAATTCCAAAAGTGCCTCAATTTCTGCTTTAAACTTTAGTTACCATCTAAAAATGTATCAGTGAGGTGATAGAAGTTGATTTCAGAGCATGATTTTTAAACAGAAACTTCAACCGTTTTTGTGGCGTATGAGAAATTCCCTAAGCCCCGGACCCATCGATTTTGGTCAAAAATAAAAATTCCAAAAGTTCCCCAATTTCTGCTTTAAACTTTAGTTACCATCCCATAATGTATCACTGAGGTGACAGAAGTTGATTTCGGAGCATGATTTTCAAACAGGAACTTCAACCGTTTTTGTGGCTTGAGAAATTCCCTAAACTCGGACGCATCAATTTTGGACAAAAATGAAAATTCCAAAAGTGCCCCAATATCTGCATTAAACTTTGGTGACCATTCCAAAATGTATCACTGAGGTGACAGAAGTTTATTTCGAAACATGATTTTCAAACAGGAACTTCAACCATTTTTTGGCATATGAGAAGTTCCCTAAGCCCCGGACCCATCGATTTTGGTCAAAAATTAAAATTCAAAAAGTGCCCCAATTTCTGCTTTTAACTTTAGTGACCATCCCAAAATGTATCACTGAGGTGAAAGAAGTTGATTTCGGAGCATGATTTTCAAACAGGAAATTCAACTGTTTTTGTGGCATATGATCGATTTTGGTCAAAAATGAAAATTCCAAAAGTGCCTCAATTTCTGCTTTCAACTTTAGTTACCATCCCAAAAAGTATAACTGAGGTGACAGAAGTTGATTTCAGAGCATGATTTTCAAACAGGAACTTCAACCATTTTTGGGCCATATGAGAAATTCACTTAAGTCGGTCCCATCGATTTTGGCCAAAAATTAAAATTCTAAAAGTGTCCCAATTTCTGCATTAAACTTTAGTGACCATCCCAAAATGTATCACTGAGATGACAGAAGTTGATTTCAGAGCATGATTTTCAAACAGGAAATTCAACCGTAATTGTGGTGTATGAGAAATTCCCTAAAACCGAACCCATAAACTTTGGCCAAAAATGAAAATTCCAAAAGTGCCCCAATTTCTGCTTTAAACTTTCGTGACCAACCCAAAATGTATCACCACGACAGAAGTTGATTTCGGAGCATGATTTTCAAACAGGAACTTTAACCGTTTTTGTGGCAAATGATAAATTCCCTAAGCCCCAGACCCATCGATTTTGGTCAAAAATTAAAATTCCAAAAGTGCCCCAATTTCTGCTTTAAACTTTAGTTACCATCCCAAAATGTATCACTGAGGTGATAGAAGTTGATTTCGGAGCATGATTTTCAAACAGGAACTTCAACCATTTTTATGGTGTATGAGAAATTCACTAAAGTCGGACCCATCGATTTTGGCCAAAAATGAAAATTCCAAAAGTGTCCCAATTTCTGCATTAAACATTAGTGACCATCCCAAAATGTATAACTGAGGTGACAGAAGTTGATTTCGTAGCATGATTTTCAAACAGGAACTTCAACTGTTTTTGTGGCGTATGAGAAATTCCCTAAGGCCCGGACCCATCGATTTTGGTCAAAAATGAAAATTCCAAAAGTGCCCCAATTTCTGCTTTAAACTTTAGTGACCATCCCAAAATGTATCACTGAGGTGACAGAACTTGATTTCAGAATATGATTTTCAAACAGGAACTTCAACCGTTTTTGTGGCATGAGAAATTCCCTAAGCCTCGAACCCATAGATTTTGGTCAAAAATGAAAATTCCAAATGTGTCCCAATTTCTGCATTAAACATTAGTGACCATCCCAAAATGTATCACTGAGGTTATAGAAGCTGATTTCGGAGCATGATTTTTAAACAGGAAATTCAACTGTTTTTGTGGCATGAGAAATTCCCTAAGCCTCGGACCCATAGATTTTGGTCAAAAATGAAAATTCCAAAAGTGTCCCAATATCTGCTTTAAACTTTAGTGACCATTCCAAAATGTATCAATGAGGTGACAGAAGTTGATTTTGGAGCAAGATTTTCAAAAAAGAACTTCAACCGTTTTTGTGGCATATGATAAAATCACTAAACCCGGATGCATCGATTTTGGTCAAAAATGAAAATTCCAAAAGTGCTCAAATTTCTGCTTTAAACTTTAGTGACCATCCCAAAATGTATCACTGAGGTGACAGAAGTTGATTTCGGAGCATGATTTTCAAACAGGAACTTCAACCGTTTTTGTGGCATATGAGAAATTCCGTAAGCCCCGGACCCATCGATTTTGGTCAAAAATGATGATTCCAAAAGTGCCCCAATTTCTGCTTTAAACTTTAGTGACCATTCCAAAATGTATCACTGAGGTGACAGAAGTTGATTTCAGAGCATGATTTTCAAACAGGAAATTCAACCGTTTTTATAGCATATGAGAAATTCCCTAAGCCCCGGACCCATCGATTTTGGTCAAAAATGAAAATTCCAAAAGTGCCTCAATTTCTGCTTTCAACTTTAGTTACCATCCCAAAATGTATAACTGAGGTGACAGAAGTTGATTTTAGAGCATGATTTTCAAACAGGAACTTCAACCATTTTTGTGGCGTATAACAAATTCACTAAAGTCGGACCCATCGATTTTGATCAAAAATAAAAATTCCAAAAGTGCCCAAATTTCTGCTTTAAACTTTAGTTAGCATCCCAAAATGTATCACTGAGGTGATAGAAGTTGATTTCGGAGCATGATTTTCAAACAGGAACTTCAACCATTTTTGTGGCATGAGAAATTCCCTAAGCCCCGAACCATCGATTTTGGTAAAAAATTTAAATTCCAAAAGTGTCCCAATTTCTGCTTTAAACTTTAGTAACCATCCCAAAATGTATAACTGAGGTGACAGAAGTTGATTTCGTAGCATGATTTTCAAACAGGAACTTCAACTGTTTTTGTGGCGTATGAGAAATTCCCAAAGGCCCGGACCCATCAATTTTGGTCAAAAATGAAAATTCCAAAAGTGCCCCAATTTCTGCATTAAACTTTAGTGAACATCCCAAAATGTATCACTGAGGTGACTGAACTTGATTTCAGAGCATGATTTTCAAACAGGAACTTCAACCATTTTTATGGCATGAGAAATTCCCAAAGCCTCGGATCCATAGATTTTGGTCAAAAATGAAAATTCCAAAAGTGCCCCAATTTCTGCTTTAAACTTTAGTTACCATCCCAAAATGTATCACTGAGGTGACAGAAGTTGATTTCGGAGCATGATTTTCAAACAGAAACTTCAACTGTTTTTGTGGCATGAGAAAATTCCTAAGCCCAGGACCCATCATTTTTGGTCAAAAATGAAAATTCCAAAAGTGTCCCAATATCTGCTTTAAACTTTAGTGACCATTCCAAAATGTATCACTGAGGTGACAGAAGTTGATTTCGGAGCATGATTTTCAAACAGAAACTTCAACTGTTTTTGTGGCATGAGAAAATTCCTAAGCCCAGGACCCATCATTTTTGGTCAAAAATGAAAATTCCAAAAGTGTCCCAATATCTGCTTTAAACTTTAGTGACCATTCCAAAATGTATCACTGAGGTGACAGAAGTTGATTTCGGAGCATGATTTTCAAACAGGAACTTCAACCATTTTTGTGGCGTATAACAAATTCACTAAAGTCGGACCCATCGATTTTGATCAAAAATAAAAATTCCAAAAGTGCCCAAATTTCTGCTTTAAACTTTAGTTAGCATCCCAAAATGTATCACTGAGGTGATAGAAGTTGATTTCGGAGCATGATTTTCAAACAGGAACTTCAACCATTTTTGTGGCATGAGAAATTCCCTAAGCCCCGAACCATCGATTTTGGTAAAAAATTTAAATTCCAAAAGTGTCCCAATTTCTGCTTTAAACTTTAGTAACCATCCCAAAATGTATAACTGAGGTGACAGAAGTTGATTTCGTAGCATGATTTTCAAACAGGAACTTCAACTGTTTTTGTGGCGTATGAGAAATTCCCAAAAGCTTGAACCCATAGATTTTGGTCAAAAATGAAAATTCCAAACGTGTCCCAATTTCTGCATTAAACATTAGTGACCATCCCAAAATGTATCACTGAGGTGACAGAAGTTGATTTCGGAGCATGATTTTCAAACAGGAAATTCAACCATTTTTATGGCATGAGAAATTCCCAAAGCCTCGGATCCATAGATTTTGGTCAAAAATGAAAATTCCAAAAGTGCCCCAATTTCTGCTTTAAACTTTAGTTACCATCCCAAAATGTATCACTGAGGTGACAGAAGTTGATTTCGGAGCATGATTTTCAAACAGAAACTTCAACTGTTTTTGTGGCATGAGAAAATTCCTAAGCCCAGGACCCATCATTTTTGGTCAAAAATGAAAATTCCAAAAGTGTCCCAATATCTGCTTTAAACTTTAGTGACCATTCCAAAATGTATCACTGAGGTGACAGAAGTTGATTTCGGAGCATGATTTTCAAACATGAACTTCAACCGTTTTTGTAGCATATGATAAAATCACAAAACCCGGATGCATCGATTTTGGACAAAAATGAAAACTACAAAAGTGCTCAAATTTCTGCTTTAAACTTTAGTGACCATCCCAAAATGTATCACTGAGGTGACAGAAGTTGATTTCGGAGCATGATTTTCAAACAGAAACTTCAACCATTTTTTTGGCATATGAGAATTTCCCTAAGCCCCGGACCGGACCCATCAATTTTGGTCAAAAATGAAGATTCCAAAAGTGGCCAAATTTCTGCTTTAAACTTTAGTTACCATCCCAAAATGTATAACTGAGGTGACATAAGTTGATTTCAGAGCATGATTTTCAAACAGGAACTTCAACCATTTTTGTGGCATATGAGAAGTTCACTAAAGTCGGTCCCATCGATTTTGGCTAAAAAATGAAAATTCTAAAAGTGTCCCAATTTCTGCATTAAAATTTAGTGACCATCCCAAAATGTATCACTGAGGTGACAGAAGTTGATTTCGGAGCATGATTTTCAAACAGTAAATTCAACCGTTTTTATGGCATATGAGAAATTCCCTAAGCCTCGGACCCATCGATTTTGGTCAAAAATGAAAATTCCAAAAGTGCCCCAATTTCTGCTTTAAACTTTAGTTACCATCTAAAAATGTATCAGTGAGGTGATAGAAGTTGATTTCAGAGCATGATTTTTAAACAGAAACTTCAACCGTTTTTGTGGCGTATGAGAAATTCCCTAAGCCCTGGACCCATCAATTTTGGTCAAAAATAAAAATTCCAAAAGTGCCCCAATTTCTGCTTTAAACTTTAGTTACCATCCCATAATGTATCACTGAGGTGACAGAAGTTGATTTCGGAGCATGATTTTCAAACAGGAACTTCAACCGTTTTTGTGGCATGAGAAATTCCCTAAGCCCCGGACCCATCGATTTTGGTCAAAAATGAAAATTCCAAAAGTGCCCCAATTTCTGTTTTAAACTTTAGTTACCATTCCAAAATGTATCACTGAGGTGATAGAAGTTGATTTCGGAGCATGATTTTCAAACAGGAACTTCAACCGTTTTTATGGCGTATGAGAAATTCACTAAAGCCGGACCCATCAATTTTGGCCAAAAATGAAAATTCCAAAAGTATCCCAATTTCTGCTTTAAACATTAGTGACCATCCCAAAATGTATCACTGAGGTGACAGAAGTTGATTTCGGAGCATGGTGATTTTCAAACAGGAACTTCAACCGTTTTTGTGGCATAAGAAATTCCCTAAACTCGGACGCATCACTTTTGGCCAAAAATGAAAATTCCAAAAGTGCCCCAATATCTGCTTTAAACTTTAGTGACCATTCCAAATTGTGTCACTGAGGTAATAGAAGTTGATTTCGGAGCATGATTTTCAAACAGGAACTTCAACTATTTTTTTGGCATATGAGAAGTTCCCTAAGCCCCGGACCCATCGATTTTGGTCAAAAATTTAAATTCAAAAAGTGTCCCAATTTCTGCATTAAACATTAGTGACCATCCCAAAATGTATCACTGAGGTGACAGAAGTTGATTTCGGAGCATGATTTTCAAACAGGAACTTCAACCATTTTTGTAGCATATGATAAAATCACAAAACCCGGATGCATCGATTTTGGACAAAAATGAAAATTCCAAAAGTGCTCAAATTTCTGCTTTAAACTTTAGTGACCATCCCAAAATGTATCACTGAGGTGACAGAAGTTGATTTCGGAGCATGATTTTCAAACAGGAACTTCAACCATTTTTTTGGCATATGAGAATTTCCCTAAGCCCCGGACCCATCGATTTTGGTCAAAAATGAAAATTCCAAAAGTGGCAAAATTCTGCTTTAAACTTTAGTTACCATCCCAAAATGTATCACTAAGGTGACAGAAGTTGATTTCAGAGCATGATTTTCAAACAGGAAATTCAACCGTTTTTATGGCATATGAGTAATTCCCTATGCCCCGGACCCATCGATTTTGGCCAAAAATGAAAATTCCAAAAGTGTTCCAATTTCTGCATTAAACATTAGTGACCATCCCAAAATGTATCACTGAGGTGAAAGAAGTTGATTTCGGAGCATGATTTTCAAACAGGAAATTCAACCGTTTTTATGGCATATGAGAAATTCCCTAAGGCCCGGACCCATCGATTTTGGTCAAAAATTAAAATTCCAAAAGTGCCCCAATTTCTGCTTTAAACTTTAGTGACCATCCCAAAATGTATCACTGAGGTGACAGAACTTGATTTCGGAACATGATTTTCAAACAGGAACTTCAACCGTTTTTGTGGCATGAGAAATTCCCTAATCCCCGAACCCATCGATTTTGGTCAAAAATGAAAATTCCAAAAGTGTCCCAATTTCTGCATTAAACATTAGTGACCATCCCAAAATGTATCACTGAGGTGACAGAAGTTGATTTCGGAGCATGATTTTCAAACATGAACTTCAACCGTTTTTGTGGCATGAGAAATTCCCTAAGCCTTGGACCCATAGATTTTGGTCAAAAATGATAATTCCAAAAGTGCCCCAATTTCTGCTTTAAACTTTAGTGACCATCCCAAAATGTATCACTGAGGTGACAGAAGTTGATTTCGGAGCATGATTTTCAAACAAGAACTTCAACCGTTTTTGTAGCATATGATAAAATCACAAAACCCGGATGCATCGATTTTGGACAAAAATGAAAATTCCTAAAGTGCACAAATTTCTGCTTTAAACTTTAGTGACCATTCCAAAATGTATCACTGAGGTGACAGAAGTTGATTTCGGAGCATGATTTTCAAACATGAACTTCAACCATTTTTTTGGCATATGAGAATTTCCCTAAGCCCCGGACCGGACCCATCGATTTTGGTCAAAAATTAAAATTCCATAAGTGGCCAAATTTCTGCTTTAAACTTTAGTTACCATCCCAAAATGTATCACTGAGGTGACAGAAGTTGATTTCAGAGCATGATTTTCAAACAGGAAATTCAACCGTTTTTATGGCATATGAGTAATTCCCTAAGCCCCGGACCCATCGATTTTGCTCAAAAATGATAATTCCAAAAGTGCCCCAATTTCTGCCTTAAACTTTAGTGACCATCCCAAAATGTATCACTGAGGTGACAGAAGTTGATTTCGGAGCATGATTTTCAATTAGGAAATTCAACCGTTTTTATGGCATATGAGAAATTCCCTAAGCCCCGGACCGATCGATTTTGGTCAAAAATGAAAATTCCAAAAGTGCCCCAATTTCTGCTTTAAACTTTAGTTACCATCTAAAAATGTATCAGTGAGGTGATAGAAGTTGATTTCAGAGTATGATTTTTAAAAAGAAACTTCAACCGTTTTTGTGGCGTATGAGAAATTCCCTAAGCCCTTGACCAATCAATTTTGGTCAAAAATGAAAATTCCAAAAGTGCCCCAATTTCTGCTTTAAACTTTAGTTACCATCTAAAAATGTATCAGTGAGGTGACTGAAGTTGATTTCGGAGCATGATTTTCAAACAGGAACTTCAACCGTTTTTGTGGCATGAGAAATTCCCTAAGCCCCAGACCCATCGATTTTGGTCAAAAATTAAAATTCCAAAAGTGCCCCAATTTCTGCTTTAAACTTTAGTTACCATCCCATAATGTATCACTGAGGTGACAGAAGTTGATTTCGGAGCATGATTTTCAAACAGGAACTTCAACCGTTTTTGTGGCTTTAGAAATTCCCTAAGCCCCGGACCCATCGATTTTGGTCAAAAATGAAAATTCCAAAAGTGCCCCAATTTCTGTTTTAAACTTTAGTTACCATTCCAAAATGTATCATTGAGGTGACAGAAGTTGATTTCGGAGCATGATTTTCAAACATGAACTTCAACCGGTTTTTGTGGCATAAGAAATTCCCTAAACTCGGACGCATCAATTTTGGACAAAAATGAAAATTCCAAAAGTGCCCCAATATCTGCTTTAAACTTTGGTGACCATTCCAAAATGTATCACTGAGGTGACAGAACTTGATTTCGGAACATGATTTTCAAACAGGAACTTCAACCGTTTTTGTGGCATGAGAAATTACCTAATCCCCGAACCCATAGATTTTGGTCAAAAATGAAAATTCCAAAAGTGTCCCAATTTCTGCATTAAACATTAGTGACCATCCCAAAATGTATCACTGAGGTGACAGAAGTTGATTTCGGAGCATGATTTTCAAACATGAACTTCAACCGTTTTTGTGGCATGAGAAATTCCCTAAGCCTTGGACCCATAGATTTTGGTCAAAAATGATAATTCCAAAAGTGCCCCAATTTCTGCTTTAAACTTTAGTGACCATCCCAAAATGTATCACTGAGGTGACAGAAGTTGATTTCGGAGCATGATTTTCAAACAAGAACTTCAACCGTTTTTGTAGCATATGATAAAATCACAAAACCCGGATGCATCGATTTTGGACAAAAATGAAAATTCCAAAAGTGCACAAATTTCTGCTTTAAACTTTAGTGACCATCCCAAAATGTATCACTGAGGTGACAGAAGTTGATTTCGGAGCATGATTTTCAAACATGAACTTCAACCATTTTTTTGGCATATGAGAATTTCCCTAAGCCCCGGACCGGACCCATCGATTTTGGTCAAAAATTAAAATTCCAAAAGTGGCCAAATTTCTGCATTAAACTTTAGTTACCATCCCAAAATGTATCACTGAGGTGACAGAAGTTGATTTCAGAGCATGATTTTCAAACAGGAAATTCAACCGTTTTTATGGCATATGAGTAATTCCCTAAGCCCCGGACCCATCGATTTTGGTCAAAAATGATAATTCCAAAAGTGCCCCAATTTCTGCTTTAAACTTTAGTGACCATCCCAAAATGTATCACTGAGGTGACAGAAGTTGATTTCGGAGCATGATTTTCAAACAGGAAATTCAACCGTTTTTATGGCATATGAGAAATTCCCTAAGCCCCGGACCGATCGATTTTGGTCAAAAATGAAAATTCCAAAAGTGCCCCAATTTCTGCTTTAAACTTTAGTTACCATCTAAAAATGTATCAGTGAGGTGATAGAAGTTGATTTCAGAGCATGATTTTTAAACAGAAACTTCAACCGTTTTTGTGGCGTATGAGAAATTCCCTAAGCCCTTGACCAATCAATTTTGGTCAAAAATGAAAATTCCAAAAGTCCCCAATTTCTGCTTTAAACTTTAGTTACCATCTAAAAATGTATCAGTGAGGTGACTGAAGTTGATTTCGGAGCATGATTTTCAAACAGGAACTTCAACCGTTTTTGTGGCATGAGAAATTCCCTAAGCCCCAGACCCATCGATTTTGGTCAAAAATTAAAATTCCAAAAGTGCCCCAATTTCTGCTTTAAACTTTAGTTACCATCCCATAATGTATCACTGAGGTGACAGAAGTTGATTTCGGAGCATGATTTTCAAACAGGAAATTCAACCGTTTTTATGGCATATGAGAAATTCCCTAAGCCCCGGACCGATCGATTTTGGTCAAAAATGAAAATTCCAAAAGTGCCCCAATTTCTGCTTTAAACTTTAGTTACCATCTAAAAATGTATCAGTGAGGTGATAAAAGTTGATTTCAGAGCATGATTTTTAAACAGAAACTTCAACCGTTTTTGTGGCGTATGAGAAATTCCCTAAGCCCTTGACCAATCAATTTTGGTCAAAAATGAAAATTCCAAAAGTGCCCCAATTTCTGCTTTAAACTTTAGTTACCATCTAAAAATGTATCAGTGAGGTGACTGAAGTTGATTTCGGAGCATGATTTTCAAACAGGAACTTCAACCGTTTTTGTGGCATGAGAAATTCCCTAAGCCCCAGACCCATCGATTTTGGTCAAAAATTAAAATTCCAAAAGTGCCCCAATTTCTGCTTTAAACTTTAGTTACCATCCCATAATGTATCACTGAGGTGACAGAAGTTGATTTCGGAGCATGATTTTCAAACAGGAACTTCAACCGTTTTTGTGGCTTTAGAAATTCCCTAAGCCCCGGACCCATCGATTTTGGACAAAAATGAAAATTCCAAAAGTGCCCCAATTTCTGTTTTAAACTTTAGTTACCATTCCAAAATGTATCATTGAGGTGACAGAAGTTGATTTCGGAGCATGATTTTCAAACATGAACTTCAACCGGTTTTTGTGGCATAAGAAATTCCCTAAACTCGGACGCATCAATTTTGGACAAAAATGAAAATTCCAAAAGTGCCCCAATATCTGCTTTAAACTTTGGTGACCATTCCAAAATGTATCACTGAGGTGACAGAAGTTGATTTCGGAGCATGATTTTCAAACAGGAACTTCAAACATTTTTTTGGCATATGAGAAGTTCCCTAAGCCCCGGACCGGATATCGATTTTGGTCAAAAATGAAAATTCCAAAAGTGCCCCAATTTCTGCTTTAAACTTTAGTGACCATCCCAAAATGTATCACTGAGGTGAAAGAAGTTGATTTCGGAGCATGATTTTCAAACATGAACTTCAACCGTTTTTGTAATATATGATAAAATCACAAAACCCGGATGCATCGATTTTGGACAAAAATGAAAATTCCAAAAGTGCTCAAATTTCTGCTTTAAACTTTAGTGACCATCCCAAAATGTATCACTGAGGTGACAGAAGTTGATTTCGGAGCATGATTTTCAAACAGGAACTTCAACCATTTTTTTGGCATTTGAGAATTTCCCTAAGCCCAGGACCGTATATCGATTTTGGTCAAAAATGAAAATTCCAAAAGTGGCCAAATTTCTGCTTTAAACTTTAGTTACCATCCCAAAATGTATCACTGAGGTGACAGAAGTTGATTTCAGAGCATGATTTTCAAACAGGAAATTCAACCGTTTTTATGGCATATGAGTAATTCCCTAAGCCCCGGACCCATCGATTCTGGCCAAAAATGAAAATTCCAAAAGTGTTCCAATTTCTGCATTAAACATTAGTGTCCATCCCAAAATGTATCACTGAGGTGAAAGAAGTTGATTTCGGAGCATGATTTTCAAACAGGAAATTCAACCGTTTTTATGGCATATGAGAAATTCCCTAAGGCCCGGACCCATCGATTTTGGTCAAAAATTAAAATTCCAAAAGTACCCCAATTTCTGCTTTAAACTTTAGTGACCATCCCAAAATGTATCACTGAGGTGACAGAACTTGATTTCGGAACATGATTTTCAAACAGGAACTTCAACCGTTTTTGTGGCATGAGAAATTCCCTAATCCCCGAACCCATAGATTTTGGTCAAAAATAAAAATTCCAAAAGTGTCCCAATTTCTGCATTAAACATTAGTGACCATCCCAAAATGTATCACTGAGGTGACAGAAGTTGATTTCGGAGCATGATTTTCAAACATGAACTTCAACCGTTTTTGTGGCATGAGAAATTCCCTAAGCCTCGGACCCATAGATTTTGGTCAAAAATGATAATTCCAAAAGTGCCCCAATTTCTGCTTTAAACTTTAGTGACCATCCCAAAATGTATCACTGAGGTGACAGAAGTTGATTTCGGAGCATGATTTTCAAACATGAACTTCAACCGTTTTTGTAGCATATGATAAAATCACAAAACCCGGATGCATCAATTTTAGACAAAAATGAAAACTACAAAAGTGCTCAAATTTCTGCTTTAAACTTTAGTGACCATCCCAAAATGTATCACTGAGGTGACAGAAGTTGATTTCGGAGCATGATTTTCAAACAGGAACTTCAACCATTTTTTTGGCATATGAGAATTTCCCTAAGCCCCGGACCGGACCCATCAATTTTGGTCAAAAATGAAAATTCCAAAAGTGGCCAAATTTCTGCTTTAAACTTTAGTTACCATCCCAAAATGTATCACTGAGTTGACAGAAGTTGATTTCAGAGCATGATTTTCAAACAGGAACTTCAACCATTTTTGTGGCATATGAGAAGTTCACTAAAGTCGGTCCTATCGATTTTGGCCAAAAATGAAAATTCTAAAAGTGTCCCAATTTCTGCATTAAAATTTAGTGACCATCCCAAAATGTATCACTGAGGTGACAGAAGTTGATTTCGGAGCATGATTTTCAAACAGGAAATTCAACCGTTTTTATGGCATATGAGAAATTCCCTAAGCCCCGGACCCATCGATTTTGGTCAAAAATGAAAATTCCAAAAGTGCCCCAATTTCTGCTTTAAACTTTAGTTACCATCTAAAAATGTATCAGTGAGGTGATAGAAGTTGATTTCAGAGCATGATTTTTAAACAGAAACTTCAACCGTTTTTGTGGCGTATGAGAAATTCCCTAAGCCCTGGACCCATCAATTTTGGTCAAAAATAAAAATTCCAAAAGTGCCCCAATTTCTGCTTTAAACTTTAGTTACCATCCCATAATGTATCACTGAGGTGACAGAAGTTGATTTCGGAGCATGATTTTCAAACAGGAACTTCAACCGTTTTTGTGGCATGAGAAATTCCCTAGGCCCCGGACCCATCGATTTTGGTCAAAAATGAAAATTCCAAAAGTGCCCCAATTTCTGTTTTAAACTTTAGTTACCATTCCAAAATGTATCACTGAGGTGATAGAAGTTGATTTCGGAGCATGATTTTCAAACAGGAACTTCAACCGTTTTTGTGGCGTATGAGAAATTCCCTAAGCCCCAGACCCATCGATTTTGGTCAAAAATTAAAATTCCAAAAGTGCCCCAATTTCTGTTTTACACTTTAGTTACCATCCCAAAATGTATCACTGAGGTGATAGAAGTTGATTTCGGAGCATGATTTTCAAACAGGAACTTCAACCATTTTTGTGGCATATGAGAAATTCCCTAAGCCCTGGACCAATCAATTTTGGTCAAAAATGAAAATTCCAAAAGTGCCCCAATTTCTGCTTTAAACTTTAGTTACCATCTAAAAATGTATCAGTGAGATGATAGAAGTTGATTTCAGAGCATGATTTTTAAACAGAAACTTCAACCGTTTTTGTGGCGTATGAGAAATTCCCTAAGCCCCGGACCCATCGATTTTGGTCAAAAAAAAAAATTCTAAAAGTGCCCCAATTTCTGCTTTAAACTTTAGTTACCATCCCATAATGTATCACTGAGGTGACAGAAGTTGATTTCGGAGCATGATTTTCAAACATGAACTTCAACCGTTTTTGTGGCATAAGAAATTCCCTAAACTCGGACGCATCAATTTTGGACAAAAATGAAAATTCCAAAAGTGCCCCAATATCTGCTTTAAACTTTGGTGACCATTCCAAAATGTATCACTGAAGTGACAGAAGTTTATTTCGGAGCATGATTTTCAAACAGGAACTTCAACCATTTATTTGGCATATGAGAAGTTCCCTAAGCCGCGGACCCATCGATTTTGGTCAAAAATTAAAATTCAAAAAGTGCCCCAATTTCTGCTTTTAACTTTAGTGACCATCCCAAAATGTATCACTGAGGTGACAGAAGTTGATTTCGTAGCATGATTTTCAAACAGGAAATTCAACCATTTTTGTGGCATATGAGAAATTCCCTAAGCCCCGGACCCATCGATTTTGGTCAAAAATTAAAATTCAAAAAGTGCCCCAATTGTTGCTTTAAACTTTAGTTACCATCCCAAAATGTATCACTGAGGTGACAGAAGTTGATTTCGGAGCATGATTTTTCAAACAAGAACTTCAAACGTTTTTGTGGCGTATGAGAAATTCCCTAAGCCCCGGACCCATCGATTTTGGTCAAAAATGAAAATTCCAAAAGTGCCCCAATTTCTGCTTTAAACTTTAGTGAACATCCCAAAATGTATCACTGAGGTGACAGAAGTTGATTTTAGAGCATGATTTTCAAACAGGAACTTCAACCATTTTAGTGGCAAATGAGAAATTCCCTAAGACCCGGACCCATCGATTTTGTTCAAAAATTAAAATTCCAAAAGTGCCCCAATTTCTGCTTTAAACTTTAGTTACCATCCCAAAATGTATCACTGAGGTGACAGAAGTTGATTTCAGAGCATGATTTTCAAACAGGAACTTCAACCGTTTTTGTGGTGTATGAGAAATTCCCTAAACCCAAACCCATCGACTTTGGCCAAAAATGAAAATTCCAAAAGTGCCCCAATTTCTGCTTTAAACTTTAGTTACCATCCCAAAATGTATCACTGAGGTGACAGAAGTTGATTTCGTAGCATGATTTTCAAACAGGAAATTCAACCGTTTTTGTGGCATATGAGAAATTCCCTAAGCCCCGGACCCATCGATTTTGGTCAAAAATGAAAATTCCAAAAGTGCCTCAATTTCTGCTTTCAACTTTAGTTACCATCCCAAAATGTATAACTGAGGTGACAGAAGTTGATTTTAGAGCATGATTTTCAAACAGGAACTTCAACCGTTTTTGTGCCGTATGAGAAATTTACTAAAGTCGGTCCCATCGATTTTGGCCAAAAATGAAAATTCTAAAAGTGTCCCAATTTCTGCATTAAACTTTAGTGACCATCCCAAAATGTATCACTGAGGTGACAGAAGTTGATTTCAGAGCATGATTTTCAAACAGGAACTTCAACCATTTTTGTGGCAAATGAGAAATTCCCTAAGCCCCGGACCCATCGATTTTGTTCAAAAATTAAAATTCCAAAAGTGCCCCAATTTCTGCTTTAAACTTTAGTTACCATCCCAAATTGTATCACTGAGGTGACAGAAGTTGATTTTGTAGCATGATTTTCAAACAGGAACTTCAACCGTTTTTGTGCCGTATGAGAAACTCCCTAAGCCCCGGACCCATCGATTTTGGTCAAAAATGAAAATTCCAAAAAAGTGCCCCAATTTTTGCTTTTAACTTAAGTTACCATCCCAAAATGTATCACTGAGGTGACAGAAGTTGATTTCAGAGCATGATTTTCAAACAGGAACTTCAACTGTTTTTGTGGTGTATGAGAAATTCCCTGAGCCCCGGACCCATCGATTTTGGTCAAAAATGAAAATTCCAAAAGTGCCCCAATTTCTGTTTTAAACTTTAGTTACCATTCCAAAATGTATCATTGAGGTGACAGAAGTTGATTTCGGAGCATGATTTTCAAACATGAACTTCAACCGGTTTTTGTGGCATAAGAAATTCCCTAAACTCGGACGCATCAATTTTGGACAAAAATGAAAATTCCAAAAGTGCCCCAATATCTGCTTTAAACTTTGGTGACCATTCCAAAATGTATCACTGAGGTGACAGAACTTGATTTCGGAACATGATTTTCAAACAGGAACTTCAACCGTTTTTGTGGCATGAGAAATTACCTAATCCCCGAACCCATAGATTTTGGTCAAAAATGAAAATTCCAAAAGTGTCCCAATTTCTGCATTAAACATTAGTGACCATCCCAAAATGTATCACTGAGGTGACAGAAGTTGATTTCGGAGCATGATTTTCAAACATGAACTTCAACCGTTTTTGTGGCATGAGAAATTCCCTAAGCCTTGGACCCATAGATTTTGGTCAAAAATGATAATTCCAAAAGTGCCCCAATTTCTGCTTTAAACTTTAGTGACCATCCCAAAATGTATCACTGAGGTGACAGAAGTTGATTTCGGAGCATGATTTTCAAACAAGAACTTCAACCGTTTTTGTAGCATATGATAAAATCACAAAACCCGGATGCATCGATTTTGGACAAAAATGAAAATTCCAAAAGTGCACAAATTTCTGCTTTAAACTTTAGTGACCATCCCAAAATGTATCACTGAGGTGACAGAAGTTGATTTCGGAGCATGATTTTCAAACATGAACTTCAACCATTTTTTTGGCATATGAGAATTTCCCTAAGCCCCGGACCGGACCCATCGATTTTGGTCAAAAATTAAAATTCCAAAAGTGGCCAAATTTCTGCTTTAAACTTTAGTTACCATCCCAAAATGTATCACTGAGGTGACAGAAGTTGATTTCAGAGCATGATTTTCAAACAGGAAATTCAACCGTTTTTATGGCATATGAGTAATTCCCTAAGCCCCGGACCCATCGATTTTGGTCAAAAATGATAATTCCAAAAGTGCCCCAATTTCTGCTTTAAACTTTAGTGACCATCCCAAAATGTATCACTGAGGTGACAGAAGTTGATTTCGGAGCATGATTTTCAAACAGGAAATTCAACCGTTTTTATGGCATATGAGAAATTCCCTAAGCCCCGGACCGATCGATTTTGGTCAAAAATGAAAATTCCAAAAGTGCCCCAATTTCTGCTTTAAACTTTAGTTACCATCTAAAAATGTATCAGTGAGGTGATAGAAGTTGATTTCAGACCATGATTTTTAAACAGAAACTTCAACCGTTTTTGTGGCGTATGAGAAATTCCCTAAGCCCTTGACCAATCAATTTTGGTCAAAAATGAAAATTCCAAAAGTCCCCAATTTCTGCTTTAAACTTTAGTTACCATCTAAAAATGTATCAGTGAGGTGACTGAAGTTGATTTCGGAGCATGATTTTCAAACAGGAACTTCAACCGTTTTTGTGGCATGAGAAATTCCCTAAGCCCCAGACCCATCGATTTTGGTCAAAAATTAAAATTCCAAAAGTGCCCCAATTTCTGCTTTAAACTTTAGTTACCATCCCATAATGTATCACTGAGGTGACAGAAGTTGATTTCGGAGCATGACTTTCAAACAGGAAATTCAACCGTTTTTATGGCATATGAGAAATTCCCTAAGCCCCGGACCGATCGATTTTGGTCAAAAATGAAAATTCCAAAAGTGCCCCAATTTCTGCTTTAAACTTTAGTTACCATCTAAAAATGTATCAGTGAGGTGATAGAAGTTGATTTCAGAGCATGATTTTTAAACAGAAACTTCAACCGTTTTTGTGGCGTATGAGAAATTCCCTAAGCCCTTGACCAATCAATTTTGGTCAAAAATGAAAATTCCAAAAGTGCCCCAATTTCTGCTTTAAACTTTAGTTACCATCTAAAAATGTATCAGTGAGGTGACTGAAGTTGATTTCGGAGCATGATTTTCAAACAGGAACTTCAACCGTTTTTGTGGCATGAGAAATTCCCTAAGCCCCAGACCCATCGATTTTGGTCAAAAATTAAAATTCCAAAAGTGCCCCAATTTCTGCTTTAAACTTTAGTTACCATCCCATAATGTATCACTGAGGTGACAGAAGTTGATTTCGGAGCATGATTTTCAAACATGAACTTCAACCGGTTTTTGTGGCATAAGAAATTCCCTAAACTCGGACGCATCAATTTTGGACAAAAATGAAAATTCCAAAAGTGCCCCAATATCTGCTTTAAACTTTAGTGACCATCCCAAAATGTATCACTGAGGTGACAGAAGTTGATTTCGGAGCATGATTTTCAAACAGGAACTTCAACCATTTTTTTGGCATTTGAGAATTTCCCTAAGCCCAGGACCGTATATCGATTTTGGTCAAAAATGAAAATTCCAAAAGTGGCCAAATTTCTGCTTTAAACTTTAGTTACCATCCCAAAATGTATCACTGAGGTGACAGAAGTTGATTTCAGAGCATGATTTTCAAACAGGAAATTCAACCGTTTTTATGGCATATGAGTAATTCCCTAAGCCCCGGACCCATCGATTCTGGCCAAAAATGAAAATTCCAAAAGTGTTCCAATTTCTGCATTAAACATTAGTGTCCATCCCAAAATGTATCACTGAGGTGAAAGAAGTTGATTTCGGAGCATGATTTTCAAACAGGAAATTCAACCGTTTTTATGGCATATGAGAAATTCCCTAAGGCCCGGACCCATCGATTTTGGTCAAAAATTAAAATTCCAAAAGTACCCCAATTTCTGCTTTAAACTTTAGTGACCATCCCAAAATGTATCACTGAGGTGACAGAACTTGATTTCGGAACATGATTTTCAAACAGGAACTTCAACCGTTTTTGTGGCATGAGAAATTCCCTAATCCCCGAACCCATAGATTTTGGTCAAAAATAAAAATTCCAAAAGTGTCCCAATTTCTGCATTAAACATTAGTGACCATCCCAAAATGTATCACTGAGGTGACAGAAGTTGATTTCGGAGCATGATTTTCAAACATGAACTTCAACCGTTTTTGTGGCATGAGAAATTCCCTAAGCCTCGGACCCATAGATTTTGGTCAAAAATGATAATTCCAAAAGTGCCCCAATTTCTGCTTTAAACTTTAGTGACCATCCCAAAATGTATCACTGAGGTGACAGAAGTTGATTTCGGAGCATGATTTTCAAACATGAACTTCAACCGTTTTTGTAGCATATGATAAAATCACAAAACCCGGATGCATCAATTTTAGACAAAAATGAAAACTACAAAAGTGCTCAAATTTCTGCTTTAAACTTTAGTGACCATCCCAAAATGTATCACTGAGGTGACAGAAGTTGATTTCGGAGCATGATTTTCAAACAGGAACTTCAACCATTTTTTTGGCATATGAGAATTTCCCTAAGCCCCGGACCGGACCCATCAATTTTGGTCAAAAATGAAAATTCCAAAAGTGGCCAAATTTCTGCTTTAAACTTTAGTTACCATCCCAAAATGTATCACTGAGTTGACAGAAGTTGATTTCAGAGCATGATTTTCAAACAGGAACTTCAACCATTTTTGTGGCATATGAGAAGTTCACTAAAGTCGGTCCTATCGATTTTGGCCAAAAATGAAAATTCTAAAAGTGTCCCAATTTCTGCATTAAAATTTAGTGACCATCCCAAAATGTATCACTGAGGTGACAGAAGTTGATTTCGGAGCATGATTTTCAAACAGGAAATTCAACCGTTTTTATGGCATATGAGAAATTCCCTAAGCCCCGGACCCATCGATTTTGGTCAAAAATGAAAATTCCAAAAGTGCCCCAATTTCTGCTTTAAACTTTAGTTACCATCTAAAAATGTATCAGTGAGGTGATAGAAGTTGATTTCAGAGCATGATTTTTAAACAGAAACTTCAACCGTTTTTGTGGCGTATGAGAAATTCCCTAAGCCCTGGACCCATCAATTTTGGTCAAAAATAAAAATTCCAAAAGTGCCCCAATTTCTGCTTTAAACTTTAGTTACCATCCCTTAATGTATCACTGAGGTGACAGAAGTTGATTTCGGAGCATGATTTTCAAACAGGAACTTCAACCGTTTTTGTGGCATGAGAAATTCCCTAGGCCCCGGACCCATCGATTTTGGTCAAAAATGAAAATTCCAAAAGTGCCCCAATTTCTGTTTTAAACTTTAGTTACCATTCCAAAATGTATCACTGAGGTGATAGAAGTTGATTTCGGAGCATGATTTTCAAACAGGAACTTCAACCGTTTTTGTGGCGTATGAGAAATTCCCTAAGCCCCAGACCCATCGATTTTGGTCAAAAATTAAAATTCCAAAAGTGCCCCAATTTCTGTTTTACACTTTAGTTACCATCCCAAAATGTATCACTGAGGTGATAGAAGTTGATTTCGGAGCATGATTATCAAACAGGAACTTCAACCATTTTTGTGGCATATGAGAAATTCCCTAAGCCCTGGACCAATCAATTTTGGTCAAAAATGAAAATTCCAAAAGTGCCCCAATTTCTGCTTTAAACTTTAGTTACCATCTAAAAATGTATCAGTGAGATGATAGAAGTTGATTTCAGAGCATGATTTTTAAACAGAAACTTCAACCGTTTTTGTGGCGTATGAGAAATTCCCTAAGCCCCGGACCCATCGATTTTGGTCAAAAAAAAAAATTCTAAAAGTGCCCCAATTTCTGCTTTAAACTTTAGTTACCATCCCATAATGTATCACTGAGGTGACAGAAGTTGATTTCGGAGCATGATTTTCAAACATGAACTTCAACCGTTTTTGTGGCATAAGAAATTCCCTAAACTCGGACGCATCAATTTTGGACAAAAATGAAAATTCCAAAAGTGCCCCAATATCTGCTTTAAACTTTGGTGACCATTCCAAAATGTATCACTGAGGTGACAGAAGTTTATTTCGGAGCATGATTTTCAAACAGGAACTTCAACCATTTATTTGGCATATGAGAAGTTCCCTAAGCCGCGGACCCATCGATTTTGGTCAAAAATTAAAATTCAAAAAGTGCCCCAATTTCTGCTTTTAACTTTAGTGACCATCCCAAAATGTATCACTGAGGTGACAGAAGTTGATTTCGCAGCATGATTTTCAAACAGGAAATTCAACCATTTTTGTGGCATATGAGAAATTCCCTAAGCCCCGGACCCATCGATTTTGGTCAAAAATTAAAATTCAAAAAGTGCCCCAATTGTTGCTTTAAACTTTAGTTACCATCCCAAAATGTATCACTGAGGTGACAGAAGTTGATTTCGGAGCATGATTTTTCAAACAAGAACTTCAAACGTTTTTGTGGCGTATGAGAAATTCCCTAAGCCCCGGACCCATCGATTTTGGTCAAAAATGAAAATTCCAAAAGTGCCCCAATTTCTGCTTTAAACTTTAGTGAACATCCCAAAATGTATCACTGAGGTGACAGAAGTTGATTTTAGAGCATGATTTTCAAACAGGAACTTCAACCATTTTAGTGGCAAATGAGAAATTCCCTAAGACCCGGACCCATCGATTTTGTTCAAAAATTAAAATTCCAAAAGTGCCCCAATTTCTGCTTTAAACTTTAGTTACCATCCCAAAATGTATCACTGAGGTGACAGAAGTTGATTTCAGAGCATGATTTTCAAACAGGAACTTCAACCGTTTTTGTGGTGTATGAGAAATTCCCTAAACCCAAACCCATCGACTTTGGCCAAAAATGAAAATTCCAAAAGTGCCCCAATTTCTGCTTTAAACTTTAGTTACCATCCCAAAATGTATCACTGAGGTGACAGAAGTTGATTTCGTAGCATGATTTTCAAACAGGAAATTCAACCGTTTTTGTGGCATATGAGAAATTCCCTAAGCCCCGGACCCATCGATTTTGGTCAAAAATGAAAATTCCAAAAGTGCCTCAATTTCTGCTTTCAACTTTAGTTACCATCCCAAAATGTATAACTGAGGTGACAGAAGTTGATTTTAGAGCATGATTTTCAAACAGGAACTTCAACCGTTTTTGTGCCGTATGAGAAATTTACTAAAGTCGGTCCCATCGATTTTGGCCAAAAATGAAAATTCTAAAAGTGTCCCAATTTCTGCATTAAACTTTAGTGACCATCCCAAAATGTATCACTGAGGTGACAGAAGTTGATTTCAGAGCATGATTTTCAAACAGGAACTTCAACCATTTTTGTGGCAAATGAGAAATTCCCTAAGCCCCGGACCCATCGATTTTGTTCAAAAATTAAAATTCCAAAAGTGCCCCAATTTCTGCTTTAAACTTTAGTTACCATCCCAAATTGTATCACTGAGGTGACAGAAGTTGATTTTGTAGCATGATTTTCAAACAGGAACTTCAACCGTTTTTGTGCCGTATGAGAAACTCCCTAAGCCCCGGACCCATCGATTTTGGTCAAAAATGAAAATTCCAAAAAAGTGCCCCAATTTTTGCTTTTAACTTAAGTTACCATCCCAAAATGTATCACTGAGGTGACAGAAGTTGATTTCAGAGCATGATTTTCAAACAGGAACTTCAACTGTTTTTGTGGTGTATGAGAAATTCCCTGAGCCCCGGACCCATCGATTTTGGTCAAAAATGAAAATTCCAAAAGTGCCTCAATTTCTGCTTTCAACTTTAGTTACCATCCCAAAATGTATAACTGAGGTGACAGAAGTTGATTTCAGAGCATGATTTTCAAACAGGAACTTCAACCGTTTTTGTGGCAAATGAGAAATTCCCTAAGCCCCAGACCCATCTATTTTGGTCAAAAATTAAAATTCCAAAAGTGCCCCAATTGTTGCTTTAAACTTTAGTTACCATCCCAAAATGTATCACTGAGGTGACAGAAGTTGATTTCGGAGCATGAATTTTCAAACAAAACTTCAACCGTTTTTGTGGCGTATGAGAAATTCCCTAAGCCCCGGACCCATCGATTTTGGTCAAAAATGAAAATTCCAAAAGTGCCCCAATTTCTGCTTTAAACTTTAGTGAACATCCCAAAATGTATCACTGAGGTGACAGAAGTTGATTTTGTAGCATGATTTTCAAACAGGAACTTCAACCGTTTTTGTGGCGTATGAGAAACTCCCTAAGCCCCGGACCCATCAGTTTTGGTCAAAAATGAAAATTCCAAAAGTGCCCCAATTTTTGCTTTTAACTTAAGTTACCATCCCAAAATGTATCACTGAGGTGACAGAAGTTGATTTCAGAGCATGATTTTCAAACAGGAACTTCAACCATTTTTGTGGTGTATGAGAAATTCCCTAAACCCGAACCCATCGACTTTGGCCAAAAATGAAAATTCCAAAAGTGCCCCAATTTCTGCTTTAAACTTTAGTTACCATTACAAAATGTATCACTGAGGTGACAGAAGTTGATTTCGGAGCATGATTTTCAAACATGAACTTCAACCGTCTTTGTGGCATAAGAAATTCCCTAAACTCAGACGCATCAATTTTGGCCAAAAATGAAAATTCCAAAAGTGCCCCAATATCTGCTTTAAACTTTAGTGACCATTCCAAAATGTATCACTGAGGTGACAGAAGTTTATTTCGGAGCATGATTTTCAAACATGAACTTCAACCGTTTTTGTGGCATGAGAAATTCCTTAAGCCTCGGACCCATAGATTTTGGTCAAAAATGATAATTCCAAAAGTGCCCCAATTTCTGCTTTAAACTTTAGTGACCATCCCAAAATGTATCACTGAGGTGACAGAAGTTGATTTCGGAGCATGATTTTCAAACATGAACTTCAACCGTTTTTGTAGCATATGATAAAATCACAAAACCCGGATGCATCGATTTTGGACAAAAATGAAAATTCCAAAAGTGCTCAAATTTCTGCTTTAAACTTTAGTGACAATCCCAAAATGTATCACTGAGGTGACAGAAGTTGATTTCGGAGCATGATTTTCAAACAGGAACTTCAACCATTTTTTGGCATATGAGAATTTCCCTAAGCCCCGGACCGGACCCATCGATTTTGGTCAAAAATGAAAATTCCAAAAGTGGCAAAATTCTGCTTTAAACTTTAGTTACCATCCCAAAATGTATCACTAAGGTGACAGAAGTTGATTTCAGAGCATGATTTTCAAACAGGAAATTCAACCGTTTTTATGGCATATGAGTAATTCCCTATGCCCCGGACCCATCGATTTTGGCCAAAAATGAAAATTCCAAAAGTGTTCCAATTTCTGCATTAAACATTAGTGACCATCCCAAAATGTATCACTGAGGTGAAAGAAGTTGATTTCGGAGCATGATTTTCAAACAGGAACTTCAACCATTTTTGTTGCTTTAGAAATTCCCTAAGCCCCGGACCCATCGATTTTGGTCAAAAATGAAAATTCCAAAAGTGCCCCAATTTCTGTTTTAAACTTTAGTTACCATTCCAAAATGTATCATTGAGGTGACAGAAGTTGATTTCGGAGCATGATTTTCAAACATGAACTTCAACCGTTTTTGTGGCATAAGAAATTCCCTAAACTCGGACGCATCAATTTTGGACAAAAATGAAAATTCCAAAAGTGCCCCAATATCTGCTTTAAACTTTGGTGACCATTCCAAAATGTATCACTGAGGTGACAGAAGTTTATTTCGGAGCATGATTTTCAAACAGGAACTTCAACCATTTTTTTGGCATATGAGAAGTTCCCTAAGCCCCGGACCCATCGATTTTGGTCAAAAATGAAAATTCCAAAAGAGCCCCAATTTCTGCTTTAAACTTTAGTGACCATCCCAAAATGTATCACTGAGGTGAAAGAAGTTGATTTCGGAGCATGATTTTCAAACATGAACTTCAACCGTTTTTGTAGCATATGATAAAATCACAAAACCCGGATGCATCGATTTTGGACATAAATGAAAATTCCAAAAGTGCTCAAATTTCTGCTTTAAACTTTAGTGACCATCCCAAAATGTATCACTGAGGTGACAGAAGTTGATTTCGGAGCATGATTTTCAAACAGGAACTTCAACCATTTTTTTGGCATATGAGAATTTCCCTAAGCCCCGAACCGGACCCATCGATTTTGGTCAAAAATGAAAATTCCAAAAGTGGCCAATTTCTGCTTTAAACTTTAGTTACCATCCCAAAATGTATCACTGAGGTGACAGAAGTTGATTTCAGAGCATGATTTTCAAACAGGAACTTCAACCGTTTTTGTGGCATGAGAAATTCCCTAATCCCCGAACCCATAGATTTTGGTCAAAAATGAAAATTCCAAAAGTGTCCCAATTTCTGCATTAAACATTAGTGACCATCCCAAAATGTATCACTGAGGTGACAGAAGTTGATTTCGGAGCATGATTTTCAAACATGAACTTCAACCGTTTTTGTAGCATATGATAAAATCACAAAACCCGGATGCATCGATTTTGGACAAAAATGAAAACTACAAAAGTGCTCAAATTTCTGCTTTAAACTTTAGTGACCATCCCAAAATGTATCACTGAGGTGACAGAAGTTGATTTCGGAGCATGATTTTCAAACAGGAACTTCAACCATTTTTTTGGCATATGAGAATTTCCCTAAGCCCCGGACCGGACCCATCAATTTTGGTCAAAAATGAAAATTCCAAAAGTGGCCAAATTTCTGCTTTAAACTTTAGTTACCATCCCAAAATGTATCACTGAGTTGACAGAAGTTGATTTCAGAGCATGATTTTCAAACAGGAAATTCAACCGTTTTTATGGCATATGAGTAATTCCCTAAGCCCCGGACCCATCGATTTTGGTCAAAAATGAAAATTCCAAAAGTGCCTCAATTTCTGCTTTCAACTTTAGTTACCATCCCAAAATGTATAACTGAGGTGACAGAAGTTGATTTCAGAGCATGATTTTCAAACAGGAACTTCAACCATTTTTGTGGCATATGAGAAGTTCACTAAAGTCGGTCCCATCGATTTTGGCTAAAAATGAAAATTCTAAAAGTGTCCCAATTTCTGCATTAAAATTTAGTGACCATCCCAAAATGTATCACTGAGGTGACAGAAGTTGATTTCGGAGCATGATTTTCAAACAGGAAATTCAACCGTTTTTATGGCATATGAGAAATTCCCTAAGCCCCGGACCCATCGATTTTGGTCAAAAATGAAAATTCCAAAAGTGCCCCAATTTCTGCTTTAAACTTTAGTTACCATCTAAAAATGTATCAGTGAGGTGATAGAAGTTGATTTCAGAGCATGATTTTTAAACAGAAACTTCAACCGTTTTTGTGGCGTATGAGAAATTCCCTAAGCCCTGGACCCATCAATTTTGGTCAAAAATAAAAATTCCAAAAGAGCCCCAATTTCTGCTTTAAACTTTAGTTACCATCCCATAATGTATCACTGAGGTGACAGAAGTTGATTTCGGAGCATGATTTTCAAACAGGAACTTCAACCGTTTTTGTGGCATGAGAAATTCCCTAAGCCCCGGACCCATCGATTTTGGTCAAAAATAAAAATTCCAAAAGTGCCCCAATTTCTGTTTTAAACTTTAGTTACCATTCCAAAATGTATCACTGAGGTGATAGAAGTTGATTTCGGAGCATGATTTTCAAACAGGAACTTCAACCGTTTTTATGGCGTATGAGAAATTCACTAAAGCCGGACCCATCAATTTTGGCCAAAAATGAAAATTCCAAAAGTATCCCAATTTCTGCATTAAACATTAGTGACCATCCCAAAATGTATCACTGAGGTGACAGAAGTTGATTTCGGAGCATGGTGATTTTCAAACAGGAACTTCAACCGTTTTTGTGGCATAAGAAATTCCCTAAACTCGGACGCATCACTTTTGGCCAAAAATGAAAATTCCAAAAGTGCCCCAATATCTGCTTTAAACTTTAGTGACCATTCCAAAATGTATCACTGAGGTGACAGAACTTGATTTCGGAACATGATTTTCAAACAGGAACTTCAACCGTTTTTGTGGCATGAGTAATTCCCTAATCCCCGAACCCATAGATTTTGGTCAAAAATGAAAATTCCAAAAGTGTCCCAATTTCTGCATTAAACATTAGTGACCATCCCAAAATGTATCACTGAGGTGACAGAAGTTGATTTCGGAGCATGATTTTCAAACATGAACTTCAACCGTTTTTGTGGCATGAGAAATTCCCTAAGCCTCGGACCCATAGATTTTGGTCAAAAATGATAATTCCAAAAGTGCCCCAATTTCTGCTTTAAACTTTAGTGACCATCCCAAAATGTATCACTGAGGTGACAGAAGTTGATTTCGGAGCATGATTTTCAAACATGAACTTTAACCGTTTTTGTAGCATATGATAAAATCACAAAACCCGGATGCATCGATTTTGGACAAAAATGAAAATTCCAAAAGTGCTCAAATTTCTGCTTTAAACTTTAGTGACCATCCCAAAATGTATCACTGAGGTGACAGAAGTTGATTTCGGAGCATGATTTTCAAACAGGAACTTCAACCATTTTTTTGTCATATGAGAATTTCCCTAAGCCCCGGACCGGACCCATCGATTTTGGTCAAAAATGAAAATTCCAAAAGTGGCAAAATTCTGCTTTAAACTTTAGTTACCATCCCAAAATGTATCACTAAGGTGACAGAAGTTGATTTCAGAGCATGATTTTCAAACAGGAAATTCAACCGTTTTTATGGCATATGAGTAATTCCCTATGCCCCGGACCCATCGATTTTGGCCAAAAATGAAAATTCCAAAAGTGTTCCAATTTCTGCATTAAACATTAGTGACCATCCCAAAATGTATCACTGAGGTGAAAGAAGTTGATTTCGGAGCATGATTTTCAAACAGGAAATTCAACCGTTTTTATGGCATATGAGAAATTCCCTAAGGCCCGGACCCATCGATTTTGGTCAAAAATTAAAATTCCAAAAGTGCCCCAATTTCTGCTTTAAACTTTAGTGACCATCCCAAAATGTATCACTGAGGTGACAGAACTTGATTTCGGAACATGATTTTCAAACAGGAACTTCAACCGTTTTTGTGGCATGAGAAATTCCCTAATCCCCGAACCCATAGATTTTGGTCAAAAATGAAAATTCCAAAAGTGTCCCAATTTCTGCATTAAACATTAGTGACCATCCCAAAATGTATCACTGAGGTGACAGAAGTTGATTTCGGAGCATGATTTTCAAACATGAACTTCAACCGTTTTTGTGGCATGAGAAATTCCCTAAGCCTCGGACCTATAGATTTTGGTCAAAAATGATAATTCCAAAAGTGCCCCAAATTCTGCTTTAAACTTTAGTGACCATCCCAAAATGTATCACTGAGGTGACAGAAGTTGATTTCGGAGCATGATTTTCAAACATGAACTTCAACCGTTTTTGTAGCATATGATAAAATCACAAAACCCGGATGCATCGATTTTGGACAAAAATGAAAATTCCAAAAGTGCTCAAATTTCTGCTTTAAACTTTAGTGACCATCCCAAAATGTATCACTAAGGTGACAGAAGTTGATTTCGGAGCATGATTTTCAAACAGGAACTTCAACCATTTTTTTGGCATATGAGAATTTCCCTAAGCCCCGGACCGGACCCATCGATTTTGGTCAAAAATTAAAATTCCAAAAGTGGCCAAATTTCTGCTTTAAACTTTAGTTACCATCCCAAAATGTATCACTGAGGTGACAGAAGTTGATTTCAGAGCATGATTTTCAAACAGGAAATTCAACCGTTTTTATGGCATATGAGTAATTCCCTAAGCCCCGGACCCATCGATTTTGGTCAAAAATGAAAATTCCAAAAGTGCCTCAATTTCTGCTTTCAACTTTAGTTACCATCCCAAAATGTATAACTGAGGTGACAGAAGTTGATTTCAGAGCATGATTTTCAAACAGGAACTTCAACCATTTTTGTGGCATATGAGAAGTCCACTAAAGTCGGTCCCATCGATTTTGGCCAAAAATGAAAATTCTAAAAGTGTCCCAATTTCTGCATTAAACTTTAGTGACCATCCCAAAATGTATCACTGAGGTGACAGAAGTTGATTTCGGAGCATGATTTTCAAACAGGAAATTCAACCGTTTTTATGGCATATGAGAAATTCCCTAAGCCCCGGACCGATCGATTTTGGTCAAAAATGAAAATTCCAAAAGTGCCCCAATTTCTGCTTTAAACTTTAGTTACCATCTAAAAATGTATCAGTGAGGTGATAGAAGTTGATTTCAGAGCATGATTTTTAAACAGAAACTTCAACCGTTTTTGAGGCGTATGAGAAATTCCCTAAGCCCTTGACCAATCAATTTTGGTCAAAAATGAAAATTCCAAAAGTGCCCCAATTTCTGCTTTAAACTTTAGTTACCATCTAAAAATGTATCAGTGAGGTGAAAGAAGTTGATTTCGGAGCATGATTTTCAAACAGGAACTTCAACCGTTTTTGTGGCATGAGAAATTCCCTAAGCCCCAGACCCATCGATTTTGGTCAAAAATTAAAATTCCAAAAGTGCCCCAATTTCTGCTTTAAACTTTAGTTACCATCCCATAATGTATCACTGAGGTGACAGAAGTTGATTTCGGAGCATGATTTTCAAACAGGAACTTCAACCGTTTTTGTGGCTTTAGAAATTCCCTAAGCCCCGGACCCATCGATTTTGGTCAAAAATGAAAATTCCAAAAGTGCCCCAATTTCTGTTTTAAACTTTAGTTACCATTCCAAAATGTATCATTGAGGTGACAGAAGTTGATTTCGGAGCATGATTTTCAAACATGAACTTCAACCGTTTTTGTGGCATGAGAAATTCCCTAATCCCCGAACCCATAGATTTTGTTCAAAAATGAAAATTCCAAAAGTGTCCCAATTTCTGCATTAAACATTAGTGACCATCCCAAAATGTATCACTGAGGTGACAGAAGTTGATTTCGGAGCATGATTTTCAAACATGAACTTCAACCGTTTTTGTGGCATGAGAAATTCCCTAAGCCTCGGACCTATAGATTTTGGTCAAAAATTATAATTCCAAAAGTGCCCCAAATTCTGCTTTAAACTTTAGTGACCATCCCAAAATGTATCACTGAGGTGACAGAAGTTGATTTCGGAGCATGATTTTCAAACATGAACTTCAACCGTTTTTGTAGCATATGATAAAATCACAAAACCCGGATGCATCGATTTTGGACAAAAATGAAAATTCCAAAAGTGCTCAAATTTCTGCTTTAAACTTTAGTGACCATCCCAAAATGTATCACTGAGGTGACAGAAGTTGATTTCGGAGCATGATTTTCAAACAGGAACTTCAACCATTTTTTTGGCATATGAGAATTTCCCTAAGCCCCGGACCGGACCCATCGATTTTGGTCAAAAATGAAAATTCCAAAAGTGGCAAAATTCTGCTTTAAACTTTAGTTACCATCCCAAAATGTATCACTAAGGTGACAGAAGTTGATTTCAGAGCATGATTTTCAAACAGGAAATTCAACCGTTATTATGGCATATGAGTAATTCCCTATGCCCCGGACCCATCGATTTTGGCCAAAAATGAAAATTCCAAAAGTGTTCCAATTTCTGCATTAAACATTAGTGACCATCCCAAAATGTATCACTGAGGTGAAAGAAGTTGATTTCGGAGCATGATTTTCAAACAGGAAATTCAACCGTTTTTATGGCACATGAGAAATTCCCTAAGGCCCGGACCCATCGATTTTGGTCAAAAATTAAAATTCCAAAAGTGCCCCAATGTCTGCTTTAAACTTTAGTGACCATCCCAAAATGTATCACTGAGGTGACAGAACTTGATTTCGGAACATGATTTTCAAACAGGAACTTCAACCGTTTTTGCGGCATGAGAAATTCCCTAATCCCCGAACCCATAGATTTTGGTCAAAAATGAAAATTCCAAAAGTGTCCCAATTTCTGCATTAAACATTAGTGACCATCCCAAAATGTATCACTGAGGTGACAGAAGTTGATTTCGGAGCATGATTTTCAAACATGAACTTCAACCGTTTTTGTGGCATGAGAAATTCCCTAAGACTCGGACCCATAGATTTTGGTCAAAAATGATAATTCCAAAAGTGCCCCAAATTCTGCTTTAAACTTTAGTCACCTTCCCAAAATGTATCACTGAGGTGACAGAAGTTGATTTCGGAGCATAATTTTCAAACATGAACTTCAACCGTTTTTGTAGCATATGATAAAATCACAAAACCCGGATGCATCGATTTTGGACAAAAATGAAAATTCCAAAAGTGCTCAAATTTCTGCTTTAAACTTTAGTGACCATCCCAAAATGTATCACTAAGGTGACAGAAGTTGATTTCGGAGCATGATTTTCAAACAGGAACTTCAACCATTTTTTTGGCATATGAGAATTTCCCTAAGCCCCGGACCGGACCCATCGATTTTGGTCAAAAATTAAAATTCCAAAAGTGGCCAAATTTCTGCTTTAAACTTTAGTTACCATCCCAAAATGTATCACTGAGGTGACAGAAGTTGATTTCAGAGCATGATTTTCAAACAGGAAATTCAACCGTTTTTATGGCATATGAGTAATTCCCTAAGCCCCGGACCCATCGATTTTGGTCAAAAATGAAAATTCCAAAAGTGCCTCAATTTCTGCTTTCAACTTTAGTTACCATCCCAAAATGTATAACTGAGGTGACAGAAGTTGATTTCAGAGCATGATTTTCAAACAGGAACTTCAACCATTTTTGTGGCATATGAGAAGTTCACTAAAGTCGGTCCCATCGATTTTGGCCAAAAATGAAAATTCTAACAGTGTCCCAATTTCTGCATTAAACTTTAGTGACCATCCCAAAATGTATCACTGAGGTGACAGAAGTTGATTTCGGAGCATGATTTTCAAACAGGAAATTCAACCGTTTTTATGGCTTATGAGAAATTCCCTAAGCCCCGGACCGATCGATTTTGGTCAAAAATGAAAATTCCAAAAGTGCCCCATTTTCTGCTTTAAACTTTAGTTACCATCTAAAAATGTATCAGTGAGGTGATAGAAGTTGATTTCAGAGCATGATTTTTAAACAGAAACTTCAACCGTTTTTGTGGCGTATGAGAAATTCCCTAAGCCCTTGACCAATCAATTTTAGTCAAAAATGAAAATTCCAAAAGTGCCCCAATTTCTGCTTTAAACTTTAGTTACCATCTAAAAATGTATCAGTGAGGTGAAAGAAGTTGATTTCGGAGCATGATTTTCAAACAGGAACTTCAACCGTTTTTGTGGCATGAGAAATTCCCTAAGCCCCAGACCCATCGATTTTGGTCAAAAATTAAAATTCCAAAAGTGCCCCAATTTCTGCTTTAAACTTTAGTTACCATCCCATAATGTATCACTGAGGTGACAGAAGTTGATTTCGGAGCATGATTTTCAAACAGGAACTTCAACCGTTTTTGTGGCTTTAGAATTTCCCTAAGCCCCGGACCCATCGATTTTGGTCAAAAATGAAAATTCCAAAAGTGCCCCAATTTCTGTTTTAAACTTTAGTTACCATTCTAAAATGTATCATTGAGGTGACAGAAGTTGATTTCGGAGCATGATTTTCAAACAGGAACTTCAACCGTTTTTGTGGCATAAGAAATTCCCTAAACTCGGACGCATCAATTTTGGACAAAAATGAAAATTCCAAAAGTGCCCCAATATCTGCTTTAAACTTTGGTGACCATTCCAAAATGTATCACTGAGGTGACAGAAGTTTATTTCGGAGCATGATTTTCAAACAGGAACTTCAACCATTTTTTGGCATATGAGAAGTTCCCTAAGCCCCGGACCCATCGATTTTGGTCAAAAATGAAAATTCCAAAAGTGCCCCAATTTCTGCTTTAAACTTTAGTGACCATCCCAAAATGTATCACTGAGGTGAAAGAAGTTGATTTCGGAGCATGATTTTCAAACATGAACTTCAACCGTTTTTGTAGCATATGATAAAATCACAAAACCCGGATGCATCGATTTTGGACAAAAATGAAAATTCCAAAAGTGCTCAAATTTCTGCTTTAAACTTTAGTGACCATCCCAAAATGTATCACTGAGGTGACAGAAGTTGATTTCGGAGCATGATTTTCAAACAGGAACTTCAACCATTTTTTTGGCATATGAGAATTTCCCTAAGCCCCGGACCCATAGATTTTGGTCAAAAATGAAAATTCCAAAAGTGTCCCAATTTCTGCATTAAACTTTAGTGACCATCCCAAAATGTATCACTGAGGTGACAGAAGTTGATTTCGGAGCATGATTTTCAAACAGGAACTTCAACCGTTTTTGTGGCATGAGAAATTCCCTAAGCCTCGGACCCATAGATTTTGGTCAAAAATGATAATTCCAAAAGTGCCCCAATTTCTGCTTTAAACTTTAGTGACCATCCCAAAATGTATCACTGAGGTGACAGAAGTTGATTTCGGAGCATGATTTTCAAACATAAACTTCAACCGTTTTTGTAGCATATGATAAAATCACAAAACCCGGATGCATCGATTTTGGCCAAAAATTAAAATTCTAAAAGTGTCCCAATTTCTGCATTAAAATTTAGTTACCATCCCAAAATGTATAACTGAGGTGACAGAAGTTGATTTCGGAGCATGATTTTCAAACAGGAAATTCAACCGTTTTTATGGCATATGAGAAATTCCCTAAGCACCGGACCCATCGATTTTGGTCAAAAATGAAAATTCCAAAAGTGCCCCAATTTCTGCTTTAAACTTTAGTTACCATCTAAAAATGTATCAGTGAGGTGATAGAAGTTGATTTCAGAGCATGATTTTTAAACAGAAACTTCAACCGTTTTTGTGGCATATGAGAAATTCCCTAAGCCCTGGACCCATCAATTTTGGTCAAAAATAAAAATTCCAAAAGTGCCCCAATTTCTGTTTTAAACTTTAGTTACCATTCCAAAATGTATCACTGAGGTGATAGAAGTTGATTTCGGAGCATGATTTTCAAACAGGAACTTCAACCGTTTTTGTGGCAAATGAGAAATTCCCTAAGCCCCAGAACCATCGATTTTGGTCAAAAATTAAAATTCCAAAAGTGCCCCAATTTCTGCTTTAAACTTTAGTTACCATCCCAAAATGTATCACTGAGGTGATAGAAGTTGATTTCGGAGCATGATTTTCAAACAGGAACTTCAACCATTTTTGTGGCATATGAGAAATTCCCTAAGCCCTGGACCAATCAATTTTGGTCAAAAATGAAAATTCCAAATGTGCCCCGATTTCTGCTTTAAACTTTAGTTACCATCTAAAAATGTATCAGTGAGGTGATAGAAGTTGATTTCAGAGCATGATTTTTAAACAGAAACTTCAACCGTTTTTGTGGCGTATGAGAAATTCCCTAAGCCCCGGACCCATCGATTTTGGTCAAAAATAAAAATTCCAAAAGTGCCCCAATTTCTGCTTTAAACTTTAGTTACCATCCCATAATGTATCACTGAGGTGACAGAAGTTGATTTCGGAGCATGATTTTCAAACAGGAACTTCAACTGTTTTTGTGGCTTTAGAAATTCCCTAAGCCCCGGACCCATCGATTTTGGTCAAAAATGAAAATTCCAAAAGTGCTCCAATTTCTGTTTTAAACTTTAGTTACCATTCCAAAATGTATCATTGAGGTGACAGAAGTTGATTTCGGAGCATGATTTTCAAACATGAACTTCAACCGTTTTTGTGGCATAAGAAATTCCCTAAACTCGGACGCATCAATTTTGGACAAAAATGAAAATTCCAAAAGTGCCCCAATATCTGCTTTAAACTTTGGTGACCATTCCAAAATGTATCACTGAGGTGACAGAAGTTTATTTCGGAGCATGATTTTCAAACAGGAACTTCAACCATTTATTTGGCATATGAGAAGTTCCCTAAGCCGCGGACCCATCGATTTTGGTCAAAAATTAAAATTCAAAAAGTGCCCCAATTTCTGCTTTTAACTTTAGTGACCATCCCAAAATGTATCACTGAGGTGATAGAAGTTGATTTCGGAGCATGATTTTCAAACAGGAACTTCAACCATTTTTGTGGCATATGAGAAATTCCCTAAGCCCTGGACCAATCAATTTTGGTCAAAAATGAAAATTCCAAATGTGCCCCGATTTCTGCTTTAAACTTTAGTTACCATCCCAAAATGTATCACTAAGGTGACAGAAGTTGATTTCAGAGCATGATTTTCAAACAGGAAATTCAACCGTTATTATGGCATATGAGTAATTCCCTATGCCCCGGACCCATCGATTTTGGCCAAAAATGAAAATTCCAAAAGTGTTCCAATTTCTGCATTAAACATTAGTGACCATCCCAAAATGTATCACTGAGGTGAAAGAAGTTGATTTCGGAGCATGATTTTCAAACAGGAAATTCAACCGTTTTTATGGCACATGAGAAATTCCCTAAGGCCCGGACCCATCGATTTTGGTCAAAAATTAAAATTCCAAAAGTGCCCCAATGTCTGCTTTAAACTTTAGTGACCATCCCAAAATGTATCACTGAGGTGACAGAACTTGATTTCGGAACATGATTTTCAAACAGGAACTTCAACCGTTTTTGCGGCATGAGAAATTCCCTAATCCCCGAACCCATAGATTTTGGTCAAAAATGAAAATTCCAAAAGTGTCCCAATTTCTGCATTAAACATTAGTGACCATCCCAAAATGTATCACTGAGGTGACAGAAGTTGATTTCGGAGCATGATTTTCAAACATGAACTTCAACCGTTTTTGTGGCATGAGAAATTCCCTAAGACTCGGACCCATAGATTTTGGTCAAAAATGATAATTCCAAAAGTGCCCCAAATTCTGCTTTAAACTTTAGTCACCTTCCCAAAATGTATCACTGAGGTGACAGAAGTTGATTTCGGAGCATAATTTTCAAACATGAACTTCAACCGTTTTTGTAGCATATGATAAAATCACAAAACCCGGATGCATCGATTTTGGACAAAAATGAAAATTCCAAAAGTGCTCAAATTTCTGCTTTAAACTTTAGTGACCATCCCAAAATGTATCACTAAGGTGACAGAAGTTGATTTCGGAGCATGATTTTCAAACAGGAACTTCAACCATTTTTTTGGCATATGAGAATTTCCCTAAGCCCCGGACCGGACCCATCGATTTTGGTCAAAAATTAAAATTCCAAAAGTGGCCAAATTTCTGCTTTAAACTTTAGTTACCATCCCAAAATGTATCACTGAGGTGACAGAAGTTGATTTCAGAGCATGATTTTCAAACAGGAAATTCAACCGTTTTTATGGCATATGAGTAATTCCCTAAGCCCCGGACCCATCGATTTTGGTCAAAAATGAAAATTCCAAAAGTGCCTCAATTTCTGCTTTCAACTTTAGTTACCATCCCAAAATGTATAACTGAGGTGACAGAAGTTGATTTCAGAGCATGATTTTCAAACAGGAACTTCAACCATTTTTGTGGCATATGAGAAGTTCACTAAAGTCGGTCCCATCGATTTTGGCCAAAAATGAAAATTCTAACAGTGTCCCAATTTCTGCATTAAACTTTAGTGACCATCCCAAAATGTATCACTGAGGTGACAGAAGTTGATTTCGGAGCATGATTTTCAAACAGGAAATTCAACCGTTTTTATGGCTTATGAGAAATTCCCTAAGCCCCGGACCGATCGATTTTGGTCAAAAATGAAAATTCCAAAAGTGCCCCATTTTCTGCTTTAAACTTTAGTTACCATCTAAAAATGTATCAGTGAGGTGATAGAAGTTGATTTCAGAGCATGATTTTTAAACAGAAACTTCAACCGTTTTTGTGGCGTATGAGAAATTCCCTAAGCCCTTGACCAATCAATTTTAGTCAAAAATGAAAATTCCAAAAGTGCCCCAATTTCTGCTTTAAACTTTAGTTACCATCTAAAAATGTATCAGTGAGGTGAAAGAAGTTGATTTCGGAGCATGATTTTCAAACAGGAACTTCAACCGTTTTTGTGGCATGAGAAATTCCCTAAGCCCCAGACCCATCGATTTTGGTCAAAAATTAAAATTCCAAAAGTGCCCCAATTTCTGCTTTAAACTTTAGTTACCATCCCATAATGTATCACTGAGGTGACAGAAGTTGATTTCGGAGCATGATTTTCAAACAGGAACTTCAACCGTTTTTGTGGCTTTAGAATTTCCCTAAGCCCCGGACCCATCGATTTTGGTCAAAAATGAAAATTCCAAAAGTGCCCCAATTTCTGTTTTAAACTTTAGTTACCATTCTAAAATGTATCATTGAGGTGACAGAAGTTGATTTCGGAGCATGATTTTCAAACAGGAACTTCAACCGTTTTTGTGGCATAAGAAATTCCCTAAACTCGGACGCATCAATTTTGGACAAAAATGAAAATTCCAAAAGTGCCCCAATATCTGCTTTAAACTTTGGTGACCATTCCAAAATGTATCACTGAGGTGACAGAAGTTTATTTCGGAGCATGATTTTCAAACAGGAACTTCAACCATTTTTTGGCATATGAGAAGTTCCCTAAGCCCCGGACCCATCGATTTTGGTCAAAAATGAAAATTCCAAAAGTGCCCCAATTTCTGCTTTAAACTTTAGTGACCATCCCAAAATGTATCACTGAGGTGAAAGAAGTTGATTTCGGAGCATGATTTTCAAACATGAACTTCAACCGTTTTTGTAGCATATGATAAAATCACAAAACCCGGATGCATCGATTTTGGACAAAAATGAAAATTCCAAAAGTGCTCAAATTTCTGCTTTAAACTTTAGTGACCATCCCAAAATGTATCACTGAGGTGACAGAAGTTGATTTCGGAGCATGATTTTCAAACAGGAACTTCAACCATTTTTTTGGCATATGAGAATTTCCCTAAGCCCCGGACCCATAGATTTTGGTCAAAAATGAAAATTCCAAAAGTGTCCCAATTTCTGCATTAAACTTTAGTGACCATCCCAAAATGTATCACTGAGGTGACAGAAGTTGATTTCGGAGCATGATTTTCAAACAGGAACTTCAACCGTTTTTGTGGCATGAGAAATTCCCTAAGCCTCGGACCCATAGATTTTGGTCAAAAATGATAATTCCAAAAGTGCCCCAATTTCTGCTTTAAACTTTAGTGACCATCCCAAAATGTATCACTGAGGTGACAGAAGTTGATTTCGGAGCATGATTTTCAAACATAAACTTCAACCGTTTTTGTAGCATATGATAAAATCACAAAACCCGGATGCATCGATTTTGGACAAAAATGAAAACTACAAAAGTGCTCAAATTTCTGCTTTAAACTTTAGTGACCATCCCAAAATGTATCACTGAGGTGACAGAAGTTGATTTCGGAGCATGATTTTCAAACAGGAAATTCAACCGTTTTTATGGCATATGAGTAATTCCCTAAGCCCCGGACCCATCGATTTTGGTCAAAAATGAAAATTCCAAAAGTGCCTCAATTTCTGCTTTCAACTTTAGTTACCATCCCAAAATGTATAACTGAGGTGACAGAAGTTGATTTCAGAGCATGATTTTCAAACAGGAACTTCAACCATTTTTGTGGCATATGAGAAGTTCACTAAAGTCGGTCCCATCGATTTTGGCCAAAAATTAAAATTCTAAAAGTGTCCCAATTTCTGCATTAAAATTTAGTTACCATCCCAAAATGTATAACTGAGGTGACAGAAGTTGATTTCGGAGCATGATTTTCAAACAGGAAATTCAACCGTTTTTATGGCATATGAGAAATTCCCTAAGCACCGGACCCATCGATTTTGGTCAAAAATGAAAATTCCAAAAGTGCCCCAATTTCTGCTTTAAACTTTAGTTACCATCTAAAAATGTATCAGTGAGGTGATAGAAGTTGATTTCAGAGCATGATTTTTAAACAGAAACTTCAACCGTTTTTGTGGCATATGAGAAATTCCCTAAGCCCTGGACCCATCAATTTTGGTCAAAAATAAAAATTCCAAAAGTGCCCCAATTTCTGTTTTAAACTTTAGTTACCATTCCAAAATGTATCACTGAGGTGATAGAAGTTGATTTCGGAGCATGATTTTCAAACAGGAACTTCAACCGTTTTTGTGGCAAATGAGAAATTCCCTAAGCCCCAGAACCATCGATTTTGGTCAAAAATTAAAATTCCAAAAGTGCCCCAATTTCTGCTTTAAACTTTAGTTACCATCCCAAAATGTATCACTGAGGTGATAGAAGTTGATTTCGGAGCATGATTTTCAAACAGGAACTTCAACCATTTTTGTGGCATATGAGAAATTCCCTAAGCCCTGGACCAATCAATTTTGGTCAAAAATGAAAATTCCAAATGTGCCCCGATTTCTGCTTTAAACTTTAGTTACCATCTAAAAATGTATCAGTGAGGTGATAGAAGTTGATTTCAGAGCATGATTTTTAAACAGAAACTTCAACCGTTTTTGTGGCGTATGAGAAATTCCCTAAGCCCCGGACCCATCGATTTTGGTCAAAAATAAAAATTCCAAAAGTGCCCCAATTTCTGCTTTAAACTTTAGTTACCATCCCATAATGTATCACTGAGGTGACAGAAGTTGATTTCGGAGCATGATTTTCAAACAGGAACTTCAACTGTTTTTGTGGCTTTAGAAATTCCCTAAGCCCCGGACCCATCGATTTTGGTCAAAAATGAAAATTCCAAAAGTGCTCCAATTTCTGTTTTAAACTTTAGTTACCATTCCAAAATGTATCATTGAGGTGACAGAAGTTGATTTCGGAGCATGATTTTCAAACATGAACTTCAACCGTTTTTGTGGCATAAGAAATTCCCTAAACTCGGACGCATCAATTTTGGACAAAAATGAAAATTCCAAAAGTGCCCCAATATCTGCTTTAAACTTTGGTGACCTTTCCAAAATGTATCACTGAGGTGACAGAAGTTTATTTCGGAGCATGATTTTCAAACAGGAACTTCAACCATTTATTTGGCATATGAGAAGTTCCCTAAGCCGCGGACCCATCGATTTTGGTCAAAAATTAAAATTCAAAAAGTGCCCCAATTTCTGCTTTTAACTTTAGTGACCATCCCAAAATGTATCACTGAGGTGACAGAAGTTGATTTCGTAGCATGATTTTCAAACAGGAACTTCAACCGTTTTTGTGCCGTATGAGAAATTTACTAAAGTCGGTCCCATCGATTTTGGCCAAAAATGAAAATTCTAAAAGTGTCCCAATTTCTGCATTAAACTTTAGTGACCATCCCAAAATGTATCACTGAGGTGACAGAAGTTGATTTCAGAGCATGATTTTCAAACAGGAAATTCAACCGTTATTATGGCATATGAGAAATTCCCTAAGCCCCGGACCCATCAATTTTGGTCAAAAGCAAAAATTCCAAAAGTGCCCCAATTGTTGCTTTAAACTTTAGTTACCATCCCAAAATGTATCACTGAGGTGACAGAAGTTGATTTCGGAGCATGATTTTTCAAACAAGAACTTCAACCATTTTTGTGGCGTATGAGAAATTCCCTAAGCCCCGGACCCATCGATTTTGGTCAAAAATGAAAATTCCAAAAGTGCCCCAATTTCTGCTTTAAACTTTAGTGAACATCCCAAAATGTATCACTGAGGTGACAGAAGTTGATTTTAGAGCATGATTTTCAAACAGGAACTTCAACCATTTTTGTGGCAAATGAGAAATTCCCTAAGCCCCGGACCCATCGATTTTGTTCAAAAATGAAAATTCCAAAAGTGACCCAATTTTTGCTTTTAACTTAAGTCACCATCCCAAAATGTATCACTGAGGTGACAGAAGTTGATTTCAGAGCATGATTTTCAAACAGGAACTTCAACCGTTTTTGTGGTGTATGAGAAATTCCCTAAACCCAAACCCATCGACTTTGGCCAAATATGAAAATTCCAAAAGTGCCCCAATTTCTGCTTTAAACTTTAGTTACCATCCCAAAATGTATCACTGAGGTGACAGAAGTTGATTTCGTAGCATGATTTTCAAACAGGAAATTCAACCGTTTTTGTGGCATATGAGAAATTCCCTAAGCCCCGGACCCATCGATTTTGGTCAAAAATGAAAATTCCAAAAGTGCCTCAATTTCTGCTTTCAACTTTAGTTACCATCCCAAAATGTATAACTGAGGTGACAGAAGTTGATTTTAGAGCATGATTTTCAAACAGGAACTTCAACCGTTTTTGTGCCATATGAGAAATTCACTAAAGTCGGTCCCATCGATTTTGGCCAAAAATGAAAATTCTAAAAGTGTCCCAATTTCTGCATTAAACTTTAGTGACCATCCCAAAATGTATCACTGAGGTGACAGAAGTTGATTTCAGAGAATGATTTTCAAAAAGGAACTTCAACCATTTTTGTGGCAAATGAGAAATTCCCTAAGCCCCGGACCCATCGATTTTGTTCAAAAATTAAAATTCCAAAAGTGCCCCAATTTCTGCTTTAAACTTTAGTTACCATCCCAAATTGTATCACTGAGGTGACAGAAGTTGATTTTGTAGCATGATTTTCAAACAGGAACTTCAACCGTTTTTGTGCCGTATGAGAAACTCCCTAAGCCCCGGACCCATCGATTTTGGTCAAAAATGAAAATTCCAAAAAAGTGCCCCAATTTTTGCTTTTAACTTAAGTTACCATCCCAAAATGTATCACTGAGGTGACAGAAGTTGATTTCAGAGCATGATTTTCAAACAGGAACTTCAACCGTTTTTGTGGTGTATGAGAAATTCCCTAAGCCCCGGACCCATCGATTTTGGTCAAAAATGAAAATTCCAAAAGTGCCTCAATTTCTGCTTTCAACTTTAGTTACCATCCCAAAATGTATAACTGGGGTGACAGAAGTTGATTTCAGAGCATGATTTTCAAACAGGAACATCAACCGTTTTTGTGGCAAATGAGAAATTCCCTAAGCCCCAGACCCATCTATTTTGGTCAAAAATTAAAATTCCAAAAGTGCCCCAATTTCTGCTTTAAACTTTAGTGAACATCCCAAAATGTATCACTGAGGTGACAGAAGTTGATTTCGGAGCATGATTTTTCAAACAAGAACTTCAACCGTTTTTGTGGCGTATGAGAAATTCCCTAAGCCCCGGACCCATCGATTTTGGTCAAAAATGAAAATTCCAAAAGTGCCCCAATTTCTGCTTTAAACTTTAGTGAACATCCCAAAATGTATCACTGAGGTGACAGAAGTTGATTTTGTAGCATGATTTTCAAACAGGAACTTCAACCGTTTTTGTGGCGTATGAGAAACTCTCTAAGCCCCGGACCCATCAGTTTTGGTCAAAAATGAAAATTCCAAAAGTGCCCCAATTTTTGCTTTTAACTTAAGTTACCATCCCAAAATGTATCACTGAGGTGACAGAAGTTGATTTCAGAGCATGATTTTCAAACAGGAACTTCAACCATTTTTGTGGTGTATGAGAAATTCCCTAAACCCGAACCCATCGACTTTGGCCAAAAATGAAAATTCCAAAAGTGCCCCAATTTCTGCTTTAAACTTTAGTTACCATTACAAAATGTATCACTGAGGTGACAGAAGTTGATTTCGGAGCATGATTTTCAAACATGAACTTCAACCGTCTTTGTGGCATAAGAAATTCCCTAAACTCAGACGCATCAATTTTGGCCAAAAATGAAAATTCCAAAAGTGCCCCAATATCTGCTTTAAACTTTAGTGACCATTCCAAAATGTATCACTGAGGTGACAGAAGTTTATTTCGGAGCATGATTTTCAAACAGGAACTTCAACCATTTTTGTGCCATATGAGAAATTCACTAAAGTCGGTCCCATCAATTTTGGCCATAAATGAAAATTCTAAAAGTGTCCCAATTTCTGCATTAAACTTTAGTGACCATCCCAAAATGTATCACTGAGGTGACAGAAGTTGATTTCGGAGCATGATTTTCAAACAGGAAATTCAACCGTTTTTGTGGCGTATGAGAAATTCCCTAAGCCCCGGAGCCATCGATTTTGGTCAAAAATGAAAATTCCAAAAGTGCCCCAATTTCTGCTTTAAACTTTAGTTACCATCCCAAAATGTATCACTGAGGTGACAGAAGTTGATTTCGGAGCATGATTTTCAAACAGGAACTTCAACCATTTATTTGGCATATGAGAAGTTCCCTAAGCCGCGGACCCATCGATTTTGGTCAAAAATTAAAATTCAAAAAGTGCCCCAATTTCTGCTTTTAACTTTAGTGACCATCCCAAAATGTATCACTGAGGTGACAGAAGTTGATTTCGTAGCATGATTTTCAAACAGGAAATTCAACCGTTTTTGTGGCATATGAGAAATTCCCTAAGCCGCGGACCCATCGATTTTGGTCAAAAATGAAAATTCCAAAAGTGCCTCAATTTCTGCTTTCAACTTTAGTTACCATCCCAAAATGTATAACTGAGGTGACAGAAGTTGATTTCAGAGCATGATTTTCAAACAGGAACTTCAACCATTTTTGTGCCGTATGAGAAATTCACTAAAGTCGGTCCCATCGATTTTGGCCAAAAATGAAAATTCTAAAAGTGTCCCAATTTCTGCATTAAACTTTAGTGACCATCCCAAAATGTATCACTGAGGTGACAGAAGTTGATTTCAGAGCATGATTTTCAAACAGGAAATTCAACCGTTATTATGGCATATGAGAAATTCCCTAAGCCCCGGACCCATCAATTTTGGTCAAAAGCAAAAATTCCAAAAGTGCCCCAATTGTTGCTTTAAACTTTAGTTACCATCCCAAAATGTATCACTGAGGTGACAGAAGTTGATTTCGGAGCATGATTTTTCAAACAAGAACTTCAACCGTTTTTGTGGCGTATGAGAAATTCCCTAAGCCCCGGACCCATCGATTTTGGTCAAAAATGAAAATTCCAAAAGTGCCCCAATTTCTGCTTTAAACTTTAGTGAACATCCCAAAATGTATCACTGAGGTGACAGAAGTTGATTTTAGAGCATGATTTTCAAACAGGAACTTCAACCATTTTTGTGGCAAATGAGAAATTCCCTAAGCCCCGGACCCATCGATTTTGTTCAAAAATTAAAATTCCAAAAGTGCCCCAATTTCTGCTTTAAACTTTAGTTACCATCCCAAAATGTATCACTGAGGTGACAGAAGTTGATTTTGTAGCATGATTTTCAAACAGAAACTTCAACCGTTTTTGTGGCGTATGAGAAACTCCCTAAGCCCCGGACCCATCGATTTTGGTCAAAAATGAAAATTCCAAAAGTGCCCCAATTTTTGCTTTTAACTTAAGTCACCATCCCAAAATGTATCACTGAGGTGACAGAAGTTGATTTTAGAGCATGATTTTCAAACAGGAACTTCAACCGTTTTTGTGGTGTATGAGAAATTCCCTAAACCCAAACCCATCGACTTTGGCCAAAAATGAAAATTCCAAAAGTGCCCCAATTTCTGCTTTAAACTTTAGTTACCATCACAAAATGTATCACTGAGGTGACAGAAGTTGATTTCGTAGCATGATTTTCAAACAGGAAATTCAACCGTTTTTGTGGCATATGAGAAATTCCCTAAGCACCGGACCCATCGATTTTGGTCAAAAATGAAAATTCCAAAAGTGCCTCAATTTCTGCTTTCAACTTTAGTTACCATCCCAAAATGTATAACTGAGGTGACAGAAGTTGATTTTAGAGCATGATTTTCAAACAGGAACTTCAACCGTTTTTGTGCTGTATGAGAAATTCACTAAAGTCGGTCCCATCGATTTTGGCCAAAAATGAAAATTCTAAAAGTGTCCCAATTTCTGCATTAAACTTTAGTGACCATCCCAAAATGTATCAGTGAGGTGACAGAAGTTGATTTCAGAGCATGATTTTCAAACAGGAACTTCAACCATTTTTGTGGCAAATGAGAAATTCCCTAAGCCCCGGACCCATCGATTTTGTTCAAAAATTAAAATTCCAAAAGTGCCCCAATTTCTGCTTTAAACTTTAGTTACCATCCCAAATTGTATCACTGAGGTGACAGAAGTTGATTTTGTAGCATGATTTTCAAACAGGAAATTCAACCGTTTTTGTGGCATATGAGAAATTCCCTAAGCCCCGGACCCATCGATTTTGGTCAAAAATGAAAATTCCAAAAGTGCCTCAATTTCTGCTTTCAACTTTAGTTACCATCCCAAAATGTATAACTGAGGTGACAGAAGTTGATTTTAGAGCATGATTTTCAAACAGGAACTTCAACCGTTTTTGTGCCGTATGAGAAATTCACTAAAGTCGGTCCCATCGATTTTGGCCAAAAATGAAAATTCTAAAAGTGTCCCAATTTCTGCATTAAACTTTAGTGACCATCCCAAAATGTATCACTGAGGTGACAGAAGTTGATTTCAGAGCATGATTTTCAAACAGGAACTTCAACCATTTTTGTGGCAAATGAGAAATTCCCTAAGCCCCGGACCCATCGATTTTGTTCAAAAATTAAAATTCCAAAAGTGCCCCAATTTCTGCTTTAAACTTTAGTTACCATCCCAAATTGTATCACTGAGGTGACAGAAGTTGATTTTGTAGCATGATTTTCAAACAGGAACTTCAACCGTTTTTGTGCCGTATGAGAAACTCCCTAAGCCCCGGACCCATCGATTTTGGTCAAAAATGAAAATTCCAAAAAAGTGCCCCAATTTTTGCTTTTAACTTAAGTTACCATCCCAAAATGTATCACTGAGGTGACAGAAGTTGATTTCAGAGCATGATTTTCAAACAGGAACTTCAACCGTTTTGTGGTGTATGAGAAATTCCCTAAGCCCCGGACCCATCGATTTTGGTCAAAAATGAAAATTCCAAAAGTGCCTCAATTTCTGCTTTCAACTTTAGTTACCATCCCAAAATGTATAACTGAGGTGACAGAAGTTGATTTCAGAGCATGATTTTCAAACAGGAACTTCAACCGTTTTTGTGGCAAATGAGAAATTCCCTAAGCCCCAGACACATCTATTTTGGTCAAAAATTAAAATTCCAAAAGTGCCCCAATTTCTGCTTTAAACTTTAGTGAACATCCCAAAATGTATCACTGATGTGACAGAAGTTGATTTCGGAGCATGATTTTTCAAACAAGAACTTCAACCGTTTTTGTGGCGTATGAGAAATTCCCTAAGCCCCAGACCCATCGATTTTGGTCAAAAATTAAAATTCCAAAAGTGCCCCTATTTCTGCTTTAAACTTTAGTTACCATCCCAAAATGTATAACTGAGGTGACAGAAGTTGATTTCAGAGCATGATTTTCAAACAGGAACTTCAACCGTTTTTGTGCCGTATGAGAAATTCACTAAAGTCGGTCCCATCGATTTTGGCCAAAAATGAAAATTCTAAGAGTGTCCCAATTTCTGCATTAAACTTTAGTGACCATCCCAAAATGTATCACTGAGGTGACAGAAGTTGATTTCGGAGCATGATTTTCAAACAGGAAATTCAACCGTTATTATGGCATATGAGAAATTCCCTAAGCCCCGGACCCATCAATTTTGGTCAAAAGCAAAAATTCCAAAAGTGCCCCAATTGTTGCTTTAAACTTTAGTTACCATCCCAAAATGTATCACTGAGGTGACAGAAGTTGATTTCGTAGCATGATTTTCAAACAGGAACTTCAACCGTTTTTGTGGCGTATGAAAAACTCCCTAAGCCCTGGACCCATCGATTTTGGTCAAAAATGAAAATTCCAAAAGTGCCCCAATTTTTGCTTTTAACTTAAGCTACCATCCCAAAATGTATCACTGAGGTGACAGAAGTTTATTTTAGAGCATGATTTTCAAACAGGAACTTCAACCGTTTTTGTGCCGTATGAGAAATTCACTAAAGTCGGTCCCATCGATTTTGGCCAAAAATGAAAATTCTAAAAGTGTCCCAATTTCTGCATTAAACTTTAGTGACCATCCCAAAATGTATCACTGAGGTGACAGAAGTTGATTTCAGAGCATGATTTTCAAACAGAAACTTCAACCATTTTTGTGGCAAATGAGAAATTCCCTAAGCCCCGGACCCATCGATTTTGTTCAAAAATTAAAATTCCAAAAGTGCCCCAATTTCTGCTTTAAACTTTAGTTACCATCCCAAATTGTATCACTGAGGTGACAGAAGTTGATTTTGTAGCATGATTTTCAAACAGGAACTTCAACCATTTTTGTGGCGTATGAGAAACTCCCTAAGCCCCGGACCCATCAATTTTGGTCAAAAATTAAAATTCCAAAAAAGTGCCCCAATTTTTGCTTTTAATTTAAGTTACCATCCCAAAATGTATCACTGAGGTGACAGAAGTTGATTTCAGAGCATGATTTTCAAACAGGAATTTCAACCGTTTTTGTGGTGTATGAGAAATTCCCTAAGCCCCGGACCCATCGATTTTGGTCAAAAATGAAAATTCCAAAAGTGCCTCAATTTCTGCTTTCAACTTTAGTTACCATCCCAAAATGTATAACTGAGGTGACAGAAGTTGATTTCAGAGCATGATTTTCAAACAGGAACTTCAACCGTTTTTGTGGCAAATGAGAAATTCCCTAAGCCCCAGACCCATCTATTTTGGTCAAAAATTAAAATTCCAAAAGTGCCCCAATTTCTGCTTTAAACTTTAGTGACCATCCCAAAATGTATCACTGAGGTGACAGAAGTTGATTTCGGAGCATGATTTTCAAACAGGAAATTCAACCGTTTTTGTGGCATATGAGAAATTCCCTAAGCCCCGGACCCATCAATTTTGGTCAAAAGCAAAAATTCCAAAAGTGCCCCAATTGTTGCTTTAAACTTTAATTACCATCCCAAAATGTATCACTGAGGTGACAGAAGTTGATTTCGGAGCATGATTTTTCAAACAGGAACTTCAACCGTTTTTGTGGCATATGAGAAATTCCCTATGCCCCGGACCCATCGATTTTGGTCAAAAATGAAAATTCCAAAAGTGCCCCAATTTCTGCTTTAAACTTTAGTGAACATCCCAAAATGTATCACTGAGGTGACAGAGGTTGATTTTGTAGCATGATTTTCAAACAGGAACTTATACCATTTTTGTGGCGTATGAGAAACTCCCTAAGCCCCGAACCCATCAGTTTTGGTCAAAAATGAAAATTCCAAAAGTGCCCCAATTTTTGCTTTTAACTTAAGTTACCATCCCAAAATGTATCACTGAGGTGACAGAAGTTGATTTCAGAGCATGATTTTCAAACAGGAACTTCAACCATTTTTGTGGTGTATGAGAAATTCCCTAAACCCGAACCCATCGACTTTGGCCAAAAATGAAAATTCCAAAAGTGCCCCAATTTCTGCTTTAAACTAGTTACCATCCCAAAATGTATCACTGAGGTGACAGAAGTTGATTTCGTAGCATGATTTTCAAACAGGAACTTCAACCGTTTTTGTGGCATATGAGAAACTCCCTAAGCCCCGGACCCATCGATTTTGGTCAAAAATGAAAATTCCAAAAGTGCCCAAATTTCTGTTTTAAACTTTAGTTACCATTCCAAAATGTATCACTGAGGTGACAGAAGTTGATTTCGGAGCATGATTTTCAAACATGAACTTCAACCGTCTTTGTGGCATAAGAAATTCCCTAAACTCAGACGCATCGATTTTGGTCAAAAATGAAAATTCCAAAAGTGCCCCAATTTCTGCTTTAAACTTTAGTTACCATCCCAAAATGTATCACTGAGGTGACAGAAGTTGATTTCGGAGCATGATTTTCAAACAGGAACTTCAGCAGTTTTTGTGGCATGAGAAATTCCCTAAGCCCCGAACCTATCGATTTTGGTCAAAAATGAAAATTCCAAAAGTGCCCAAATTTCTGCTTTAAACTTTAGTTAGCATCCCAAAATGTATAACTGAGGTGACAGAAGTTGATTTCGGAGCATGATTTTTCAAACAAGAACTTCAACCGTTTTTGTGGCGTATGAGAAATTCCCTAAGCCCCGGACCCATCGATTTTGGTCAAAAATGAAAATTCCAAAAGTGCCCCAATTTCTGCTTTAAACTTTAGTGAACATCCCAAAATGTATCACTGAGGTGACAGAAGTTGATTTTGTAGCATGATTTTCAAACAGGAACTTCAACCGTTTTTGTGGCGTATGAGAAACTCTCTAAGCCCCGGACCCATCAGTTTTGGTCAAAAATGAAAATTCCAAAAGTGCCCCAATTTTTGCTTTTAACTTAAGTTACCATCCCAAAATGTATCACTGAGGTGACAGAAGTTGATTTCAGAGCATGATTTTCAAACAGGAACTTCAACCATTTTTGTGGTGTATGAGAAATTCCCTAAACCCGAACCCATCGACTTTGGCCAAAAATGAAAATTCCAAAAGTGCCCCAATTTCTGCTTTAAACTTTAGTTACCATTACAAAATGTATCACTGAGGTGACAGAAGTTGATTTCGGAGCATGATTTTCAAACATGAACTTCAACCGTCTTTGTGGCATAAGAAATTCCCTAAACTCAGACGCATCAATTTTGGCCAAAAATGAAAATTCCAAAAGTGCCCCAATATCTGCTTTAAACTTTAGTGACCATTCCAAAATGTATCACTGAGGTGACAGAAGTTTATTTCGGAGCATGATTTTCAAACAGGAACTTCAACCATTTTTGTGCCATATGAGAAATTCACTAAAGTCGGTCCCATCAATTTTGGCCATAAATGAAAATTCTAAAAGTGTCCCAATTTCTGCATTAAACTTTAGTGACCATCCCAAAATGTATCACTGAGGTGACAGAAGTTGATTTCGGAGCATGATTTTCAAACAGGAAATTCAACCGTTTTTGTGGCGTATGAGAAATTCCCTAAGCCCCGGAGCCATCGATTTTGGTCAAAAATGAAAATTCCAAAAGTGCCCCAATTTCTGCTTTAAACTTTAGTTACCATCCCAAAATGTATCACTGAGGTGACAGAAGTTGATTTCGGAGCATGATTTTCAAACAGGAACTTCAACCATTTATTTGGCATATGAGAAGTTCCCTAAGCCGCGGACCCATCGATTTTGGTCAAAAATTAAAATTCAAAAAGTGCCCCAATTTCTGCTTTTAACTTTAGTGACCATCCCAAAATGTATCACTGAGGTGACAGAAGTTGATTTCGTAGCATGATTTTCAAACAGGAAATTCAACCGTTTTTGTGGCATATGAGAAATTCCCTAAGCCGCGGACCCATCGATTTTGGTCAAAAATGAAAATTCCAAAAGTGCCTCAATTTCTGCTTTCAACTTTAGTTACCATCCCAAAATGTATAACTGAGGTGACAGAAGTTGATTTCAGAGCATGATTTTCAAACAGGAACTTCAACCATTTTTGTGCCGTATGAGAAATTCACTAAAGTCGGTCCCATCGATTTTGGCCAAAAATGAAAATTCTAAAAGTGTCCCAATTTCTGCATTAAACTTTAGTGACCATCCCAAAATGTATCACTGAGGTGACAGAAGTTGATTTCAGAGCATGATTTTCAAACAGGAAATTCAACCGTTATTATGGCATATGAGAAATTCCCTAAGCCCCGGACCCATCAATTTTGGTCAAAAGCAAAAATTCCAAAAGTGCCCCAATTGTTGCTTTAAACTTTAGTTACCATCCCAAAATGTATCACTGAGGTGACAGAAGTTGATTTCGGAGCATGATTTTTCAAACAAGAACTTCAACCGTTTTTGTGGCGTATGAGAAATTCCCTAAGCCCCGGACCCATCGATTTTGGTCAAAAATGAAAATTCCAAAAGTGCCCCAATTTCTGCTTTAAACTTTAGTGAACATCCCAAAATGTATCACTGAGGTGACAGAAGTTGATTTTAGAGCATGATTTTCAAACAGGAACTTCAACCATTTTTGTGGCAAATGAGAAATTCCCTAAGCCCCGGACCCATCGATTTTGTTCAAAAATTAAAATTCCAAAAGTGCCCCAATTTCTGCTTTAAACTTTAGTTACCATCCCAAAATGTATCACTGAGGTGACAGAAGTTGATTTTGTAGCATGATTTTCAAACAGAAACTTCAACCGTTTTTGTGGCGTATGAGAAACTCCCTAAGCCCCGGACCCATCGATTTTGGTCAAAAATGAAAATTCCAAAAGTGCCCCAATTTTTGCTTTTAACTTAAGTCACCATCCCAAAATGTATCACTGAGGTGACAGAAGTTGATTTTAGAGCATGATTTTCAAACAGGAACTTCAACCGTTTTTGTGGTGTATGAGAAATTCCCTAAACCCAAACCCATCGACTTTGGCCAAAAATGAAAATTCCAAAAGTGCCCCAATTTCTGCTTTAAACTTTAGTTACCATCACAAAATGTATCACTGAGGTGACAGAAGTTGATTTCGTAGCATGATTTTCAAACAGGAAATTCAACCGTTTTTGTGGCATATGAGAAATTCCCTAAGCACCGGACCCATCGATTTTGGTCAAAAATGAAAATTCCAAAAGTGCCTCAATTTCTGCTTTCAACTTTAGTTACCATCCCAAAATGTATAACTGAGGTGACAGAAGTTGATTTTAGAGCATGATTTTCAAACAGGAACTTCAACCGTTTTTGTGCTGTATGAGAAATTCACTAAAGTCGGTCCCATCGATTTTGGCCAAAAATGAAAATTCTAAAAGTGTCCCAATTTCTGCATTAAACTTTAGTGACCATCCCAAAATGTATCAGTGAGGTGACAGAAGTTGATTTCAGAGCATGATTTTCAAACAGGAACTTCAACCATTTTTGTGGCAAATGAGAAATTCCCTAAGCCCCGGACCCATCGATTTTGTTCAAAAATTAAAATTCCAAAAGTGCCCCAATTTCTGCTTTAAACTTTAGTTACCATCCCAAATTGTATCACTGAGGTGACAGAAGTTGATTTTGTAGCATGATTTTCAAACAGGAAATTCAACCGTTTTTGTGGCATATGAGAAATTCCCTAAGCCCCGGACCCATCGATTTTGGTCAAAAATGAAAATTCCAAAAGTGCCTCAATTTCTGCTTTCAACTTTAGTTACCATCCCAAAATGTATAACTGAGGTGACAGAAGTTGATTTTAGAGCATGATTTTCAAACAGGAACTTCAACCGTTTTTGTGCCGTATGAGAAATTCACTAAAGTCGGTCCCATCGATTTTGGCCAAAAATGAAAATTCTAAAAGTGTCCCAATTTCTGCATTAAACTTTAGTGACCATCCCAAAATGTATCACTGAGGTGACAGAAGTTGATTTCAGAGCATGATTTTCAAACAGGAACTTCAACCATTTTTGTGGCAAATGAGAAATTCCCTAAGCCCCGGACCCATCGATTTTGTTCAAAAATTAAAATTCCAAAAGTGCCCCAATTTCTGCTTTAAACTTTAGTTACCATCCCAAATTGTATCACTGAGGTGACAGAAGTTGATTTTGTAGCATGATTTTCAAACAGGAACTTCAACCGTTTTTGTGCCGTATGAGAAACTCCCTAAGCCCCGGACCCATCGATTTTGGTCAAAAATGAAAATTCCAAAAAAGTGCCCCAATTTTTGCTTTTAACTTAAGTTACCATCCCAAAATGTATCACTGAGGTGACAGAAGTTGATTTCAGAGCATGATTTTCAAACAGGAACTTCAACCGTTTTTGTGGTGTATGAGAAATTCCCTAAGCCCCGGACCCATCGATTTTGGTCAAAAATGAAAATTCCAAAAGTGCCTCAATTTCTGCTTTCAACTTTAGTTACCATCCCAAAATGTATAACTGAGGTGACAGAAGTTGATTTCAGAGCATGATTTTCAAACAGGAACTTCAACCGTTTTTGTGGCAAATGAGAAATTCCCTAAGCCCCAGACACATCTATTTTGGTCAAAAATTAAAATTCCAAAAGTGCCCCAATTTCTGCTTTAAACTTTAGTGAACATCCCAAAATGTATCACTGATGTGACAGAAGTTGATTTCGGAGCATGATTTTTCAAACAAGAACTTCAACCGTTTTTGTGGCGTATGAGAAATTCCCTAAGCCCCAGACCCATCGATTTTGGTCAAAAATTAAAATTCCAAAAGTGCCCCTATTTCTGCTTTAAACTTTAGTTACCATCCCAAAATGTATAACTGAGGTGACAGAAGTTGATTTCAGAGCATGATTTTCAAACAGGAACTTCAACCGTTTTTGTGCCGTATGAGAAATTCACTAAAGTCGGTCCCATCGATTTTGGCCAAAAATGAAAATTCTAAGAGTGTCCCAATTTCTGCATTAAACTTTAGTGACCATCCCAAAATGTATCACTGAGGTGACAGAAGTTGATTTCGGAGCATGATTTTCAAACAGGAAATTCAACCGTTATTATGGCATATGAGAAATTCCCTAAGCCCCGGACCCATCAATTTTGGTCAAAAGCAAAAATTCCAAAAGTGCCCCAATTGTTGCTTTAAACTTTAGTTACCATCCCAAAATGTATCACTGAGGTGACAGAAGTTGATTTCGTAGCATGATTTTCAAACAGGAACTTCAACCGTTTTTGTGGCGTATGAAAAACTCCCTAAGCCCTGGACCCATCGATTTTGGTCAAAAATGAAAATTCCAAAAGTGCCCCAATTTTTGCTTTTAACTTAAGCTACCATCCCAAAATGTATCACTGAGGTGACAGAAGTTTATTTTAGAGCATGATTTTCAAACAGGAACTTCAACCGTTTTTGTGCCGTATGAGAAATTCACTAAAGTCGGTCCCATCGATTTTGGCCAAAAATGAAAATTCTAAAAGTGTCCCAATTTCTGCATTAAACTTTAGTGACCATCCCAAAATGTATCACTGAGGTGACAGAAGTTGATTTCAGAGCATGATTTTCAAACAGAAACTTCAACCATTTTTGTGGCAAATGAGAAATTCCCTAAGCCCCGGACCCATCGATTTTGTTCAAAAATTAAAATTCCAAAAGTGCCCCAATTTCTGCTTTAAACTTTAGTTACCATCCCAAATTGTATCACTGAGGTGACAGAAGTTGATTTTGTAGCATGATTTTCAAACAGGAACTTCAACCATTTTTGTGGCGTATGAGAAACTCCCTAAGCCCCGGACCCATCAATTTTGGTCAAAAATTAAAATTCCAAAAAAGTGCCCCAATTTTTGCTTTTAATTTAAGTTACCATCCCAAAATGTATCACTGAGGTGACAGAAGTTGATTTCAGAGCATGATTTTCAAACAGGAACTTCAACCGTTTTTGTGGTGTATGAGAAATTCCCTAAGCCCCGGACCCATCGATTTTGGTCAAAAATGAAAATTCCAAAAGTGCCTCAATTTCTGCTTTCAACTTTAGTTACCATCCCAAAATGTATAACTGAGGTGACAGAAGTTGATTTCAGAGCATGATTTTCAAACAGGAACTTCAACCGTTTTTGTGGCAAATGAGAAATTCCCTAAGCCCCAGACCCATCTATTTTGGTCAAAAATTAAAATTCCAAAAGTGCCCCAATTTCTGCTTTAAACTTTAGTGACCATCCCAAAATGTATCACTGAGGTGACAGAAGTTGATTTCGGAGCATGATTTTCAAACAGGAAATTCAACCGTTTTTGTGGCATATGAGAAATTCCCTAAGCCCCGGACCCATCAATTTTGGTCAAAAGCAAAAATTCCAAAAGTGCCCCAATTGTTGCTTTAAACTTTAATTACCATCCCAAAATGTATCACTGAGGTGACAGAAGTTGATTTCGGAGCATGATTTTTCAAACAGGAACTTCAACCGTTTTTGTGGCATATGAGAAATTCCCTATGCCCCGGACCCATCGATTTTGGTCAAAAATGAAAATTCCAAAAGTGCCCCAATTTCTGCTTTAAACTTTAGTGAACATCCCAAAATGTATCACTGAGGTGACAGAGGTTGATTTTGTAGCATGATTTTCAAACAGGAACTTATACCATTTTTGTGGCGTATGAGAAACTCCCTAAGCCCCGAACCCATCAGTTTTGGTCAAAAATGAAAATTCCAAAAGTGCCCCAATTTTTGCTTTTAACTTAAGTTACCATCCCAAAATGTATCACTGAGGTGACAGAAGTTGATTTCAGAGCATGATTTTCAAACAGGAACTTCAACCATTTTTGTGGTGTATGAGAAATTCCCTAAACCCGAACCCATCGACTTTGGCCAAAAATGAAAATTCCAAAAGTGCCCCAATTTCTGCTTTAAACTAGTTACCATCCCAAAATGTATCACTGAGGTGACAGAAGTTGATTTCGTAGCATGATTTTCAAACAGGAACTTCAACCGTTTTTGTGGCATATGAGAAACTCCCTAAGCCCCGGACCCATCGATTTTGGTCAAAAATGAAAATTCCAAAAGTGCCCAAATTTCTGTTTTAAACTTTAGTTACCATTCCAAAATGTATCACTGAGGTGACAGAAGTTGATTTCGGAGCATGATTTTCAAACATGAACTTCAACCGTCTTTGTGGCATAAGAAATTCCCTAAACTCAGACGCATCGATTTTGGTCAAAAATGAAAATTCCAAAAGTGCCCCAATTTCTGCTTTAAACTTTAGTTACCATCCCAAAATGTATCACTGAGGTGACAGAAGTTGATTTCGGAGCATGATTTTCAAACAGGAACTTCAGCAGTTTTTGTGGCATGAGAAATTCCCTAAGCCCCGAACCTATCGATTTTGGTCAAAAATGAAAATTCCAAAAGTGCCCAAATTTCTGCTTTAAACTTTAGTTAGCATCCCAAAATGTATAACTGAGGTGACAGAAGTTGATTTCGAAGCATGATTTTCAAACAGGAACTTCAACCGTTTTTATGGCATGAGAAATTCCCTAAGCCCCGGACCCATCAATTTTGGTCAAAAGCAAAAATTCCAAAAGTGCCCCAATTGTTGCTTTAAACTTTAGTTACCATCCCAAAATGTATCACTGAGGTGACAGAAGTTGATTTCAGAGCATGATTTTCAAACAGGAACTTCAACCGTTTTTGTGGTGTATGAGAAATTCCCTAAAACCGAACCCATCAACTTTGGCCAAAAATGAAAATTCCAAAAGTGCCCCAATTTCTGTTTTAAATTTTAGTGACCAACCCAAAATGTATCACCACGACAGAAGTTGATTTCGGAGCATGATTTTCAAACAGGAACTTCAACCGTTTTTGTGGCTAATGAGAAATTCCGTAAGCCCCAGACCCATCGATTTTGGTCAAAAATTAAAATTCCAAAAGTGCCCCTATTTCTGCTTTAAACTTTAGTTACCATCCCAAAATGTATCACTGAGGTGATAGAAGTTGATTTCGGAGCATGATTTTCAAACAGGAACTTCAACCGTTTTTGTGGCAAATGAGAAATTCCCTAAGCCCCAGACCCATCGATTTTGGTCAAAAATTTAAATTCCAAAAGTGCCCCTATTTCTGCTTTAAACTTTAGTTACCATCCCAAAATGTATAACTGAGGTGACAGAAGTTGATTTCAGAGCATGATTTTCAAACAGGAACTTCAACCGTTTTTGTGCCATATGAGAAATTCACTAAAGTCGGTCCCATCGATTTTGGCCAAAAATGAAAATTCTAAGAGTGTCCCAATTTCTGCATTAAACTTTAGTGACCATCCCAAAATGTATCACTGAGGTGACAGAAGTTGATTTCGGAGCATGATTTTCAAACAGGAAATTCAACCGTTATTATGGCATATGAGAAATTCCCTAAGCCCCGGACCCATCAATTTTGGTCAAAAGCAAAAATTCCAAAAGTGCCCCAATTGTTGCTTTAAACTTTAGTTACCATCCCAAAATGTATCATTGAGGTGACAGAAGTTGATTTCGTAGCATGATTTTCAAACAGGAACTTCAACCGTTTTTGTGGCGTATGAAAAACTCCCTAAGCCCTGGACCCATCGATTTTGGTCAAAAATGAAAATTCCCAAAGTGCCCCAATTTTTGCTTTTAACTTAAGTTACCATCCCAAAATGTATCACTGAGGTGACAGAAGTTGATTTTAGAGCATGATTTTCAAACAGGAACTTCAACCGTTTTTGTGCCGTATGAGAAATTCACTAAAGTCGGTCCCATCGATTTTGGCCAAAAATGAAAATTCTAAAAGTGTCCCAATTTCTGCATTAAACTTTAGTGACCATCCCAAAATGTATCACTGAGGTGACAGAAGTTGATTTCAGAGCATGATTTTCAAACAGGAAATTCAACCGTTATTATGGCATATGAGAAATTCCCTAAGCCCCGGACCCATCAATTTTGGTCAAAAGCAAAAATTCCAAAAGTGCCCCAATTGTTGCTTTAAACTTTAGTTACCATCCCAAAATGTATCACTGAGGTGACAGAAGTTGATTTCGGAGCATGATTTTTCAAACAAGAACTTCAACCGTTTTTGTGGCGTATGAGAAATTCCCTAAGCCCCGGACCCATCGATTTTGGTCAAAAATGAAAATTCCACAAGTGCCCCAATTTCTGCTTTAAACTTTAGTGAACATCCCAAAATGTATCACTGAGGTGACAGAAGTTGATTTTAGAGCATGATTTTCAAACAGGAACTTCAACCATTTTTGTGGCAAATGAGAAATTCCCTAAGCCCCGGACCCATCGATTTTGTTCAAAAATTAAAATTCCAAAAGTGCCCCAATTTCTGCTTTAAACTTTAGTTACCATCCCAAAATGTATCACTGAGGTGACAGAAGTTGATTTTGTAGCATGATTTTCAAACAGAAACTTCAACCGTTTTTGTGGCGTATGAGAAACTCCCTAAGCCCCGGACCCATCGATTTTGGTCAAAAATGAAAATTCCAAAAGTGCCCCAATTTTTGCTTTTAACTTAAGTCACCATCCCAAAATGTATCACTGAGGTGACAGAAGTTGATTTTAGAGCATGATTTTCAAACAGGAACTTCAACCGTTTTTGTGGTGTATGAGAAATTCCCTAAACCCAAACCCATCGACTTTGGCCAAAAATGAAAATTCCAAAAGTGCCCCAATTTCTGCTTTAAACTTTAGTTACCATCACAAAATGTATCACTGAGGTGACAGAAGTTGATTTCGTAGCATGATTTTCAAACAGGAAATTCAACCGTTTTTGTGGCATATGAGAAATTCCCTAAGCACCGGACCCATCGATTTTGGTCAAAAATGAAAATTCCAAAAGTGCCTCAATTTCTGCTTTCAACTTTAGTTACCATCCCAAAATGTATAACTGAGGTGACAGAAGTTGATTTTAGAGCATGATTTTCAAACAGGAACTTCAACCGTTTTTGTGCTGTATGAGAAATTCACTAAAGTCGGTCCCATCGATTTTGGCCAAAAATGAAAATTCTAAAAGTGTCCCAATTTCTGCATTAAACTTTAGTGACCATCCCAAAATGTATCAGTGAGGTGACAGAAGTTGATTTCAGAGCATGATTTTCAAACAGGAACTTCAACCATTTTTGTGGCAAATGAGAAATTCCCTAAGCCCCGGACCCATCGATTTTGTTCAAAAATTAAAATTCCAAAAGTGCCCCAATTTCTGCTTTAAACTTTAGTTACCATCCCAAATTGTATCACTGAGGTGACAGAAGTTGATTTTGTAGCATGATTTTCAAACAGGAAATTCAACCGTTTTTGTGGCATATGAGAAATTCCCTAAGCCCCGGACCCATCGATTTTGGTCAAAAATGAAAATTCCAAAAGTGCCTCAATTTCTGCTTTCAACTTTAGTTACCATCCCAAAATGTATAACTGAGGTGACAGAAGTTGATTTTAGAGCATGATTTTCAAACAGGAACTTCAACCGTTTTTGTGCCGTATGAGAAATTCACTAAAGTCGGTCCCATCGATTTTGGCCAAAAATGAAAATTCTAAAAGTGTCCCAATTTCTGCATTAAACTTTAGTGACCATCCCAAAATGTATCACTGAGGTGACAGAAGTTGATTTCAGAGCATGATTTTCAAACAGGAACTTCAACCATTTTTGTGGCAAATGAGAAATTCCCTAAGCCCCGGACCCATCGATTTTGGTCAAAAATGAAAATTCCAAAAAAGTGCCCCAATTTTTGCTTTTAACTTAAGTTACCATCCCAAAATGTATCACTGAGGTGACAGAAGTTGATTTCAGAGCATGATTTTCAAACAGGAACTTCAACCGTTTTTGTGGTGTATGAGAAATTCCCTAAGCCCCGGACCCATCGATTTTGGTCAAAAATGAAAATTCCAAAAGTGCCTCAATTTCTGCTTTCAACTTTAGTTACCATCCCAAAATGTATAACTGAGGTGACAGAAGTTGATTTCAGAGCATGATTTTCAAACAGGAACTTCAACCGTTTTTGTGGCAAATGAGAAATTCCCTAAGCCCCAGACCCATCTATTTTGGTCAAAAATTAAAATTCCAAAAGTGCCCCAATTTCTGCTTTAAACTTTAGTGAACATCCCAAAATGTATCACTGATGTGACAGAAGTTGATTTCGGAGCATGATTTTTCAAACAAGAACTTCAACCGTTTTTGTGGCGTATGAGAAATTCCCTAAGCCCCGGACCCATCGATTTTGGTCTAAAATGAAAATTCCAAAAGTGCCCCAATTTCTGCTTTAAACTTTAGTGAACATCCCAAAATGTATCACTGAGGAGACAGAAGTTGATTTTGTAGCATGATTTTCAAACAGGAACTTCAACCGTTTTTGTGGCGTATAAGAAACTCTCTAAGCCCCGGACCCATCAGTTTTGGTCAAAAATGAAAATTCAAAAAGTGCCCCAATTTTTGCTTTTAACTTAAGTTACCATCCCAAAATGTATCACTGAGGTGACAGAAGTTGATTTCAGAGCATGATTTTCAAACAGGAACTTCAACCATTTTTGTGGTGTATGAGAAATTCCCTAAACCCGAACCCATCGACTTTGGCCAAAAATGAAAATTCCAAAAGTGCCCCAATTTCTGCTTTAAACTTTAGTTACCATTACAAAATGTATCACTGAGGTGACAGAAGTTGATTTCGGAGCATGATTTTCAAACATGAACTTCAACCGTCTTTGTGGCATAAGAAATTCCCTAAACTCAGACGCATCAATTTTGGCCAAAAATGAAAATTCCAAAAGTGCCCCAATATCTGCTTTAAAATTTAGTGACCATTCCAAAATGTATCACTGAGGTGACAGAAGTTTATTTCGGAGCATGATTTTCAAACAGGAACTTCAACCGGTTTTGTGCCATATGAGAAATTCACTAAAGTCGGTCCCATCAATTTTGGCCAAAAATGAAAATTCTAAAAGTGTCCCAATTTCTGCATTAAACTTTAGTGACCATCCCAAAATGTATCACTGAGTTGACAGAAGTTGATTTCGGAGCATGATTTTCAAACAGGAAATTCAACCGTTATTATGGCATATGAGAAATTCCCTAAGCCCCGGACCCATCAATTTTGGTCAAAAGCAAAAATTCCAAAAGTGCCCCAATTGTTGCTTTAAACTTTAGTTACCATCCCAAAATGTATCACTGAGGTGACAGAAGTTGATTTCGGATCATGATTTTTCAAACAAGAACTTCAACCGTTTTTGTGGCGTATGAGAAATTCCCTAAGCCCCGGAGCCATCGATTTTGGTCAAAAATGAAAATTCCAAAAGTGCCCCAATTTCTGCTTTAAACTTTAGTTACCATCCCAAAATGTATCACTGAGGTGACAGAAGTTGATTTCGGAGCATGATTTTCAAACAGGAACTTCAGCAGTTTTTGTGGCATGAGAAATTCCCTAAGCCCCGAACCTATCGATTTTGGTCAAAAATGAAAATTCCAAAAGTGCCCAAATTTCTGCTTTAAACTTTAGTTAGCATCCCAAAATGTATAACTGAGGTGACAGAAGTTGATTTCGAAGCATGATTTTCAAACAGGAACTTCAACCGTTTTTATGGCATGAGAAATTCCCTAAGCCCCGGACCCATCAATTTTGGTCAAAAGCAAAAATTCCAAAAGTGCCCCAATTGTTGCTTTAAACTTTAGTTACCATCCCAAAATGTATCACTGAGGTGACAGAAGTTGATTTCAGAGCATGATTTTCAAACAGGAACTTCAACCGTTTTTGTGCCGTATGAGAAATTCCCTAAAACCGAACCCATCAACTTTGGCCAAAAATGAAAATTCCAAAAGTGCCCCAATTTCTGCTTTAAATTTTAGTGACCAACCCAAAATGTATCACCACGACAGAAGTTGATTTCGGAGCATGATTTTCAAACAGGAACTTCAACCGTTTTTGTGGCTAATGAGAAATTCCGTAAGCCCCAGACCCATCGATTTTGGTCAAAAATAAAAATTCCAAAAGTGCCCCTATTTCTGCTTTAAACTTTAGTTACCATCCCAAAATGTATCACTGAGGTGATAGAAGTTGATTTCGGAGCATGATTTTCAAACAGGAACTTCAACCGTTTTTGTGGCAAATGAGAAATTCCCTAAGCCCCAGACCCATCGATTTTGGTCAAAAATTAAAATTCCAAAAGTGCCCCTATTTCTGCTTTAAACTTTAGTTACCATCCCAAAATGTATAACTGAGGTGACAGAAGTTGATTTCAGAGCATGATTTTCAAACAGGAACTTCAACCGTTTTTGTGCCGTATGAGAAATTCACTAAAGTCGGTCCCATCGATTTTGGCCAAAAATGAAAATTCTAAGAGTGTCCCAATTTCTGCATTAAACTTTAGTGACCATCCCAAAATGTATCACTGAGGTGACAGAAGTTGATTTCGGAGCATGATTTTCAAACAGGAAATTCAACCGTTATTATGGCATATGAGAAATTCCCTAAGCCCCGGACCCATCAATTTTGGTCAAAAGCAAAAATTCCAAAAGTGCCCCAATTGTTGCTTTAAACTTTAGTTACCATCCCAAAATGTATCACTGAGGTGACAGAAGTTGATTTCGTAGCATGATTTTCAAACAGGAACTTCAACCGTTTTTGTGGCGTATGAAAAACTCCCTAAGCCCTGGACCCATCGATTTTGGTCAAAAATGAAAATTCCAAAAGTGCCCCAATTTTTGCTTTTAACTTAAGTTATCCCAAAATGTATCACTGAGGTGACAGAAGTTTATTTTAGAGCATGATTTTCAAACAGGAACTTCAATCGTTTTTGTGCCGTATGAGAAATTCACTAAAGTCGGTCCCATCGATTTTGGCCAAAAATGAAAATTCTAAGAGTGTCCCAATTTCTGCATTAAACTTTAGTGACCATCCCAAAATGTATCACTGAGGTGACAGAAGTTGATTTCAGAGCATGATTTTCAAACAGAAACTTCAACCATTTTTGTGGCAAATGAGAAATTCCCTAAGCCCCGGACCCATCGATTTTGTTCAAAAATTAAAATTCCAAAAGTGCCCCAATTTCTGCTTTAAACTTTAGTTACCATCCCAAATTGTATCACTGAGGTGACAGAAGTTGATTTTGTAGCATGATTTTCAAACAGGAACTTCAACCATTTTTGTGGCGTATGAGAAACTCCCTAAGCCCCGGACCCATCGATTTTGGTCAAAAATTAAAATTCCAAAAAAGTGCCCCAATTTTTGCTTTTAATTTAAGTTACCATCCCAAAATGTATCACTGAGGTGACAGAAGTTGATTTCAGAGCATGATTTTCAAACAGGAACTTCAACCGTTTTTGTGGCAAATGAGAAATTCCCTAAGCCCCAGACCCATCTATTTTGGTCAAAAATTAAAATTCCAAAATTGCCCCAATTTCTGCTTTAAACTTTAGTGACCATCCCAAAATGTATCACTGAGGTGACAGAAGTTGATTTCGGAGCATGATTTTCAAACAGGAACTTCAACCATTTTTGTGGTGTATGAGAAATTCCCTAAACCCGAACCCATCGACTTTGGCCAAAAATGAAAATTCCAAAAGTGCCCCAATTTCTGCTTTAAACTAGTTACCATCCCAAAATGTATCACTGAGGTGACAGAAGTTGATTTCGTAGCATGATTTTCAAACAGGAACTTCAACCGTTTTTGTGGCATATGAGAAACTCCCTAAGCCCCGGACCCATCGATTTTGGTCAAAAATGAAAATTCCAAAAGTGCCCAAATTTCTGTTTTAAACTTTAGTTACCATTCCAAAATGTATCACTGAGGTGACAGAAGTTGATTTCGGAGCATGATTTTCAAACATGAACTTCAACCGTCTTTGTGGCATAAGAAATTCCCTAAACTCAGACGCATCAATTTTGGCCAAAAATGAAAATTCCAAAAGTGCCCCAATATCTGCTTTAAACTTTAGTGACCATTCCAAAATATATCACTGAGGTGACAGAAGTTTATTTCGGAGCATGATTTTCAAACAGGAACTTCAACCGTTTTTGTGCCATATGAGAAATTCACTAAAGTCGGTCCCATCAATTTTGGCCAAAAATGAAAATTCTAAAAGTGTCCCAATTTCTGCATTAAACTTTAGTGACCATCCCAAAATGTATCACTGAGGTGACAGAAGTTGATTTCGGAGCATGATTTTCAAACAGGAAATTCAACCGTTATTATGGCATATGAGAAATTCCCTAAGACCCGGACCCATCAATTTTGGTCAAAAGCAAAAATTCCAAAAGTGCCCCAATTGTTGCTTTAAACTTTAGTTACCATCCCAAAATGTATCACTGAGGTGACAGAAGTTGATTTCGGAGCATGATTTTTCAAACAAGAACTTCAACCGTTTTTGTGGCGTATGAGAAATTCCCTAAGCCCCGGAGCCATCGATTTTGGTCAAAAATGAAAATTCCAAAAGTGCCCCAATTTCTGCTTTAAACTTTAGTTACCATCCCAAAATGTATCACTGAGGTGACAGAAGTTGATTTCGGAGCATGATTTTCAAACAGGAACTTCAGCAGTTTTTGTGGCATGAGAAATTCCCTAAGCCCCGAACCTATCGATTTTGGTCAAAAATGAAAATTCCAAAAGTGCCCAAATTTCTGCTTTAAACTTTAGTTAGCATCCCAAAATGTATAACTGAGGTGACAGAAGTTGATTTCGAAGCATGATTTTCAAACAGGAACTTCAACCGTTTTTATGGCATGAGAAATTCCCTAAGCCCCGGACCCATCAATTTTGGTCAAAAGCAAAAATTCCAAAAGTGCCCCAATTGTTGCTTTAAACTTTAGTTACCATCCCAAAATGTATCACTGAGGTGACAGAAGTTGATTTCAGAGCATGATTTTCAAACAGGAACTTCAACCGTTTTTGTGGTGTATGAGAAATTCCCTAAAACCGAACCCATCAACTTTGGCCAAAAATGAAAATTCCAAAAGTGCCCCAATTTCTGTTTTAAATTTTAGTGACCAACCCAAAATGTATCACCACGACAGAAGTTGATTTCAGAGCATGATTTTCAAACAGGAACTTCAACCGTTTTTGTGGCAAATGAGAAATTCCCTAAGCCCCAGACCCATCGATTTTGGTCAAAAATTTAAATTCCAAAAGTGCCCCTATTTCTGCTTTAAACTTTAGTTACCATCCCAAAATGTATAACTGAGGTGACAGAAGTTGATTTCAGAGCATGATTTTCAAACAGGAACTTCAACCGTTTTTGTGCCGTATGAGAAATTCACTAAAGTCGGTCCCATCGATTTTGGCCAAAAATGAAAATTCTAAGAGTGTCCCAATTTCTGCATTAAACTTTAGTGACCATCCCAAAATGTATCACTGAGGTGACAGAAGTTGATTTCGGAGCATGATTTTCAAACAGGAAATTCAACCGTTATTATGGCATATGAGAAATTCCCTAAGCCCCGGACCCATCAATTTTGGTCAAAAGCAAAAATTCCAAAAGTGCCCCAATTGTTGCTTTAAACTTTAGTTACCATCCCAAAATGTATCATTGAGGTGACAGAAGTTGATTTCGTAGCATGATTTTCAAACAGGAACTTCAACCGTTTTTGTGGCGTATGAAAAACTCCCTAAGCCCTGGACCCATCGATTTTGGTCAAAAATGAAATTTCCCAAAGTGCCCCAATTTTTGCTTTTAACTTAAGTTACCATCCCAAAATGTATCACTGAGGTGACAGAAGTTGATTTTAGAGCATGATTTTCAAACAGGAACTTCAACCGTTTTTGTGCCGTATGAGAAATTCACTAAAGTCGGTCCCATCGATTTTGGCCAAAAATGAAAATTCTAAAAGTGTCCCAATTTCTGCATTAAACTTTAGTGACCATCCCAAAATGTATCACTGAGGTGACAGAAGTTGATTTCAGAGCATGATTTTCAAACAGAAACTTCAACCATTTTTGTGGCAAATGAGAAATTCCCTAAGCCCCGGACCCATCGATTTTGTTCAAAAATTAAAATTCCAAAAGTGCCCCAATTTCTGCTTTAAACTTTAGTTACCATCCCAAATTGTATCACTGAGGTGACAGAAGTTGATTTTGTAGCATGATTTTCAAACAGGAACTTCAACCATTTTTGTGGCGTATGAGAAACTCCCTAAGCCCCGGACCCATCGATTTTGGTCAAAAATTAAAATTCCAAAAAAGTGCCCCAATTTTTGCTTTTAATTTAAGTTACCATCCCAAAATGTATCACTGAGGTGACAGAAGTTGATTTCAGAGCATGATTTTCAAACAGGAACTTCAACCGTTTTTGTGGTGTATGAGAAATTCCCTAAGCCCCGGACCCATCGATTTTGGTCAAAAATGAAAATTCCAAAAGTGCCTCAATTTCTGCTTTCAACTTTAGTTACCATCCCAAAATGTATAACTAAGGTGACAGAAGTTGATTTCAGAGCATGATTTTCAAACAGGAACTTCAACCGTTTTTGTGGCAAATGAGAAATTCCCTAAGCCCCAGACCCATCTATTTTGGTCAAAAATTAAAATTCCAAAAGTGCCCCAATTTCTGCTTTAAACTTTAGTGACCATCCCAAAATGTATCACTGAGGTGACAGAAGTTGATTTCGGAGCATGATTTTCAAACAGGAAATTCAACCGTTTTTGTGGCATATGAGAAATTCCCTAAGCCCCGGACCCATCAATTTTGGTCAAAAGCAAAAATTCCAAAAGTGCCCCAATTGTTGCTTTAAACTTTAATTACCATCCCAAAATGTATCACTGAGGTGACAGAAGTTGATTTCGGAGCATGATTTTTCAAACAAGAACTTCAACCGTTTTTGTGGCGTATGAGAAATTCCCTAAGCCCCGGACCCATCGATATTGGTCAAAAATGAAAATTCCAAAAGTGCCCCAATTTTTGCTTTTAACTTAAGTTACCATCCCAAAATGTATCACTGAGGTGACAGAAGTTGATTTCAGAGCATGATTTTCAAACAGGAACTTCAACCATTTTTGTGGTGTATGAGAAATTCCCTAAACCCGAACCCATCGACTTTGGCCAAAAATGAAAATTCCAAAAGTGCCCCAATTTCTGCTTTAAACTAGTTACCATCCCAAAATGTATCACTGAGGTGACAGAAGTTGATTTCGTAGCATGATTTTCAAACAGGAACTTCAACCGTTTTTGTGGCATATGAGAAACTCCCTAAGCCCCGGACCCATCGATTTTGGTCAAAAATGATAATTCCAAAAGTGCCCCAATTTCTGTTTTAAACTTTAGTTACCATCCCAAAATGTATCACTGAGGTGACAGAAGTTGATTTCGGAGCATGATTTTCAAACAGGAAATTCAACCGTTATTATGGCATATGAGAAATTCCCTAAGCCCCGGACCCATCAATTTTGGTCAAAAGCAAAAATTCCAAAAGTGCCCCAATTGTTGCTTTAAACTTTAGTTACCATCCCAAAATGTATCACTGTGGTGACAGAAGTTGATTTCGGAGCATGATTTTTCAAACAAGAACTTCAACCGTTTTTGTGGCGTATGAGAAATTCCCTAAGCCCCGGAGCCATCGATTTTGGTCAAAAATGAAAATTCCAAAAGTGCCCCAATTTCTGCTTTAAACTTTAGTTACCATCCCAAAATGTATCACTGAGGTGACAGAAGTTGATTTCGAAGCATGATTTTCAAACAGGAACTTCAACCGTTTTTATGGCATGAGAAATTCCCTAAGCCCCGGACCCATCAATTTTGGTCAAAAGCAAAAATTCCAAAAGTGCCCCAATTGTTGCTTTAAACTTTAGTTACCATCCCAAAATGTATCACTGTGGTGACAGAAGTTGATTTCGGAGCATGATTTTTCAAACAAGAACTTCAACCGTTTTTGTGGCGTATGAGAAATTCCCTAAGCCCCGGAGCCATCGATTTTGGTCAAAAATGAAAATTCCAAAAGTGCCCCAATTTCTGCTTTAAACTTTAGTTACCATCCTAAAATGTATCACTGAGGTGACAGAAGTTGATTTCAGAGCATGATTTTCAAACAGGAACTTCAACAGCTTTTGTGGTGTATGAGAAATTCCCTGAAACCGAACCCATCAACTTTGGCCAAAAATGAAAATTCCAAAAGTGCCCCAATTTCTTCTTTAAATTTTAGTGACCAACCCAAAATGTATCACCACGACAGAAGTTGATTTCGGAGCATGATTTTCAAACAGGAACTTCAACCGTTTTTGTGGCAAATGAGAAATTCCCTAAGCCCCAGACCCATCGATTTTGGTCAAAAATTAAAATTCCAAAAGTGCCCCTATTTCTGCTTTAAACTTTAGTTACCATCCCAAAATGTATCACTGAGGTGATAGAAGTTGATTTCGGAGCATGATTTTCAAACAGGAACTTCAACCGTTTTTGTGGCAAATGAGAAATTCCCTAAGCCCCTGGCCCATCGATTTTGGTCAAAAATTAAAATTCCAAAAGTGCCCCTATTTCTGCTTTAAACTTTAGTTACCATCCCATAATGTATCACTGAGGTGACAGAAGTTGATTTCGGAGCATGATTTTCAAACAGGAACTTCAACTGTTTTTGTGGCTTTAGAAATTCCCTAAGCCATCGATTTTGGTCAAAAATGAAAATTCCAAAAGTGCTCCAATTTCTGTTTTAAACTTTAGTTACCATTCCAAAATGTATCATTGAGGTGACAGAAGTTGATTTCGGAGCATGATTTTCAAACATGAACTTCAACCGTTTTTGTGGCATAAGAAATTCCCTAAACTCGGACACATCAATTTTGGACAAAAATGAAAATTCCAAAAGTGCCCCAATATCTGCTTTAAACTTTGGTGACCATTCCAAAATGTATCACTGAGGTGACAGAAGTTTATTTCGGAGCATGATTTTCAAACAGGAACTTCAACCATTTATTTGGCATATGAGAAGTTCCCTAAGCTGCGGACCCATCGATTTTGGTCAAAAATTAAAATTCAAAAAGTGCCCCAATTTCTGCTTTTAACTTTAGTGACCATCCCAAAATGTATCACTGAGGTGACAGAAGTTGATTTCGTAGCATGATTTTCAAACAGGAAATTTAACCGTTTTTGTGGCATATGACAAATTCCCTAAGCCCCGGACCCATCGATTTTGGTCAAAAATGAAAATTCCAAAAGTGCCTCAATTTCTGCTTTCAACTTTAGTTACCATCCCAAAATGTATAACTGAGGTGACAGAAGTTGATTTCAGAGCATGATTTTCAAACAGGAACTTCAACCGTTTTTGTGCCGTATGAGAAATTCACTAAAGTCGGTCCCATCGATTTTGGCCAAAAATGAAAATTCTAAAAGTGTCCCAATTTCTGCATTAAACTTTAGTGACCATCCCAAAATGTATCACTGAGGTGACAGAAGTTGATTTCAGAGCATGATTTTCAACAGGAAATTCAACCGTTATTATAGCATATGAGAAATTCCCTAAGCCCCGGACCCATCAATTTTGGTCAAAAGCAAAAATTCCAAAAGTGCCCCAATTGTTGCTTTAAACTTTAGTTACCATCCCAAAATGTATCACTGAGGTGACAGAAGTTGATTTCGGAGCATGATTTTTCAAACAAGAACTTCAACCGTTTTTGTTTCATATGAGAAATTCCCTAAGCCCCGGACCCATCGATTTTGGTCAAAAATGAAAATTCCAAAAGTGCCCCAATTTCTGCTTTAAACTTTAGTGAACATCCCAAAATGTATCACTGAGGTGACAGAAGTTGATTTTAGAGCATGATTTTCAAACAGGAACTTCAACCATTTTTGTGGCAAATGAGAAATTCACTAAGCCCCTGACCCATCGATTTTGTTCAAAAATTAAAATTCCAAAAGTGCCCCAATTTCTGCTTTAAACTTTAGTTACCATCCCAAAATGTATCACTGAGGTGACAGAAGTTGATTTTGTAGCATGATTTTCAAACAGGAACTTCAACCGTTTTTGTGGCGTATGAGAAACTCCCTAAGCCCCGGACCCATCGATTTTGGTCAAAAATGAAAATTCCAAAAGTGCCCCAATTTTTGCTTTTAACTTAAGTCACCATCCCAAAATGTATCACTGAGGTGACAGAAGTTGATTTCAGAGCATGATTTTCAAACAGGAACTTCAACAGTTTTTGTGGTGTATGAGAAATTCCCTAAACCCAAACCCATCGATTTTGGTCAAAAATGAAAATTCCAAAAGTGCCTCAATTTCTGCTTTCAACTTTAGTTACCATCCCATAATGTATCACTGAGGTGACAGAAGTTGATTTCGGAGCATGATTTTCAAACATGAACTTCAACCGTCTTTGTGGCATAAGAAATTCCCTAAACTCAGACGCATCAATTTTGGCCAAAAATGAAAATTCCAAAAGTGCCCCAATTTCTGCTTTTAACTTTAGTGACCATCCCAAAATGTATCACTGAGGTGACAGAAGTTGATTTCGTAGCATGATTTTCAAACAGGAAATTCAACCGTTTTTGTGGCATATGAGAAATTCCCTAAGCCCCGGACCCATCGATTTTGGTCAAAAATGAAAATTCCAAAAGTGCCTCAATTTCTGCTTTCAACTTTAGTTACCATCCCAAAATGTATAACTGAGGTGACAGAAGTTGATTTCAGAGCATGATTTTCAAACAGGAACTTCAACCGTTTTTGTGCCATATGAGAAATTCACTAAAGTCGGTCCCATCGATTTTGGCCAAAAATGAAAATTCTAAAAGTGTCCCAATTTCTGCATTAAACTTTAGTGACCATCCCAAAATGTATCACTGAGGTGACAGAAGTTGATTTCAGAGCATTATTTTCAAACAGGAAATTCAACCGTTATTATGGCATATGAGAAATTCCCTAAGCCCCGGACCCATCAATTTTGGTCAAAAGCAAAAATTCCAAAAGTGCCCCAATTGTTGCTTTAAACTTTAGTTACCATCCCAAAATGTATCACTGAGGTGACAGAAGTTGATTTCGGAGCATGATTTTTCAAACAAGAACTTCAACCCTTTTTGTGGCGTATGAGAAATTCCCTAAGCCCCGGACCCATCGATTTTGGTCAAAAATGAAAATTCCAAAAGTGCCCCAATTTCTGCTTTAAACTTTAGTGAACATCCCAAAATGTATCACTGAGGTGACAGAAGTTGATTTTAGAGCATGATTTTCAAACGGGAACTTCAACCAATTTTGTGGCAAATGAGAAATTCACTAAGCCCCGGACCCATCGATTTTGTTCAAAAATTAAAATTCCAAAAGTGCCCCAATTTCTGCTTTAAACTTTAGTTACCATCCCAAAATGTATCACTGAGGTGACAGAAGTTGATTTTGTAGCATGATTTTCAAACAGGAACTTCAACCGTTTTTGTGGCGTATGAGAAACTCCCTAAGCCCCGGACCCATCGATTTTGGTCAAAAATGAAAATTCCAAAAGTGCCCCAATTTTTGCTTTTAACTTAAGTCACCATCCCAAAATGTATCACTGAGGTGACAGAAGTTGATTTCAGAGCATGATTTTCAAACAGGAACTTCAACCGTTTTTGTGGTGTATGAGAAATTCCCTAAACCCAAACCCATCGACTTTGGCCAAAAATGAAAATTCCAAAAGTGCCCCAATTGTTGCTTTAAACTTTAGTTACCATCCCAAAATGTATCACTGTGGTGACAGAAGTTGATTTCGGAGCATGATTTTTCAAACAAGAACTTCAACCGTTTTTGTGGCGTATGAGAAATTCCCTAAGCCCCGGAGCCATCGATTTTGGTCAAAAATGAAAATTCCAAAAGTGCCCCAATTTCTGCTTTAAACTTTAGTTACCATCCCAAAATGTATCACTGAGGTGACAGAAGTTGATTTCGAAGCATGATTTTCAAACAGGAACTTCAACCGTTTTTATGGCATGAGAAATTCCCTAAGCCCCGGACCCATCAATTTTGGTCAAAAGCAAAAATTCCAAAAGTGCCCCAATTGTTGCTTTAAACTTTAGTTACCATCCCAAAATGTATCACTGTGGTGACATAAGTTGATTTCGGAGCATGATTTTTCAAACAAGAACTTCAACCGTTTTTGTGGCGTATGAGAAATTCCCTAAGCCCCGGAGCCATCGATTTTGGTCAAAAATGAAAATTCCAAAAGTGCCCCAATTTCTGCTTTAAACTTTAGTTACCATCCTAAAATGTATCACTGAGGTGACAGAAGTTGATTTCAGAGCATGATTTTCAAACAGGAACTTCAACAGCTTTTGTGGTGTATGAGAAATTCCCTGAAACCGAACCCATCAACTTTGGCCAAAAATGAAAATTCCAAAAGTGCCCCAATTTCTTCTTTAAATTTTAGTGACCAACCCAAAATGTATCACCACGACAGAAGTTGATTTCGGAGCATGATTTTCAAACAGGAACTTCAACCGTTTTTGTGGCAAATGAGAAATTCCCTAAGCCCCAGACCCATCGATTTTGGTCAAAAATTAAAATTCCAAAAGTGCCCCTATTTCTGCTTTAAACTTTAGTTACCATCCCAAAATGTATCACTGAGGTGATAGAAGTTGATTTCGGAGCATGATTTTCAAACAGGAACTTCAACCGTTTTTGTGGCAAATGAGAAATTCCCTAAGCCCCTGGCCCATCGATTTTGGTCAAAAATTAAAATTCCAAAAGTGCCCCTATTTCTGCTTTAAACTTTAGTTACCATCCCATAATGTATCACTGAGGTGACAGAAGTTGATTTCGGAGCATGATTTTCAAACAGGAACTTCAACTGTTTTTGTGGCTTTAGAAATTCCCTAAGCCATCGATTTTGGTCAAAAATGAAAATTCCAAAAGTGCTCCAATTTCTGTTTTAAACTTTAGTTACCATTCCAAAATGTATCATTGAGGTGACAGAAGTTGATTTCGGAGCATGATTTTCAAACATGAACTTCAACCGTTTTTGTGGCATAAGAAATTCCCTAAACTCGGACACATCAATTTTGGACAAAAATGAAAATTCCAAAAGTGCCCCAATATCTGCTTTAAACTTTGGTGACCATTCCAAAATGTATCACTGAGGTGACAGAAGTTTATTTCGGAGCATGATTTTCAAACAGGAACTTCAACCATTTATTTGGCATATGAGAAGTTCCCTAAGCTGCGGACCCATCGATTTTGGTCAAAAATTAAAATTCAAAAAGTGCCCCAATTTCTGCTTTTAACTTTAGTGACCATCCCAAAATGTATCACTGAGGTGACAGAAGTTGATTTCGTAGCATGATTTTCAAACAGGAAATTTAACCGTTTTTGTGGCATATGACAAATTCCCTAAGCCCCGGACCCATCGATTTTGGTCAAAAATGAAAATTCCAAAAGTGCCTCAATTTCTGCTTTCAACTTTAGTTACCATCCCAAAATGTATAACTGAGGTGACAGAAGTTGATTTCAGAGCATGATTTTCAAACAGGAACTTCAACCGTTTTTGTGCCGTATGAGAAATTCACTAAAGTCGGTCCCATCGATTTTGGCCAAAAATGAAAATTCTAAAAGTGTCCCAATTTCTGCATTAAACTTTAGTGACCATCCCAAAATGTATCACTGAGGTGACAGAAGTTGATTTCAGAGCATGATTTTCAACAGGAAATTCAACCGTTATTATAGCATATGAGAAATTCCCTAAGCCCCGGACCCATCAATTTTGGTCAAAAGCAAAAATTCCAAAAGTGCCCCAATTGTTGCTTTAAACTTTAGTTACCATCCCAAAATGTATCACTGAGGTGACAGAAGTTGATTTCGGAGCATGATTTTTCAAACAAGAACTTCAACCGTTTTTGTTTCATATGAGAAATTCCCTAAGCCCCGGACCCATCGATTTTGGTCAAAAATGAAAATTCCAAAAGTGCCCCAATTTCTGCTTTAAACTTTAGTGAACATCCCAAAATGTATCACTGAGGTGACAGAAGTTGATTTTAGAGCATGATTTTCAAACAGGAACTTCAACCATTTTTGTGGCAAATGAGAAATTCACTAAGCCCCTGACCCATCGATTTTGTTCAAAAATTAAAATTCCAAAAGTGCCCCAATTTCTGCTTTAAACTTTAGTTACCATCCCAAAATGTATCACTGAGGTGACAGAAGTTGATTTCAGAGCATGATTTTCAAACAGGAACTTCAACCATTTTTGTGGTGTATGAGAAATTCCCTAAACCCGAACCCATCGACTTTGGCCAAAAATGAAAATTCCAAAAGTGCCCCAATTTCTGCTTTAAACTAGTTACCATCCCAAAATGTATCACTGAGGTGACAGAAGTTGATTTCGTAGCATGATTTTCAAACAGGAACTTCAACCGTTTTTGTGGCATATGAGAAACTCCCTAAGCCCCGGACCCATCGATTTTGGTCAAAAATGATAATTCCAAAAGTGCCCCAATTTCTGTTTTAAACTTTAGTTACCATCCCAAAATGTATCACTGAGGTGACAGAAGTTGATTTCGGAGCATGATTTTCAAACAGGAAATTCAACCGTTATTATGGCATATGAGAAATTCCCTAAGCCCCGGACCCATCAATTTTGGTCAAAAGCAAAAATTCCAAAAGTGCCCCAATTGTTGCTTTAAACTTTAGTTACCATCCCAAAATGTATCACTGTGGTGACAGAAGTTGATTTCGGAGCATGATTTTTCAAACAAGAACTTCAACCGTTTTTGTGGCGTATGAGAAATTCCCTAAGCCCCGGAGCCATCGATTTTGGTCAAAAATGAAAATTCCAAAAGTGCCCCAATTTCTGCTTTAAACTTTAGTTACCATCCCAAAATGTATCACTGAGGTGACAGAAGTTGATTTCGAAGCATGATTTTCAAACAGGAACTTCAACCGTTTTTATGGCATGAGAAATTCCCTAAGCCCCGGACCCATCAATTTTGGTCAAAAGCAAAAATTCCAAAAGTGCCCCAATTGTTGCTTTAAACTTTAGTTACCATCCCAAAATGTATCACTGTGGTGACAGAAGTTGATTTCGGAGCATGATTTTTCAAACAAGAACTTCAACCGTTTTTGTGGCGTATGAGAAATTCCCTAAGCCCCGGAGCCATCGATTTTGGTCAAAAATGAAAATTCCAAAAGTGCCCCAATTTCTGCTTTAAACTTTAGTTACCATCCTAAAATGTATCACTGAGGTGACAGAAGTTGATTTCAGAGCATGATTTTCAAACAGGAACTTCAACAGCTTTTGTGGTGTATGAGAAATTCCCTGAAACCGAACCCATCAACTTTGGCCAAAAATGAAAATTCCAAAAGTGCCCCAATTTCTTCTTTAAATTTTAGTGACCAACCCAAAATGTATCACCACGACAGAAGTTGATTTCGGAGCATGATTTTCAAACAGGAACTTCAACCGTTTTTGTGGCAAATGAGAAATTCCCTAAGCCCCAGACCCATCGATTTTGGTCAAAAATTAAAATTCCAAAAGTGCCCCTATTTCTGCTTTAAACTTTAGTTACCATCCCAAAATGTATCACTGAGGTGATAGAAGTTGATTTCGGAGCATGATTTTCAAACAGGAACTTCAACCGTTTTTGTGGCAAATGAGAAATTCCCTAAGCCCCTGGCCCATCGATTTTGGTCAAAAATTAAAATTCCAAAAGTGCCCCTATTTCTGCTTTAAACTTTAGTTACCATCCCATAATGTATCACTGAGGTGACAGAAGTTGATTTCGGAGCATGATTTTCAAACAGGAACTTCAACTGTTTTTGTGGCTTTAGAAATTCCCTAAGCCATCGATTTTGGTCAAAAATGAAAATTCCAAAAGTGCTCCAATTTCTGTTTTAAACTTTAGTTACCATTCCAAAATGTATCATTGAGGTGACAGAAGTTGATTTCGGAGCATGATTTTCAAACATGAACTTCAACCGTTTTTGTGGCATAAGAAATTCCCTAAACTCGGACACATCAATTTTGGACAAAAATGAAAATTCCAAAAGTGCCCCAATATCTGCTTTAAACTTTGGTGACCATTCCAAAATGTATCACTGAGGTGACAGAAGTTTATTTCGGAGCATGATTTTCAAACAGGAACTTCAACCATTTATTTGGCATATGAGAAGTTCCCTAAGCTGCGGACCCATCGATTTTGGTCAAAAATTAAAATTCAAAAAGTGCCCCAATTTCTGCTTTTAACTTTAGTGACCATCCCAAAATGTATCACTGAGGTGACAGAAGTTGATTTCGTAGCATGATTTTCAAACAGGAAATTTAACCGTTTTTGTGGCATATGACAAATTCCCTAAGCCCCGGACCCATCGATTTTGGTCAAAAATGAAAATTCCAAAAGTGCCTCAATTTCTGCTTTCAACTTTAGTTACCATCCCAAAATGTATAACTGAGGTGACAGAAGTTGATTTCAGAGCATGATTTTCAAACAGGAACTTCAACCGTTTTTGTGCCGTATGAGAAATTCACTAAAGTCGGTCCCATCGATTTTGGCCAAAAATGAAAATTCTAAAAGTGTCCCAATTTCTGCATTAAACTTTAGTGACCATCCCAAAATGTATCACTGAGGTGACAGAAGTTGATTTCAGAGCATGATTTTCAACAGGAAATTCAACCGTTATTATAGCATATGAGAAATTCCCTAAGCCCCGGACCCATCAATTTTGGTCAAAAGCAAAAATTCCAAAAGTGCCCCAATTGTTGCTTTAAACTTTAGTTACCATCCCAAAATGTATCACTGAGGTGACAGAAGTTGATTTCGGAGCATGATTTTTCAAACAAGAACTTCAACCGTTTTTGTTTCATATGAGAAATTCCCTAAGCCCCGGACCCATCGATTTTGGTCAAAAATGAAAATTCCAAAAGTGCCCCAATTTCTGCTTTAAACTTTAGTGAACATCCCAAAATGTATCACTGAGGTGACAGAAGTTGATTTTAGAGCATGATTTTCAAACAGGAACTTCAACCATTTTTGTGGCAAATGAGAAATTCACTAAGCCCCTGACCCATCGATTTTGTTCAAAAATTAAAATTCCAAAAGTGCCCCAATTTCTGCTTTAAACTTTAGTTACCATCCCAAAATGTATCACTGAGGTGACAGAAGTTGATTTTGTAGCATGATTTTCAAACAGGAACTTCAACCGTTTTTGTGGCGTATGAGAAACTCCCTAAGCCCCGGACCCATCGATTTTGGTCAAAAATGAAAATTCCAAAAGTGCCCCAATTTTTGCTTTTAACTTAAGTCACCATCCCAAAATGTATCACTGAGGTGACAGAAGTTGATTTCAGAGCATGATTTTCAAACAGGAACTTCAACAGTTTTTGTGGTGTATGAGAAATTCCCTAAACCCAAACCCATCGATTTTGGTCAAAAATGAAAATTCCAAAAGTGCCTCAATTTCTGCTTTCAACTTTAGTTACCATCCCATAATGTATCACTGAGGTGACAGAAGTTGATTTCGGAGCATGATTTTCAAACATGAACTTCAACCGTCTTTGTGGCATAAGAAATTCCCTAAACTCAGACGCATCAATTTTGGCCAAAAATGAAAATTCCAAAAGTGCCCCAATTTCTGCTTTTAACTTTAGTGACCATCCCAAAATGTATCACTGAGGTGACAGAAGTTGATTTCGTAGCATGATTTTCAAACAGGAAATTCAACCGTTTTTGTGGCATATGAGAAATTCCCTAAGCCCCGGACCCATCGATTTTGGTCAAAAATGAAAATTCCAAAAGTGCCTCAATTTCTGCTTTCAACTTTAGTTACCATCCCAAAATGTATAACTGAGGTGACAGAAGTTGATTTCAGAGCATGATTTTCAAACAGGAACTTCAACCGTTTTTGTGCCATATGAGAAATTCACTAAAGTCGGTCCCATCGATTTTGGCCAAAAATGAAAATTCTAAAAGTGTCCCAATTTCTGCATTAAACTTTAGTGACCATCCCAAAATGTATCACTGAGGTGACAGAAGTTGATTTCAGAGCATTATTTTCAAACAGGAAATTCAACCGTTATTATGGCATATGAGAAATTCCCTAAGCCCCGGACCCATCAATTTTGGTCAAAAGCAAAAATTCCAAAAGTGCCCCAATTGTTGCTTTAAACTTTAGTTACCATCCCAAAATGTATCACTGAGGTGACAGAAGTTGATTTCGGAGCATGATTTTTCAAACAAGAACTTCAACCCTTTTTGTGGCGTATGAGAAATTCCCTAAGCCCCGGACCCATCGATTTTGGTCAAAAATGAAAATTCCAAAAGTGCCCCAATTTCTGCTTTAAACTTTAGTGAACATCCCAAAATGTATCACTGAGGTGACAGAAGTTGATTTTAGAGCATGATTTTCAAACGGGAACTTCAACCAATTTTGTGGCAAATGAGAAATTCACTAAGCCCCGGACCCATCGATTTTGTTCAAAAATTAAAATTCCAAAAGTGCCCCAATTTCTGCTTTAAACTTTAGTTACCATCCCAAAATGTATCACTGAGGTGACAGAAGTTGATTTTGTAGCATGATTTTCAAACAGGAACTTCAACCGTTTTTGTGGCGTATGAGAAACTCCCTAAGCCCCGGACCCATCGATTTTGGTCAAAAATGAAAATTCCAAAAGTGCCCCAATTTTTGCTTTTAACTTAAGTCACCATCCCAAAATGTATCACTGAGGTGACAGAAGTTGATTTCAGAGCATGATTTTCAAACAGGAACTTCAACCGTTTTTGTGGTGTATGAGAAATTCCCTAAACCCAAACCCATCGACTTTGGCCAAAAATGAAAATTCCAAAAGTGCCCCAATTGTTGCTTTAAACTTTAGTTACCATCCCAAAATGTATCACTGTGGTGACAGAAGTTGATTTCGGAGCATGATTTTTCAAACAAGAACTTCAACCGTTTTTGTGGCGTATGAGAAATTCCCTAAGCCCCGGAGCCATCGATTTTGGTCAAAAATGAAAATTCCAAAAGTGCCCCAATTTCTGCTTTAAACTTTAGTTACCATCCCAAAATGTATCACTGAGGTGACAGAAGTTGATTTCGAAGCATGATTTTCAAACAGGAACTTCAACCGTTTTTATGGCATGAGAAATTCCCTAAGCCCCGGACCCATCAATTTTGGTCAAAAGCAAAAATTCCAAAAGTGCCCCAATTGTTGCTTTAAACTTTAGTTACCATCCCAAAATGTATCACTGTGGTGACATAAGTTGATTTCGGAGCATGATTTTTCAAACAAGAACTTCAACCGTTTTTGTGGCGTATGAGAAATTCCCTAAGCCCCGGAGCCATCGATTTTGGTCAAAAATGAAAATTCCAAAAGTGCCCCAATTTCTGCTTTAAACTTTAGTTACCATCCTAAAATGTATCACTGAGGTGACAGAAGTTGATTTCAGAGCATGATTTTCAAACAGGAACTTCAACAGCTTTTGTGGTGTATGAGAAATTCCCTGAAACCGAACCCATCAACTTTGGCCAAAAATGAAAATTCCAAAAGTGCCCCAATTTCTTCTTTAAATTTTAGTGACCAACCCAAAATGCATCACCACGACAGAAGTTGATTTCGGAGCATGATTTTCAAACAGGAACTTCAACCGTTTTTGTGGCAAATGAGAAATTCCCTAAGCCCCAGACCCATCGATTTTGGTCAAAAATTAAAATTCCAAAAGTGCCCCTATTTCTGCTTTAAACTTTAGTTACCATCCCAAAATGTATCACTGAGGTGATAGAAGTTGATTTCGGAGCATGATTTTCAAACAGGAACTTCAACCGTTTTTGTGGCAAATGAGAAATTCCCTAAGCCCCTGGCCCATCGATTTTGGTCAAAAATTAAAATTCCAAAAGTGCCCCTATTTCTGCTTTAAACTTTAGTTACCATCCCATAATGTATCACTGAGGTGACAGAAGTTGATTTCGGAGCATGATTTTCAAACAGGAACTTCAACTGTTTTTGTGGCTTTAGAAATTCCCTAAGCCATCGATTTTGGTCAAAAATGAAAATTCCAAAAGTGCTCCAATTTCTGTTTTAAACTTTAGTTACCATTCCAAAATGTATCATTGAGGTGACAGAAGTTGATTTCGGAGCATGATTTTCAAACATGAACTTCAACCGTTTTTGTGGCATAAGAAATTCCCTAAACTCGGACACATCAATTTTGGACAAAAATGAAAATTCCAAAAGTGCCCCAATATCTGCTTTAAACTTTGGTGACCATTCCAAAATGTATCACTGAGGTGACAGAAGTTTATTTCGGAGCATGATTTTCAAACAGGAACTTCAACCATTTATTTGGCATATGAGAAGTTCCCTAAGCTGCGGACCCATCGATTTTGGTCAAAAATTAAAATTCAAAAAGTGCCCCAATTTCTGCTTTTAACTTTAGTGACCATCCCAAAATGTATCACTGAGGTGACAGAAGTTGATTTCGTAGCATGATTTTCAAACAGGAAATTTAACCGTTTTTGTGGCATATGACAAATTCCCTAAGCCCCGGACCCATCGATTTTGGTCAAAAATGAAAATTCCAAAAGTGCCTCAATTTCTGCTTTCAACTTTAGTTACCATCCCAAAATGTATAACTGAGGTGACAGAAGTTGATTTCAGAGCATGATTTTCAAACAGGAACTTCAACCGTTTTTGTGCCGTATGAGAAATTCACTAAAGTCGGTCCCATCGATTTTGGCCAAAAATGAAAATTCTAAAAGTGTCCCAATTTCTGCATTAAACTTTAGTGACCATCCCAAAATGTATCACTGAGGTGACAGAAGTTGATTTCAGAGCATGATTTTCAACAGGAAATTCAACCGTTATTATAGCATATGAGAAATTCCCTAAGCCCCGGACCCATCAATTTTGGTCAAAAGCAAAAATTCCAAAAGTGCCCCAATTGTTGCTTTAAACTTTAGTTACCATCCCAAAATGTATCACTGAGGTGACAGAAGTTGATTTCGGAGCATGATTTTTCAAACAAGAACTTCAACCGTTTTTGTTTCATATGAGAAATTCCCTAAGCCCCGGACCCATCGATTTTGGTCAAAAATGAAAATTCCAAAAGTGCCCCAATTTCTGCTTTAAACTTTAGTGAACATCCCAAAATGTATCACTGAGGTGACAGAAGTTGATTTTAGAGCATGATTTTCAAACAGGAACTTCAACCATTTTTGTGGCAAATGAGAAATTCACTAAGCCCCTGACCCATCGATTTTGTTCAAAAATTAAAATTCCAAAAGTGCCCCAATTTCTGCTTTAAACTTTAGTTACCATCCCAAAATGTATCACTGAGGTGACAGAAGTTGATTTTGTAGCATGATTTTCAAACAGGAACTTCAACCGTTTTTGTGGCGTATGAGAAACTCCCTAAGCCCCGGACCCATCGATTTTGGTCAAAAATGAAAATTCCAAAAGTGCCCCAATTTTTGCTTTTAACTTAAGTCACCATCCCAAAATGTATCACTGAGGTGACAGAAGTTGATTTCAGAGCATGATTTTCAAACAGGAACTTCAACAGTTTTTGTGGTGTATGAGAAATTCCCTAAACCCAAACCCATCGATTTTGGTCAAAAATGAAAATTCCAAAAGTGCCTCAATTTCTGCTTTCAACTTTAGTTACCATCCCATAATGTATCACTGAGGTGACAGAAGTTGATTTCGGAGCATGATTTTCAAACATGAACTTCAACCGTCTTTGTGGCATAAGAAATTCCCTAAACTCAGACGCATCAATTTTGGCCAAAAATGAAAATTCCAAAAGTGCCCCAATTTCTGCTTTTAACTTTAGTGACCATCCCAAAATGTATCACTGAGGTGACAGAAGTTGATTTCGTAGCATGATTTTCAAACAGGAAATTCAACCGTTTTTGTGGCATATGAGAAATTCCCTAAGCCCCGGACCCATCGATTTTGGTCAAAAATGAAAATTCCAAAAGTGCCTCAATTTCTGCTTTCAACTTTAGTTACCATCCCAAAATGTATAACTGAGGTGACAGAAGTTGATTTCAGAGCATGATTTTCAAACAGGAACTTCAACCGTTTTTGTGCCATATGAGAAATTCACTAAAGTCGGTCCCATCGATTTTGGCCAAAAATGAAAATTCTAAAAGTGTCCCAATTTCTGCATTAAACTTTAGTGACCATCCCAAAATGTATCACTGAGGTGACAGAAGTTGATTTCAGAGCATTATTTTCAAACAGGAAATTCAACCGTTATTATGGCATATGAGAAATTCCCTAAGCCCCGGACCCATCAATTTTGGTCAAAAGCAAAAATTCCAAAAGTGCCCCAATTGTTGCTTTAAACTTTAGTTACCATCCCAAAATGTATCACTGAGGTGACAGAAGTTGATTTCGGAGCATGATTTTTCAAACAAGAACTTCAACCCTTTTTGTGGCGTATGAGAAATTCCCTAAGCCCCGGACCCATCGATTTTGGTCAAAAATGAAAATTCCAAAAGTGCCCCAATTTCTGCTTTAAACTTTAGTGAACATCCCAAAATGTATCACTGAGGTGACAGAAGTTGATTTTAGAGCATGATTTTCAAACGGGAACTTCAACCAATTTTGTGGCAAATGAGAAATTCACTAAGCCCCGGACCCATCGATTTTGTTCAAAAATTAAAATTCCAAAAGTGCCCCAATTTCTGCTTTAAACTTTAGTTACCATCCCAAAATGTATCACTGAGGTGACAGAAGTTGATTTTGTAGCATGATTTTCAAACAGGAACTTCAACCGTTTTTGTGGCGTATGAGAAACTCCCTAAGCCCCGGACCCATCGATTTTGGTCAAAAATGAAAATTCCAAAAGTGCCCCAATTTTTGCTTTTAACTTAAGTCACCATCCCAAAATGTATCACTGAGGTGACAGAAGTTGATTTCAGAGCATGATTTTCAAACAGGAACTTCAACCGTTTTTGTGGTGTATGAGAAATTCCCTAAACCCAAACCCATCGACTTTGGCCAAAAATGAAAATTCCAAAAGTGCCCCAATTGTTGCTTTAAACTTTAGTTACCATCCCAAAATGTATCACTGTGGTGACAGAAGTTGATTTCGGAGCATGATTTTTCAAACAAGAACTTCAACCGTTTTTGTGGCGTATGAGAAATTCCCTAAGCCCCGGAGCCATCGATTTTGGTCAAAAATGAAAATTCCAAAAGTGCCCCAATTTCTGCTTTAAACTTTAGTTACCATCCCAAAATGTATCACTGAGGTGACAGAAGTTGATTTCGAAGCATGATTTTCAAACAGGAACTTCAACCGTTTTTATGGCATGAGAAATTCCCTAAGCCCCGGACCCATCAATTTTGGTCAAAAGCAAAAATTCCAAAAGTGCCCCAATTGTTGCTTTAAACTTTAGTTACCATCCCAAAATGTATCACTGTGGTGACATAAGTTGATTTCGGAGCATGATTTTTCAAACAAGAACTTCAACCGTTTTTGTGGCGTATGAGAAATTCCCTAAGCCCCGGAGCCATCGATTTTGGTCAAAAATGAAAATTCCAAAAGTGCCCCAATTTCTGCTTTAAACTTTAGTTACCATCCTAAAATGTATCACTGAGGTGACAGAAGTTGATTTCAGAGCATGATTTTCAAACAGGAACTTCAACAGCTTTTGTGGTGTATGAGAAATTCCCTGAAACCGAACCCATCAACTTTGGCCAAAAATGAAAATTCCAAAAGTGCCCCAATTTCTTCTTTAAATTTTAGTGACCAACCCAAAATGTATCACCACGACAGAAGTTGATTTCGGAGCATGATTTTCAAACAGGAACTTCAACCGTTTTTGTGGCAAATGAGAAATTCCCTAAGCCCCAGACCCATCGATTTTGGTCAAAAATTAAAATTCCAAAAGTGCCCCTATTTCTGCTTTAAACTTTAGTTACCATCCCAAAATGTATCACTGAGGTGATAGAAGTTGATTTCGGAGCATGATTTTCAAACAGGAACTTCAACCGTTTTTGTGGCAAATGAGAAATTCCCTAAGCCCCTGGCCCATCGATTTTGGTCAAAAATTAAAATTCCAAAAGTGCCCCTATTTCTGCTTTAAACTTTAGTTACCATCCCATAATGTATCACTGAGGTGACAGAAGTTGATTTCGGAGCATGATTTTCAAACAGGAACTTCAACTGTTTTTGTGGCTTTAGAAATTCCCTAAGCCATCGATTTTGGTCAAAAATGAAAATTCCAAAAGTGCTCCAATTTCTGTTTTAAACTTTAGTTACCATTCCAAAATGTATCATTGAGGTGACAGAAGTTGATTTCGGAGCATGATTTTCAAACATGAACTTCAACCGTTTTTGTGGCATAAGAAATTCCCTAAACTCGGACACATCAATTTTGGACAAAAATGAAAATTCCAAAAGTGCCCCAATATCTGCTTTAAACTTTGGTGACCATTCCAAAATGTATCACTGAGGTGACAGAAGTTTATTTCGGAGCATGATTTTCAAACAGGAACTTCAACCATTTATTTGGCATATGAGAAGTTCCCTAAGCTGCGGACCCATCGATTTTGGTCAAAAATTAAAATTCAAAAAGTGCCCCAATTTCTGCTTTTAACTTTAGTGACCATCCCAAAATGTATCACTGAGGTGACAGAAGTTGATTTCGTAGCATGATTTTCAAACAGGAAATTTAACCGTTTTTGTGGCATATGACAAATTCCCTAAGCCCCGGACCCATCGATTTTGGTCAAAAATGAAAATTCCAAAAGTGCCTCAATTTCTGCTTTCAACTTTAGTTACCATCCCAAAATGTATAACTGAGGTGACAGAAGTTGATTTCAGAGCATGATTTTCAAACAGGAACTTCAACCGTTTTTGTGCCGTATGAGAAATTCACTAAAGTCGGTCCCATCGATTTTGGCCAAAAATGAAAATTCTAAAAGTGTCCCAATTTCTGCATTAAACTTTAGTGACCATCCCAAAATGTATCACTGAGGTGACAGAATTTGATTTCAGAGCATGATTTTCAACAGGAAATTCAACCGTTATTATAGCATATGAGAAATTCCCTAAGCCCCGGACCCATCAATTTTGGTCAAAAGCAAAAATTCCAAAAGTGCCCCAATTGTTGCTTTAAACTTTAGTTACCATCCCAAAATGTATCACTGAGGTGACAGAAGTTGATTTCGGAGCATGATTTTTCAAACAAGAACTTCAACCGTTTTTGTTTCATATGAGAAATTCCCTAAGCCCCGGACCCATCGATTTTGGTCAAAAATGAAAATTCCAAAAGTGCCCCAATTTCTGCTTTAAACTTTAGTGAACATCCCAAAATGTATCACTGAGGTGACAGAAGTTGATTTTAGAGCATGATTTTCAAACAGGAACTTCAACCATTTTTGTGGCAAATGAGAAATTCACTAAGCCCCTGACCCATCGATTTTGTTCAAAAATTAAAATTCCAAAAGTGCCCCAATTTCTGCTTTAAACTTTAGTTACCATCCCAAAATGTATCACTGAGGTGACAGAAGTTGATTTTGTAGCATGATTTTCAAACAGGAACTTCAACCGTTTTTGTGGCGTATGAGAAACTCCCTAAGCCCCGGACCCATCGATTTTGGTCAAAAATGAAAATTCCAAAAGTGCCCCAATTTTTGCTTTTAACTTAAGTCACCATCCCAAAATGTATCACTGAGGTGACAGAAGTTGATTTCAGAGCATGATTTTCAAACAGGAACTTCAACAGTTTTTGTGGTGTATGAGAAATTCCCTAAACCCAAACCCATCGATTTTGGTCAAAAATGAAAATTCCAAAAGTGCCTCAATTTCTGCTTTCAACTTTAGTTACCATCCCATAATGTATCACTGAGGTGACAGAAGTTGATTTCGGAGCATGATTTTCAAACATGAACTTCAACCGTCTTTGTGGCATAAGAAATTCCCTAAACTCAGACGCATCAATTTTGGCCAAAAATGAAAATTCCAAAAGTGCCCCAATTTCTGCTTTTAACTTTAGTGACCATCCCAAAATGTATCACTGAGGTGACAGAAGTTGATTTCGTAGCATGATTTTCAAACAGGAAATTCAACCGTTTTTGTGGCATATGAGAAATTCCCTAAGCCCCGGACCCATCGATTTTGGTCAAAAATGAAAATTCCAAAAGTGCCTCAATTTCTGCTTTCAACTTTAGTTACCATCCCAAAATGTATAACTGAGGTGACAGAAGTTGATTTCAGAGCATGATTTTCAAACAGGAACTTCAACCGTTTTTGTGCCATATGAGAAATTCACTAAAGTCGGTCCCATCGATTTTGGCCAAAAATGAAAATTCTAAAAGTGTCCCAATTTCTGCATTAAACTTTAGTGACCATCCCAAAATGTATCACTGAGGTGACAGAAGTTGATTTCAGAGCATTATTTTCAAACAGGAAATTCAACCGTTATTATGGCATATGAGAAATTCCCTAAGCCCCGGACCCATCAATTTTGGTCAAAAGCAAAAATTCCAAAAGTGCCCCAATTGTTGCTTTAAACTTTAGTTACCATCCCAAAATGTATCACTGAGGTGACAGAAGTTGATTTCGGAGCATGATTTTTCAAACAAGAACTTCAACCCTTTTTGTGGCGTATGAGAAATTCCCTAAGCCCCGGACCCATCGATTTTGGTCAAAAATGAAAATTCCAAAAGTGCCCCAATTTCTGCTTTAAACTTTAGTGAACATCCCAAAATGTATCACTGAGGTGACAGAAGTTGATTTTAGAGCATGATTTTCAAACGGGAACTTCAACCAATTTTGTGGCAAATGAGAAATTCACTAAGCCCCGGACCCATCGATTTTGTTCAAAAATTAAAATTCCAAAAGTGCCCCAATTTCTGCTTTAAACTTTAGTTACCATCCCAAAATGTATCACTGAGGTGACAGAAGTTGATTTTGTAGCATGATTTTCAAACAGGAACTTCAACCGTTTTTGTGGCGTATGAGAAACTCCCTAAGCCCCGGACCCATCGATTTTGGTCAAAAATGAAAATTCCAAAAGTGCCCCAATTTTTGCTTTTAACTTAAGTCACCATCCCAAAATGTATCACTGAGGTGACAGAAGTTGATTTCAGAGCATGATTTTCAAACAGGAACTTCAACCGTTTTTGTGGTGTATGAGAAATTCCCTAAACCCAAACCCATCGACTTTGGCCAAAAATGAAAATTCCAAAAGTGCCCCAATTTCTGCTTTAAACTTTAGTTAATATCCCAAAATGTATCACTGAGGTGACAGAAGTTGATTTCGTAGCATGATTTTCAAACAGGAAATTCAACCGTTTTTGTGGCATATGAGAAATTCCCTAAGCCCCGGACCCATCGATTTTGGTCAAAAATGAAAATTCCAAAAGTGCCTCAATTTCTGCTTTCAACTTTAGTTACCATCCCAAAATGTATAACTGAGGTGACAGAAGTTGATTTTAGAGCATGATTTTCAAACAGGAACTTCAACCGTTTTTGTGCCGTATGAGAAATTCACTAAAGTCGGTCCCATCGATTTTGGCCAAAAATGAAAATTCTAAAAGTGTCCCAATTTCTGCATTAAACTTTAGTGACCATCCCAAAATGTATCACTGAGGTGACAGAAGTTGATTTCAGAGCATGATTTTCAAACAGGAACTTCAACCATTTTTGTGGCAAATGAGAAATTCCCTAAGCCCCGGACCCATCGATTTTGTTCAAAAATTAAAATTCCAAAAGTGCCCCAATTTCTGCTTTAAACTTTAGTTACCATCCCATATTGTATCACTGAGGTGACAGAAGTTGATTTTGTAGCATGATTTTCAAACAGGAACTTCAACCGTTTTTGTGCCGTATGAGAAACTCCCTAAGCCCTGGACCCATCGATTTTGGTCAAAAATGAAAATTCCAAAAAAGTGCCCCAATTTTTGCTTTTAACTTAAGTTACCATCCCAAAATGTATCACTGAGGTGACAGAAGTTGATTTCAGAGCATGATTTTCAAACAGGAACTTCAACCGTTTTTGTGGTGTATGAGAAATTCCCTAAGCCCCGGACCCATCGATTTTGGTCAAAAATGAAAATTCCAAAAGTGCCTCAATTTCTGCTTTCAACTTTAGTTACCATCCCAAAATGTATAACTGAGGTGACAGAAGTTGATTTCAGAGCATGATTTTCAAACAGGAACTTCAACCATTTTTGTGGTGTATGAGAAATTCCCTAAACCCGAACCCATCGACTTTGGCCAAAAATGAAAATTCCAAAAGTGCCCCAATTTCTGCTTTAAACTTTAGTTACCATTACAAAATGTATCACTGAGGTGACAGAAGTTGATTTCGGAGCATGATTTTCAAACATGAACTTCAACCGTCTTTGTGGCATAAGAAATTCCCTAAACTCAGACGCATCAATTTTGGCCAAAAATGAAAATTCCAAAAGTGCCCCAATATCTGCTTTAAACTTTAGTGACCATTCCAAAATGTATCACTGAGGTGACAGAAGTTTATTTCAGAGCATGATTTTCAAACAGGAACTTCAACCGTTTTTGTGCCATATGAGAAATTCACTAAAGTCGGTCCCATCAATTTTGGCCATAAATGAAAATTCTAAAAGTGTCCCAATTTCTGCATTAAACTTTAGTGACCATTCCAAAATGTATCACTGAGGTGACAGAAGTTGATTTCGGAGCATGATTTTCAAACAGGAAATTCAACCGTTATTATGGCATATGAGAAATTCCCTAAGCCCCGGACCCATCAATTTTGGTCAAAAGCAAAAATTCCAAAAGTGCCCCAATTGTTGCTTTAAACTTTAGTTACCATCCCAAAATGTATCACTGAGGTGACAGAAGTTGATTTCGGAGCATGATTTTTCAAACAAGAACTTCAACCGTTTTTGTGGCGTATGAGAAATTCCCTAAGCCCCGGAGCCATCGATTTTGGTCAAAAATGAAAATTCCAAAAGTGCCCCAATTTCTGCTTTAAACTTTAGTTACCATCCCAAAATGTATCACTGAGGTGACAGAAGTTGATTTCGGAGCATGATTTTCAAACAGGAACTTCAGCAGTTTTTGTGGCATGAGAAATTCCCTAAGCCCCGAACCTATCGATTTTGGTCAAAAATGAAAATTCCAAAAGTGCCCCAATTGTTGCTTTAAACTTTAGTTACCATCCCAAAATGTATCACTGAGGTGACAGAAGTTGATTTCAGAGCATGATTTTCAAACAGGAACTTCAACCGTTTTTGTGGTGTATGAGAAATTCCCTAAAACCGAACCCATCAACTTTGGCCAAAAATGAAAATTCCAAAAGTGCCCCAATTTCTGCTTTAAATTTTAGTGACCATCCCAAAATGTATCACCACGACAGAAGTTGATTTCGGAGCATGATTTTCAAACAGGAACTTCAACCGTTTTTGTGGCTAATGAGAAATTCCCTAAGCCCCAGACCCATCGATTTTGGTCAAAAATTAAAATTCCAAAAGTGCCCCTATTTCTGCTTTAAACTTTAGTTACCATCCCAAAATGTATCACTGAGGTGATAGAAGTTGATTTCGGAGCATGATTTTCAAACAGGAACTTCAACCGTTTTTGTGGCAAATGAGAAATTCCCTAAGCCCCAGACCCATCGATTTTGGTCAAAAATTAAAATTCCAAAAGTGCCCCTATTTCTGCTTTAAACTTAAGTTACCATCCCAAAATGTATAACTGAGGTGACAGAAGTTGATTTCAGAGCATGATTTTCAAACAGGAACTTCAACCGTTTTTGTGCCGTATGAGAAATTCACTAAAGTCGGTCCCATCGATTTTGGCCAAAAATGAAAATTCTAAAAGTGTCCCAATTTCTGCATTAAACTTTAGTGACCATCCCAAAATGTATCACTGAGGTGACAGAAGTTGATTTCGGAGCATGATTTTCAAACAGGAAATTCAACCGTTATTATGGCATATGAGAAATTCCCTAAGCCCCGGACCCATCAATTTTGGTCAAAAGCAAAAATTCCAAAAGTGCCCCAATTGTTGCTTTAAACTTTAGTTACCATCCCAAAATGTATCACTGAGGTGACAGAAGTTGATTTCGTAGCATGATTTTCAAACAGGAACTTCAACCGTTTTTGTGGCGTATGAAAAACTCCCTAAGCCCTGGACCCATCGATTTTGGTCAAAAATGAAAATTCCAAAAGTGCCCCAATTTTCGCTTTTAACTTAAGTTACCATCCCAAAATGTATCACTGAGGTGACAGAAGTTGATTTTGTAGCATGATTTTCAAACAGGAACTTCAACCATTTTTGTGGCGTATGAGAAACTCCCTAAGCCCCGGACCCATCGATTTTGGTCAAAAATGAAAATTCCAAAAGTGCCCAAATTTCTGTTTTAAACTTTAGTTACCATTCCAAAATGTATCACTGAGGTGACAGAAGTTGATTTCGGGGCATGATTTTCAAACATGAACTTCACCCGTCTTTGTGGCATAAGAAATTCCCTAAACTCAGACGCATCAATTTTGGCCAAAAATGAAAATTCCAAAAGTGCCCCAATATCTGCTTTAAACTTTAGTGACCATTCCAAAATGTATCACTGAGGTGACAGAAGTTGATTTCGGAGCATGATTTTCAAACAGGAAATTCAACCGTTTTTGTGCCATATGAGAAATTCACTAAGCCCCGGACCCATCAATTTTGGTCAAAAGCAAAAATTCCAAAAGTGCCCCAATTGTTGCTTTAAACTTTAGTTACCATCCCAAAATGTATCACTGAGGTGACAGAAGTTTATTTCGTAGCATGATTTTTCAAACATGAACTTCAACCGTTTTTGTGGCGTATGAGAAATTCCCTAAGCCCCGGAGCCATCGATTTTGGTCAAAAATGAAAATTCCAAAAGTGCCCCAATTTCTGCTTTAAACTTTAGTTACCATCCCATAATGTATCACTGAGGTGACAGAAGTTGATTTCAGAGCATGATTTTCAAACAGGAACTTCAACCGTTTTTGTGCCGTATGAGAAATTCACTAAAGTCGGTCCCATCGATTTTGGCCAAAAATGAAAATTCTAAAAGTGTCCCAATTTCTGCATTAAACTTTAGTGATCATCCCAAAATGTATCACTGAGGTGACAGAAGTTGATTTCAGAGCATGATTTTCAAACAGGAAATTCAACCGGTATTATGGCATATGAGAAATTCCCTAAGCCCCGGACCCATCAATTTTGGTCAAAAGCAAAAATTCCAAAAGTGCCCCAATTGTTGCTTTAAACTTTAGTTACCATCCCAAAATGTATCACTGAGGTGACAGAAGTTGATTTCGGAGCATGATTTTTCAAACAAGAACTTCAACCGTTTTTGTGGCGTATGAGAAATTCCCTAAGCCCCGGACCCATCGATTTTGGTCAAAAATGAAAATTCCAAAAGTGCCCCAATTTCTGCTTTAAACTTTAGTGAACATCCCAAAATGTATCACTGAGGTGACAGAAGTTGATTTTAGAGCATGATTTTCAAACAGGAACTTCAACCATTTTTGTGGCAAATGAGAAATTCACTAAGCCCCGGACCCATCGATTTTGTTCAAAAATTAAAATTCCAAAAGTGCCCCAATTTCTGCTTTAAACTTTAGTTACCATCCCAAAATGTATCACTGAGGTGACAGAAGTTGATTTTGTAGCATGATTTTCAAACAGGAACTTCAACCGTTTTTGTGGCGTATGAGAAACTCCCTAAGCCCCGGACCCATCGATTTTGGTCAAAAATGAAAATTCCAAAAGTGCCCCAATTTCTGCTTTAAACTTTAGTTAATATCCCAAAATGTATCACTGAGGTGACAGAAGTTGATTTCGTAGCATGATTTTCAAACAGGAAATTCAACTGTTTTTGTGGCATATGAGAAATTCCCTAAGCCCCGGACCCATCGATTTTGGTCAAAAATGAAAATTCCAAAAGTGCCTCAATTTCTGCTTTCAACTTTAGTTACCATCCCAAAATGTATAACTGAGGTGACAGAAGTTGATTTTAGAGCATGATTTTCAAACAGGAACTTCAACCGTTTTTGTGCCGTATGAGAAATTCACTAAAGTCGGTCCCATCGATTTTGGCCAAAAATGAAAATTCTAAAAGTGTCCCAATTTCTGCATTAAACTTTAGTGACCATCCCAAAATGTATCACTGAGGTGACAGAAGTTGATTTCGGAGCATGATTTTCAAACAGGAAATTCAACCGTTATTATGGCATATGAGAAATTCCCTAAGCCCCGGACCCATCAATTTTGGTCAAAAGCAAAAATTCCAAAAGTGCCCCAATTGTTGCTTTAAACTTTAGTTACCATCCCAAAATGTATCACTGAGGTGACAGAAGTTGATTTCGGAGCATGATTTTTCATACAAGAACTTCAACCGTTTTTGTGGCGTATGAGAAATTCCCTAAGCCCCGGAGCCATCGATTTTGGTCAAAAATGAAAATTCCAAAAGTGCCCCAATTTCTGCTTTAAACTTTAGTTACCATCCCAAAATGTATCACTGAGGTGACAGAAGTTGATTTCGGAGCATGATTTTCAAACAGGAACTTCAGCAGTTTTTGTGGCATGAGAAATTCCCTAAGCCCCGAACCTATCGATTTTGGTCAAAAATGAAAATTCCAAAAGTGCCCAAATTTCTGCTTTAAACTTTAGTTAGCATCCCAATATGTATAACTGAGGTGACAGAAGTTGATTTCGAAGCATGATTTTCAAACAGGAACTTCAACCGTTTTTATGGCATGAGAAATTCCCTAAGCCCCGGACCCATCAATTTTGGTCAAAAGCAAAAATTCCAAAAGTGCCCCAATTGTTGCTTTAAACTTTAGTTACCAACCTAAAATGTATCACTGAGGTGACAGAAGTTGATTTCAGAGCATGATTTTCAAACAGGAACTTCAACAGTTTTTGTGGTGTATGAGAAATTCCCTAAAACCGAACCCATCAACTTTGGCCAAAAATGAAAATTCCAAAAGTGCCCCAATTTCTGCTTTAAATTTTAGTGACCAACCCAAAATGTATCACCACGACAGAAGTTGATTTCGGAGCATGATTTTCAAACAGGAACTTCAACCGTTTTTGTGGCAAATGAGAAATTCCCTAAGCCCCAGACCCATCGATTTTGGTCAAAAATTAAAATTCCAAAAGTGCCCCTATTTCTGCTTTAAACTTTAGTTACCATCCCAAAATGTATCACTGAGGTGATAGAAGTTGATTTCGGAGCATGATTTTCAAACAGGAACTTCAACCGTTTTTGTGGCAAATGAGAAATTCCCTAAGCCCCAGACCCATCGATTTTGGTCAAAAATTAAAATTCCAAAAGTGCCCCTATTTCTGCTTTAAACTTTAGTTACCATCCCATAATGTATCACTGAGGTGACAGAAGTTGATTTCGGAGCATGATTTTCAAACAGGAACTTCAACTGTTTTTGTGGCTTTAGAAATTCCCTAAGCCCCGGACCCATCGATTTTGGTCAAAAATGAAAATTCCAAAAGTGCTCCAATTTCTGTTTTAAACTTTAGTTACCATTCCAAAATGTATCATTGAGGTGACAGAAGTTGATTTCGGAGCATGATTTTCAAACATGAACTTTAACCGTTTTTGTGGCATAAGAAATTCCCTAAACTCGGACGCATCAATTTTGGACAAAAATGAAAATTCCAAAAGTGCCCCAATATCTGCTTTAAACTTTGGTGACCATTCCAAAATGTATCACTGAGGTGACAGAAGTTTATTTCGGAGCATGATTTTCAAACAGGAACTTCAACCATTTATTTGGCATATGAGAAGTTCCCTAAGCCGCGGACCCATCGATTTTGGTCAAAAATTAAAATTCAAAAAGTGCCCCAATTTCTGCTTTTAACTTTAGTGACCATCCCAAAATGTATCACTGAGGTGACAGAAGTTGATTTCGTAGCATGATTTTCAAACAGGAAATTCAACCGTTTTTGTGGCATATGAGAAATTCCCTAAGCCCTGGACCCATCGATTTTGGTCAAAAATGAAAATTCCAAAAGTGCCTCAATTTCTGCTTTCAACTTTAGTTACCATCCCAAAATGTATAACTGAGGTGACAGAAGTTGATTTCAGAGCATGATTTTCAAACAGGAACTTCAACCGTTTTTGCGCCATATGAGAAATTCACTAAAGTCGGTCCCATCGATTTTGGCCAAAAATGAAAATTCTAAAAGTGTCCCAATTTCTGCATTAAACTTTAGTGACCATCCCAAAATGTATCACTGAGGTGACAGAAGTTGATTTCAGAGCATGATTTTCAAACAGGAAATTCAACCGTTATTATGGCATATGAGAAATTCCCTAAGCCCCGGACCCATCAATTTTGGTCAAAAGCAAAAATTCCAAAAGTGCCCCAATTGTTGCTTTAAACTTTAGTTACCATCCCAAAATGTATCACTGAGGTGACAGAAGTTGATTTCGGAGCATGATTTTTCAAACAAGAACTTCAACCGTTTTTGTGGCGTATGAGAAATTCCCTAAGCCCCGGACCCATCGATTTTGGTCAAAAATGAAAATTCCAAAAGTGCCCCAATTTCTGCTTTAAACTTTAGTGAACATCCCAAAATGTATCACTGAGGTGACAGAAGTTGATTTTAGAGCATGATTTTCAAACAGGAACTTCAACCATTTTTGTGGCAAATGAGAAATTCACTAAGCCCCGGACCCATCGATTTTGTTCAAAAATTAAAATTCCAAAAGTGCCCCAATTTCTGCTTTAAACTTTAGTTACCATCCCAAAATGTATCACTGAGGTGACAGAAGTTGATTTTGTAGCATGATTTTCAAACAGGAACTTCAACCGTTTTTGTGGCGTATGAGAAACTCCCTAAGCCCCGGACCCATCGATTTTGGTCAAAAATGAAAATTCCAAAAGTGCCCCAATTTTTGCTTTTAACTTAAGTCACCATCCCAAAATGTATCACTGAGGTGACAGAAGTTGATTTCAGAGCATGATTTTCAAACAGGAACTTCAACCGTTTTTGTGGTGTATGAGAAATTCCCTAAACCCAAACCCATCGACTTTGGCCAAAAATGAAAATTCCAAAAGTGCCCCAATTTCTGCTTTAAACTTTAGTTAATATCCCAAAATGTATCACTGAGGTGACAGAAGTTGATTTCGTAGCATGATTTTCAAACAGGAAATTCAACCGTTTTTGTGGCATATGAGAAATTCCCTAAGCCCCGGACCCATCGATTTTGGTCAAAAATGAAAATTCCAAAAGTGCCTCAATTTCTGCTTTCAACTTTAGTTACCATCCCAAAATGTATAACTGAGGTGACAGAAGTTGATTTCGGGGCATGATTTTCAAACATGAGCTTCAACCGTCTTTGTGGCATAAGAAATTCCCTAAACTCAGACGCATCAATTTTGGCCAAAAATGAAAATTCCAAAAGTGCCCCAATATCTGCTTTAAACTTTAGTGAACATTCCAAAATGTATCACTGAGGTGACAGAAGTTGATTTCGGAGCATGATTTTCAAACAGGAAATTCAACCGTTTTTGTGCCATATGAGAAATTCACTAAGCCCCGGACCCATCAATTTTGGTCAAAAGCAAAAATTCCAAAAGTGCCCCAATTGTTGCTTTAAACTTTAGTTACCATCCCAAAATGTATCACTGAGGTGACAGAAGTTGATTTCGTAGCATGATTTTTCAAACAAGAACTTCAACCGTTTTTGTGGCGTATGAGAAATTCCCTAAGCCCCGGAGCCATCGATTTTGGTCAAAAATGAAAATTCCAAAAGTGCCCCAATTTCTGCTTTAAACTTTAGTTACCATCCCAAAATGTATCACTGAGGTGACAGAAGTTGATTTCGGAGCATGATTTTCAAACAGGAACTTCAGCAGTTTTTGTGGCATGAGAAATTCCCTAAGCCCCGAACCTATCGATTTTGGTCAAAAATGAAAATTCCAAAAGTGCCCAAATTTCTGCTTTAAACTTTAGTTAGCATCCCAAAATGTATAACTGAGGTGACAGAAGTTGATTTCGAAGCATGATTTTCAAACAGGAACTTCAACCGTTTTTATGGCATGAGAAATTCCCTAAGCCCCGGACCCATCAATTTTGGTCAAAAGCAAAAATTCCAAAAGTGCAGCAATTGTTGCTTTAAACTTTAGTTACCATCCTAAAATGTATCACTGAGGTGACAGAAGTTGATTTCAGAGCATGATTTTCAAACAGGAACTTCAACAGTTTTTGTGGTGTATGAGAAATTCCCTAAAACCGAACCCATCAACTTTGGCCAAAAATGAAAATTCCAAAAGTGCCCCAATTTCTGCTTTAAATTTTAGTGACCAACCCAAAATGTATCACCACGACAGAAGTTGATTTCGGAGCATGATTTTCAAACTGGAACTTCAACCGTTTTTGTGGCAAATGAGAAATTCCCTAAGCCCCAGACCCATCGATTTTGGTCAAAAATTAAAATTCCAAAAGTGCCCCTATTTCTGCTTTAAACTTTAGTTACCATCCCAAAATGTATAACTGAGGTGACAGAAGTTGATTTCAGAGCATGATTTTCAAACAGGAACTTCAACCGTTTTTGTGCCGTATGAGAAATTCACTAAAGTCGGTCCCATCGATTTTGGCCAAAAATTAAAATTCTAAAAGTGTCCCAATTTCTGCATTAAACTTTAGTGACCATCCCAAAATGTATCACTGAGGTGACAGAAGTTGATTTCGTAGCATGATTTTCAAACAGGAAATTCAACCGTTTTTGTGGCATATGAGAAATTCCCTAAGCCCCGGACCCATCGATTTTGGTCAAAAATGAAAATTCCAAAAGTGCCCCAATTTTTGCTTTTAACTTAAGTTACCATCCCAAAATGTATCACTGAGGTGACAGAAGTTGATTTCAGAGCATGATTTTCAAACAGGAACTTCAACTGTTTTTGTGGTGTATGAGAAATTCCCTAAACCCAAACCCATCGACTTTGGCCAAAAATGAAAATTCCAAAAGTGCCCCAATTTCTGCTTTAAACTTTAGTTACCATCCCAAAATGTATCACTGAGGTGACAGAAGTTGATTTCGTAGCATGATTTTCAAACAGGAAATTCAACCGTTTTTGTGGCATATGAGAAATTCCCTAAGCCCCGGACCCATCGATTTTGGTCAAAAATGAAAATTCCAAAAGTGCCTCAATTTCTGCTTTCAACTTTAGTTACCATCCCAAAATGTATAACTGAGGTGACAGAAGTTGATTTTAGAGCATGATTTTCAAACAGGAACTTCAACCGTTTTTGTGCTGTATGAGAAATTCACTAAAGTCGGTCCCATCGATTTTGGCCAAAAATTAAAATTCTAAAAGTGTCCCAATTTCTGCATTAAACTTTAGTGACCATCCCAAAATGTATCACTGAGGTGACAGAAGTTGATTTCAGAGCATGATTTTCAAACAGGAACTTCAACCATTTTTGTGGCAAATGAGAAATTCCCTAAGCCCCGGACCCATCGATTTTGTTCAAAAATTAAAATTCCAAAAGTGCCCCAATTTCTGCTTTAAACTTTAGTTACCATCCCAAATTGTATCACTGAGGTGACAGAAGTTGATTTTGTAGCATGATTTTCAAACAGGAACTTCAACCGTTTTTGTGGCAAATGAGAAATTCCCTAAGCCCCAGACCCATCGATTTTGGTCAAAAATTAAAATTCCAAAAGTGCCCCTATTTCTGCTTTAAACTTTAGTTACCATCCCAAAATGTATAACTGAGGTGACAGAAGTTGATTTCAGAGCATGATTTTCAAACAGGAACTTCAACCGTTTTTGTGGTGTATGAGAAATTCCCTAAAACCGAACCCATCAACTTTGGCCAAAAATGAAAATTCCAAAAGTGCCCCAATTTCTGCTTTAAATTTTAGTGACCATCCCAAAATGTATCACCACGACAGAAGTTGATTTCGGAGCATGATTTTCAAACAGGAACTTCAACCGTTTTTGTGGCTAATGAGAAATTCCCTAAGCCCCAGACCCATCGATTTTGGTCAAAAATTAAAATTCCAAAAGTGCCCCTATTTCTGCTTTAAACTTTAGTTACCATCCCAAAATGTATCACTGAGGTGATAGAAGTTGATTTCGGAGCATGATTTTCAAACAGGAACTTCAACCGTTTTTGTGGCAAATGAGAAATTCCCTAAGCCCCAGACCCATCGATTTTGGTCAAAAATTAAAATTCCAAAAGTGCCCCTATTTCTGCTTTAAACTTTAGTTACCATCCCAAAATGTATAACTGAGGTGACAGAAGTTGATTTCAGAGCATGATTTTCAAACAGGAACTTCAACCGTTTTTGTGCCGTATGAGAAATTCACTAAAGTCGGTCCCATCGATTTTGGCCAAAAATGAAAATTCTAAAAGTGTCCCAATTTCTGCATTAAACTTTAGTGACCATCCCAAAATGTATCACTGAGGTGACAGAAGTTGATTTCGGAGCATGATTTTCAAACAGGAAATTCAACCGTTATTATGGCATATGAGAAATTCCCTAAGCCCCGGACCCATCAATTTTGGTCAAAAGCAAAAATTCCAAAAGTGCCCCAATTGTTGCTTTAAACTTTAGTTACCATCCCAAAATGTATCACTGAGGTGACAGAAGTTGATTTCGTAGCATGATTTTCAAACAGGAACTTCAACCGTTTTTGTGGCGTATGAAAAACTCCCTAAGCCCTGGACCCATCGATTTTGGTCAAAAATGAAAATTCCAAAAGTGCCCCAATTTTTGCTTTTAACTTAAGTTACCATCCCAAAATGTATCACTGAGGTGACAGAAGTTGATTTCAGAGCATGATTTTCAAACAGGAACTTCAACCGTTTTTGTGCCGTATGAGAAATTCACTAAAGTCGGTCCCATCGATTTTGGCCAAAAATGAAAATTCTAAAAGTGTCCCAATTTCTGCATTAAACTTTAGTGACCATCCCAAAATGTATCACTGAGGTGACAGAAGTTGATTTCGGAGCATGATTTTCAAACTGGAACTTCAACCGTTTTTGTGGCAAATGAGAAATTCCCTAAGCCCCAGACCCATCGATTTTGGTCAAAAATTAAAATTCCAAAAGTGCCCCTATTTCTGCTTTAAACTTTAGTTACCATCCCAAAATGTATCACTGAGGTGATAGAAGTTGATTTCGGAGCATGATTTTCAAACAGGAACTTCAACCGTTTTTGTGGCAAATGAGAAATTCCCTAAGCCCCAGACCCATCGATTTTGGTCAAAAATTAAAATTCCAAAAGTGCCCCTATTTCTGCTTTAAACTTTAGTTACCATCCCAAAATGTATAACTGATGTGACAGAAGTTGATTTCAGAGCATGATTTTCAAACAGGAACTTCAACCGTTTTTGTGCCGTATGAGAAATTCACTAAAGTCGGTCCCATCGATTTTGGCCAAAAATTAAAATTCTAAAAGTGTCCCAATTTCTGCATTAAACTTTAGTGACCATCCCAAAATGTATCACTGAGGTGACAGAAGTTGATTTCGTAGCATGATTTTCAAACAGGACCTTCAACCGTTTTTGTGGCGTATGAAAAACTCCCTAAGCCCTGGACCCATCGATTTTGGTCAAAAATGAAAATTCCAAAAGTGCCCCAATTTTTGCTTTTAACTTAAGTTACCATCCCAAAATGTATCACTGAGGTGACAGAAGTTGATTTCAGAGCATGATTTTCAAACAGGAACTTCAACTGTTTTTGTGGTGTATGAGAAATTCCCTAAAACCGAACCCATCAACTTTGGCCAAAAATGAAAATTCCAAAAGTGCCCCAATTTCTGCTTTAAATTTTAGTGACCAACCCAAAATGTATCACCACGACAGAAGTTGATTTCGGAGCATGATTTTCAAACAGGAACTTCAACCGTTTTTGTGGCAAATGAGAAATTCCCTAAGCCCCAGACCCATCGATATTGGTCAAAAATTAAAATTCCAAAAGTGCCCCTATTTCTGCTTTAAACTTTAGTTACCATCCCAAAATGTATCACTGAGGTGTTAGAAGTTGATTTCGGAGCATGATTTTCAAACAGGAACTTCAACCATTTTTGTGGCGTATGAGAAATTCCCTAAGCCCTGGACCAATCAATTTTGGTCAAAAATGAAAATTCCAAAAGTTCCTCAATTTCTGCTTTCAACTTTAGTTACCATCCCAAAATGTATCACTGAGGTGATAGAAGTTGATTTCGTAGCATGATTTTCAAACAGGAAATTCAACCGTTTTTGTGGCATACGAGAAATTCCCTAAGCCCCGGACCCATAGATTTTGGTCAAAAATGAAAATTCCAAAAGTGCCTCAATTTCTGCTTTCAACTTTAGTTACCATCCCAAAATGTATAACTGAGGTGACAGAAGTTGATTTCAGAGCATGATTTTCAAACAGGAAATTCAACCGTTTTTATGGCATATGAGTAATTCCCTAAGCCCCGGACCCATCGATTCTGGCCAAAAATGAAAATTCCAAAAGTGTTCCAATTTCTACATTAAACATTAGTGTCCATCCCAAAATGTATCACTGAGGTGAAAGAAGTTGATTTCGGAGCATGATTTTCAAACAGGAAATTCAACCGTTTTTATGGCATATGAGAAATTCCCTAAGGCCCGGACCCATCGATTTTGGTAAAAAATTAAAATTCCAAAAGTGCCCCAATTTCTGCTTTAAACTTTAGTGACCATCCCAAAATGTATCACTGAGGTGACAGAACTTGATTTCGGAACATGATTTTCAAACAGGAACTTCAACCGTTTTTGTGGCATGAGAAATTCCCTAATCCCCGAACCCATAGATTTTGGTCAAAAATGAAAATTCCAAAAGTGTCCCAATTTCTGCATTAAACATTAGTGACCATCCAAAAATGTATCACTGAGGTGACAGAAGTTGATTTCGGAGCATGATTTTCAAACATGAACTTCAACCGTTTTTGTAGCATATGATAAAATCACAAAACCCGGATGCATCAATTTTGGACAAAAATGAAAACTACAAAAGTGCTCAAATTTCTGCTTTAAACTTTAGTGACCATCCCAAAATGTATCACTGAGGTGACAGAAGTTGATTTCGGAGCATGATTTTCAAACAGGAACTTCAACCATTTTTTTGGCATATGAGAATTTCCCTAAGCCCCGGACCGGACCCATCGATTTTGGTCAAAAATGAAAATTCCAAAAGTGGCCAAATTTCTGCTTTAAACTTTAGTTACCATCCCAAAATGTATCACTGAGGTGACAGAAGTTGATTTCAGAGCATGATTTTCAAACAGGAAATTCAACCGTTTTTATGGCATATGAGTAATTCCCTAAGCCCCGGACCCATCGATTTTGGTCAAAAATGAAAATTCCAAAAGTGCCTCAATTTCTGCTTTAAACTTTAGTTACCATCCCAAAATGTATAACTGAGGTGACAGAAGTTGATTTCAGAGCATGATTTTCAAACAGGAACTTCAACCATTTTTGTGGCATATGAGAAGTTCACTAAAGTCGGTCCCATCGATTTTGGCCAAAAATGAAAATTCTAAAAGTGTCCCAATTTCTGCATTAAAATTTAGTGACCATCCCAAAATGTATCACTGAGGTGACAGAAGTTGATTTCGGAGCATGATTTTCAAACAGGAAATTCAAACGTTTTTATGGCATATGAGAAATTCCCTAAGCCCCGGACCCATCGATTTTGGTCAAAAATGAAAATTCCAAAAGTGCCCCAATTTCTGCTTTAAACTTTAGTTACCATCTAAAAATGTATCAGTGAGGTGATAGAAGTTGATTTCAGAGCATGATTTTTAAACAGAAACTTCAACCGTTTTTGTGGCATGAGAAATTCCCTAAGCCCCGGACCCATCGATTTTTGTCAAAAATGAAAATTCCAAAAGTGCCCCAATTTCTGTTTTAAACTTTAGTTACCATTCCAAAATGTATCACTGAGGTGATAGAAGTTGATTTCGGAGCATGATTTTCAAACAGGAACTTCAACCGTTTTTGTGGCAAATGAGAAATTCCCTAAGCCCCAGACCCATCGATTTTGGTCAAAAATTAAAATTCCAAAAGTGCCCCAATTTCTGCTTTAAACTTTAGTTACCATCCCAAAATGTATCACTGAGGTGATAGAAGTTGATTTCGGAGCATGATTTTCAAACAGGAACTTCAACCATTTTTGTGGCATCGGAGAAATTCCCTAAGCCCTGGACCAATCAATTTTGGTCAAAAATGAAAATTCCAAAAGTGCCCCAATTTCTGCTTTAAACTTTAGTTACCATCTAAAAATGTATCAGTGAGGTGATAGAAGTTGATTTCAGAGCATGATTTTTAAACAGAAACTTCAACCGTTTTTGTGGCATATGAGAAATTCCCTAAGCCCCGGACCCATCGATTTTGGTCAAAAATAAAAATTCCAAAAGTGCCCCAATTTCTGCTTTAAACTTTAGTTACCATCCCATAATGTATCACTGAGGTGACAGAAGTTGATTTTGGAGCATGATTTTCAAACAGGAACTTCAACTGTTTTTGTGGCTTTAGAAATTCCCTAAGCCCCGGACCCATCGATTTTGGTCAAAAATGAAAATTCCAAAAGTGCCCCAATTTCTGTTTTAAACTTTAGTTACCATTCCAAAATGTATCATTGAGGTGACAGAAGTTGATTTCGGAGCATGATTTTCAAACATGAACTTCAACCGTTTTTGTGGCATAAGAAATTCCCTAAACTCGGACGCATCAATTTTGGACAAAAATGAAAATTCCAAAAGTGCCCCAATATCTGCTTTAAACTTTGGTGACCATTCCAAAATGTATCACTGAGGTGACAGAAGTTTATTTCGGAGCATGATTTTCAAACAGGAACTTCAACCATTTATTTGGCATATGAGAAGTTCCCTAAGCCGCGGACCCATCAATTTTGGTCAAAAGCAAAAATTCCAAAAGTGCCCCAATTGTTGCTTTAAACTTTAGTTACCATCCCAAAATGTATCACTGAGGTGACAGAAGTTGATTTTAGAGCATGATTTTCAAACAGGAACTTCAACCGTTTTTGTGCCGTATGAGAAATTCACTAAAGTCGGTCCCATCGATTTTGGCCAAAAATTAAAATTCTAAAAGTGTCCCAATTTCTGCATTAAACTTTAGTGACCATCCCAAAATGTATCACTGAGGTGACAGAAGTTGATTTCAGAGCATGATTTTCAAACAGGAACTTCAACCATTTTTGTGGCAAATGAGAAATTCCCTAAGCCCCGGACCCATCGATTTTGTTCAAAAATTAAAATTCCAAAAGTGCCCCAATTTCTGCTTTAAACTTTAGTTACCATCCCAAATTGTATCACTGAGGTGACAGAAGTTGATTTTGTAGTATGATTTTCAAACAGGAACTTCAACCGTTTTTGTGGCAAATGAGAAATTCCCTAAGCCCCAGACCCATCGATTTTGGTCAAAAATTAAAATTCCAAAAGTGCCCCTATTTCTGCTTTAAACTTTAGTTACCATCCCAAAATGTATAACTGAGGTGACAGAAGTTGATTTCAGAGCATGATTTTCAAACAGGAACTTCAACCGTTTTTGTGGTGTATGAGAAATTCCCTAAAACCGAACCCATCAACTTTGGCCAAAAATGAAAATTCCAAAAGTGCCCCAATTTCTGCTTTAAATTTTAGTGACCATCCCAAAATGTATCACCACGACAGAAGTTGATTTCGGAGCATGATTTTCAAACAGGAACTTCAACCGTTTTTGTGGCTAATGAGAAATTCCCTAAGCCCCAGACCCATCGATTTTGGTCAAAAATTAAAATTCCAAAAGTGCCCCTATTTCTGCTTTAAACTTTAGTTACCATCCCAAAATGTATCACTGAGGTGATAGAAGTTGATTTCGGAGCATGATTTTCAAACAGGAACTTCAACCGTTTTTGTGGCAAATGAGAAATTCCCTAAGCCCCAGACCCATCGATTTTGGTCAAAAATTAAAATTCCAAAAGTGCCCCTATTTCTGCTTTAAACTTTAGTTACCATCCCAAAATGTATAACTGAGGTGACAGAAGTTGATTTCAGAGCATGATTTTCAAACAGGAACTTCAACCGTTTTTGTGCCGTATGAGAAATTCACTAAAGTCGGTCCCATCGATTTTGGCCAAAAATGAAAATTCTAAAAGTGTCCCAATTTCTGCATTAAACTTTAGTGACCATCCCAAAATGTATCACTGAGGTGACAGAAGTTGATTTCGGAGCATGATTTTCAAACAGGAAATTCAACCGTTATTATGGCATATGAGAAATTCCCTAAGCCCCGGACCCATCAATTTTGGTCAAAAGCAAAAATTCCAAAAGTGCCCCAATTGTTGCTTTAAACTTTAGTTACCATCCCAAAATGTATCACTGAGGTGACAGAAGTTGATTTCGTAGCATGATTTTCAAACAGGAACTTCAACCGTTTTTGTGGCGTATGAAAAACTCCCTAAGCCCTGGACCCATCGATTTTGGTCAAAAATGAAAATTCCAAAAGTGCCCCAATTTTTGCTTTTAACTTAAGTTACCATCCCAAAATGTATCACTGAGGTGACAGAAGTTGATTTCAGAGCATGATTTTCAAACAGGAACTTCAACCGTTTTTGTGCCGTATGAGAAATTCACTAAAGTCGGTCCCATCGATTTTGGCCAAAAATGAAAATTCTAAAAGTGTCCCAATTTCTGCATTAAACTTTAGTGACCATCCCAAAATGTATCACTGAGGTGACAGAAGTTGATTTCGGAGCATGATTTTCAAACTGGAACTTCAACCGTTTTTGTGGCAAATGAGAAATTCCCTAAGCCCCAGACCCATCGATTTTGGTCAAAAATTAAAATTCCAAAAGTGCCCCTATTTCTGCTTTAAACTTTAGTTACCATCCCAAAATGTATCACTGAGGTGATAGAAGTTGATTTCGGAGCATGATTTTCAAACAGGAACTTCAACCGTTTTTGTGGCAAATGAGAAATTCCCTAAGCCCCAGACCCATCGATTTTGGTCAAAAATTAAAATTCCAAAAGTGCCCCTATTTCTGCTTTAAACTTTAGTTACCATCCCAAAATGTATAACTGATGTGACAGAAGTTGATTTCAGAGCATGATTTTCAAACAGGAACTTCAACCGTTTTTGTGCCGTATGAGAAATTCACTAAAGTCGGTCCCATCGATTTTGGCCAAAAATTAAAATTCTAAAAGTGTCCCAATTTCTGCATTAAACTTTAGTGACCATCCCAAAATGTATCACTGAGGTGACAGAAGTTGATTTCGTAGCATGATTTTCAAACAGGACCTTCAACCGTTTTTGTGGCGTATGAAAAACTCCCTAAGCCCTGGACCCATCGATTTTGGTCAAAAATGAAAATTCCAAAAGTGCCCCAATTTTTGCTTTTAACTTAAGTTACCATCCCAAAATGTATCACTGAGGTGACAGAAGTTGATTTCAGAGCATGATTTTCAAACAGGAACTTCAACTGTTTTTGTGGTGTATGAGAAATTCCCTAAAACCGAACCCATCAACTTTGGCCAAAAATGAAAATTCCAAAAGTGCCCCAATTTCTGCTTTAAATTTTAGTGACCAACCCAAAATGTATCACCACGACAGAAGTTGATTTCGGAGCATGATTTTCAAACAGGAACTTCAACCGTTTTTGTGGCAAATGAGAAATTCCCTAAGCCCCAGACCCATCGATATTGGTCAAAAATTAAAATTCCAAAAGTGCCCCTATTTCTGCTTTAAACTTTAGTTACCATCCCAAAATGTATCACTGAGGTGTTAGAAGTTGATTTCGGAGCATGATTTTCAAACAGGAACTTCAACCATTTTTGTGGCGTATGAGAAATTCCCTAAGCCCTGGACCAATCAATTTTGGTCAAAAATGAAAATTCCAAAAGTTCCTCAATTTCTGCTTTCAACTTTAGTTACCATCCCAAAATGTATCACTGAGGTGATAGAAGTTGATTTCGTAGCATGATTTTCAAACAGGAAATTCAACCGTTTTTGTGGCATACGAGAAATTCCCTAAGCCCCGGACCCATAGATTTTGGTCAAAAATGAAAATTCCAAAAGTGCCTCAATTTCTGCTTTCAACTTTAGTTACCATCCCAAAATGTATAACTGAGGTGACAGAAGTTGATTTCAGAGCATGATTTTCAAACAGGAAATTCAACCGTTTTTATGGCATATGAGTAATTCCCTAAGCCCCGGACCCATCGATTCTGGCCAAAAATGAAAATTCCAAAAGTGTTCCAATTTCTACATTAAACATTAGTGTCCATCCCAAAATGTATCACTGAGGTGAAAGAAGTTGATTTCGGAGCATGATTTTCAAACAGGAAATTCAACCGTTTTTATGGCATATGAGAAATTCCCTAAGGCCCGGACCCATCGATTTTGGTAAAAAATTAAAATTCCAAAAGTGCCCCAATTTCTGCTTTAAACTTTAGTGACCATCCCAAAATGTATCACTGAGGTGACAGAACTTGATTTCGGAACATGATTTTCAAACAGGAACTTCAACCGTTTTTGTGGCATGAGAAATTCCCTAATCCCCGAACCCATAGATTTTGGTCAAAAATGAAAATTCCAAAAGTGTCCCAATTTCTGCATTAAACATTAGTGACCATCCAAAAATGTATCACTGAGGTGACAGAAGTTGATTTCGGAGCATGATTTTCAAACATGAACTTCAACCGTTTTTGTAGCATATGATAAAATCACAAAACCCGGATGCATCAATTTTGGACAAAAATGAAAACTACAAAAGTGCTCAAATTTCTGCTTTAAACTTTAGTGACCATCCCAAAATGTATCACTGAGGTGACAGAAGTTGATTTCGGAGCATGATTTTCAAACAGGAACTTCAACCATTTTTTTGGCATATGAGAATTTCCCTAAGCCCCGGACCGGACCCATCGATTTTGGTCAAAAATGAAAATTCCAAAAGTGGCCAAATTTCTGCTTTAAACTTTAGTTACCATCCCAAAATGTATCACTGAGGTGACAGAAGTTGATTTCAGAGCATGATTTTCAAACAGGAAATTCAACCGTTTTTATGGCATATGAGTAATTCCCTAAGCCCCGGACCCATCGATTTTGGTCAAAAATGAAAATTCCAAAAGTGCCTCAATTTCTGCTTTAAACTTTAGTTACCATCCCAAAATGTATAACTGAGGTGACAGAAGTTGATTTCAGAGCATGATTTTCAAACAGGAACTTCAACCATTTTTGTGGCATATGAGAAGTTCACTAAAGTCGGTCCCATCGATTTTGGCCAAAAATGAAAATTCTAAAAGTGTCCCAATTTCTGCATTAAAATTTAGTGACCATCCCAAAATGTATCACTGAGGTGACAGAAGTTGATTTCGGAGCATGATTTTCAAACAGGAAATTCAAACGTTTTTATGGCATATGAGAAATTCCCTAAGCCCCGGACCCATCGATTTTGGTCAAAAATGAAAATTCCAAAAGTGCCCCAATTTCTGCTTTAAACTTTAGTTACCATCTAAAAATGTATCAGTGAGGTGATAGAAGTTGATTTCAGAGCATGATTTTTAAACAGAAACTTCAACCGTTTTTGTGGCATGAGAAATTCCCTAAGCCCCGGACCCATCGATTTTTGTCAAAAATGAAAATTCCAAAAGTGCCCCAATTTCTGTTTTAAACTTTAGTTACCATTCCAAAATGTATCACTGAGGTGATAGAAGTTGATTTCGGAGCATGATTTTCAAACAGGAACTTCAACCGTTTTTGTGGCAAATGAGAAATTCCCTAAGCCCCAGACCCATCGATTTTGGTCAAAAATTAAAATTCCAAAAGTGCCCCAATTTCTGCTTTAAACTTTAGTTACCATCCCAAAATGTATCACTGAGGTGATAGAAGTTGATTTCGGAGCATGATTTTCAAACAGGAACTTCAACCATTTTTGTGGCATCGGAGAAATTCCCTAAGCCCTGGACCAATCAATTTTGGTCAAAAATGAAAATTCCAAAAGTGCCCCAATTTCTGCTTTAAACTTTAGTTACCATCTAAAAATGTATCAGTGAGGTGATAGAAGTTGATTTCAGAGCATGATTTTTAAACAGAAACTTCAACCGTTTTTGTGGCATATGAGAAATTCCCTAAGCCCCGGACCCATCGATTTTGGTCAAAAATAAAAATTCCAAAAGTGCCCCAATTTCTGCTTTAAACTTTAGTTACCATCCCATAATGTATCACTGAGGTGACAGAAGTTGATTTTGGAGCATGATTTTCAAACAGGAACTTCAACTGTTTTTGTGGCTTTAGAAATTCCCTAAGCCCCGGACCCATCGATTTTGGTCAAAAATGAAAATTCCAAAAGTGCCCCAATTTCTGTTTTAAACTTTAGTTACCATTCCAAAATGTATCATTGAGGTGACAGAAGTTGATTTCGGAGCATGATTTTCAAACATGAACTTCAACCGTTTTTGTGGCATAAGAAATTCCCTAAACTCGGACGCATCAATTTTGGACAAAAATGAAAATTCCAAAAGTGCCCCAATATCTGCTTTAAACTTTGGTGACCATTCCAAAATGTATCACTGAGGTGACAGAAGTTTATTTCGGAGCATGATTTTCAAACAGGAACTTCAACCATTTATTTGGCATATGAGAAGTTCCCTAAGCCGCGGACCCATCAATTTTGGTCAAAAGCAAAAATTCCAAAAGTGCCCCAATTGTTGCTTTAAACTTTAGTTACCATCCCAAAATGTATCACTGAGGTGACAGAAGTTGATTTCGGAGCATGATTTTTCAAACAAGAACTTCAACCGTTTTTGTGGCGTATGAGAAATTCCCTAAGCCCCGGACCCATCGATTTTGGTCAAAAATGAAAATTCCAAAAGTGTCCCAATTTCTGCTTTAAACTTTAGTGAACATCCCAAAATGTATCACTGAGGTGACAGAAGTTGATTTTAGAGCATGATTTTCAAACAGGAACTTCAACCATTTTTGTGGCAAATGAGAAATTCCCTAAGCCCCGGACCCATCGATTTTGTTCAAAAATTAAAATTCCAAAAGTGCCCCAATTTCTGTTTTAAACTTTAGTTACCATCCCAAAATGTATCACTGAGGTGACAGAAGTTGATTTTGTAGCATGATTTTCAAACAGAAACTTCAACCGTTTTTGTGGCGTATGAGAAACTCCCTAAGCCCCGGACCCATCGATTTAGGTCAAAAATGAAAATTCCAAAAGTGCCCCAATTTTTACTTTTAACTTAAGTCACCATCCCAAAATGTATCACTGAGGTGACAGAAGTTGATTTCAGAGCATGATTTTCAAACAGGAACTTCAACCGTTTTTGTGGTGTATGAGAAATTCCCTAAACCCAAACCCATCGACTTTGGCCAAAAATGAAAATTCCAAAAGTGCCCCAATTTCTGCTTTAAACTTTAGTTACCATCCCAAAATGTATCACTGAGGTGACAGAAGTTGATTTCGTAGCATGATTTTCAAACAGGAAATTCAACCGTTTTTGTGGCATATGAGAAATTCCCTAAGCCCCGGACCCATCGATTTTGGTCAAAAATGAAAATTCCAAAAGTGCCTCAATTTCTGCTTTAAACTTTAGTTACCATCCCAAAATGTATAACTGAGGTGACAGAAGTTGATTTCAGAGCATGATTTTCAAACAGGAACTTCAACCATTTTTGTGGCATATGAGAAGTTCACTAAAGTCGGTCCCATCGATTTTGGCCAAAAATGAAAATTCTAAAAGTGTCCCAATTTCTGCATTAAAATTTAGTGACCATCCCAAAATGTATCACTGAGGTGACAGAAGTTGATTTCGGAGCATGATTTTCAAACAGGAAATTCAAACGTTTTTATGGCATATGAGAAATTCCCTAAGCCCCGGACCCATCGATTTTGGTCAAAAATGAAAATTCCAAAAGTGCCCCAATTTCTGCTTTAAACTTTAGTTACCATCTAAAAATGTATCAGTGAGGTGATAGAAGTTGATTTCAGAGCATGATTTTTAAACAGAAACTTCAACCGTTTTTGTGGCATGAGAAATTCCCTAAGCCCCGGACCCATCGATTTTTGTCAAAAATGAAAATTCCAAAAGTGCCCCAATTTCTGTTTTAAACTTTAGTTACCATTCCAAAATGTATCACTGAGGTGATAGAAGTTGATTTCGGAGCATGATTTTCAAACAGGAACTTCAACCGTTTTTGTGGCAAATGAGAAATTCCCTAAGCCCCAGACCCATCGATTTTGGTCAAAAATTAAAATTCCAAAAGTGCCCCAATTTCTGCTTTAAACTTTAGTTACCATCCCAAAATGTATCACTGAGGTGATAGAAGTTGATTTCGGAGCATGATTTTCAAACAGGAACTTCAACCATTTTTGTGGCATCGGAGAAATTCCCTAAGCCCTGGACCAATCAATTTTGGTCAAAAATGAAAATTCCAAAAGTGCCCCAATTTCTGCTTTAAACTTTAGTTACCATCTAAAAATGTATCAGTGAGGTGATAGAAGTTGATTTCAGAGCATGATTTTTAAACAGAAACTTCAACCGTTTTTGTGGCATATGAGAAATTCCCTAAGCCCCGGACCCATCGATTTTGGTCAAAAATAAAAATTCCAAAAGTGCCCCAATTTCTGCTTTAAACTTTAGTTACCATCCCATAATGTATCACTGAGGTGACAGAAGTTGATTTTGGAGCATGATTTTCAAACAGGAACTTCAACTGTTTTTGTGGCTTTAGAAATTCCCTAAGCCCCGGACCCATCGATTTTGGTCAAAAATGAAAATTCCAAAAGTGCCCCAATTTCTGTTTTAAACTTTAGTTACCATTCCAAAATGTATCATTGAGGTGACAGAAGTTGATTTCGGAGCATGATTTTCAAACATGAACTTCAACCGTTTTTGTGGCATAAGAAATTCCCTAAACTCGGACGCATCAATTTTGGACAAAAATGAAAATTCCAAAAGTGCCCCAATATCTGCTTTAAACTTTGGTGACCATTCCAAAATGTATCACTGAGGTGACAGAAGTTTATTTCGGAGCATGATTTTCAAACAGGAACTTCAACCATTTATTTGGCATATGAGAAGTTCCCTAAGCCGCGGACCCATCAATTTTGGTCAAAAGCAAAAATTCCAAAAGTGCCCCAATTGTTGCTTTAAACTTTAGTTACCATCCCAAAATGTATCACTGAGGTGACAGAAGTTGATTTCGGAGCATGATTTTTCAAACAAGAACTTCAACCGTTTTTGTGGCGTATGAGAAATTCCCTAAGCCCCGGACCCATCGATTTTGGTCAAAAATGAAAATTCCAAAAGTGTCCCAATTTCTGCTTTAAACTTTAGTGAACATCCCAAAATGTATCACTGAGGTGACAGAAGTTGATTTTAGAGCATGATTTTCAAACAGGAACTTCAACCATTTTTGTGGCAAATGAGAAATTCCCTAAGCCCCGGACCCATCGATTTTGTTCAAAAATTAAAATTCCAAAAGTGCCCCAATTTCTGTTTTAAACTTTAGTTACCATCCCAAAATGTATCACTGAGGTGACAGAAGTTGATTTTGTAGCATGATTTTCAAACAGAAACTTCAACCGTTTTTGTGGCGTATGAGAAACTCCCTAAGCCCCGGACCCATCGATTTAGGTCAAAAATGAAAATTCCAAAAGTGCCCCAATTTTTGCTTTTAACTTAAGTCACCATCCCAAAATGTATCACTGAGGTGACAGAAGTTGATTTCAGAGCATGATTTTCAAACAGGAACTTCAACCGTTTTTGTGGTGTATGAGAAATTCCCTAAACCCAAACCCATCGACTTTGGCCAAAAATGAAAATTCCAAAAGTGCCCCAATTTCTGCTTTAAACTTTAGTTACCATCCCAAAATGTATCACTGAGGTGACAGAAGTTGATTTCGTAGCATGATTTTCAAACAGGAAATTCAACCGTTTTTGTGGCATATGAGAAATTCCCTAAGCCCCGGACCCATCGATTTTGGTCAAAAATGAAAATTCCAAAAGTGCCTCAATTTCTGCTTTCAACTTTAGTTACCATCCCAAAATGTATAACTGAGGTGACAGAAGTTGATTTTAGAGCATGATTTTCAAACAGGAACTTCAACCGTTTTTGTGCCGTATGAGAAATTCACTAAAGTCGGTCCCATCGATTTTGGCCAAAAATTAAAATTCTAAAAGTGTCCCAATTTCTGCATTAAACTTTAGTGACCATCCCAAAATGTATCACTGAGGTGACAGAAGTTGATTTCAGAGCATGATTTTCAAACAGGAACTTCAACCATTTTTGTGGCAAATGAGAAATTCCCTAAGCCCCGGACCCATCGATTTTGTTCAAAAATTAAAATTCCAAAAGTGCCCCAATTTCTGCTTTAAACTTTAGTTACCATCCCAAATTGTATCACTGAGGTGACAGAAGTTGATTTTGTAGTATGATTTTCAAACAGGAACTTCAACCGTTTTTGTGGCAAATGAGAAATTCCCTAAGCCCCAGACCCATCGATTTTGGTCAAAAATTAAAATTCCAAAAGTGCCCCTATTTCTGCTTTAAACTTTAGTTACCATCCCAAAATGTATAACTGAGGTGACAGAAGTTGATTTCAGAGCATGATTTTCAAACAGGAACTTCAACCGTTTTTGTGGTGTATGAGAAATTCCCTAAAACCGAACCCATCAACTTTGGCCAAAAATGAAAATTCCAAAAGTGCCCCAATTTCTGCTTTAAATTTTAGTGACCATCCCAAAATGTATCACCACGACAGAAGTTGATTTCGGAGCATGATTTTCAAACAGGAACTTCAACCGTTTTTGTGGCTAATGAGAAATTCCCTAAGCCCCAGACCCATCGATTTTGGTCAAAAATTAAAATTCCAAAAGTGCCCCTATTTCTGCTTTAAACTTTAGTTACCATCCCAAAATGTATCACTGAGGTGATAGAAGTTGATTTCGGAGCATGATTTTCAAACAGGAACTTCAACCGTTTTTGTGGCAAATGAGAAATTCCCTAAGCCCCAGACCCATCGATTTTGGTCAAAAATTAAAATTCCAAAAGTGCCCCTATTTCTGCTTTAAACTTTAGTTACCATCCCAAAATGTATAACTGAGGTGACAGAAGTTGATTTCAGAGCATGATTTTCAAACAGGAACTTCAACCGTTTTTGTGCCGTATGAGAAATTCACTAAAGTCGGTCCCATCGATTTTGGCCAAAAATGAAAATTCTAAAAGTGTCCCAATTTCTGCATTAAACTTTAGTGACCATCCCAAAATGTATCACTGAGGTGACAGAAGTTGATTTCGGAGCATGATTTTCAAACAGGAAATTCAACCGTTATTATGGCATATGAGAAATTCCCTAAGCCCCGGACACATCAATTTTGGTCAAAAGCAAAAATTCCAAAAGTGCCCCAATTGTTGCTTTAAACTTTAGTTACCATCCCAAAATGTATCACTGAGGTGACAGAAGTTGATTTCGTAGCATGATTTTCAAACAGGAACTTCAACCGTTTTTGTGGCGTATGAAAAACTCCCTAAGCCCTGGACCCATCGATTTTGGTCAAAAATGAAAATTCAAAAAGTGCCCCAATTTTTGCTTTTAACTTAAGTTACCATCCCAAAATGTATCACTGAGGTGACAGAAGTTGATTTTAGAGCATGATTTTCAAACAGGAACTTCAACCGTTTTTGTGCCATATGAGAAATTCACTAAAGTCGGTCCCATCGATTTTGGCCAAAAATGAAAATTCTAAAAGTGTCCCAATTTCTGCATTAAACTTTAGTGACCATCCCAAAATGTATCACTGAGGTGACAGAAGTTCATTTCAGAGCATGATTTTCAAACAGGAACTTCAACCATTTTTGTGGCAAATGAGAAATTCCCTAAGCCCCGGACCCATCGATTTTGTTCAAAAATTAAAATTCCAAAAGTGCCCCAATTTCTGCTTTAAACTTTAGTTACCATCCCAAATTGTATCACTGAGGTGACAGAAGTTGATTTTGTAGCATGATTTTCAAACAGGAACTTCAACCATTTTTGTGGCGTATGAGAAACTCCCTAAGCCCCAGACCCATCGATTTTGGTCAAAAATGAAAATTCCAAAAGTGCCCAAATTTCTGTTTTAAACTTTAGTTACCATTCCAAAATGTATCACTGAGGTGACAGAAGTTGATTTCGGGGCATGATTTTCAAACATGAACTTCAACCGTCTTTGTGGCATAAGAAATTCCCTAAATTCAGACGCATCAATTTTGGCCAAAAATGAAAATTCCAAAAGTGCCCCAATATCAGCTTTAAACTTTAGTGACCATTCCAAAATGTATCACTGAGGTGACAGAAGTTGATTTCGGAGCATGATTTTCAAACAGGAAATTCAACCGTTTTTGTGCCATATGAGAAATTCACTAAGCCCCGGACCCATCAATTTTGGTCAAAAGCAAAAATTCCAAAAGTGCCCCAATTGTTGCTTTAAACTTTAGTTACCATCCCAAAATGTATCACTGAGGTGACAGAAGTTGATTTCGTAGCATGATTTTTCAAACAAGAACTTCAACCGTTTTTGTGGCGTATGAGAAATTCCCTAAGCCCCGGAGCCATCGATTTTGGCCAAAAATGAAAATTCCAAAAGTGCCCCAATTTCTGCTTTAAACTTTAGTTACCATCCCAAAATGTATCACTGAGGTGACAGAAGTTGATTTCGGAGCATGATTTTCAAACAGGAACTTCAGCAGTTTTTGTGGCATGAGAAATTCCCTAAGCCCCGAACCTATCGATTTTGGTCAAAAATGAAAATTCCAAAAGTGCCCCAATTTCTGCTTTAAATTTTAGTGACCAACCCAAAATGTATCACCACGACAGAAGTTGATTTCGGAGCATGATTTTCAAACTGGAACTTCAACCGTTTTTGTGGCTAATGAGAAATTCCCTAAGCCCCAGACCCATCGATTTTGGTCAAAAATTAAAATTCCAAAAGTGCCCCTATTTCTGCTTTAAACTTTAGTTACCATCCCAAAATGTATCACTGAGGTGATAGAAGTTGATTTCGGAGCATGATTTTCAAACAGGAACTTCAACCGTTTTTGTGGCAAATGAGAAATTCCCTAAGCCCCAGACCCATCGATTTTGGTCAAAAATTAAAATTCCAAAAGTGCCCCTATTTCTGCTTTAAACTTTAGTTACCATCCCAAAATGTATAACTGAGGTGACAGAAGTTGATTTCAGAGCATGATTTTCAAACAGGAACTTCAACCGTTTTTGTGCCGTATGAGAAATTCACTAAAGTCGGTCCCATCGATTTTGGCCAAAAATTAAAATTCTAAAAGTGTCCCAATTTCTGCATTAAACTTCAGTGACCATCCCAAAATGTATCACTGAGGTGACAGAAGTTGATTTCGTAGCATGATTTTCAAACAGGACCTTCAACCGTTTTTGTGGCGTATGAAAAACTCCCTAAGCCCTGGACCCATCGATTTTGGTCAAAAATGAAAATTCCAAAAGTGCCCCAATTTTTGCTTTTAACTTAAGTTACCATCCCAAAATGTATCACTGAGGTGACAGAAGTTGATTTCAGAGCATGATTTTCAAACAGGAACTTCAACAGTTTTTTTGGTGTATGAGAAATTCCCTAAAACCGAACCCATCAACTTTGGCCAAAAATTAAAATTCCAAAAGTGCCCCAATTTCTGCTTTAAACTTTAGTTACCATCTAAAAATGTATCAGTGAGGTGATAGAAGTTGATTTCAGAGCATGATTTTTAAACAGAAACTTCAACCGTTTTTGTGGCATGAGAAATTCCCTAAGCCCCGGACCCATCGATTTTTGTCAAAAATGAAAATTCCAAAAGTGCCCCAATTTCTGTTTTAAACTTTAGTTACCATTCCAAAATGTATCACTGAGGTGATAGAAGTTGATTTCGGAGCATGATTTTCAAACAGGAACTTCAACCGTTTTTGTGGCAAATGAGAAATTCCCTAAGCCCCAGACCCATCGATTTTGGTCAAAAATTAAAATTCCAAAAGTGCCCCAATTTCTGCTTTAAACTTTAGTTACCATCCCAAAATGTATCACTGAGGTGATAGAAGTTGATTTCGGAGCATGATTTTCAAACAGGAACGTCAACCATTTTTGTGGCATCTGAGAAATTCCCTAAGCCCTGGACCAATCAATTTTGGTCAAAAATGAAAATTCCAAAAGTGCCCCAATTTCTGCTTTAAACTTTAGTTACCATCTAAAAATGTATCAGTGAGGTGATAGAAGTTGATTTCAGAGCATGATTTTTAAACAGAAACTTCAACCGTTTTTGTGGCATATGAGAAATTTCCTAAGCCCCGGACCCATCGATTTTGGTCAAAAATAAAAATTCCAAAAGTGCCCCAATTTCTGCTTTTAACTTTAGTTACCATCCCATAATGTATCACTGAGGTGACAGAAGTTGATTTTGGAGCATGATTTTCAAACAGGAACTTCAACCATTTTTGTGGCTTTAGAAATTCCCTAAGCCCCGGACCCATCGATTTTGGTCAAAAATGAAAATTCCAAAAGTGCCCCAATTTCTGTTTTAAACTTTAGTTACCATTCCACAATGTATCATTGAGGTGACAGAAGTTGATTTCGGAGCATGATTTTCAAACATGAACTTCAACCGTTTTTGTGGCATAAGAAATTCCCTAAACTCGGACGCATCAATTTTGGACAAAAATGAAAATTCCAAAAGTGCCCCAATATCTGCTTTAAACTTTGGTGACCATTCCAAAATGTATCACTGAGGTGACAGAAGTTTATTTCGGAGCATGATTTTCAAACAGGAACTTCAACCATTTATTTGGCATATGAGAAGTTCCCTAAGCCGCGGACCCATCAATTTTGGTCAAAAGCAAAAATTCCAAAAGTGCCCCAATTGTTGCTTTAAACTTTAGTTACCATCCCAAAATGTATCACTGAGGTGACAGAAGTTGATTTCGTAGCATGATTTTTCAAACAAGAACTTCAACCGTTTTGTGGCGTATGAGAAATTCCCTAAGCCCCGGACCCATCGATTTTGGTCAAAAATGAAAATTCCAAAAGTGCCCCAATTTCTGCTTTAAACTTTAGTGAACATCCCAAAATGTATCACTGAGGTGACAGAAGTTGATTTTAGAGCATGATTTTCAAACAGGAACTTCAACCGTTTTTGTGGCAAATGAGAAATTCCCTAAGCCCCGGACCCATCGATTTTGTTCAAAAATTAAAATTCCAAAAGTGCCCCAATTTCTGTTTTAAACTTTAGTTACCATCCCAAAATGTATCACTGAGGTGACAGAAGTTGATTTTGTAGCATGATTTTCAAACAGAAACTTCAACCGTTTTTGTGGCGTATGAGAAACTCCCTAAGCCCCGGACCCATCGATTTTGGTCAAAAATGAAAATTCCAAAAGTGCCCCAATTTTTGCTTTTAACTTAAGTCACCATCCCAAAATGTATCACTGAGGTGACAGAAGTTGATTTCAGAGCATGATTTTCAAACAGGAACTTCAACCGTTTTTGTGGTGTATGAGAAATTCCCTAAACCCAAACCCATCGACTTTGGCAAAAAATGAAAATTCCAAAAGTGCCCCAATTTCTGCTTTAAACTTTAGTTACCATCCCAAAATGTATCACTGAGGTGACAGAAGTTGATTTCGTAGCATGATTTTCAAACAGGAAATTCAACCGTTTTTGTGGCATATGAGAAATTCCCTAAGCCCCGGACCCATCGATTTTGGTCAAAAATGAAAATTCCAAAAGTGCCTCAATTTCTGCTTTCAACTTTAGTTACCATCCCAAAATGTATAACTGAGGTGACAGAAGTTGATTTTAGAGCATGATTTTCAAACAGGAACTTCAACCGTTTTTGTGCCGTATGAGAAATTCACTAAAGTCGGTCCCATCGATTTTGGCCAAAAATTAAAATTCTAAAAGTGTCCCAATTTCTGCATTAAACTTTAGTGACCGTCCCAAAATGTATCACTGAGGTGACAGAAGTTGATTTCAGAGCATGATTTTCAAACAGGAACTTCAACCATTTTTGTGGCAAATGAGAAATTCCCTAAGCCCCGGACCCATCGATTTTGTTCAAAAATTAAAATTCCAAAAGTGCCCCAATTTCTGCTTTAAACTTTAGTTACCATCCCAAATTGTATCACTGAGGTGACAGAAGTTGATTTTGTAGCATGATTTTCAAACAGGAACTTCAACCGTTTTTGTGGCAAATGAGAAATTCCCTAAGCCCCAGACCCATCGATTTTGGTCAAAAATTAAAATTCCAAAAGTGCCCCTATTTCTGCTTTAAACTTTAGTTACCATCCCAAAATGTATAACTGAGGTGACAGAAGTTGATTTCAGAGCATGATTTTCAAACAGGAACTTCAACCGTTTTTGTGCCGTATGAGAAATTCACTAAAGTCGGTCCCATCGATTTTGGCCAAAAATGAAAATTCTAAAAGTGTCCCAATTTCTGCATTAAACTTTAGTGACCATCCCAAAATGTATCACTGAGGTGACAGAAGTTGATTTCGGAGCATGATTTTCAAACAGGAAATTCAACCGTTATTATGGCATATGAGAAATTCCCTAAGCCCCGGACCCATCAATTTTGGTCAAAAGCAAAAATTCCAAAAGTGCCCCAATTGTTGCTTTAAACTTTAGTTACCATCCCAAAATGTATCACTGAGGTGACAGAAGTTGATTTCGTAGCATGATTTTCAAACAGGAACTTCAACCGTTTTTGTGGCGTATGAAAAACTCCCTAAGCCCTGGACCCATCGATTTTGGTCAAAAATGAAAATTCCAAAAGTGCCCCAATTTTTGCTTTTAACTTAAGTTACCATCCCAAAATGTATCACTGAGGTGACAGAAGTTGATTTTAGAGCATGATTTTCAAACAGGAACTTCAACCGTTTTTGTGCCGTATGAGAAATTCACTAAAGTCGGTCCCATCGATTTTGGCCAAAAATGAAAATTCTAAAAGTGTCCCAATTTCTGCATTAAACTTTAGTGACCATCCCAAAATGTATCACTGAGGTGACAGAAGTTCATTTCAGAGCATGATTTTCAAACAGGAACTTCAACCATTTTTGTGGCAAATGAGAAATTCCCTAAGCCCCGGACCCATCGATTTTGTTCAAAAATTAAAATTCCAAAAGTGCCCCAATTTCTGCTTTAAACTTTAGTTACCATCCCAAATTGTATCACTGAGGTGACAGAAGTTGATTTTGTAGCATGATTTTCAAACAGGAACTTCAACCATTTTTGTGGCGTATGAGAAACTCCCTAAGCCCCAGACCCATCGATTTTGGTCAAAAATGAAAATTCCAAAAGTGCCCAAATTTCTGCTTTAAACTTTAGTGACCATTCCAAAATGTATCACTGAGGTGACAGAAGTTGATTTCGGAGCATGATTTTCAAACAGGAAATTCAACCGTTTTTGTGGCATATGAGAAATTCCCTAAGCCCCGGACCCATCGATTTTGGTCAAAAATGAAAATTCCAAAAGTGCCTCAATTTCTGCTTTCAACTTTAGTTACCATCCCAAAATGTATCACTGAGGTGACAGAAGTTGATTTTAGAGCATGATTTTCAAACAGGAACTTCAACCGTTTTTGTGCCGTATGAGAAATTCACTAAAGTCGGTCCCATCGATTTTGGCCAAAAATTAAAATTCTAAAAGTGTCCCAATTTCTGCATTAAACTTTAGTGACCATCCCAAAATGTATCACTGAGGTGACAGAAGTTGATTTCAGAGCATGATTTTCAAACAGGAACTTCAACCGTTTTTATGGCATGAGAAATTCCCTAAGCCCCGGACCCATCAATTTTGGTCAAAAGCAAAAATTCCAAAAGTGCAGCAATTGTTGCTTTAAACTTTAGTTACCATCCTAAAATGTATCACTGAGGTGACAGAAGTTGATTTCAGAGCATGATTTTCAAACAGGAACTTCAACAGTTTTTGTGGTGTATGAGAAATTCCCTAAAACCGAACCCATCAACTTTGGCCAAAAATGAAAATTCCAAAAGTGCCCCAATTTCTGCTTTAAATTTTAGTGACCAACCCAAAATGTATCACCACGACAGAAGTTGATTTCGGAGCATGATTTTCAAACTGGAACTTCAACCGTTTTTGTGGCAAATGAGAAATTCCCTAAGCCCCAGACCCATCGATTTTGGTCAAAAATTAAAATTCCAAAAGTGCCCCTATTTCTGCTTTAAACTTTAGTTACCATCCCAAAATGTATCACTGAGGTGATAGAAGTTGATTTCGGAGCATGATTTTCAAACAGGAACTTCAACCGTTTTTGTGGCAAATGAGAAATTCCCTAAGCCCCAGACCCATCGATTTTGGTCAAAAATTAAAATTCCAAAAGTGCCCCTATTTCTGCTTTAAACTTTAGTTACCATCCCAAAATGTATAACTGAGGTGACAGAAGTTGATTTCAGAGCATGATTTTCAAACAGGAACTTCAACCGTTTTTGTGCCGTATGAGAAATTCACTAAAGTCGGTCCCATCGATTTTGGCCAAAAATTAAAATTCTAAAAGTGTCCCAATTTCTGCATTAAACTTTAGTGACCATCCCAAAATGTATCACTGAGGTGACAGAAGTTGATTTCGTAGCATGATTTTCAAACAGGACCTTCAACCGTTTTTGTGGCGTATGAAAAACTCCCTAAGCCCTGGACCCATCGATTTTGGTCAAAAATGAAAATTCCAAAAGTGCCCCAATTTTTGCTTTTAACTTAAGTTACCATCCCAAAATGTATCACTGAGGTGACAGAAGTTGATTTCAGAGCATGATTTTCAAACAGGAACTTCAACTGTTTTTGTGGTGTATGAGAAATTCCCTAAAACCGAACCCATCAACTTTGGCCAAAAATGAAAATTCCAAAAGTGCCCCAATTTCTGCTTTAAATTTTAGTGACCAACCCAAAATGTATCACCACGACAGAAGTTGATTTCGGAGCATGATTTTCAAACAGGAACTTCAACCGTTTTTGTGGCAAATGAGAAATTCCCTAAGCCCCAGACCCATCGATATTGGTCAAAAATTAAAATTCCAAAAGTGCCCCTATTTCTGCTTTAAACTTTAGTTACCATCCCAAAATGTATCACTGAGGTGATAGAAGTTGATTTCGGAGCATGATTTTCAAACAGGAACTTCAACCATTTTTGTGGCGTATGAGAAATTCCCTAAGCCCTGGACCAATCAATTTTGGTCAAAAATGAAAATTCCAAAAATTCCTCAATTTCTGCTTTCAACTTTAGTTACCATCCCAAAATGTATCACTGAGGTGATAGAAGTTGATTTCGTAGCATGATTTTCAAACAGGAACTTCAACCGTTTTTGTGGCATGAGAAATTCCCTAATCCCCGAACCCATAGATTTTGGTCAAAAATGAAAATTCCAAAAGTGTCCCAATTTCTGCATTAAACATTAGTGACCATCCCAAAATGTATCACTGAGGTGACAGAAGTTGATTTCGGAGCATGATTTTCAAACATGAACTTCAACCGTTTTTGTGGCATGAGAAATTCCCTAAGCCTCGGACCCATAGATTTTGGTCAAAAATGATAATTCCAAAAGTGCCCCAATTTCTGCTTTAAACTTTAGTGACCATCCCAAAATGTATCACTGAGGTGACAGAAGTTGATTTCGGAGCATGATTTTCAAACATGAACTTCAACCGTTTTTGTAGCATATGATAAAATCACAAAACCCGGATGCATCGATTTTGGACAAAAATGAAAACTACAAAAGTGCTCAAATTTCTGCTTTAAACTTTAGTGACCATCCCAAAATGTATCACTGAGGTGACAGAAGTTGATTTCGGAGCATGATTTTCAAACAGGAACTTCAACCATTTTTTTGGCATATGAGAATTTCCCTAAGCCCCGGACCGGACCCATCGATTTTGGTCAAAAATGAAAATTCCAAAAGTGGCCAAATTTCTGCTTTAAACTTTAGTTACCATCCCAAAATGTATCACTGAGGTGACAGAAGTTGATTTCAGAGCATGATTTTCAAACAGGAAATTCAACCGTTTTTATTGCATATGAGTAATTCCCTAAGCCCCGGACCCATCGATTTTGGTCAAAAATGAAAATTCCAAAAGTGCCTCAATTTCTGCTTTAAACTTTAGTTACCATCCCAAAATGTATAACTGAGGTGACAGAAGTTGATTTCAGAGCATGATTTTCAAACAGGAACTTCAACCATTTTTGTGGAATATGAGAAGTTCACTAAAGTCGGTCCCATCGATTTTGGCCAAAAATGAAAATTCTAAAAGTGTCCAATTTCTGCATTAAAATTTAGTGACCATCCCAAAATGTATCACTGAGGTGACAGAAGTTGATTTCGGAGCATGATTTTCAAACAGGAAATTCAAACGTTTTTATGGCATATGAGAAATTCCCTAAGCCCCGGACCCATCGATTTTGGCCAAAAATTAAAATTCTAAAAGTGTCCCAATTTCTGCATTAAACTTTAGTGACCATCCCATAATGTATCACTGAGGTGACAGAAGTTGATTTCAGAGCATGATTTTCAAACAGGAACTTCAACCATTTTTGTGGCAAATGAGAAATTCCCTAAGCCCCGGACCCATCGATTTTGTTCAAAAATTAAAATTCCAAAAGTGACCCAATTTCTGCTTTAAACTTTAGTTACCATCCCAAATTGTATCACTGAGGTGACAGAAGTTGATTTTGTAGCATGATTTTCAAACAGGAACTTCAACCGTTTTTGTGGCAAATGAGAAATTCCCTAAGCCCCAGACCCATCGATTTTGGTCAAAAATTAAAATTTCAAAAGTGCCCCTATTTCTGCTTTAAACTTTAGTTACCATCCCAAAATGTATAACTGAGGTGACAGAAGTTGATTTCAGAGCATGATTTTCAAACAGGAACTTCAACCGTTTTTGTGGAGTATGAGAAATTCCCTAAAACCGAACCCATCAACTTTGGCCAAAAATGAAAATTCCAAAAGTGCCCCAATTTCTGCTTTAAATTTTAGTGACCATCCCAAAATGTATCACCACGACAGAAGTTGATTTCGGAGCATGATTTTCAAACAGGAACTTCAACCGTTTTTGTGGCTAATGAGAAATTCCCTAAGCCCCAGACCCATCGATTTTGGTCAAAAATTAAAATTCCAAAAGTGCCCCTATTTCTGCTTTAAACTTTAGTTACCATCCCAAAATGTATCACTGAGGTGATAGAAGTTGATTTCGGGGCATGATTTTCAAACAGGAACTTCAACCGTTTTTGTGGCAAATGAGAAATTCCCTAAGCCCCAGACCCATCGATTTTGGTCAAAAATTAAAATTCCAAAAGTGCCCCTATTTCTGCTTTAAACTTTAGTTACCATCCCAAAATGTATAACTGAGGTGACAGAAGTTGATTTCAGAGCATGATTTTCAAACAGGAACTTCAACCGTTTTTGTGCCGTATGAGAAATTCACTAAAGTCGGTCCCATCGATTTTGGCCAAAAATGAAAATTCTAAAAGTGTCCCAATTTCTGCATTAAACTTTAGTGACCATCCCAAAATGTATCACTGAGGTGACAGAAGTTGATTTCGGAGCATGATTTTCAAACAGGAAATTCAACCGTTATTATGGCATATGAGAAATTCCCTAAGCCCCGGACCCATCAATTTTGGTCAAAAGCAAAAATTCCAAAAGTGCCCCAATTGTTGCTTTAAACTTTAGTTACCATCCCAAAATGTATCACTGAGGTGACAGAAGTTGATTTCGTAGCATGATTTTCAAACAGGAACTTCAACCGTTTTTGTGGCGTATGAAAAACTCCCTAAGCCCTGGACCCATCGATTTTGGTCAAAAATGAAAATTCCAAAAGTGCCGAAATTTTTGCTTTTAACTTAAGTTACCATCCCAAAATGTATCACTGAGGTGACAGAAGTTGATTTTAGAGCATGATTTTCAAACAGGAACTTCAACCGTTTTTGTGCCGTATGAGAAATTCACTAAAGTCGGTCCCATCGATTTTGGCCAAAAATTAAAATTCTAAAAGTGTCCCAATTTCTGCATTAAACTTTAGTGACCATCCCAAAATGTATCACTGAGGTGACAGAAGTTGATTTCGTAGCATGATTTTCAAACAGGACCTTCAACCGTTTTTGTGGCGTATGAAAAACTCCCTAAGCCCTGGACCCATCGATTTTGGTCAAAAATGAAAATTCCAAAAGTGCCCCAATTTTTGCTTTTAACTTAAGTTACCATCCCAAAATGTATCACTGAGGTGACAGAAGTTGATTTCAGAGCATGATTTTCAAACAGGAACTTCAACTGTTTTTGTGGTGTATGAGAAATTCCCTAAAACCGAACCCATCAACTTTGTCCAAAAATGAAAATTCCAAAAGTGCCCCAATTTCTGCTTTAAATTTTAGTGACCAACCCAAAATGTATCACCACGACAGAAGTTGATTTCGGAGCATGATTTTCAAACAGGAACTTCAACCGTTTTTGTGGCAAATGAGAAATTCCCTAAGCCCCAGACCCATCGATATTGGTCAAAAATTAAAATTCCAAAAGTGCCCCTATTTCTGCTTTAAACTTTAGTTACCATCCCAAAATGTATCACTGAGGTGATAGAAGTTGATTTCGGAGCATGATTTTCAAACAGGAACTTCAACCATTTTTGTGGCGTATGAGAAATTCCCTAAGCCCTGGACCAATCAATTTTGGTCAAAAATGAAAATTCCAAAAGTTCCTCAATTTCTGCTTTCAACTTTAGTTACCATCCCAAAATGTATCACTGAGGTGATAGAAGTTGATTTCGTAGCATGATTTTCAAACAGGAAATTCAACCGTTTTTGTGGCATACGAGAAATTCCCTAAGCCCCGGACCCATAGATTTTGGTCAAAAATGAAAATTCCAAAAGTGCCTCAATTTCTGCTTTCAACTTTAGTTACCATCCCAAAATGTATAACTGAGGTGACAGAAGTTGATTTCAGAGCATGATTTTCAAACAGGAAATTCAACCGTTTTTATGGCATATGAGTAATTCCCTAAGCCCCGGACCCATCGATTCTGGCCAAAAATGAAAATTCCAAAAGTGTTCCAATTTCTGCATTAAACATTAGTGTCCATCCCAAAATGTATCACTGAGGTGAAAGAAGTTGATTTCGGAGCATGATTTTCAAACAGGAAATTCAACCGTTTTTATGGCATATGAGAAATTCCCTAAGGCCCGGACCCATCGATTTTGGTCAAAAATTAAAATTCCAAAAGTGCCCCAATTTCTGCTTTAAACTTTAGTGACCATCCCAAAATGTATCACTGAGGTGACAGAACTTGATTTCGGAACATGATTTTCAAACAGGAACTTCAACCGTTTTTGTGGCATGAGAAATTCCCTAATCCCCGAACCCATAGATTTTGGTCAAAAATGAAAATTCCAAAAGTGTCCCAATTTCTGCATTAAACATTAGTGACCATCCCAAAATGTATCACTGAGGTGACAGAAGTTGATTTCGGAGCATGATTTTCAAACATGAACTTCAACCGTTTTTGTAGCATATGATAAAATCACAAAACCAGGATGCATCGATTTTGGACAAAAATGAAAACGACAAAAGTGCTCAAATTTCTGCTTTAAACTTTAGTGACCATCCCAAAATGTATCACTGAGGTGACAGAAGTTGATTTCGGAGCATGATTTTCAAACAGGAACTTCAACCATTTTTTTGGCATATGAGAATTTCCCTAAGCCCCGGACCCATCGATTTTGGTCAAAAATGAAAATTCCAAAAGTGGCCAAATTTCTGCTTTAAACTTTAGTTACCATCCCAAAATGTATCACTGAGGTGACAGAAGTTGATTTCAGAGCATGATTTTCAAACAGGAAATTCAACCGTTTTTATGGCATATGAGTAATTCCCTAAGCCCCGGACCCATCGATTTTGGTCAAAAATGAAAATTCCAAAAGTGCCTCAATTTCTGCTTTAAACTTTAGTTACCATCCCAAAATGTATAACTGAGGTGACAGAAGTTGATTTCAGAGCATGATTTTCAAACAGGAACTTCAACCATTTTTGTGGCATATGAGAAGTTCACTAAAGTCGGTCCCATCGATTTTGGCCAAAAATGAAAATTCTAAAAGTGTCCCAATTTCTGCATTAAAATTTAGTGACCATCCCAAAATGTATCACTGAGGTGACAGAAGTTGATTTCGGATCATGATTTTCAAACAGGAAATTCAAACGTTTTTATGGCATATGAGAAATTCCCTAAGCCCCGGACCCATCGATTTTGGTCAAAAATGAAAATTCCAAAAGTGCCCCAATTTCTGCTTTAAACTTTAGTTACCATCTAAAAATGTATCAGTGAGGTGATAGAAGTTGATTTCAGAGCATGATTTTTAAACAGAAACTTCAACCGTTTTTGTGGCATGAGAAATTCCCTAAGCCCCGGACCCATCGATTTTTGTCAAAAATGAAAATTCCAAAAGTGCCCCAATTTCTGTTTTAAACTTTAGTTACCATTCCAAAATGTATCACTGAGGTGATAGAAGTTGATTTCGGAGCATGATTTTCAAACAGGAACTTCAACCGTTTTTGTGGCAAATGAGAAATTCCCTAAGCCCCAGACCCATCGATTTTGGTCAAAAATTAAAATTCCAAAAGTGCCCCAATTTCTGCTTTAAACTTTAGTTACCATCCCAAAATGTATCACTGAGGTGATAGAAGTTGATTTCGGAGCATGATTTTCAAACAGGAACTTCAACAATTTTTGTGGCATCTGAGAAATTCCCTAAGCCCTGGACCAATCAATTTTGGTCAAAAATGAAAATTCCAAAAGTGCCCCAATTTCTGCTTTAAACTTTAGTTACCATCTAAAAATGTATCAGTGAGGTGATAGAAGTTGATTTCAGAGCATGATTTTTAAACAGAAACTTCAACCGTTTTTGTGGCATATGAGAAATTCCCTAAGCCCCGGACCCATCGATTTTGGTCAAAAATAAAAATTCCAAAAGTGCCCCAATTTCTGCTTTTAACTTTAGTTACCATCCCATAATGTATCACTGAGGTGACAGAAGTTGATTTTGGAGCATGATTTTCAAACAGGAACTTAAACTGTTTTTGTGGCTTTAGAAATTCCCTAAGCCCCGGACCCATCGATTTTGGTCAAAAATGAAAATTCCAAAAGTGCCCCAATTTCTGTTTTAAACTTTAGTTACCATTCCAAAATGTATCATTGAGGTGACAGAAGTTGATTTCGGAGCATGATTTTCAAACATGAACTTCAACCGTTTTTGTGGCATAAGAAATTCCCTAAACTCGGACGCATCAATTTTGGACAAAAATGAAAATTCCAAAAGTGCCCCAATATCTGCTTTAAACTTTGGTGACCATTCCAAAATGTATCACTGAGGTGACAGAAGTTTATTTCGGAGCATGATTTTCAAACAGGAACTTCAACCATTTATTTGGCATATGAGAAGTTCCCTAAGCCGCGGACCCATCAATTTTGGTCAAAAGCAAAAATTCCAAAAGTGCCCCAATTGTTGCTTTAAACTTTAGTTACCATCCCAAAATGTATCACTGAGGTGACAGAAGTTGATTTCGGAGCATGATTTTTCAAACAAGAACTTCAACCGTTTTTGTGGCGTATGAGAAATTCCCTAAGCCCCGGACCCATCGATTTTGGTCAAAAATGATAATTCCAAAAGTGCCCCAATTTCTGCTTTAAACTTTAGTGAACATCCCAAAATGTATCACTGAGGTGACAGAAGTTGATTTTAGAGCATGATTTTCAAACAGGAACTTCAACCATTTTTGTGGCAAATGAGAAATTCCCTAAGCCCCGGACCCATCGATTTTGTTCAAAAATTAAAATTCCAAAAGTGCCCCAATTTCTGTTTTAAACTTTAGTTACCATCCCAAAATGTATCACTGAGGTGACAGAAGTTGATTTTGTAGCATGATTTTCAAACAGAAACTTCAACCGTTTTTGTGGCGTATGAGAAACTCCCTAAGCCCCGGACCCATCGATTTTGGTCAAAAATGAAAATTCCAAAAGTGCCCCAATTTTTGCTTTTAACTTAAGTCACCATCCCAAAATGTATCACTGAGGTGACAGAAGTTGATTTCAGAGCATGATTTTCAAACAGGAACTTCAACCGTTTTTGTGGTGTATGAGAAATTCCCTAAACCCAAACCCATCGACTTTGGCCAAAAATGAAAATTCCAAAAGTGCCCCAATTTCTGCTTTAAACTTTAGTTACCATCCCAAAATGTATCACTGAGGTGACAGAAGTTGATTTCGTAGCATGATTTTCAAACAGGAAATTCAACCGTTTTTGTGGCATATGAGAAATTCCCTAAGCCCCGGACCCATCGATTTTGGTCAAAAATGAAAATTCCAAAAGTGCCTCAATTTCTGCTTTCAACTTTAGTTACCATCCCAAAATGTATAACTGAGGTGACAGAAGTTGATTTTAGAGCATGATTTTCAAACAGGAACTTCAACCGTTTTTGTGCCGTATGAGAAATTCACTAAAGTCGGTCCCATCGATTTTGGCCAAAAATTAAAATTCTAAAAGTGTCCCAATTTCTGCATTAAACTTTAGTGACCATCCCAAAATGTATCACTGAGGTGACAGAAGTTGATTTCAGAGCATGATTTTCAAACAGGAACTTCAACCATTTTTGTGGCAAATGAGAAATTCCCTAAGCCCCGGACCCATCGATTTTGTTCAAAAATTAAAATTCCAAAAGTGCCCCAATTTTTGCTTTTAACTTAAGTTACCATCCCAAAATGTATCACTGAGGTGACAGAAGTTGATTTCAGAGCATGATTTTCAAACAGGAACTTCAACTGTTTTTGTGGTGTATGAGAAATTCCCTAAAACCGAACCCATCAACTTTGGCCAAAAATGAAAATTCCAAAAGTGCCCCAATTTCTGCTTTAAATTTTAGTGACCAACCCAAAATGTATCACCACGACAGAAGTTGATTTCGGAGCATGATTTTCAAACAGGAACTTCAACCGTTTTTGTGGCAAATGAGAAATTCCCTAAGCCCCAGACCCATCGATATTGGTCAAAAATTAAAATTCCAAAAGTGCCCCTATTTCTGCTTTAAACTTTAGTTACCATCCCAAAATGTATCACTGAGGTGATAGAAGTTGATTTCGGAGCATGATTTTCAAACAGGAACTTCAACCATTTTTGTGGCGTATGAGAAATTCCCTAAGCCCTGGACCAATCAATTTTGGTCAAAAATGAAAATTCCAAAAGTGCCTCAATTTCTGCTTTCAACTTTAGTTACCATCCCAAAATGTATAACTGAGGTGACAGAAGTTGATTTCAGAGCATGATTTTCAAACAGGAAATTCAACCGTTTTTATGGCATATGAGTAATTCCCTAAGCCCCGGACCCATCGATTCTGGCCAAAAATGAAAATTCCAAAAGTGTTCCAATTTCTGCATTAAACATTAGTGTCCATCCCAAAATGTATCACTGAGGTGAAAGAAGTTGATTTCGGAGCATGATTTTCAAACAGGAAATTCAACCGTTTTTATGGCATATGAGAAATTCCCTAAGGCCCGGACCCATCGATTTTGGTCAAAAATTAAAATTCCAAAAGTGCCCCAATTTCTGCTTTAAACTTTAGTGACCATCCCAAAATGTATCACTGAGGTGACAGAACTTGATTTCGGAACATGATTTTCAAACAGGAACTTCAACCGTTTTTGTGGCATGAGAAATTCCCTAATCCCCGAACCCATAGATTTTGGTCAAAAATGAAAATTCCAAAAGTGTCCCAATTTCTGCATTAAACATTAGTGACCATCCCAAAATGTATCACTGAGGTGACAGAAGTTGATTTCGGAGCATGATTTTCAAACATGAACTTCAACCGTTTTTGTAGCATATGATAAAATCACAAAACCAGGATGCATCGATTTTGGACAAAAATGAAAACTACAAAAGTGCTCAAATTTCTGCTTTAAACTTTAGTGACCATCCCAAAATGTATCACTGAGGTGACAGAAGTTGATTTCGGAGCATGATTTTCAAACAGGAACTTCAACCATTTTTTTGGCATATGAGAATTTCCCTAAGCCCCGGACCCATCGATTTTGGTCAAAAATGAAAATTCCAAAAGTGGCCAAATTTCTGCTTTAAACTTTAGTTACCATCCCAAAATGTATCACTGAGGTGACAGAAGTTGATTTCAGAGCATGATTTTCAAACAGGAAATTCAACCGTTTTTATGGCATATGAGTAATTCCCTAAGCCCCGGACCCATCGATTTTGGTCAAAAATGAAAATTCCAAAAGTGCCTCAATTTCTGCTTTAAACTTTAGTTACCATCCCAAAATGTATAACTGAGGTGACAGAAGTTGATTTCAGAGCATGATTTTCAAACAGGAACTTCAACCATTTTTGTGGCATATGAGAAGTTCACTAAAGTCGGTCCCATCGATTTTGGCCAAAAATGAAAATTCTAAAAGTGTCCCAATTTCTGCATTAAAATTTAGTGACCATCCCAAAATGTATCACTGAGGTGACAGAAGTTGATTTCGGATCATGATTTTCAAACAGGAAATTCAAACGTTTTTATGGCATATGAGAAATTCCCTAAGCCCCGGACCCATCGATTTTGGTCAAAAATGAAAATTCCAAAAGTGCCCCAATTTCTGCTTTAAACTTTAGTTACCATCTAAAAATGTATCAGTGAGGTGATAGAAGTTGATTTCAGAGCATGATTTTTAAACAGAAACTTCAACCGTTTTTGTGGCATGAGAAATTCCCTAAGCCCCGGACCCATCGATTTTTGTCAAAAATGAAAATTCCAAAAGTGCCCCAATTTCTGTTTTAAACTTTAGTTACCATTCCAAAATGTATCACTGAGGTGATAGAAGTTGATTTCGGAGCATGATTTTCAAACAGGAACTTCAACCGTTTTTGTGGCAAATGAGAAATTCCCTAAGCCCCAGACCCATCGATTTTGGTCAAAAATTAAAATTCCAAAAGTGCCCCAATTTCTGCTTTAAACTTTAGTTACCATCCCAAAATGTATCACTGAGGTGATAGAAGTTGATTTCGGAGCATGATTTTCAAACAGGAACTTCAACAATTTTTGTGGCATCTGAGAAATTCCCTAAGCCCTGGACCAATCAATTTTGGTCAAAAATGAAAATTCCAAAAGTGCCCCAATTTCTGCTTTAAACTTTAGTTACCATCTAAAAATGTATCAGTGAGGTGATAGAAGTTGATTTCAGAGCATGATTTTTAAACAGAAACTTCAACCGTTTTTGTGGCATATGAGAAATTCCCTAAGCCCCGGACCCATCGATTTTGGTCAAAAATAAAAATTCCAAAAGTGCCCCAATTTCTGCTTTTAACTTTAGTTACCATCCCATAATGTATCACTGAGGTGACAGAAGTTGATTTTGGAGCATGATTTTCAAACAGGAACTTAAACTGTTTTTGTGGCTTTAGAAATTCCCTAAGCCCCGGACCCATCGATTTTGGTCAAAAATGAAAATTCCAAAAGTGCCCCAATTTCTGTTTTAAACTTTAGTTACCATTCCAAAATGTATCATTGAGGTGACAGAAGTTGATTTCGGAGCATGATTTTCAAACATGAACTTCAACCGTTTTTGTGGCATAAGAAATTCCCTAAACTCGGACGCATCAATTTTGGACAAAAATGAAAATTCCAAAAGTGCCCCAATATCTGCTTTAAACTTTGGTGACCATTCCAAAATGTATCACTGAGGTGACAGAAGTTTATTTCGGAGCATGATTTTCAAACAGGAACTTCAACCATTTATTTGGCATATGAGAAGTTCCCTAAGCCGCGGACCCATCAATTTTGGTCAAAAGCAAAAATTCCAAAAGTGCCCCAATTGTTGCTTTAAACTTTAGTTACCATCCCAAAATGTATCACTGAGGTGACAGAAGTTGATTTCGGAGCATGATTTTTCAAACAAGAACTTCAACCGTTTTTGTGGCGTATGAGAAATTCCCTAAGCCCCGGACCCATCGATTTTGGTCAAAAATGATAATTCCAAAAGTGCCCCAATTTCTGCTTTAAACTTTAGTGAACATCCCAAAATGTATCACTGAGGTGACAGAAGTTGATTTTAGAGCATGATTTTCAAACAGGAACTTCAACCATTTTTGTGGCAAATGAGAAATTCCCTAAGCCCCGGACCCATCGATTTTGTTAAAAAATTAAAATTCCAAAAGTGCCCCAATTTCTGTTTTAAACTTTAGTTACCATCCCAAAATGTATCACTGAGGTGACAGAAGTTGATTTTGTAGCATGATTTTCAAACAGAAACTTCAACCGTTTTTGTGGCGTATGAGAAACTCCCTAAGCCCCGGACCCATCGATTTTGGTCAAAAATGAAAATTCCAAAAGTGCCCCAATTTTTGCTTTTAACTTAAGTCACCATCCCAAAATGTATCACTGAGGTGACAGAAGTTGATTTCAGAGCATGATTTTCAAACAGGAACTTCAACCGTTTTTGTGGTGTATGAGAAATTCCCTAAACCCAAACCCATCGACTTTGGCCAAAAATGAAAATTCCAAAAGTGCCCCAATTTCTGCTTTAAACTTTAGTTACCATCCCAAAATGTATCACTGAGGTGACAGAAGTTGATTTCGTAGCATGATTTTCAAACAGGAAATTCAACCGTTTTTGTGGCATATGAGAAATTCCCTAAGCCCCGGACCCATCGATTTTGGTCAAAAATGAAAATTCCAAAAGTGCCTCAATTTCTGCTTTCAACTTTAGTTACCATCCCAAAATGTATAACTGAGGTGACAGAAGTTGATTTTAGAGCATGATTTTCAAACAGGAACTTCAACCGTTTTTGTGCCGTATGAGAAATTCACTAAAGTCGGTCCCATCGATTTTGGCCAAAAATTAAAATTCTAAAAGTGTCCCAATTTCTGCATTAAACTTTAGTGACCATCCCAAAATGTATCACTGAGGTGACAGAAGTTGATTTCAGAGCATGATTTTCAAACAGGAACTTCAACCATTTTTGTGGCAAATGAGAAATTCCCTAAGCCCCGGACCCATCGATTTTGTTCAAAAATTAAAATTCCAAAAGTGCCCCAATTTTTGCTTTTAACTTAAGTTACCATCCCAAAATGTATCACTGAGGTGACAGAAGTTGATTTCAGAGCATGATTTTCAAACAGGAACTTCAACTGTTTTTGTGGTGTATGAGAAATTCCCTAAAACCGAACCCATCAACTTTGGCCAAAAATGAAAATTCCAAAAGTGCCCCAATTTCTGCTTTAAATTTTAGTGACCAACCCAAAATGTATCACCACGACAGAAGTTGATTTCGGAGCATGATTTTCAAACAGGAACTTCAACCGTTTTTGTGGCAAATGAGAAATTCCCTAAGCCCCAGACCCATCGATATTGGTCAAAAATTAAAATTCCAAAAGTGCCCCTATTTCTGCTTTAAACTTTAGTTACCATCCCAAAATGTATCACTGAGGTGATAGAAGTTGATTTCGGAGCATGATTTTCAAACAGGAACTTCAACCATTTTTGTGGCGTATGAGAAATTCCCTAAGCCCTGGACCAATCAATTTTGGTCAAAAATGAAAATTCCAAAAGTTCCTCAATTTCTGCTTTCAACTTTAGTTACCATCCCAAAATGTATCACTGAGGTGATAGAAGTTGATTTCGTAGCATGATTTTCAAACAGGAAATTCAACCGTTTTTGTGGCATACGAGAAATTCCCTAAGCCCCGGACCCATAGATTTTGGTCAAAAATGAAAATTCCAAAAGTGCCTCAATTTCTGCTTTCAACTTTAGTTACCATCCCAAAATGTATAACTGAGGTGACAGAAGTTGATTTCAGAGCATGATTTTCAAACAGGAAATTCAACCGTTTTTATGGCATATGAGTAATTCCCTAAGCCCCGGACCCATCGATTCTGGCCAAAAATGAAAATTCCAAAAGTGTTCCAATTTCTGCATTAAACATTAGTGTCCATCCCAAAATGTATCACTGAGGTGAAAGAAGTTGATTTCGGAGCATGATTTTCAAACAGGAAATTCAACCGTTTTTATGGCATATGAGAAATTCCCTAAGGCCCGGACCCATCGATTTTGGTCAAAAATTAAAATTCCAAAAGTGCCCCAATTTCTGCTTTAAACTTTAGTGACCATCCCAAAATGTATCACTGAGGTGACAGAACTTGATTTCGGAACATGATTTTCAAACAGGAACTTCAACCGTTTTTGTGGCATGAGAAATTCCCTAATCCCCGAACCCATAGATTTTGGTCAAAAATGAAAATTCCAAAAGTGTCCCAATTTCTGCATTAAACATTAGTGACCATCCCAAAATGTATCACTGAGGTGACAGAAGTTGATTTCGGAGCATGATTTTCAAACATGAACTTCAACCGTTTTTGTAGCATATGATAAAATCACAAAACCAGGATGCATCGATTTTGGACAAAAATGAAAACTACAAAAGTGCTCAAATTTCTGCTTTAAACTTTAGTGACCATCCCAAAATGTATCACTGAGGTGACAGAAGTTGATTTCGGAGCATGATTTTCAAACAGGAACTTCAACCATTTTTTTGGCATATGAGAATTTCCCTAAGCCCCGGACCGGACCCATCGATTTTGGTCAAAAATGAAAATTCCAAAAGTGGCCAAATTTCTGCTTTAAACTTTAGTTACCATCCCAAAATGTATCACTGAGGTGACAGAAGTTGATTTCAGAGCATGATTTTCAAACAGGAAATTCAACCGTTTTTATGGCATATGAGTAATTCCCTAAGCCCCGGACCCATCGATTTTGGTCAAAAATGAAAATTCCAAAAGTGCCTCAATTTCTGCTTTAAACTTTAGTTACCATCCCAAAATGTATAACTGAGGTGACAGAAGTTGATTTCAGAGCATGATTTTCAAACAGGAACTTCAACCATTTTTGTGGCATATGAGAAGTTCACTAAAGTCGGTCCCATCGATTTTGGCCAAAAATGAAAATTCTAAAAGTGTCCCAATTTCTGCATTAAAATTTAGTGACCATCCCAAAATGTATCACTGAGGTGACAGAAGTTGATTTCGGATCATGATTTTCAAACAGGAAATTCAAACGTTTTTATGGCATATGAGAAATTCCCTAAGCCCCGGACCCATCGATTTTGGTCAAAAATGAAAATTCCAAAAGTGCCCCAATTTCTGCTTTAAACTTTAGTTACCATCTAAAAATGTATCAGTGAGGTGATAGAAGTTGATTTCAGAGCATGATTTTTAAACAGAAACTTCAACCGTTTTTGTGGCATGAGAAATTCCCTAAGCCCCGGACCCATCGATTTTTGTCAAAAATGAAAATTCCAAAAGTGCCCCAATTTCTGTTTTAAACTTTAGTTACCATTCCAAAATGTATCACTGAGGTGATAGAAGTTGATTTCGGAGCATGATTTTCAAACAGGAACTTCAACCGTTTTTGTGGCAAATGAGAAATTCCCTAAGCCCCAGACCCATCGATTTTGGTCAAAAATTAAAATTCCAAAAGTGCCCCAATTTCTGCTTTAAACTTTAGTTACCATCCCAAAATGTATCACTGAGGTGATAGAAGTTGATTTCGGAGCATGATTTTCAAACAGGAACTTCAACAATTTTTGTGGCATCTGAGAAATTCCCTAAGCCCTGGACCAATCAATTTTGGTCAAAAATGAAAATTCCAAAAGTGCCCCAATTTCTGCTTTAAACTTTAGTTACCATCTAAAAATGTATCAGTGAGGTGATAGAAGTTGATTTCAGAGCATGATTTTTAAACAGAAACTTCAACCGTTTTTGTGGCATATGAGAAATTCCCTAAGCCCCGGACCCATCGATTTTGGTCAAAAATAAAAATTCCAAAAGTGCCCCAATTTCTGCTTTAAACTTTAGTTACCATCCCATAATGTATCACTGAGGTGACAGAAGTTGATTTTGGAGCATGATTTTCAAACAGGAACTTAAACTGTTTTTGTGGCTTTAGAAATTCCCTAAGCCCCGGACCCATCGATTTTGGTCAAAAATGAAAATTCCAAAAGTGCCCCAATTTCTGTTTTAAACTTTAGTTACCATTCCAAAATGTATCATTGAGGTGACAGAAGTTGATTTCGGAGCATGATTTTCAAACATGAACTTCAACCGTTTTTGTGGCATAAGAAATTCCCTAAACTCGGACGCATCAATTTTGGACAAAAATGAAAATTCCAAAAGTGCCCCAATATCTGCTTTAAACTTTGGTGACCATTCCAAAATGTATCACTGAGGTGACAGAAGTTTATTTCGGAGCATGATTTTCAAACAGGAACTTCAACCATTTATTTGGCATATGAGAAGTTCCCTAAGCCGCGGACCCATCAATTTTGGTCAAAAGCAAAAATTCCAAAAGTGCCCCAATTGTTGCTTTAAACTTTAGTTACCATCCCAAAATGTATCACTGAGGTGACAGAAGTTGATTTCGGAGCATGATTTTTCAAACAAGAACTTCAACCGTTTTTGTGGCGTATGAGAAATTCCCTAAGCCCTGGACCCATCGATTTTGGTCAAAAATGAAAATTCCAAAAGTGCCCCAATTTCTGCTTTAAACTTTAGTGAACATCCCAAAATGTACCACTGAGGTGACAGAAGTTGATTTTAGAGCATGATTTTCAAACAGGAACTTCAACCATTTTTGTGGCAAATTAGAAATTCCCTAAGCCCCGGACCCATCGATTTTGTTCAAAAATTAAAATTCCAAAAGTGCCCCAATTTCTGTTTTAAACTTTAGTTACCATCCCAAAATGTATCACTGAGGTGACAGAAGTTGATTTTGTAGCATGATTTTCAAACAGAAACTTCAACCGTTTTTGTGGCGTATGAGAAACTCCCTAAGCCCCGGACCCATCGATTTTGGTCAAAAATGAAAATTCCAAAAGTGCCCCAATTTTTGCTTTTAACTTAAGTCACCATCCCAAAATGTATCACTGAGGTGACAGAAGTTGATTTCAGAGCATGATTTTCAAACAGGAACTTCAACCGTTTTTGTGGTGTATGAGAAATTCCCTAAACCCAAACCCATCAACTTTGGCCAAAAATGAAAATTCCAAAAGTGCCCCAATTTCTGCTTTAAACTTTAGTTACCATCCCAAAATGTATCACTGAGGTGACAGAAGTTGATTTCGTAGCATGATTTTCAAACAGGAAATTCAACCGTTTTTGTGGCATATGAGAAATTCCCTAAGCCCCGGACCCATCGATTTTGGTCAAAAATGAAAATTCCAAAAGTGCCTCAATTTCTGCTTTCAACTTTAGTTACCATCCCAAAATGTATAACTGAGGTGACAGAAGTTGATTTTAGAGCATGATTTTCAAACAGGAACTTCAACCGTTTTTGTGCCGTATGAGAAATTCACTAAAGTCGGTCCCATCGATTTTGGCCAAAAATTAAAATTCTAAAAGTGTCCCAATTTCTGCATTAAACTTTAGTGACCATCCCAAAATGTATCACTGAGGTGACAGAAGTTGATTTCAGAGCATGATTTTCAAACAGGAACTTCAACCATTTTTGTGGCAAATGAGAAATTCCCTAAGCCCCGGACCCATCGATTTTGGTCAAAAATGAAAATTCCAAAAGTGCCCCAATTTCTGCTTTAAACTTTAGTTACCATCCCAAATTGTATCACTGAGGTGACAGAAGTTGATTTTGTAGCATGATTTTCAAACAGGAACTTCAACCGTTTTTGTGCCGTATGAGAAACTCCCTAAGCCCCGGACCCATCGATTTTGGTCAAAAATGAAAATTCCAAAAAAGTGGCCCAATTTTTGCTTTTAACTTAAGTTACCATCCCAAAATGTATCACTGAGGTGACAGAAGTTGATTTCAGAGCATGATTTTCAAACAGGAACTTCAACTGTTTTTGTGGTGTATGAGAAATTCCCTAAAACCGAACCCATCAACTTTGGCCAAAAATGAAAATTCCAAAAGTGCCCCAATTTCTGCTTTAAATTTTAGTGACCAACCCAAAATGTATCACCACGACAGAAGTTGATTTCGGAGCATGATTTTCAAACAGGAACTTCAACCGTTTTTGTGGCAAATGAGAAATTCCCTAAGCCCCAGACCCATCGATATTGGTCAAAAATAAAAATTCCAAAAGTGCCCCTATTTCTGCTTTAAACTTTAGTTACCATCCCAAAATGTATCACTGAGGTGATAGAAGTTGATTTCGGAGCATGATTTTCAAACAGGAACTTCAACCATTTTTGTGGCGTATGAGAAATTCCCTAAGCCCTGGACCAATCAATTTTGGTCAAAAATGAAAATTCCAAAAGTTCCTCAATTTCTGCTTTCAACTTTAGTTACCATCCCAAAATGTATCACTGAGGTGATAGAAGTTGATTTCGTAGCATGATTTTCAAACAGGAAATTCAACCGTTTTTGTGGCATACGAGAAATTCCCTAAGCCCCGGACCCATAGATTTTGGTCAAAAATGAAAATTCCAAAAGTGCCTCAATTTCTGCTTTCAACTTTAGTTACCATCCCAAAATGTATAACTGAGGTGACAGAAGTTGATTTCAGAGCATGATTTTCAAACAGGAAATTCAACCGTTTTTATGGCATAAGAGTAATTCCCTAAGCCCCGGACCCATCGATTCTGGCCAAAAATGAAAATTCCAAAAGTGTTCCAATTTCTGCATTAAACATTAGTGTCCATCCCAAAATGTATCACTGAGGTGAAAGAAGTTGATTTCGGAGCATGATTTTCAAACAGGAAATTCAACCGTTTTTATGGCATATGAGAAATTCCCTAAGGCCCGGACCCATCGATTTTGGTCAAAAATTAAAATTCCAAAAGTGCCCCAATTTCTGCTTTAAACTTTAGTGACCATCCCAAAATGTATCACTGAGGTGACAGAACTTGATTTCGGAACATGATTTTCAAACAGGAACTTCAACCGTTTTTGTGGCATGAGAAATTCCCTAATCCCCGAACCCATAGATTTTGGTCAAAAATGAAAATTCCAAAAGTGTCCCAATTTCTGCATTAAACATTAGTGACCATCCCAAAATGTATCACTGAGGTGACAGAAGTTGATTTCGGAGCATGATTTTCAAACATGAACTTCAACCGTTCTTGTAGCATATGATAAAATCACAAAACCAGGATGCATCGATTTTGGACAAAAATGAAAACTACAAAAGTGCTCAAATTTCTGCTTTAAACTTTAGTGACCATCCCAAAATGTATCACTGAGGTGACAGAAGTTGATTTCGGAGCATGATTTTCAAACAGGAACTTCAACCATTTTTTTGGCATATGAGAATTTCCCTAAGCCCCGGACCGGACCCATCGATTTTGGTCAAAAATGAAAATTCCAAAAGTGGCCAAATTTCTGCTTTAAACTTTAGTTACCATCCCAAAATGTATCACTGAGGTGACAGAAGTTTATTTCGCAGCATGATTTTTAAACAGGAAATTCAACCGTTTTTATGGCATATGAGTAATTCCCTAAGCCCCGGACCCATCGATTTTGGTCAAAAATGAAAATTCCAAAAGTGCCCCAATTTCTGCTTTAAACTTTAGTTACCATCTAAAAATGTATCAGTGAGGTGATAGAAGTTGATTTCAGAGCATGATTTTTAAACAGAAACTTCAACCGTTTTTGTGGCATGAGAAATTCCCTAAGCCCCGGACCCATCGATTTTTGTCAAAAATGAAAATTCCAAAAGTGCCCCAATTTCTGTTTTAAACTTTAGTTACCATTCCAAAATGTATCACTGAGGTGATAGAAGTTGATTTCGGAGCATGATTTTCAAACAGGAACTTCAACCGTTTTTGTGGCAAATGAGAAATTCCCTAAGCCCCAGACCCATCGATTTTGGTCAAAAATTAAAATTCCAAAAGTGCCCCAATTTCTGCTTTAAACTTTAGTTACCATCCCAAAATGTATCACTGAGGTGATAGAAGTTGATTTCGGAGCATGATTTTCAAACAGGAACTTCAACAATTTTTGTGGCATCTGAGAAATTCCCTAAGCCCTGGACCAATCAATTTTGGTCAAAAATGAAAATTCCAAAAGTGCCCCAATTTCTGCTTTAAACTTTAGTTACCATCTAAAAATGTATCAGTGAGGTGATAGAAGTTGATTTCAGAGCATGATTTTTAAACAGAAACTTCAACCGTTTTTGTGGCATATGAGAAATTCCCTAAGCCCCGGACCCATCGATTTTGGTCAAAAATAAAAATTCCAAAAGTGCCCCAATTTCTGCTTTAAACTTTAGTTACCATCCCATAATGTATCACTGAGGTGACAGAAGTTGATTTTGGAGCATGATTTTCAAACAGGAACTTAAACTGTTTTTGTGGCTTTAGAAATTCCCTAAGCCCCGGACCCATCGATTTTGGTCAAAAATGAAAATTCCAAAAGTGCCCCAATTTCTGTTTTAAACTTTAGTTACCATTCCAAAATGTATCATTGAGGTGACAGAAGTTGATTTCGGAGCATGATTTTCAAACATGAACTTCAACCGTTTTTGTGGCATAAGAAATTCCCTAAACTCGGACGCATCAATTTTGGACAAAAATGAAAATTCCAAAAGTGCCCCAATATCTGCTTTAAACTTTGGTGACCATTCCAAAATGTATCACTGAGGTGACAGAAGTTTATTTCGGAGCATGATTTTCAAACAGGAACTTCAACCATTTATTTGGCATATGAGAAGTTCCCTAAGCCGCGGACCCATCAATTTTGGTCAAAAGCAAAAATTCCAAAAGTGCCCCAATTGTTGCTTTAAACTTTAGTTACCATCCCAAAATGTATCACTGAGGTGACAGAAGTTGATTTCGGAGCATGATTTTTCAAACAAGAACTTCAACCGTTTTTGTGGCGTATGAGAAATTCCCTAAGCCCCGGACCCATCGATTTTGGTCAAAAATGAAAATTCCAAAAGTGCCCCAATTTCTGCTTTAAACTTTAGTGAACATCCCAAAATGTATCACTGAGGTGACAGAAGTTGATTTTAGAGCATGATTTTCAAACAGGAACTTCAACCATTTTTGTGGCAAATTAGAAATTCCCTAAGCCCCGGACCCATCGATTTTGTTCAAAAATTAAAATTCCAAAAGTGCCCCAATTTCTGTTTTAAACTTTAGTTACCATCCCAAAATGTATCACTGAGGTGACAGAAGTTGATTTTGTAGCATGATTTTCAAACAGAAACTTCAACCGTTTTTGTGGCGTATGAGAAACTCCCTAAGCCCCGGACCCATCGATTTTGGTCAAAAATGAAAATTCCAAAAGTGCCCCAATTTTTGCTTTTAACTTAAGTCACCATCCCAAAATGTATCACTGAGGTGACAGAAGTTGATTTCAGAGCATGATTTTCAAACAGGAACTTCAACCGTTTTTGTGGTGTATGAGAAATTCCCTAAACCCAAACCCATCGACTTTGGCCAAAAATGAAAATTCCAAAAGTGCCCCAATTTCTGCTTTAAACTTTAGTTACCATCCCAAAATGTATCACTGAGGTGACAGAAGTTGATTTCGTAGCATGATTTTCAAACAGGAAATTCAACCGTTTTTGTGGCATATGAGAAATTCCCTAAGCCCCGGACCCATCGATTTTGGTCAAAAATGAAAATTCCAAAAGTGCCTCAATTTCTGCTTTCAACTTTAGTTACCATCCCAAAATGTATAACTGAGGTGACAGAAGTTGATTTTAGAGCATGATTTTCAAACAGGAACTTCAACCGTTTTTGTGCCGTATGAGAAATTCACTAAAGTCGGTCCCATAGATTTTGGCCAAAAATTAAAATTCTAAAAGTGTCCCAATTTCTGCATTAAACTTTAGTGACCATCCCAAAATGTATCACTGAGGTGACAGAAGTTGATTTCAGAGCATGATTTTCAAACAGGAACTTCAACCATTTTTGTGGCAAATGAGAAATTCCCTAAGCCCCGGACCCATCGATTTTGTTCAAAAATTAAAATTCCAAAAGTGCCCCAATTTCTGCTTTAAACTTTAGTTACCATCCCAAATTGTATCACTGAGGTGACAGAAGTTGATTTTGTAGCATGATTTTCAAACAGGAACTTCAACCGTTTTTGTGCCGTATGAGAAACTCCCTAAGCCCCGGACCCATCGATTTTGGTCAAAAATGAAAATTCCAAAAAAGTGCCCCAATTTTTGCTTTTAACTTAAGTTACCATCCCAAAATGTATCACTGAGGTGACAGAAGTTGATTTCAGAGCATGATTTTCAAACAGGAACTTCAACCGTTTTTGTGGTGTATGAGAAATTCCCTAAGCCCCGGACCCATCGATTTTGGTCAAAAATGAAAATTCCAAAAGTGCCTCAATTTCTGCTTTCAACTTTAGTTACCATCCCAAAATGTATAACTGAGGTGACAGAAGTTGATTTCAGAGCATGATTTTCAAACAGGAACTTCAACCGTTTTTGTGGCAAATGAGAAATTCCCTAAGCCCCAGACCCATCTATTTTGGTCAAAAATTAAAATTCCAAAAGTGCCCCAATTTCTGTTTTAAACTTTAGTTACCATTCCAAAATGTATCATTGAGGTGACAGAAGTTGATTTCGGAGCATGATTTTCAAACATGAACTTCAACCGTTTTTGTGGCATAAGAAATTCCCTAAACTCGGACGCATCAATTTTGGACAAAAATGAAAATTCCAAAAGTGCCCCAATATCTGCTTTAAACTTTGGTGACCATTCCAAAATGTATCACTGAGGTGACAGAAGTTTATTTCGGAGCATGATTTTCAAACAGGAACTTCAACCATTTATTTGGCATATGAGAAGTTCCCTAAGCCGCGGACCCATCAATTTTGGTCAAAAGCAAAAATTCCAAAAGTGCCCCAATTGTTGCTTTAAACTTTAGTTACCATCCCAAAATGTATCACTGAGGTGACAGAAGTTGATTTCGGAGCATGATTTTTCAAACAAGAACTTCAACCGTTTTTGTGGCGTATGAGAAATTCCCTAAGCCCCGGACCCATCGATTTTGGTCAAAAATGAAAATTCCAAAAGTGCCCCAATTTCTGCTTTAAACTTTAGTGAACATCCCAAAATGTATCACTGAGGTGACAGAAGTTGATTTTAGAGCATGATTTTCAAACAGGAACTTCAACCATTTTTGTGGCAAATTAGAAATTCCCTAAGCCCCGGACCCATCGATTTTGTTCAAAAATTAAAATTCCAAAAGTGCCCCAATTTCTGTTTTAAACTTTAGTTACCATCCCAAAATGTATCACTGAGGTGACAGAAGTTGATTTTGTAGCATGATTTTCAAACAGAAACTTCAACCGTTTTTGTGGCGTATGAGAAACTCCCTAAGCCCCGGACCCATCGATTTTGGTCAAAAATGAAAATTCCAAAAGTGCCCCAATTTTTGCTTTTAACTTAAGTCACCATCCCAAAATGTATCACTGAGGTGACAGAAGTTGATTTCAGAGCATGATTTTCAAACAGGAACTTCAACCGTTTTTGTGGTGTATGAGAAATTCCCTAAACCCAAACCCATCGACTTTGGCCAAAAATGAAAATTCCAAAAGTGCCCCAATTTCTGCTTTAAACTTTAGTTACCATCCCAAAATGTATCACTGAGGTGACAGAAGTTGATTTCGTAGCATGATTTTCAAACAGGAAATTCAACCGTTTTTGTGGCATATGAGAAATTCCCTAAGCCCCGGACCCATCGATTTTGGTCAAAAATGAAAATTCCAAAAGTGCCTCAATTTCTGCTTTCAACTTTAGTTACCATCCCAAAATGTATAACTGAGGTGACAGAAGTTGATTTTAGAGCATGATTTTCAAACAGGAACTTCAACCGTTTTTGTGCCGTATGAGAAATTCACTAAAGTCGGTCCCATAGATTTTGGCCAAAAATTAAAATTCTAAAAGTGTCCCAATTTCTGCATTAAACTTTAGTGACCATCCCAAAATGTATCACTGAGGTGACAGAAGTTGATTTCAGAGCATGATTTTCAAACAGGAACTTCAACCATTTTTGTGGCAAATGAGAAATTCCCTAAGCCCCGGACCCATCGATTTTGTTCAAAAATTAAAATTCCAAAAGTGCCCCAATTTCTGCTTTAAACTTTAGTTACCATCCCAAATTGTATCACTGAGGTGACAGAAGTTGATTTTGTAGCATGATTTTCAAACAGGAACTTCAACCGTTTTTGTGCCGTATGAGAAACTCCCTAAGCCCCGGACCCATCGATTTTGGTCAAAAATGAAAATTCCAAAAAAGTGCCCCAATTTTTGCTTTTAACTTAAGTTACCATCCCAAAATGTATCACTGAGGTGACAGAAGTTGATTTCAGAGCATGATTTTCAAACAGGAACTTCAACCGTTTTTGTGGTGTATGAGAAATTCCCTAAGCCCCGGACCCATCGATTTTGGTCAAAAATGAAAATTCCAAAAGTGCCTCAATTTCTGCTTTCAACTTTAGTTACCATCCCAAAATGTATAACTGAGGTGACAGAAGTTGATTTCAGAGCATGATTTTCAAACAGGAACTTCAACCGTTTTTGTGGCAAATGAGAAATTCCCTAAGCCCCAGACCCATCTATTTTGGTCAAAAATTAAAATTCCAAAAGTGCCCCAATTTCTGCTTTAAACTTTAGTGAACATCCCAAAATGTATCACTGAGGTGACAGAAGTTGATTTCGGAGCATGATTTTTCAAACAAGAACTTCAACCGTTTTTGTGGCGTATGAGAAATTCCCTAAGCCCCGGACCCATCGATTTTGGTCAAAAATGAAAATTCCAAAAGTGCCCCAATTTCTGCTTTAAACTTTAGTGAACATCCCAAAATGTATCACTGAGGTGACAGAAGTTGATTTTGTAGCATGATTTTCAAACAGGAACTTCAACCGTTTTTGTGGCGTATGAGAAACTCTCTAAGCCCCGGACCCATCAGTTTTGGTCAAAAATGAAAATTCCAAAAGTGCTTTTAACTTAAGTTACCATCCCAAAATGTATCACTGAGGTGACAGAAGTTGATTTCAGAGCATGATTTTCAAACAGGAACTTCAACCATTTTTGTGGTGTATGAGAAATTCCCTAAACCCGAACCCATCGACTTTGGCCAAAAATGAAAATTCCAAAAGTGCCCCAATTTCTGCTTTAAACTTTAGTTACCATTACAAAATGTATCACTGAGGTGACAGAAGTTGATTTCGGAGCATGATTTTCAAACATGTACTTCAACCGTCTTTGTGGCATAAGAAATTCCCTAAACTCAGACGCATCAATTTTGGCCAAAAATGAAAATTCCAAAAGTGCCCCAATATCTGCTTTAAACTTTAGTGACCATTCCAAAATGTATCACTGAGGTGACAGAAGTTTATTTCGGAGCATGATTTTCAAACAGGAACTTCAACCGTTTTTGTGCCATATGAGAAATTCACTAAAGTCGGTCCCATCAATTTTGGCCATAAATGAAAATTCTAAAAGTGTCCCAATTTCTGCATTAAACTTTAGTGACCATCCCAAAATGTATCACTGAGGTGACAGAAGTTGATTTCGGAGCATGATTTTCAAACAGGAAATTCAACCGTTATTATGGCATATGAGAAATTCCCTAAGCCCCGGACCCATCAATTTTGGTCAAAAGCAAAAATTCCAAAAGTGCCCCAATTGTTGCTTTAAACTTTAGTTACCATCCCAAAATGTATCACTGAGGTGACAGAAGTTGATTTCGGAGCATGATTTTTCAAACAAGAACTTCAACCGTTTTTGTGGCGTATGAGAAATTCCCTAAGCCCCGGAGCCATCGATTTTGGTCAAAAATGAAAATTCCAAAAGTGCCCCAATTTCTGCTTTAAACTTTAGTTACCATCCCAAAATGTATCACTGAGGTGACAGAAGTTGATTTCGTAGCATGATTTTCAAACAGGAAATTCAACCGTTTTTGTGGCATATGAGAAATTCCCTAAGCCCCGGACCCATCGATTTTGGTCAAAAATGAAAATTCCAAAAGTGCCTCAATTTCTGCTTTCAACTTTAGTTACCATCCCAAAATGTATAACTGAGGTGACAGAAGTTGATTTTAGAGCATGATTTTCAAACAGGAACTTCAACCGTTTTTGTGCCGTATGAGAAATTCACTAAAGTCGGTCCCATAGATTTTGGCCAAAAATTAAAATTCTAAAAGTGTCCCAATTTCTGCATTAAACTTTAGTGACCATCCCAAAATGTATCACTGAGGTGACAGAAGTTGATTTCAGAGCATGATTTTCAAACAGGAACTTCAACCATTTTTGTGGCAAATGAGAAATTCCCTAAGCCCCGGACCCATCGATTTTGTTCAAAAATTAAAATTCCAAAAGTGCCCCAATTTCTGCTTTAAACTTTAGTTACCATCCCAAATTGTATCACTGAGGTGACAGAAGTTGATTTTGTAGCATGATTTTCAAACAGGAACTTCAACCGTTTTTGTGCCGTATGAGAAACTCCCTAAGCCCCGGACCCATCGATTTTGGTCAAAAATGAAAATTCCAAAAAAGTGCCCCAATTTTTGCTTTTAACTTAAGTTACCATCCCAAAATGTATCACTGAGGTGACAGAAGTTGATTTCAGAGCATGATTTTCAAACAGGAACTTCAACCGTTTTTGTGGTGTATGAGAAATTCCCTAAGCCCCGGACCCATCGATTTTGGTCAAAAATGAAAATTCCAAAAGTGCCTCAATTTCTGCTTTCAACTTTAGTTACCATCCCAAAATGTATAACTGAGGTGACAGAAGTTGATTTCAGAGCATGATTTTCAAACAGGAACTTCAACCGTTTTTGTGGCAAATGAGAAATTCCCTAAGCCCCAGACCCATCTATTTTGGTCAAAAATTAAAATTCCAAAAGTGCCCCAATTTCTGCTTTAAACTTTAGTGAACATCCCAAAATGTATCACTGAGGTGACAGAAGTTGATTTCGGAGCATGATTTTTCAAACAAGAACTTCAACCGTTTTTGTGGCGTATGAGAAATTCCCTAAGCCCCGGACCCATCGATTTTGGTCAAAAATGAAAATTCCAAAAGTGCCCCAATTTCTGCTTTAAACTTTAGTGAACATCCCAAAATGTATCACTGAGGTGACAGAAGTTGATTTTGTAGCATGATTTTCAAACAGGAACTTCAACCGTTTTTGTGGCGTATGAGAAACTCTCTAAGCCCCGGACCCATCAGTTTTGGTCAAAAATGAAAATTCCAAAAGTGCTTTTAACTTAAGTTACCATCCCAAAATGTATCACTGAGGTGACAGAAGTTGATTTCAGAGCATGATTTTCAAACAGGAACTTCAACCATTTTTGTGGTGTATGAGAAATTCCCTAAACCCGAACCCATCGACTTTGGCCAAAAATGAAAATTCCAAAAGTGCCCCAATTTCTGCTTTAAACTTTAGTTACCATTACAAAATGTATCACTGAGGTGACAGAAGTTGATTTCGGAGCATGATTTTCAAACATGTACTTCAACCGTCTTTGTGGCATAAGAAATTCCCTAAACTCAGACGCATCAATTTTGGCCAAAAATGAAAATTCCAAAAGTGCCCCAATATCTGCTTTAAACTTTAGTGACCATTCCAAAATGTATCACTGAGGTGACAGAAGTTTATTTCGGAGCATGATTTTCAAACAGGAACTTCAACCGTTTTTGTGCCATATGAGAAATTCACTAAAGTCGGTCCCATCAATTTTGGCCATAAATGAAAATTCTAAAAGTGTCCCAATTTCTGCATTAAACTTTAGTGACCATCCCAAAATGTATCACTGAGGTGACAGAAGTTGATTTCGGAGCATGATTTTCAAACAGGAAATTCAACCGTTATTATGGCATATGAGAAATTCCCTAAGCCCCGGACCCATCAATTTTGGTCAAAAGCAAAAATTCCAAAAGTGCCCCAATTGTTGCTTTAAACTTTAGTTACCATCCCAAAATGTATCACTGAGGTGACAGAAGTTGATTTCGGAGCATGATTTTTCAAACAAGAACTTCAACCGTTTTTGTGGCGTATGAGAAATTCCCTAAGCCCCGGAGCCATCGATTTTGGTCAAAAATGAAAATTCCAAAAGTGCCCCAATTTCTGCTTTAAACTTTAGTTACCATCCCAAAATGTATCACTGAGGTGACAGAAGTTGATTTCGGAGCATGATTTTCAAACAGGAACTTCAGCAGTTTTTGTGGCATGAGAAATTCCCTAAGCCCCGAACCTATCGATTTTGGTCAAAAATGAAAATTCCAAAAGTGCCCAAATTTCTGCTTTAAACTTTAGTTAGCATCCCAAAATGTATAACTGAGGTGACAGAAGTTGATTTCGAAGCATGATTTTCAAACAGGAACTTCAACCGTTTTTATGGCATGAGAAATTCCCTAAGCCCCGGACCCATCAATTTTGGTCAAAAGCAAAAATTCCAAAAGTGCCCCAATTGTTGCTTTAAACTTTAGTTACCATCCCAAAATGTATCACTGAGGTGACAGAAGTTGATTTCAGAGCATGATTTTCAAACAGGAACTTCAACCGTTTTTGTGGTGTATGAGAAATTCCCTAAAACCGAACCCATCAACTTTGGCCAAAAATGAAAATTCCAAAAGTGCCCCAATTTCTGCTTTAAATTTTAGTGACCAACCCAAAATGTATCACCACGACAGAAGTTGATTTCGGAGCATGATTTTCAAACAGGAACTTCAACCGTTTTTGTGGTGTATGAGAAATTCCCTAAAACCGAACCCATCAACTTTGGCCAAAAATTAAAATTCCAAAAGTGCCCCTATTTCTGCTTTAAACTTTAGTTACCATCCCAAAATGTATCACTGAGGTGATAGAAGTTGATTTCGGAGCATGATTTTCAAACAGGAACTTCAACCGTTTTTGTGGCAAATGAGAAATTCCCTAAGCCCCAGACCCATCGATTTTGGTCAAAAATTAAAATTCCAAAAGTGCCCCTATTTCTGCTTTAAACTTTAGTTACCATCCCAAAATGTATAACTGAGGTGACAGAAGTTGATTTCAGAGCATGATTTTCAAACAGGAACTTCAACCGTTTTTGTGCCGTATGAGAAATTCACTAAAGTCGGTCCCATCGATTTTGGCCAAAAATGAAAATTCTAAAAGTGCCCCAATTGTTGCTTTAAACTTTAGTTACCATCCCAAAATGTATCACTGAGGTGACAGAAGTTGATTTCGTAGCATGATTTTCAAACAGGAACTTCAACCATTTTTGTGGCGTATGAAAAACTCCCTAAGCCCTGGACCCATCGATTTTGGTCAAAAATGAAAATTCCAAAAGTGCCCCAATTTTTGCTTTTAACTTAAGTTACCATCCCAAAATGTATCACTGAGGTGACAGAAGTTGATTTTAGAGCATGATTTTCAAACAGGAACTTCAACCGTTTTTGTGCCGTATGAGAAATTCACTAAAGTCGGTCCCATCGATTTTGGCCAAAAATGAAAATTCTAAAAGTGTCCCAATTTCTGCATTAAACTTTAGTGACCATCCCAAAATGTATCACTGAGGTGACAGAAGTTCATTTCAGAGCATGATTTTCAAACAGAAACTTCAACCATTTTTGTGGCAAATGAGAAATTCCCTAAGCCCCGGACCCATCGATTTTGTTCAAAAATTAAAATTCCAAAAGTGCCCCAATTTCTGCTTTAAACTTTAGTTACCATCCCAAATTGTATCACTGAGGTGACAGAAGTTGATTTTGTAGCATGATTTTCAAACAGGAACTTCAACCATTTTTGTGGCGTATGAGAAACTCCCTAAGCCCCGGACCCATCGATTTTGGTCAAAAATTAAAATTCCAAAAAAGTGCCCCAATTTTTGCTTTTAATTTAAGTTACCATCCCAAAATGTATCACTGAGGTGACAGAAGTTGATTTCAGAGCATGATTTTCAAACAGGAACTTCAACCGTTTTTGTGGTGTATGAGAAATTTCCTAAGCCCCGGACCCATCGATTTTGGTCAAAAATGAAAATTCCAAAAGTGCCTCAATTTCTGCTTTCAACTTTAGTTACCATCCCAAAATGTATAACTGAGGTGACAGAAGTTGATTTCAGAGCATGATTTTCAAACAGGAACTTCAACCGTTTTTGTGGCAAATGAGAAATTCCCTAAGCCCCAGACCCATCTATTTTGGTCAAAAATTAAAATTCCAAAAGTGCCCCAATTTCTGCATTAAACTTTAGTGACCATCCCAAAATGTATCACTGAGGTGACAGAAGTTGATTTCGGAGCATGATTTTCAAACAGGAAATTCAACCGTTTTTGTGGCATATGAGAAATTCCCTAAGCCCCGGACCCATCAATTTTGGTCAAAAGCAAAAATTCCAAAAGTGCCCCAATTGTTGCTTTAAACTTTAATTACCATCCCAAAATGTATCACTGAAGTGACAGAAGTTGATTTCGGAGCATGATTTTTCAAACAAGAACTTCAACCGTTTTTGTGGCGTATGAGAAATTCCCTAAGCCCCGGACCCATCGATTTTGGTCAAAAATGAAAATTCCAAAAGTGCCCCAATTTCTGCTTTAAACTTTAGTGAACATCCCAAAATGTATCACTGAGGTGACAGAAGTTGATTTTGTAGCATGATTTTCAAATAGGAACTTATACCATTTTTGTGGCGTATGAGAAACTCCCTAAGCCCCGAACCCATCAGTTTTGGTCAAAAATGAAAATTCCAAAAGTGCCCCAATTTTTGCTTTTAACTTAAGTTACCATCCCAAAATGTATCACTGAGGTGACAGAAGTTGATTTCAGAGCATGATTTTCAAACAGGAACTTCAACCATTTTTGTGGTGTATGAGAAATTCCCTAAACCCGAACCCATCGACTTTGGCCAAAAATGAAAATTCCAAAAGTGCCCCAATTTCTGCTTTAAACTAGTTACCATCCCAAAATGTATCACTGAGGTGACAGAAGTTGATTTCGTAGCATGATTTTCAAACAGGAACTTCAACCGTTTTTGTGGCATATGAGAAACTCCCTAAGCCCCGGACCCATCGATTTTGGTCAAAAATGAAAATTCCAAAAGTGCCCAAATTTCTGTTTTAAACTTTAGTTACCATTCCAAAATGTATCACTGAGGTGACAGAAGTTGATTTCGGAGCATGATTTTCAAACATGAACTTCAACCGTCTTTGTGGCATAAGAAATTCCCTAAACTCAGACGCATCAATTTTGGCCAAAAATGAAAATTCCAAAAGTGCCCCAATATCTGCTTTAAACTTTAGTGACCATTCCAAAATGTATCACTGAGGCGACAGAAGTTTATTTCGGAGCATGATTTTCAAACAGGAACTTCAACCGTTTTTGTGCCATATGAGAAATTCACTAAAGTCGGTCCCATCAATTTTGGCCAAAAATGAAAATTCTAAAAGTGTCCCAATTTCTGCATTAAACTTTAGTGACCATCCCAAAATGTATCACTGAGGTGACAGAAGTTGATTTCGGAGCATGATTTTCAAACAGGAAATTCAACCGTTATTATGGCATATGAGAAATTCCCTAAGCCCCGGACCCATCAATTTTGGTCAAAAGCAAAAATTCCAAAAGTGCCCCAATTGTTGCTTTAAACTTTAGTTACCATCCCAAAATGTATCACTGAGGTGACAGAAGTTGATTTCGGAGCATGATTTTTCAAACAAGAACTTCAACCGTTTTTGTGGCATATGAGAAATTCCCTAAGCCCCGGAGCCATCGATTTTGGTCAAAAATGAAAATTCCAAAAGTGCCCCAATTTCTGCTTTAAACTTTAGTTACCATCCCAAAATGTATCACTGAGGTGACAGAAGTTGATTTCGGAGCACGATTTTCAAACAGGAACTTCAACCGTTTTTGTGGCGTATGAGAAACTCCCTAAGCCCCGGACCCATCAGTTATGGTCAAAAATGAAAATTCCAAAAGTGCCCCAATTTTTGCTTTTAACTTAAGTTACCATCCCAAAATGTATAACTGAGGTGACAGAAGTTGATTTCAGAGCATGATTTTCAAACAGGAACTTCAACCGTTTTTGTGGCAAATGAGAAATTCCCTAAGCCCCAGACCCATCTATTTTGGTCAAAAATTAAAATTCCAAAAGTGCCCCAATTTCTGCATTAAACTTTAGTGACCATCCCAAAATGTATCACTGAGGTGACAGAAGTTGATTTCGGAGCATGATTTTCAAACAGGAAATTCAACCGTTTTTGTGGCATATGAGAAATTCCCTAAGCCCCGGACCCATCAATTTTGGTCAAAAGCAAAAATTCCAAAAGTGCCCCAATTGTTGCTTTAAACTTTAATTACCATCCCAAAATGTATCACTGAGGTGACAGAAGTTGATTTCGGAGCATGATTTTTCAAACAAGAACTTCAACCGTTTTTGTGGCGTATGAGAAATTCCCTAAGCCCCGGACCCATCGATTTTGGTCAAAAATGAAAATTCCAAAAGTGCCCCAATTTCTGCTTTAAACTTTAGTGAACATCCCAAAATGTATCACTGAGGTGACAGAAGTTGATTTTGTAGCATGATTTTCAAATAGGAACTTATACCATTTTTGTGGCGTATGAGAAACTCCCTAAGCCCCGAACCCATCAGTTTTGGTCAAAAATGAAAATTCCAAAAGTGCCCCAATTTTTGCTTTTAACTTAAGTTACCATCCCAAAATGTATCACTGAGGTGACAGAAGTTGATTTCAGAGCATGATTTTCAAACAGGAACTTCAACCATTTTTGTGGTGTATGAGAAATTCCCTAAACCCGAACCCATCGACTTTGGCCAAAAATGAAAATTCCAAAAGTGCCCCAATTTCTGCTTTAAACTAGTTACCATCCCAAAATGTATCACTGAGGTGACAGAAGTTGATTTCGTAGCATGATTTTCAAACAGGAACTTCAACCGTTTTTGTGGCATATGAGAAACTCCCTAAGCCCCGGACCCATCGATTTTGGTCAAAAATGAAAATTCCAAAAGTGCCCAAATTTCTGTTTTAAACTTTAGTTACCATTCCAAAATGTATCACTGAGGTGACAGAAGTTGATTTCGGAGCATGATTTTCAAACATGAACTTCAACCGTCTTTGTGGCATAAGAAATTCCCTAAACTCAGACGCATCAATTTTGGCCAAAAATGAAAATTCCAAAAGTGCCCCAATATCTGCTTTAAACTTTAGTGACCATTCCAAAATGTATCACTGAGGCGACAGAAGTTTATTTCGGAGCATGATTTTCAAACAGGAACTTCAACCGTTTTTGTGCCATATGAGAAATTCACTAAAGTCGGTCCCATCAATTTTGGCCAAAAATGAAAATTCTAAAAGTGTCCCAATTTCTGCATTAAACTTTAGTGACCATCCCAAAATGTATCACTGAGGTGACAGAAGTTGATTTCGGAGCATGATTTTCAAACAGGAAATTCAACCGTTATTATGGCATATGAGAAATTCCCTAAGCCCCGGACCCATCAATTTTGGTCAAAAGCAAAAATTCCAAAAGTGCCCCAATTGTTGCTTTAAACTTTAGTTACCATCCCAAAATGTATCACTGAGGTGACAGAAGTTGATTTCGGAGCATGATTTTTCAAACAAGAACTTCAACCGTTTTTGTGGCATATGAGAAATTCCCTAAGCCCCGGAGCCATCGATTTTGGTCAAAAATGAAAATTCCAAAAGTGCCCCAATTTCTGCTTTAAACTTTAGTTACCATCCCAAAATGTATCACTGAGGTGACAGAAGTTGATTTCGGAGCACGATTTTCAAACAGGAACTTCAACCGTTTTTGTGGCGTATGAGAAACTCCCTAAGCCCCGGACCCATCAGTTTTGGTCAAAAATGAAAATTCCAAAAGTGCCCCAATTTTTGCTTTTAACTTAAGTTACCATCCCAAAATGTATCACTGAGGTGACAGAAGTTGATTTCAGAGCATGATTTTCAAACAGGAACTTCAACCATTTTTGTGGTGTATGAGAAATTCCCTAAACCCGAACCCATCGACTTTGGCCAAAAATGAAAATTCCAAAAGTGCCCCAATTTCTGCTTTAAACTTTAGTTACCATTACAAAATGTATCACTGAGGTGACAGAAGTTGATTTCGGAGCATGATTTTCAAACATGAACTTCAACCGTCTTTGTGGCATAAGAAATTCCCTAAACTCAGACGCATCAATTTTGGCCAAAAATGAAAATTCCAAAAGTGCCCCAATTGTTGCTTTAAACTTTAGTTACCTTCCCAAAATGTATCACTGAGGTGACAGAAGTTGATTTCGGAGCATGATTTTTCAAACAAGAACTTCAACCGTTTTTGTGGCGTATGAAAAATTCCCTAAGCCCCGGAGCCATCGATTTTGGTCAAAAATGAAAATTCCAAAAGTGCCCCTATTTCTGCTTTAAACTTTAGTTACCATCCCAAAATGTATCACTGAGGTGATAGAAGTTGATTTCGGAGCATGATTTTCAAACAGGAACTTCAACCGTTTTTGTGGCAAATGAGAAATTCCCTAAGCCCCAGACCCATCGATTTTGGTCAAAAATTAAAATTCCAAAAGTGCCCCTATTTCTGCTTTAAACTTTAGTTACCATCCCATAATGTATCACTGAGGTGACAGAAGTTGATTTCGGAGCATGATTTTCAAACAGGAACTTCAACTGTTTTTGTGGCTTTAGAAATTCCCTAAGCCCCGGACCCATCGATTTTGGTCAAAAATGAAAATTCCAAAAGTGCTCCAATTTCTGTTTTAAACTTTAGTTACCATTCCAAAATGTATCATTGAGGTGACAGAAGTTGATTTCGGAGCATGATTTTCAAACATGAACTTCAACCGTTTTTGTGGCATAAGAAATTCCCTAAACTCGGACGCATCAATTTTGGACAAAAATGAAAATTCCAAAAGTGCCCCAATATCTGCTTTAAACTTTGGTGACCATTCCAAAATGTATCACTGAGGTGACAGAAGTTTATTTCGGAGCATGATTTTCAAACAGGAACTTCAACCATTTATTTGGCATATGAGAAGTTCCCTAAGCCGCGGACCCATCGATTTTGGTCAAAAATTAAAATTCAAAAAGTGCCCCAATTTCTGCTTTTAACTTTAGTGACCATCCCAAAATGTATCACTGAGGTGACAGAAGTTGATTTCGTAGCATGATTTTCAAACAGGAAATTAAACCGTTTTTGTGGCATATGAGAAATTCCCTAAGCCCCGGACCCATCGATTTTGGTCAAAAATGAAAATTCCAAAAGTGCCTCAATTTCTGCTTTCAACTTTAGTTACCATCCCAAAATGTATAACTGAGGTGACAGAAGTTGATTTCAGAGCATGATTTTCAAACAGGAACTTCAACCGTTTTTGTGCCATATGAGAAATTCACTAAAGTCGGTCCCATCGATTTTGGCCAAAAATGAAAATTCTAAAAGTGTCCCAATTTCTGCATTAAACTTTAGTGACCATCCCAAAATGTATCACTGAGGTGACAGAAGTTGATTTCAGAGCATGATTTTCAAACAGGAAATTCAACCGTTATTATGGCATATGAGAAATTCCCTAAGCCCCGGACCCATCAATTTTGGTCAAAAGCAAAAATTCCAAAAGTGCCCCAATTGTTGCTTTAAACTTTAGTTACCATCCCAAAATGTATCACTGAGGTGACAGAAGTTGATTTCGGAGCATGATTTTTCAAACAAGAACTTCAACCGTTTTTGTGGCGTATGAGAAATTCCCTAAGCCCCGGACCCATCGATTTTGGTCAAAAATGAAAATTCCAAAAGTGCCCCAATTTCTGCTTTAAACTTTAGTGAACATCCCAAAATGTATCACTGAGGTGACAGAAGTTGATTTTAGAGCATGATTTTCAAACAGGAACTTCAACCATTTTTGTGGCAAATGAGAAATTCACTAAGCCCCGGACCCATCGATTTTGTTCAAAAATTAAAATTCCAAAAGTGCCCCAATTTCTGCTTTAAACTTTAGTTACCATCCCAAAATGTATCACTGAGGTGACAGAAGTTGATTTTGTAGCATGATTTTCAAACAGGAACTTCAACCGTTTTTGTGGCGTATGAGAAACTCCCTAAGCCCCGGACCCATCGATTTTGGTCAAAAATGAAAATTCCAAAAGTGCCCCAATTTTTGCTTTTAACTTAAGTCACCATCCCAAAATGTATCACTGAGGTGACAGAAGTTGATTTCAGAGCATGATTTTCAAACAGGAACTTCAACCGTTTTTGTGGTTTATGAGAAATTCCCTAAACCCAAACCCATTGACTTTGGCCAAAAATGAAAATTCCAAAAGTGCCCCAATTTCTGCTTTAAACTTTAGTTAATATCCCAAAATGTATCACTGAGGTGACAGAAGTTGATTTCGTAGCATGATTTTCAAACAGGAAATTCAACCGTTTTTGTGGCATATGAGAAATTCCCTAAGCCCCGGACCCATCGATTTTGGTCAAAAATGAAAATTCCAAAAGTGCCTCAATTTCTGCTTTCAACTTTAGTTACCATCCCAAAATGTATAACTGAGGTGACAGAAGTTGATTTTAGAGCATGATTTTCAAACAGGAACTTCAACCGTTTTTGTGCCATATGAGAAATTCACTAAAGTCGGTCCCATCGATTTTGGCCAAAAATGAAAATTCTAAAAGTGTCCCAATTTCTGCATTAAACTTTAGTGACCATCCCAAAATGTATCACTGAGGTGACAGAAGTTCATTTCAGAGCATGATTTTCAAACAGAAACTTCAACCATTTTTGTGGCAAATGAGAAATTCCCTAAGCCCCGGACCCATCGATTTTGTTCAAAAATTAAAATTCCAAAAGTGCCCCAATTTCTGCATTAAACTTTAGTGACCATCCCAAAATGTATCACTGAGGTGACAGAAGTTGATTTCAGAGCATGATTTTCAAACAGGAACTTCAACCGTTTTTGTGGTGTATGAGAAATTTCCTAAGCCCCGGACCCATCGATTTTGGTCAAAAATGAAAATTCCAAAAGTGCCTCAATTTCTGCTTTCAACTTTAGTTACCATCCCAAAATGTATAACTGAGGTGACAGAAGTTGATTTCAGAGCATGATTTTCAAACAGGAACTTCAACCGTTTTTGTGGCAAATGAGAAATTCCCTAAGCCCCAGACCCATCTATTTTGGTCAAAAATTAAAATTCCAAAAGTGCCCCAATTTCTGCTTTAAACTTTAGTGACCATCCCAAAATGTATCACTGAGGTGACAGAAGTTGATTTCGGAGCATGATTTTCAAACAGGAAATTCAACCGTTTTTGTGGCATATGAGAAATTCCCTAAGCCCCGGACCCATCAATTTTGGTCAAAAGCAAAAATTCCAAAAGTGCCCCAATTGTTGCTTTAAACTTTAATTACCATCCCAAAATGTATCACTGAGGTGACAGAAGTTGATTTCGGAGCATGATTTTTCAAACAAGAACTTCAACCGTTTTTGTGGCGTATGAGAAATTCCCTAAGCCCCGGACCCATCGATTTTGGTCAAAAATGAAAATTCCAAAAGTGCCCCAATTTCTGCTTTAAACTTTAGTGAACATCCCAAAATGTATCACTGAGGTGACAGAAGTTAATTTTGTAGCATGATTTTCAAACAGGAACTTGTACCATTTTTGTGGCGTATGAGAAACTCCCTAAGCCCCGAACCCATCAGTTTTGGTCAAAAATGAAAATTCCAAAAGTGCCCCAATTTTTGCTTTTAACTTAAGTTACCATCCCAAAATGTATCACTGAGGTGACAGAAGTTGATTTCAGAGCATGATTTTCAAACAGGAACTTCAACCATTTTTGTGGTGTATGAGAAATTCCCTAAACCCGAACCCATCGACTTTGGCCAAAAATGAAAATTCCAAAAGTGCCCCAATTTCTGCTTTAAACTAGTTACCATCCCAAAATGTATCACTGAGGTGACAGAAGTTGATTTCGTAGCATGATTTTCAAACAGGAACTTCAACCGTTTTTGTGGCATATGAGAAACTCCCTAAGCCCCGGACCCATCGATTTTGGTCAAAAATGAAAATTCCAAAAGTGCCCCAATATCTGCTTTAAACTTTAGTGACCATTCCAAAATGTATCACTGAGGTGACAGAAGTTGATTTCGGAGCATGATTTTCAAACAGGAAATTCAACCGTTATTATGGCATATGAGAAATTCCCTAAGCCCCGGACCCATCAATTTTGGTCAAAAGCAAAAATTCCAAAAGTGCCCCAATTGTTGCTTTAAACTTTAGTTACCATCCCAAAATGTATCACTGAGGTGACAGAAGTTGATTTCGGAGCATGATTTTTCAAACAAGAACTTCAACCGTTTTTGTGGCGTATGAGAAATTCCCTAAGCCCCGGAGCCATCGATTTTGGTCAAAAATGAAAATTCCAAAAGTGCCCCAATTTCTGCTTTAAACTTTAGTTACCATCCCAAAATGTATCACTGAGGTGACAGAAGTTGATTTCGGAGCATGATTTTCAAACAGGAACTTCAGCAGTTTTTGTGGCATGAGAAATTCCCTAAGCCCCGAACCTATCGATTTTGGTCAAAAATGAAAATTCCAAAAGTGCCCAAATTTCTGCTTTAAACTTTAGTTAGCATCCCAATATGTATAACTGAGGTGACAGAAGTTGATTTCGAAGCATGATTTTCAAACAGGAACTTCAACCGTTTTTATGGCATGAGAAATTCCCTAAGCCCCGGACCCATCAATTTTGGTCAAAAGCAAAAATTCCAAAAGTGCCCCAATTGTTGCTTTAAACTTTAGTTACCATCCTAAAATGTATCACTGAGGTGACAGAAGTTGATTTCAGAGCATGATTTTCAAACAGGAACTTCAACAGTTTTTGTGGTGTATGAGAAATTCCCTAAAACCGAACCCATCAACTTTGGCCAAAAATGAAAATTCCAAAAGTGCCCCAATTTCTGCTTTAAATTTTAGTGACCAACCCAAAATGTATCACCACGACAGAAGTTGATTTCGGAGCATGATTTTCAAACAGGAACTTCAACCGTTTTTGTGGCAAATGAGAAATTCCCTAAGCCCCAGACCCATCGATTTTGGTCAAAAATTAAAATTCCAAAAGTGCCCCTATTTCTGCTTTAAACTTTAGTTACCATCCCAAAATGTATCACTGAGGTGATAGAAGTTGATTTCGGAGCATGATTTTCAAACAGGAACTTCAACCGTTTTTGTGGCAAATGAGAAATTCCCTAAGCCCCAGACCCATCGATTTTGGTCAAAAATTAAAATTCCAAAAGTGCCCCTATTTCTGCTTTAAACTTTAGTTACCATCCCATAATGTATCACTGAGGTGACAGAAGTTGATTTCGGAGCATGATTTTCAAACAGGAACTTCAACTGTTTTTGTGGCTTTAGAAATTCCCTAAGCCCCGGACCCATCGATTTTGGTCAAAAATGAAAATTCCAAAAGTGCTCCAATTTCTGTTTTAAACTTTAGTTACCATTCCAAAATGTATCATTGAGGTGACAGAAGTTGATTTCGGAGCATGATTTTCAAACATGAACTTCAACCGTTTTTGTGGCATAAGAAATTCCCTAAACTCGGACGCATCAATTTTGGACAAAAATGAAAATTCCAAAAGTGCCCCAATATCTGCTTTAAACTTTGGTGACCTTTCCAAAATGTATCACTGAGGTGACAGAAGTTTATTTCGGAGCATGATTTTCAAACAGGAACTTCAACCATTTATTTGGCATATGAGAAGTTCCCTAAGCCGCGGACCCATCGATTTTGGTCAAAAATTAAAATTCAAAAAGTGCCCCAATTTCTGCTTTTAACTTTAGTGACCATCCCAAAATGTATCACTGAGGTGACAGAAGTTGATTTCGTAGCATGATTTTCAAACAGGAAATTCAACCGTTTTTGTGGCATATGAGAAATTCCCTAAGCCCCGGACCCATCGATTTTGGTCAAAAATGAAAATTCCAAAAGTGCCTCAATTTCTGCTTTCAACTTTAGTTACCATCCCAAAATGTATAACTGAGGTGACAGAAGTTGATTTCAGAGCATGATTTTCAAACAGGAACTTCAACCGTTTTTGTGCCATATGAGAAATTCACTAAAGTCGGTCCCATCGATTTTGGCCAAAAATGAAAATTCTAAAAGTGTCCCAATTTCTGCATTAAACTTTAGTGACCATCCCAAAATGTATCACTGAGGTGACAGAAGTTGATTTCAGAGCATGATTTTCAAACAGGAAATTCAACCGTTATTATGGCATATGAGAAATTCCCTAAGCCCCGGACCCATCAATTTTGGTCAAAAGCAAAAATTCCAAAAGTGCCCCAATTGTTGCTTTAAACTTTAGTTACCATCCCAAAATGTATCACTGAGGTGACAGAAGTTGATTTCGGAGCATGATTTTTCAAACAAGAACTTGAACCGTTTTTGTGGCGTATGAGAAATTCCCTAAGCCCCGGACCCATCGATTTTGGTCAAAAATGAAAATTCCAAAAGTGCCCCAATTTCTGCTTTAAACTTTAGTGAACATCCCAAAATGTATCACTGAGGTGACAGAAGTTGATTTCAGAGCATGATTTTCAAACAGGAACTTCAACCGTTTTTGTGGCAAATGAGAAATTCCCTAAGCCCCAGACCCATCTATTTTGGTCAAAAATTAAAATTCCAAAAGTGCCCCAATTTCTGCTTTAAACTTTAGTGACCATCCCAAAATGTATCACTGAGGTGACAGAAGTTGATTTCGGAGCATGATTTTCAAACAGGAAATTCAACCGTTTTTGTGGCATATGAGAAATTCCCTAAGCCCCGGACCCATCAATTTTGGTCAAAAGCAAAAATTCCAAAAGTGCCCCAATTGTTGCTTTAAACTTTAATTACCATCCCAAAATGTATCACTGAGGTGACAGAAGTTGATTTCGGAGCATGATTTTTCAAACAAGAACTTCAACCGTTTTTGTGGCGTATGAGAAATTCCCTAAGCCCCGGACCCATCGATTTTGGTCAAAAATGAAAATTCCAAAAGTGCCCCAATTTCTGCTTTAAACTTTAGTGAACATCCCAAAATGTATCACTGAGGTGACAGAAGTTGATTTTGTAGCATGATTTTCAAACAGGAACTTATACCATTTTTGTGGCGTATGAGAAACTCCCTAAGCCCCGAACCCATCAGTTTTGGTCAAAAATGAAAATTCCAAAAGTGCCCCAATTTTTGCTTTTAACTTAAGTTACCATAACAAAATGTATCACTGAGGTGACAGAAGTTGATTTCAGAGCATGATTTTCAAACAGGAACTTCAACCATTTTTGTGGTGTATGAGAAATTCCCTAAACCCGAACCCATCGACTTTGGCCAAAAATGAAAATTCCAAAAGTGCCCCAATTTCTGCTTTAAACTAGTTACCATCCCAAAATGTATCACTGAGGTGACAGAAGTTGATTTCGTAGCATGATTTTCAAACAGGAACTTCAACCGTTTTTGTGGCATATGAGAAACTCCCTAAGCCCCGGACCCATCGATTTTGGTCAAAAATGAAAATTCCAAAAGTGCCCCAATATCTGCTTTAAACTTTAGTGACCATTCCAAAATGTATCACTGAGGTGACAGAAGTTGATTTCGGAGCATGATTTTCAAACAGGAAATTCAACCGTTATTATGGCATATGAGAAATTCCCTAAGCCCCGGACCCATCAATTTTGGTCAAAAGCAAAAATTCCAAAAGTGCCCCAATTGTTGCTTTAAACTTTAGTTACCATCCCAAAATGTATCACTGAGGTGACAGAAGTTGATTTCGGAGCATGATTTTTCAAACAAGAACTTCAACCGTTTTTGTGGCGTATGAGAAATTCCCTAAGCCCCGGAGCCATCGATTTTGGTCAAAAATGAAAATTCCAAAAGTGCCCCAATTTCTGCTTTAAACTTTAGTTACCATCCCAAAATGTATCACTGAGGTGACAGAAGTTGATTTCGGAGCATGATTTTCAAACAGGAACTTCAGCAGTTTTTGTGGCATGAGAAATTCCCTAAGCCCCGAACCTATCGATTTTGGTCAAAAATGAAAATTCCAAAAGTGCCCAAATTTCTGCTTTAAACTTTAGTTAGCATCCCAATATGTATAACTGAGGTGACAGAAGTTGATTTCGAAGCATGATTTTCAAACAGGAACTTCAACCGTTTTTATGGCATGAGAAATTCCCTAAGCCCCGGACCCATCAATTTTGGTCAAAAGCAAAAATTCCAAAAGTGCCCCAATTGTTGCTTTAAACTTTAGTTACCATCCTAAAATGTATCACTGAGGTGACAGAAGTTGATTTCAGAGCATGATTTTCAAACAGGAACTTCAACAGTTTTTGTGGTGTATGAGAAATTCCCTAAAACCGAACCCATCAACTTTGGCCAAAAATGAAAATTCCAAAAGTGCCCCAATTTCTGCTTTAAATTTTAGTGACCAACCCAAAATGTATCACCACGACAGAAGTTGATTTCGGAGCATGATTTTCAAACAGGAACTTCAACCGTTTTTGTGGCAAATGAGAAATTCCCTAAGCCCCAGACCCATCGATTTTGGTCAAAAATTAAAATTCCAAAAGTGCCCCTATTTCTGCTTTAAACTTTAGTTACCATCCCAAAATGTATCACTGAGGTGATAGAAGTTGATTTCGGAGCATGATTTTCAAACAGGAACTTCAACCGTTTTTGTGGCAAATGAGAAATTCCCTAAGCCCCAGACCCATCGATTTTGGTCAAAAATTAAAATTCCAAAAGTGCCCCTATTTCTGCTTTAAACTTTAGTTACCATCCCATAATGTATCACTGAGGTGACAGAAGTTGATTTCGGAGCATGATTTTCAAACAGGAACTTCAACTGTTTTTGTGGCTTTAGAAATTCCCTAAGCCCCGGACCCATCGATTTTGGTCAAAAATGAAAATTCCAAAAGTGCTCCAATTTCTGTTTTAAACTTTAGTTACCATTCCAAAATGTATCATTGAGGTGACAGAAGTTGATTTCGGAGCATGATTTTCAAACATGAACTTCAACCGTTTTTGTGGCATAAGAAATTCCCTAAACTCGGACGCATCAATTTTGGACAAAAATGAAAATTCCAAAAGTGCCCCAATATCTGCTTTAAACTTTGGTGACCTTTCCAAAATGTATCACTGAGGTGACAGAAGTTTATTTCGGAGCATGATTTTCAAACAGGAACTTCAACCATTTATTTGGCATATGAGAAGTTCCCTAAGCCGCGGACCCATCGATTTTGGTCAAAAATTAAAATTCAAAAAGTGCCCCAATTTCTGCTTTTAACTTTAGTGACCATCCCAAAATGTATCACTGAGGTGACAGAAGTTGATTTCGTAGCATGATTTTCAAACAGGAAATTCAACCGTTTTTGTGGCATATGAGAAATTCCCTAAGCCCCGGACCCATCGATTTTGGTCAAAAATGAAAATTCCAAAAGTGCCTCAATTTCTGCTTTCAACTTTAGTTACCATCCCAAAATGTATAACTGAGGTGACAGAAGTTGATTTCAGAGCATGATTTTCAAACAGGAACTTCAACCGTTTTTGTGCCATATGAGAAATTCACTAAAGTCGGTCCCATCGATTTTGGCCAAAAATGAAAATTCTAAAAGTGTCCCAATTTCTGCATTAAACTTTAGTGACCATCCCAAAATGTATCACTGAGGTGACAGAAGTTGATTTCAGAGCATGATTTTCAAACAGGAAATTCAACCGTTATTATGGCATATGAGAAATTCCCTAAGCCCCGGACCCATCAATTTTGGTCAAAAGCAAAAATTCCAAAAGTGCCCCAATTGTTGCTTTAAACTTTAGTTACCATCCCAAAATGTATCACTGAGGTGACAGAAGTTGATTTCGGAGCATGATTTTTCAAACAAGAACTTGAACCGTTTTTGTGGCGTATGAGAAATTCCCTAAGCCCCGGACCCATCGATTTTGGTCAAAAATGAAAATTCCAAAAGTGCCCCAATTTCTGCTTTAAACTTTAGTGAACATCCCAAAATGTATCACTGAGGTGACAGAAGTTGATTTCAGAGCATGATTTTCAAACAGGAACTTCAACCGTTTTTGTGGCAAATGAGAAATTCCCTAAGCCCCAGACCCATCTATTTTGGTCAAAAATTAAAATTCCAAAAGTGCCCCAATTTCTGCTTTAAACTTTAGTGACCATCCCAAAATGTATCACTGAGGTGACAGAAGTTGATTTCGGAGCATGATTTTCAAACAGGAAATTCAACCGTTTTTGTGGCATATGAGAAATTCCCTAAGCCCCGGACCCATCAATTTTGGTCAAAAGCAAAAATTCCAAAAGTGCCCCAATTGTTGCTTTAAACTTTAATTACCATCCCAAAATGTATCACTGAGGTGACAGAAGTTGATTTCGGAGCATGATTTTTCAAACAAGAACTTCAACCGTTTTTGTGGCGTATGAGAAATTCCCTAAGCCCCGGACCCATCGATTTTGGTCAAAAATGAAAATTCCAAAAGTGCCCCAATTTCTGCTTTAAACTTTAGTGAACATCCCAAAATGTATCACTGAGGTGACAGAAGTTGATTTTGTAGCATGATTTTCAAACAGGAACTTATACCATTTTTGTGGCGTATGAGAAACTCCCTAAGCCCCGAACCCATCAGTTTTGGTCAAAAATGAAAATTCCAAAAGTGCCCCAATTTTTGCTTTTAACTTAAGTTACCATAACAAAATGTATCACTGAGGTGACAGAAGTTGATTTCAGAGCATGATTTTCAAACAGGAACTTCAACCATTTTTGTGGTGTATGAGAAATTCCCTAAACCCGAACCCATTGACTTTGGCCAAAAATGAAAATTCCAAAAGTGCCCCAATTTCTGCTTTAAACTTTAGTTACCATCCCAAAATGTATCACTGAGGTGACAGAATTTGATTTCGTAGCATGATTTTCAAACAGGAACTTCAACCGTTTTTGTGGCATATGAGAAACTCCCTAAGCCCCGGACCCATCGATTTTGGTCAAAAATGAAAATTCCAAAAGTGCCCCAATATCTGCTTTAAACTTTAGTGACCATTCCAAAATGTATCACTGAGGTGACAGAAGTTGATTTCGGAGCATGATTTTTCAAACAAGAACTTCAACCGTTTTTGTGGCGTATGAGAAATTCCCTAAGCCCCGGACCCATCGATTTTGGTCAAAAATGAAAATTCCAAAAGTGCCCCAATTTCTGCTTTAAACTTTAGTGAACATCCCAAAATGTATCACTGAGGTGACAGAAGTTAATTTTGTAGCATGATTTTCAAACAGGAACTTGTACCATTTTTGTGGCGTATGAGAAACTCCCTAAGCCCCGAACCCATCAGTTTTGGTCAAAAATGAAAATTCCAAAAGTGCCCCAATTTTTGCTTTTAACTTAAGTTACCATCCCAAAATGTATCACTGAGGTGACAGAAGTTGATTTCAGAGCATGATTTTCAAACAGGAACTTCAACCATTTTTGTGGTGTATGAGAAATTCCCTAAACCCGAACCCATCGACTTTGGCCAAAAATGAAAATTCCAAAAGTGCCCCAATTTCTGCTTTAAACTAGTTACCATCCCAAAATGTATCACTGAGGTGACAGAAGTTGATTTCGTAGCATGATTTTCAAACAGGAACTTCAACCGTTTTTGTGGCATATGAGAAACTCCCTAAGCCCCGGACCCATCGATTTTGGTCAAAAATGAAAATTCCAAAAGTGCCCCAATATCTGCTTTAAACTTTAGTGACCATTCCAAAATGTATCACTGAGGTGACAGAAGTTGATTTCGGAGCATGATTTTCAAACAGGAAATTCAACCGTTATTATGGCATATGAGAAATTCCCTAAGCCCCGGACCCATCAATTTTGGTCAAAAGCAAAAATTCCAAAAGTGCCCCAATTGTTGCTTTAAACTTTAGTTACCATCCCAAAATGTATCACTGAGGTGACAGAAGTTGATTTCGGAGCATGATTTTTCAAACAAGAACTTCAACCGTTTTTGTGGCGTATGAGAAATTCCCTAAGCCCCGGAGCCATCGATTTTGGTCAAAAATGAAAATTCCAAAAGTGCCCCAATTTCTGCTTTAAACTTTAGTTACCATCCCAAAATGTATCACTGAGGTGACAGAAGTTGATTTCGGAGCATGATTTTCAAACAGGAACTTCAGCAGTTTTTGTGGCATGAGAAATTCCCTAAGCCCCGAACCTATCGATTTTGGTCAAAAATGAAAATTCCAAAAGTGCCCAAATTTCTGCTTTAAACTTTAGTTAGCATCCCAATATGTATAACTGAGGTGACAGAAGTTGATTTCGAAGCATGATTTTCAAACAGGAACTTCAACCGTTTTTATGGCATGAGAAATTCCCTAAGCCCCGGACCCATCAATTTTGGTCAAAAGCAAAAATTCCAAAAGTGCCCCAATTGTTGCTTTAAACTTTAGTTACCATCCTAAAATGTATCACTGAGGTGACAGAAGTTGATTTCAGAGCATGATTTTCAAACAGGAACTTCAACAGTTTTTGTGGTGTATGAGAAATTCCCTAAAACCGAACCCATCAACTTTGGCCAAAAATGAAAATTCCAAAAGTGCCCCAATTTCTGCTTTAAATTTTAGTGACCAACCCAAAATGTATCACCACGACAGAAGTTGATTTCGGAGCATGATTTTCAAACAGGAACTTCAACCGTTTTTGTGGCAAATGAGAAATTCCCTAAGCCCCAGACCCATCGATTTTGGTCAAAAATTAAAATTCCAAAAGTGCCCCTATTTCTGCTTTAAACTTTAGTTACCATCCCAAAATGTATCACTGAGGTGATAGAAGTTGATTTCGGAGCATGATTTTCAAACAGGAACTTCAACCGTTTTTGTGGCAAATGAGAAATTCCCTAAGCCCCAGACCCATCGATTTTGGTCAAAAATTAAAATTCCAAAATTGCCCCTATTTCTGCTTTAAACTTTAGTTACCATCCCATAATGTATCACTGAGGTGACAGAAGTTGATTTCGGAGCATGATTTTCAAACAGGAACTTCAACTGTTTTTGTGGCTTTAGAAATTCCCTAAGCCCCGGACCCATCGATTTTGGTCAAAAATGAAAATTCCAAAAGTGCTCCAATTTCTGTTTTAAACTTTAGTTACCATTCCAAAATGTATCATTGAGGTGACAGAAGTTGATTTCGGAGCATGATTTTCAAACATGAACTTCAACCGTTTTTGTGGCATTAGAAATTCCCTAAACTCGGACGCATCAATTTTGGACAAAAATGAAAATTCCAAAAGTGCCCCAATATCTGCTTTAAACTTTGGTGACCTTTCCAAAATGTATCACTGAGGTGACAGAAGTTTATTTCGGAGCATGATTTTCAAACAGGAACTTCAACCATTTATTTGGCATATGAGAAGTTCCCTAAGCCGCGGACCCATCGATTTTGGTCAAAAATTAAAATTCAAAAAGTGCCCCAATTTCTGCTTTTAACTTTAGTGACCATCCCAAAATGTATCACTGAGGTGACAGAAGTTGATTTCGTAGCATGATTTTCAAACAGGAAATTCAACCGTTTTTGTGGCATATGAGAAATTCCCTAAGCCCCGGACCCATCGATTTTGGTCAAAAATGAAAATTCCAAAAGTGCCTCAATTTCTGCTTTCAACTTTAGTTACCATCCCAAAATGTATAACTGAGGTGACAGAAGTTGATTTCAGAGCATGATTTTCAAACAGGAAATTCAACCGTTATTATGGCATATGAGAAATTCCCTAAGCCCCGGACCCATCAATTTTGGTCAAAAGCAAAAATTCCAAAAGTGCCCCAATTGTTGCTTTAAACTTTAGTTACCATCCCAAAATGTATCACTGAGGTGACAGAAGTTGATTTCGGAGCATGATTTTTCAAACAAGAACTTGAACCGTTTTTGTGGCGTATGAGAAATTCCCTAAGCCCCGGACCCATCGATTTTGGTCAAAAATGAAAATTCCAAAAGTGCCCCAATTTCTGCTTTAAACTTTAGTGAACATCCCAAAATGTATCACTGAGGTGACAGAAGTTGATTTCAGAGCATGATTTTCAAACAGGAACTTCAACCGTTTTTGTGGCAAATGAGAAATTCCCTAAGCCCCAGACCCATCTATTTTGGTCAAAAATTAAAATTCCAAAAGTGCCCCAATTTCTGCTTTAAACTTTAGTGACCATCCCAAAATGTATCACTGAGGTGACAGAAGTTGATTTCGGAGCATGATTTTCAAACAGGAAATTCAACCGTTTTTGTGGCATATGAGAAATTCCCTAAGCCCCGGACCCATCAATTTTGGTCAAAAGCAAAAATTCCAAAAGTGCCCCAATTGTTGCTTTAAACTTTAATTACCATCCCAAAATGTATCACTGAGGTGACAGAAGTTGATTTCGGAGCATGATTTTTCAAACAAGAACTTCAACCGTTTTTGTGGCGTATGAGAAATTCCCTAAGCCCCGGACCCATCGATTTTGGTCAAAAATGAAAATTCCAAAAGTGCCCCAATTTCTGCTTTAAACTTTAGTGAACATCCCAAAATGTATCACTGAGGTGACAGAAGTTGATTTTGTAGCATGATTTTCAAACAGGAACTTATACCATTTTTGTGGCGTATGAGAAACTCCCTAAGCCCCGAACCCATCAGTTTTGGTCAAAAATGAAAATTCCAAAAGTGCCCCAATTTTTGCTTTTAACTTAAGTTACCATAACAAAATGTATCACTGAGGTGACAGAAGTTGATTTCAGAGCATGATTTTCAAACAGGAACTTCAACCATTTTTGTGGTGTATGAGAAATTCCCTAAACCCGAACCCATCGACTTTGGCCAAAAATGAAAATTCCAAAAGTGCCCCAATTTCTGCTTTAAACTTTAGTTACCATCCCAAAATGTATCACTGAGGTGACAGAATTTGATTTCGTAGCATGATTTTCAAACAGGAACTTCAACCGTTTTTGTGGCATATGAGAAACTCCCTAAGCCCCGGACCCATCGATTTTGGTCAAAAATGAAAATTCCAAAAGTGCCCCAATATCTGCTTTAAACTTTAGTGACCATTCCAAAATGTATCACTGAGGTGACAGAAGTTGATTTCGGAGCATGATTTTCAAACAGGAAATTCAACCGTTATTATGGCATATGAGAAATTCCCTAAGCCCCGGACCCATCAATTTTGGTCAAAAGCAAAAATTCCAAAAGTGCCCCAATTGTTGCTTTAAACTTTAGTTACCATCCCAAAATGTATCACTGAGGTGACAGAAGTTGATTTCGGAGCATGATTTTTCAAACAAGAACTTCAACCGTTTTTGTGGCGTATGAGAAATTCCCTAAGCCCCGGAGCCATCGATTTTGGTCAAAAATGAAAATTCCAAAAGTGCCCCAATTTCTGCTTTAAACTTTAGTTACCATCCCAAAATGTATCACTGAGGTGACAGAAGTTGATTTCGGAGCATGATTTTCAAACAGGAACTTCAGCAGTTTTTGTGGCATGAGAAATTCCCTAAGCCCCGAACCTATCGATTTTGGTCAAAAATGAAAATTCCAAAAGTGCCCAAATTTCTGCTTTAAACTTTAGTTAGCATCCCAATATGTATAACTGAGGTGACAGAAGTTGATTTCGAAGCATGATTTTCAAACAGGAACTTCAACCGTTTTTATGGCATGAGAAATTCCCTAAGCCCCGGACCCATCAATTTTGGTCAAAAGCAAAAATTCCAAAAGTGCCCCAATTGTTGCTTTAAACTTTAGTTACCATCCTAAAATGTATCACTGAGGTGACAGAAGTTGATTTCAGAGCATGATTTTCAAACAGGAACTTCAACAGTTTTTGTGGTGTATGAGAAATTCCCTAAAACCGAACCCATCAACTTTGGCCAAAAATGAAAATTCCAAAAGTGCCCCAATTTCTGCTTTAAATTTTAGTGACCAACCCAAAATGTATCACCACTACAGAAGTTGATTTCGGAGCATGATTTTCAAACAGGAACTTCAACCGTTTTTGTGGCAAATGAGAAATTCCCTAAGCCCCAGACCCATCGATTTTGGTCAAAAATTAAAATTCCAAAAGTGCCCCTATTTCTGCTTTAAACTTTAGTTACCATCCCAAAATGTATCACTGAGGTGATAGAAGTTGATTTCGGAGCATGATTTTCAAACAGGAACTTCAACCGTTTTTGTGGCAAATGAGAAATTCCCTAAGCCCCAGACCCATCGATTTTGGTCAAAAATTAAAATTCCAAAAGTGCCCCTATTTCTGCTTTAAACTTTAGTTACCATCCCATAATGTATCACTGAGGTGACAGAAGTTGATTTGGGAGCATGATTTTCAAACAGGAACTTCAACTGTTTTTGTGGCTTTAGAAATTCCCTAAGCCCCGGACCCATCGATTTTGGTCAAAAATGAAAATTCCAAAAGTGCTCCAATTTCTGTTTTAAACTTTAGTTACCATTCCAAAATGTATCATTGAGGTGACAGAAGTTGATTTCGGAGCATGATTTTCAAACATGAACTTCAACCGTTTTTGTGGCATAAGAAATTCCCTAAACTCGGACACATCAATTTTGGACAAAAATGAAAATTCCAAAAGTGCCCCAATATCTGCTTTAAACTTTGGTGACCATTCCAAAATGTATCACTGAGGTGACAGAAGTTTATTTCGGAGCATGATTTTCAAACAGGAACTTCAACCATTTATTTGGCATATGAGAAGTTCCCTAAGCCGCGGACCCATCGATTTTGGTCAAAAATGAAAATTCCAAAAGTGCCTCAATTTCTGCTTTCAACTTTAGTTACCATCCCAAAATGTATAACTGAGGTGACAGAAGTTGATTTCAGAGCATGATTTTCAAACAGGAACTTCAACCGTTTTTGTGCCATATGAGAAATTCACTAAAGTCGGTCCCATCGATTTTGGCCAAAAATGAAAATTCTAAAAGTGTCCCAATTTCTGCATTAAACTTTAGTGACCATCCCAAAATGTATCACTGAGGTGACAGAAGTTGATTTCAGAGCATGATTTTCAAACAGGAAATTCAACCGTTATTATGGCATATGAGAAATTCCCTAAGCCCCGGACCCATCAATTTTGGTCAAAAGCAAAAATTCCAAAAGTGCCCCAATTGTTGCTTTAAACTTTAGTTACCATCCCAAAATGTATCACTGAGGTGACAGAAGTTGATTTCGGAGCATGATTTTTCAAACAAGAACTTCAACCGTTTTTGTGGCGTATGAGAAATTCCCTAAGCCCCGGACCCATCGATTTTGGTCAAAAATGAAAATTCCAAAAGTGCCCCAATTTCTGCTTTAAACTTTAGTGAACATCCCAAAATGTATCACTGAGGTGACAGAAGTTGATTTTGTAGCATGATTTTCAAACAGGAACTTCAACCGTTTTTGTGGCATATGAGAAACTCCCTAAGCCCCGGACCCATCGATTTTGGTCAAAAATGAAAATTCCAAAAGTGCCCCAATTTTTGCTTTTAACTTAAGTCACCATCCCAAAATGTATCACTGAGGTGACAGAAGTTGATTTCAGAGCATGATTTTCAAACAGGAACTTCAACCGTTTTTGTGGTTTGTGAGAAATTCCCTAAACCCAAACCCATCGACTTTGGCCAAAAATGAAAATTCCAAAAGTGCCCCAATTTCTGCTTTAAACTTTAGTTAATATCCCAAAATGTATCACTGAGGTGACAAGTTGATTTCGTAGCATGATTTTCAAACAGGAAATTCAACCATTTTTGTGGCATATGAGAAATTCCCTAAGCCCCGGACCCATCGATTTTGGTCAAAAATGAAAATTCCAAAAGTGCCTCAATTTCTGCTTTCAACTTTAGTTACCATCCCAAAATGTATAACTGAGGTGACAGAAGTTGATTTTAGAGCATGATTTTCAAACAGGAACTTCAACCGATTTTGTGCCGTATGAGAAATTCACTAAAGTCGGTCCCATCGATTTTGGCCAAAAATGAAAATTCTAAAAGTGTCCCAATTTCTGCATTAAACTTTAGTGACCATCCCAAAATGTATCACTGAGGTGACAGAAGTTGATTTCAGAGCATGATTTTCAAACAGGAACTTCAACCATTTTTGTGGCAAATGAGAAATTCCCTAAGCCCCGGACCCATCGATTTTGTTCAAAAATTAAAATTCCAAAAGTGCCCCAATTTCTGCTTTAAACTTTAGTTACCATCCCAAATTGTATCACTGAGGTGACAGAAGTTGATTTTGTAGCATGATTTTCAAACAGGAACTTCAACCGTTTTTGTGCCGTATGAGAAACTCCCTAAGCCCCGGACCCATCGATTTTGGTCAAAAATGAAAATTCCAAAAAAGTGCCCCAATTTTTGCTTTTAACTTAAGTTACCATCCCAAAATGTATCACTGAGGTGACAGAAGTTGATTTCAGAGCATGATTTTCAAACAGGAACTTCAACCGTTTTTGTGGTGTATGAGAAATTCCCTAAGCCCCGGACCCATCGATTTTGGTCAAAAATGAAAATTCCAAAAGTGCCTCAATTTCTGCTTTCAACTTTAGTTACCATCCCAAAATGTATAACTGAGGTGACAGAAGTTGATTTCAGAGCATGATTTTCAAACAGGAACTTCAACCGTTTTTGTGGCAAATGAGAAATTCCCTAAGCCCCAGACCCATCTATTTTGGTCAAAAATTAAAATTCCAAAAGTGCCCCAATTTCTGCTTTAAACTTTAGTGAACATCCCAAAATGTATCACTGAGGTAACAGAAGTTGATTTTGTAGCATGATTTTCAAACAGGAACTTCAACCGTTTTTGTGGCGTATGAGAAACTCCCTAAGCCCCGGACCCATCCGTTTTGGTCAAAAATGAAAATTCCAAAAGTGCCCCAATTTTTGCTTTTAACTTAAGTTACCATCCCAAAATGTATCACTGAGGTGACAGAAGTTGATTTCAGAGCATGATTTTCAAACAGGAACTTCAACCATTTTTGTGGTGTATGAGAAATTCCCTAAACCCGAACCCATCGACTTTGGCCAAAAATGAAAATTCCAAAAGTGCCCCAATTTCTGCTTTAAACTTTAGTTACCATTACAAAATGTATCACTGAGGTGACAGAAGTTGATTTCGGAGCATGATTTTCAAACATGAACTTCATCCGTCTTTGTGGCATAAGAAATTCCCTAAACTCAGACGCATCAATTTTGGCCAAAAATGAAAATTCCAAAAGTGCCCCAATATCTGCTTTAAACTTTAGTGACCATTCCAAAATGTATCACTGAGGTGACAGAAGTTGATTTCGGAGCATGATTTTCAAACAGGAAATTCAACCCTTATTATGGCATATGAGAAATTCCCTAAGCCCCGGACCCATCAATTTTGGTCAAAAGCAAAAATTCCAAAAGTGCCCCAATTGTTGCTTTAAACTTTAGTTACCATCCCAAAATGTATCACTGAGGTGACAGAAGTTGATTTCGGAGCATGATTTTTCAAACAAGAACTTCAACCGTTTTTGTGGCGTATGAGAAATTCCCTAAGCCCCGGAGCCATCGATTTTGGTCAAAAATGAAAATTCCAAAAGTGCCCCAATTTCTGCTTTAAACTTTAGTTACCATCCCAAAATGTATCACTGAGGTGACAGAAGTTGATTTCGGAGCATGATTTTCAAACAGGAACTTCAGCAGTTTTTGTGGCATGAGAAATTCCCTAAGCCCCAAACCAATCGATTTTGGTCAAAAATGAAAATTCCAAAAGTGCCCAAATTTCTGCTTTAAACTTTAGTTAGCATCCCAAAATGTATAACTGAGGTGACAGAAGTTGATTTCGAAGCATGATTTTCAAACAGGAACTTCAACCGTTTTTATGGCATGAGAAATTCCCTAAGCCCCGGACCCATCAATTTTGGTCAAAAGCAAAAATTCCAAAAGTGCCCCAATTGTTGCTTTAAACTTTAGTTACCATCCTAAAATGTATCACTGAGGTGACAGAAGTTGATTTCAGAGCATGATTTTCAAACAGGAACTTCAACAGTTTTTGTGGTGTATGAGAAATTCCCTAAAACCGAACCCATCAACTTTGGCCAAAAATGAAAATTCCAAAAGTGCCCCAATTTCTGCTTTAAATTTTAGTGACCAACCCAAAATGTATCACCACGACAGAAGTTGATTTCGGAGCATGATTTTCAAACAGGAACTTCAACCGTTTTTGTGCCATATGAGAAATTCACTAAAGTCGGTCCCATCGATTTTGGCCAAAAATGAAAATTCTAAAAGTGTCCCAATTTCTGCATTAAACTTTAGTGACCATCCCAAAATGTATCACTGAGGTGACAGAAGTTGATTTCAGAGCATGATTTTCAAACAGGAAATTCAACCGTTATTATGGCATATGAGAAATTCCCTAAGCCCCGGACCCATCAATTTTGGTCAAAAGCAAAAATTCCAAAAGTGCCCCAATTGTTGCTTTAAACTTTAGTTACCATCCCAAAATGTATCACTGAGGTGACAGAAGTTGATTTCGGAGCATGATTTTTCAAACAAGAACTTCAACCGTTTTTGTGGCGTATGAGAAATTCCCTAAGCCCCGGACCCATCGATTTTGGTCAAAAATGAAAATTCCAAAAGTGCCCCAATTTCTGCTTTAAACTTTAGTGAACATCCCAAAATGTATCACTGAGGTGACAGAAGTTGATTTTAGAGCATGATTTTCAAACAGGAACTTCAACCATTTTTGTGGCAAATGAGAAATTTACTAAGCCCTGGACCCATCGATTTTGTTCAAAAATTAAAATTCCAAAAGTGCCCCAATTTCTGCTTTAAACTTTAGTTACCATCCCAAAATGTATCACTGAGGTGACAGAAGTTGGTTTTGTAGCATGATTTTCAAACAGGAACTTCAACCGTTTTTGTGGCATATGAGAAACTCCCTAAGCCCCGGACCCATCGATTTTGGTCAAAAATGAAAATTCCAAAAGTGCCCCAATTTTTGCTTTTAACTTAAGTCACCATCCCAAAATGTATCACTGAGGTGACAGAAGTTGATTTCAGAGCATGATTTTCAAACAGGAACTTCAACCGTTTTTGTGGTTTGTGAGAAATTCCCTAAACCCAAACCCATCGACTTTGGCCAAAAATGAAAATTCCAAAAGTGCCCCAATTTCTGCTTTAAACTTTAGTTAATATCCCAAAATGTATCACTGAGGTGACAAGTTGATTTCGTAGCATGATTTTCAAACAGGAAATTCAACCATTTTTGTGGCATATGAGAAATTCCCTAAGCCCCGGACCCATCGATTTTGGTCAAAAATGAAAATTCCAAAAGTGCCTCAATTTCTGCTTTCAACTTTAGTTACCATCCCAAAATGTATAACTGAGGTGACAGAAGTTGATTTTAGAGCATGATTTTCAAACAGGAACTTCAACCGATTTTGTGCCGTATGAGAAATTCACTAAAGTCGGTCCCATCGATTTTGGCCAAAAATGAAAATTCTAAAAGTGTCCCAATTTCTGCATTAAACTTTAGTGACCATCCCAAAATGTATCACTGAGGTGACAGAAGTTGATTTCAGAGCATGATTTTCAAACAGGAACTTCAACCATTTTTGTGGCAAATGAGAAATTCCCTAAGCCCCGGACCCATCGATTTTGTTCAAAAATTAAAATTCCAAAAGTGCCCCAATTTCTGCTTTAAACTTTAGTTACCATCCCAAATTGTATCACTGAGGTGACAGAAGTTGATTTTGTAGCATGATTTTCAAACAGGAACTTCAACCGTTTTTGTGCCATATGAGAAACTCCCTAAGCCCCGGACCCATCGATTTTGGTCAAAAATGAAAATTCCAAAAAAGTGCCCCAATTTTTGCTTTTAACTTAAGTTACCATCCCAAAATGTATCACTGAGGTGACAGAAGTTGATTTCAGAGCATGATTTTCAAACAGGAACTTCAACCGTTTTTGTGGTGTATGAGAAATTCCCTAAGCCCCGGACCCATCGATTTTGGTCAAAAATGAAAATTCCAAAAGTGCCTCAATTTCTGCTTTCAACTTTAGTTACCATCCCAAAATGTATAACTGAGGTGACAGAAGTTGATTTCAGAGCATGATTTTCAAACAGGAACTTCAACCGTTTTTGTGGCAAATGAGAAATTCCCTAAGCCCCAGACCCATCTATTTTGGTCAAAAATTAAAATTCCAAAAGTGCCCCAATTTCTGCTTTAAACTTTAGTGAACATCCCAAAATGTATCACTGAGGTAACAGAAGTTGATTTTGTAGCATGATTTTCAAACAGGAACTTCAACCGTTTTTGTGGCGTATGAGAAACTCCCTAAGCCCCGGACCCATCCGTTTTGGTCAAAAATGAAAATTCCAAAAGTGCCCCAATTTTTGCTTTTAACTTAAGTTACCATCCCAAAATGTATCACTGAGGTGACAGAAGTTGATTTCAGAGCATGATTTTCAAACAGGAACTTCAACCATTTTTGTGGTGTATGAGAAATTCCCTAAACCCGAACCCATCGACTTTGGCCAAAAATGAAAATTCCAAAAGTGCCCCAATTTCTGCTTTAAACTTTAGTTACCATTACAAAATGTATCACTGAGGTGACAGAAGTTGATTTCGGAGCATGATTTTCAAACATGAACTTCATCCGTCTTTGTGGCATAAGAAATTCCCTAAACTCAGACGCATCAATTTTGGCCAAAAATGAAAATTCCAAAAGTGCCCCAATATCTGCTTTAAACTTTAGTGACCATTCCAAAATGTATCACTGAGGTGACAGAAGTTGATTTCGGAGCATGATTTTCAAACAGGAAATTCAACCCTTATTATGGCATATGAGAAATTCCCTAAGCCCCGGACCCATCAATTTTGGTCAAAAGCAAAAATTCCAAAAGTGCCCCAATTGTTGCTTTAAACTTTAGTTACCATCCCAAAATGTATCACTGAGGTGACAGAAGTTGATTTCGGAGCATGATTTTTCAAACAAGAACTTCAACCGTTTTTGTGGCGTATGAGAAATTCCCTAAGCCCCGGAGCCATCGATTTTGGTCAAAAATGAAAATTCCAAAAGTGCCCCAATTTCTGCTTTAAACTTTAGTTACCATCCCAAAATGTATCACTGAGGTGACAGAAGTTGATTTCGGAGCATGATTTTCAAACAGGAACTTCAGCAGTTTTTGTGGCATGAGAAATTCCCTAAGCCCCAAACCAATCGATTTTGGTCAAAAATGAAAATTCCAAAAGTGCCCAAATTTCTGCTTTAAACTTTAGTTAGCATCCCAAAATGTATAACTGAGGTGACAGAAGTTGATTTCGAAGCATGATTTTCAAACAGGAACTTCAACCGTTTTTATGGCATGAGAAATTCCCTAAGCCCCGGACCCATCAATTTTGGTCAAAAGCAAAAATTCCAAAAGTGCCCCAATTGTTGCTTTAAACTTTAGTTACCATCCTAAAATGTATCACTGAGGTGACAGAAGTTGATTTCAGAGCATGATTTTCAAACAGGAACTTCAACAGTTTTTGTGGTGTATGAGAAATTCCCTAAAACCGAACCCATCAACTTTGGCCAAAAATGAAAATTCCAAAAGTGCCCCAATTTCTGCTTTAAATTTTAGTGACCAACCCAAAATGTATCACCACGACAGAAGTTGATTTCGGAGCATGATTTTCAAACAGGAACTTCAACCGTTTTTGTGGCAAATGAGAAATTCCCTAAGCCCCAGACCCATCGATTTTGGTCAAAAATTAAAATTCCAAAAGTGCCCCTATTTCTGCTTTAAACTTTAGTTACCATCCCAAAATGTATCACTGAGGTGATAGAAGTTGATTTCGGAGCATGATTTTCAAACAGGAACTTCAACCGTTTTTGTGGCAAATGAGAAATTCCCTAAGCCCCAGACCCATCGATTTTGGTCAAAAATTAAAATTCCAAAAGTGCCCCTATTTCTGCTTTAAACTTTAGTTACCATCCCATAATGTATCACTGAGGTGACAGAAGTTGATTTCGGAGCATGATTTTCAAACAGGAACTTCAACTGTTTTTGTGGCTTTAGAAATTCCCTAAGCCCCGGACCCATCGATTTTGGTCAAAAATGAAAATTCCAAAAGTGCTCCAATTTCTGTTTTAAACTTTAGTTACCATTCCAAAATGTATCATTGAGGTGACAGAAGTTGATTTCGGAGCATGATTTTCAAACATGAACTTCAACCGTTTTTGTGGCATAAGAAATTCCCTAAACTCGGACGCATCAATTTTGGACAAAAATGAAAATTCCAAAAGTGCCCCAATATCTGCTTTAAACTTTGGTGACCATTCCAAAATGTATCACTGAGGTGACAGAAGTTTATTTCGGAGCATGATTTTCAAACAGGAACTTCAACCATTTATTTGGCATATGAGAAGTTCCCTAAGCCGCGGACCCATCGATTTTGGTCAAAAATTAAAATTCAAAAAGTGCCCCAATTTCTGCTTTTAACTTTAGTGACCATCCCAAAATGTATCACTGAGGTGACAGAAGTTGATTTCGTAGCATGATTTTCAAACAGGAAATTCAACCGTTTTTGTGGCATATGAGAAATTCTCTAAGCCCCGGACCCATCGATTTTGGTCAAAAATGAAAATTCCAAAAGTGCCTCAATTTCTGCTTTCAACTTTAGTTACCATCCCAAAATGTATAACTGAGGTGACAGAAGTTGATTTCAGAGCATGATTTTCAAACAGGAACTTCAACCGTTTTTGTGCCATATGAGAAATTCACTAAAGTCGGTCCCATCGATTTTGGCCAAAAATGAAAATTCTAAAAGTGTCCCAATTTCTGCATTAAACTTTAGTGACCATCCCAAAATGTATCACTGAGGTGACAGAAGTTGATTTCGGAGCATGATTTTCAAACAGGAACTTCAACCGTTTTTGTGGCGTATGAGAAATTCCCTAAGCCCCGGACCCATCGATTTTGGTCAAAAATGAAAATTCCAAAAGTGCCCCAATTTCTGCTTTAAACTTTAGTGAACATCCCAAAATGTATCACTGAGGTGACAGAAGTTGATTTCAGAGCATGATTTTCAAACAGGAACTTCAACCGTTTTTGTGGCAAATGAGAAATTCCCTAAGCCCCAGACCCATCTATTTTGGTCAAAAATTAAAATTCCAAAAGTGCCCCAATTTCTGCTTTAAACTTTAGTGACCATCCCAAAATGTATCACTGAGGTGACAGAAGTTGATTTCGGAGCATGATTTTCAAACAGGAAATTCAACCGTTTTTGTGGCATATGAGAAATTCCCTAAGCCCCGGACCCATCAATTTTGGTCAAAAGCAAAAATTCCAAAAGTGCCCCAATTGTTGCTTTAAACTTTAATTACCATCCCAAAATGTATCACTGAGGTGACAGAAGTTGATTTCGGAGCATGATTTTTCAAACAAGAACTTCAACCGTTTTTGTGGCGTATGAGAAATTCCCTAAGCCCCGGACCCATCGATTTTGGTCAAAAATGAAAATTCCAAAAGTGCCCCAATTTCTGCTTTAAACTTTAGTGAACATCCCAAAATGTATCACTGAGGTGACAGAAGTTGATTTTGTAGCATGATTTTCAAACAGGAACTTATACCATTTTTGTGGCGTATGAGAAACTCCCTAAGCCCCGAACCCATCAGTTTTGGTCAAAAATGAAAATTCCAAAAGTGCCCCAATTTTTGCTTTTAACTTAAGTTACCATCCCAAAATGTATCACTGAGGTGACAGAAGTTGATTTCAGAGCATGATTTTCAAACAGGAACTTCAACCATTTTTGTGGTGTATGAGAAATTCCCTAAACCCGAACCCATCGACTTTGGCCAAAAATGAAAATTCCAAAAGTGCCCCAATTTCTGCTTTAAACTAGTTACCATCCCAAAATGTATCACTGAGGTGACAGAAGTTGATTTCGTAGCATGATTTTCAAACAGGAACTTCAACCGTTTTTGTGGCATATGAGAAACTCCCTAAGCCCCGGACCCATCGATTTTGGTCAAAAATGAAAATTCCAAAAGTGCCCCAATATCTGCTTTAAACTTTAGTGACCATTCCAAAATGTATCACTGAGGTGACAGAAGTTGATTTCGGAGCATGATTTTCAAACAGGAAATTCAACCGTTATTATGGCATATGAGAAATTCCCTAAGCCCCGGACCCATCAATTTTGGTCAAAAGCAAAAATTCCAAAAGTGCCCCAATTGTTGCTTTAAACTTTAGTTACCATCCCAAAATGTATCACTGAGGTGACAGAAGTTGATTTCGGAGCATGATTTTTCAAACAAGAACTTCAACCGTTTTTGTGGCGTATGAGAAATTCCCTAAGCCCCGGAGCCATCGATTTTGGTCAAAAATGAAAATTCCAAAAGTGCCCCAATTTCTGCTTTAAACTTTAGTTACCATCCCAAAATGTATCACTGAGGTGACAGAAGTTGATTTCGGAGCATGATTTTCAAACAGGAACTTCAGCAGTTTTTGTGGCATGAGAAATTCCCTAAGCCCCGAACCAATCGATTTTGGTCAAAAATGAAAATTCCAAAAGTGCCCAAATTTCTGCTTTAAACTTTAGTTAGCATCCCAAAATGTATAACTGAGGTGATAGAAGTTGATTTCGAAGCATGATTTTCAAACAGGAACTTCAACCGTTTTTATGGCATGAGAAATTCCCTAAGCCCCGGACCCATCAATTTTGGTCAAAAGCAAAAATTCCAAAAGTGCCCCAATTGTTGCTTTAAACTTTAGTTACCATCCTAAAATGTATCACTGAGGTGACAGAAGTTGATTTCAGAGCATGATTTTCAAACAGGAACTTCAACAGTTTTTGTGGTGTATGAGAAATTCCCTAAAACCGAACCCATCAACTTTGGCCAAAAATGAAAATTCCAAAAGTGCCCCAATTTCTGCTTTAAATTTTAGTGACCAACCCAAAATGTATCTCCACGACAGAAGTTGATTTCGGAGCATGATTTTCAAACAGGAACTTCAACCGTTTTTGTGGCAAATGAGAAATTCCCTAAGCCCCAGACCCATCGATTTTGGTCAAAAATTAAAATTCCAAAAGTGCCCCTATTTCTGCTTTAAACTTTAGTTACCATCCCAAAATGTATCACTGAGGTGATAGAAGTTGATTTCGGAGCATGATTTTCAAACAGGAACTTCAACCGTTTTTGTGGCAAATGAGAAATTCCCTAAGCCCCAGACCCATCGATTTTGGTCAAAAATTAAAATTCCAAAAGTGCCCCTATTTCTGCTTTAAACTTTAGTTACCATCCCATAATGTATCACTGAGGTGACAGAAGTTGATTTCGGAGCATGATTTTCAAACAGGAACTTCAACTGTTTTTGTGGCTTTAGAAATTCCCTAAGCCCCGGACCCATCGATTTTGGTCAAAAATGAAAATTCCAAAAGTGCTCCAATTTCTGTTTTAAACTTTAGTTACCATTCCAAAATGTATCATTGAGGTGACAGAAGTTGATTTCGGAGCATGATTTTCAAACATGAACTTCAACCGTTTTTGTGGCATAAGAAATTCCCTAAACTCGGACGCATCAATTTTGGACAAAAATGAAAATTCCAAAAGTGCCCCAATATCTGCTTTAAACTTTGGTGACCTTTCCAAAATGTATCACTGAGGTGACAGAAGTTTATTTCGGAGCATGATTTTCAAACAGGAACTTCAACCATTTATTTGGCATATGAGAAGTTCCCTAAGCCGCGGACCCATCGATTTTGGTCAAAAATTAAAATTCAAAAAGTGCCCCAATTTCTGCTTTTAACTTTAGTGACCATCCCAAAATGTATCACTGAGGTGACAGAAGTTGATTTCGTAGCATGATTTTCAAACAGGAAATTCAACCGTTTTTGTGGCATATGAGAAATTCCCTAAGCCCCGGACCCATCGATTTTGGTCAAAAATGAAAATTCCAAAAGTGCCTCAATTTCTGCTTTCAACTTTAGTTACCATCCCAAAATGTATAACTGAGGTGACAGAAGTTGATTTCAGAGCATGATTTTCAAACAGGAACTTCAACCGTTTTTGTGCCATATGAGAAATTCACTAAAGTCGGTCCCATCGATTTTGGCCAAAAATGAAAATTCTAAAAGTGTCCCAATTTCTGCATTAAACTTTAGTGACCATCCCAAAATGTATCACTGAGGTGACAGAAGTTGATTTCAGAGCATGATTTTCAAACAGGAAATTCAACCGTTATTATGGCATATGAGAAATTCCCTAAGCCCCGGACCCATCAATTTTGGTCAAAAGCAAAAATTCCAAAAGTGCCCCAATTGTTGCTTTAAACTTTAGTTACCATCCCAAAATGTATCACTGAGGTGACAGAAGTTGATTTCGGAGCATGATTTTTCAAACAAGAACTTGAACCGTTTTTGTGGCGTATGAGAAATTCCCTAAGCCCCGGACCCATCGATTTTGGTCAAAAATGAAAATTCCAAAAGTGCCCCAATTTCTGCTTTAAACTTTAGTGAACATCCCAAAATGTATCACTGAGGTGACAGAAGTTGATTTCAGAGCATGATTTTCAAACAGGAACTTCAACCGTTTTTGTGGCAAATGAGAAATTCCCTAAGCCCCAGACCCATCTATTTTGGTCAAAAATTAAAATTCCAAAAGTGCCCCAATTTCTGCTTTAAACTTTAGTGACCATCCCAAAATGTATCACTGAGGTGACAGAAGTTGATTTCGGAGCATGATTTTCAAACAGGAAATTCAACCGTTTTTGTGGCATATGAGAAATTCCCTAAGCCCCGGACCCATCAATTTTGGTCAAAAGCAAAAATTCCAAAAGTGCCCCAATTGTTGCTTTAAACTTTAATTACCATCCCAAAATGTATCACTGAGGTGACAGAAGTTGATTTCGGAGCATGATTTTTCAAACAAGAACTTCAACCGTTTTTGTGGCGTATGAGAAATTCCCTAAGCCCCGGACCCATCGATTTTGGTCAAAAATGAAAATTCCAAAAGTGCCCCAATTTCTGCTTTAAACTTTAGTGAACATCCCAAAATGTATCACTGAGGTGACAGAAGTTGATTTTGTAGCATGATTTTCAAACAGGAACTTATACCATTTTTGTGGCGTATGAGAAACTCCCTAAGCCCCGAACCCATCAGTTTTGGTCAAAAATGAAAATTCCAAAAGTGCCCCAATTTTTGCTTTTAACTTAAGTTACCATAACAAAATGTATCACTGAGGTGACAGAAGTTGATTTCAGAGCATGATTTTCAAACAGGAACTTCAACCATTTTTGTGGTGTATGAGAAATTCCCTAAACCCGAACCCATCGACTTTGGCCAAAAATGAAAATTCCAAAAGTGCCCCAATTTCTGCTTTAAACTTTAGTTACCATCCCAAAATGTATCACTGAGGTGACAGAATTTGATTTCGTAGCATGATTTTCAAACAGGAACTTCAACCGTTTTTGTGGCATATGAGAAACTCCCTAAGCCCCGGACCCATCGATTTTGGTCAAAAATGAAAATTCCAAAAGTGCCCCAATATCTGCTTTAAACTTTAGTGACCATTCCAAAATGTATCACTGAGGTGACAGAAGTTGATTTCGGAGCATGATTTTCAAACAGGAAATTCAACCGTTATTATGGCATATGAGAAATTCCCTAAGCCCCGGACCCATCAATTTTGGTCAAAAGCAAAAATTCCAAAAGTGCCCCAATTGTTGCTTTAAACTTTAGTTACCATCCCAAAATGTATCACTGAGGTGACAGAAGTTGATTTCGGAGCATGATTTTTCAAACAAGAACTTCAACCGTTTTTGTGGCGTATGAGAAATTCCCTAAGCCCCGGAGCCATCGATTTTGGTCAAAAATGAAAATTCCAAAAGTGCCCCAATTTCTGCTTTAAACTTTAGTTACCATCCCAAAATGTATCACTGAGGTGACAGAAGTTGATTTCGGAGCATGATTTTCAAACAGGAACTTCAGCAGTTTTTGTGGCATGAGAAATTCCCTAAGCCCCGAACCTATCGATTTTGGTCAAAAATGAAAATTCCAAAAGTGCCCAAATTTCTGCTTTAAACTTTAGTTAGCATCCCAATATGTATAACTGAGGTGACAGAAGTTGATTTCGAAGCATGATTTTCAAACAGGAACTTCAACCGTTTTTATGGCATGAGAAATTCCCTAAGCCCCGGACCCATCAATTTTGGTCAAAAGCAAAAATTCCAAAAGTGCCCCAATTGTTGCTTTAAACTTTAGTTACCATCCTAAAATGTTTTACTGAGGTGACAGAAGTTGATTTCAGAGCATGATTTTCAAACAGGAACTTCAACAGTTTTTGTGGTGTATGAGAAATTCCCTAAAACCGAACCCATCAACTTTGGCCAAAAATGAAAATTCCAAAAGTGCCCCAATTTCTGCTTTAAATTTTAGTGACCAACCCAAAATGTATCACCACGACAGAAGTTGATTTCGGAGCATGATTTTCAAACAGGAACTTCAACCGTTTTTGTGGCAAATGAGAAATTCCCTAAGCCCCAGACCCATCGATTTTGGTCAAAAATTAAAATTCCAAAAGTGCCCCTATTTCTGCTTTAAACTTTAGTTACCATCCCAAAATGTATCACTGAGGTGATAGAAGTTGATTTCGGAGCATGATTTTCAAACAGGAACTTCAACCGTTTTTGTGGCAAATGAGAAATTCCCTAAGCCCCAGACCCATCGATTTTGGTCAAAAATTAAAATTCCAAAAGTGCCCCTATTTCTGCTTTAAACTTTAGTTACCATCCCATAATGTATCACTGAGGTGACAGAAGTTGATTTGGGAGCATGATTTTCAAACAGGAACTTCAACTGTTTTTGTGGCTTTAGAAATTCCCTAAGCCCCGGACCCATCGATTTTGGTCAAAAATGAAAATTCCAAAAGTGCTCCAATTTCTGTTTTAAACTTTAGTTACCATTCCAAAATGTATCATTGAGGTGACAGAAGTTGATTTCGGAGCATGATTTTCAAACATGAACTTCAACCGTTTTTGTGGCATAAGAAATTCCCTAAACTCGGACACATCAATTTTGGACAAAAATGAAAATTCCAAAAGTGCCCCAATATCTGCTTTAAACTTTGGTGACCATTCCAAAATGTATCACTGAGGTGACAGAAGTTTATTTCGGAGCATGATTTTCAAACAGGAACTTCAACCATTTATTTGGCATATGAGAAGTTCCCTAAGCCGCGGACCCATCGATTTTGGTCAAAAATGAAAATTCCAAAAGTGCCTCAATTTCTGCTTTCAACTTTAGTTACCATCCCAAAATGTATAACTGAGGTGACAGAAGTTGATTTCAGAGCATGATTTTCAAACAGGAACTTCAACCGTTTTTGTGCCATATGAGAAATTCACTAAAGTCGGTCCCATCGATTTTGGCCAAAAATGAAAATTCTAAAAGTGTCCCAATTTCTGCATTAAACTTTAGTGACCATCCCAAAATGTATCACTGAGGTGACAGAAGTTGATTTCAGAGCATGATTTTCAAACAGGAAATTCAACCGTTATTATGGCATATGAGAAATTCCCTAAGCCCCGGACCCATCAATTTTGGTCAAAAGCAAAAATTCCAAAAGTGCCCCAATTGTTGCTTTAAACTTTAGTTACCATCCCAAAATGTATCACTGAGGTGACAGAAGTTGATTTCGGAGCATGATTTTTCAAACAAGAACTTCAACCGTTTTTGTGGCGTATGAGAAATTCCCTAAGCCCCGGACCCATCGATTTTGGTCAAAAATGAAAATTCCAAAAGTGCCCCAATTTCTGCTTTAAACTTTAGTGAACATCCCAAAATGTATCACTGAGGTGACAGAAGTTGATTTTGTAGCATGATTTTCAAACAGGAACTTCAACCGTTTTTGTGGCATATGAGAAACTCCCTAAGCCCCGGACCCATCGATTTTGGTCAAAAATGAAAATTCCAAAAGTGCCCCAATTTTTGCTTTTAACTTAAGTCACCATCCCAAAATGTATCACTGAGGTGACAGAAGTTGATTTCAGAGCATGATTTTCAAACAGGAACTTCAACCGTTTTTGTGGTTTGTGAGAAATTCCCTAAACCCAAACCCATCGACTTTGGCCAAAAATGAAAATTCCAAAAGTGCCCCAATTTCTGCTTTAAACTTTAGTTAATATCCCAAAATGTATCACTGAGGTGACAAGTTGATTTCGTAGCATGATTTTCAAACAGGAAATTCAACCATTTTTGTGGCATATGAGAAATTCCCTAAGCCCCGGACCCATCGATTTTGGTCAAAAATGAAAATTCCAAAAGTGCCTCAATTTCTGCTTTCAACTTTAGTTACCATCCCAAAATGTATAACTGAGGTGACAGAAGTTGATTTTAGAGCATGATTTTCAAACAGGAACTTCAACCGATTTTGTGCCGTATGAGAAATTCACTAAAGTCGGTCCCATCGATTTTGGCCAAAAATGAAAATTCTAAAAGTGTCCCAATTTCTGCATTAAACTTTAGTGACCATCCCAAAATGTATCACTGAGGTGACAGAAGTTGATTTCAGAGCATGATTTTCAAACAGGAACTTCAACCATTTTTGTGGCAAATGAGAAATTCCCTAAGCCCCGGACCCATCGATTTTGTTCAAAAATTAAAATTCCAAAAGTGCCCCAATTTCTGCTTTAAACTTTAGTTACCATCCCAAATTGTATCACTGAGGTGACAGAAGTTGATTTTGTAGCATGATTTTCAAACAGGAACTTCAACCGTTTTTGTGCCGTATGAGAAACTCCCTAAGCCCCGGACCCATCGATTTTGGTCAAAAATGAAAATTCCAAAAAAGTGCCCCAATTTTTGCTTTTAACTTAAGTTACCATCCCAAAATGTATCACTGAGGTGACAGAAGTTGATTTCAGAGCATGATTTTCAAACAGGAACTTCAACCGTTTTTGTGGTGTATGAGAAATTCCCTAAGCCCCGGACCCATCGATTTTGGTCAAAAATGAAAATTCCAAAAGTGCCTCAATTTCTGCTTTCAACTTTAGTTACCATCCCAAAATGTATAACTGAGGTGACAGAAGTTGATTTCAGAGCATGATTTTCAAACAGGAACTTCAACCGTTTTTGTGGCAAATGAGAAATTCCCTAAGCCCCAGACCCATCTATTTTGGTCAAAAATTAAAATTCCAAAAGTGCCCCAATTTCTGCTTTAAACTTTAGTGAACATCCCAAAATGTATCACTGAGGTAACAGAAGTTGATTTTGTAGCATGATTTTCAAACAGGAACTTCAACCGTTTTTGTGGCGTATGAGAAACTCCCTAAGCCCCGGACCCATCCGTTTTGGTCAAAAATGAAAATTCCAAAAGTGCCCCAATTTTTGCTTTTAACTTAAGTTACCATCCCAAAATGTATCACTGAGGTGACAGAAGTTGATTTCAGAGCATGATTTTCAAACAGGAACTTCAACCATTTTTGTGGTGTATGAGAAATTCCCTAAACCCGAACCCATCGACTTTGGCCAAAAATGAAAATTCCAAAAGTGCCCCAATTTCTGCTTTAAACTTTAGTTACCATTACAAAATGTATCACTGAGGTGACAGAAGTTGATTTCGGAGCATGATTTTCAAACATGAACTTCATCCGTCTTTGTGGCATAAGAAATTCCCTAAACTCAGACGCATCAATTTTGGCCAAAAATGAAAATTCCAAAAGTGCCCCAATATCTGCTTTAAACTTTAGTGACCATTCCAAAATGTATCACTGAGGTGACAGAAGTTGATTTCGGAGCATGATTTTCAAACAGGAAATTCAACCCTTATTATGGCATATGAGAAATTCCCTAAGCCCCGGACCCATCAATTTTGGTCAAAAGCAAAAATTCCAAAAGTGCCCCAATTGTTGCTTTAAACTTTAGTTACCATCCCAAAATGTATCACTGAGGTGACAGAAGTTGATTTCGGAGCATGATTTTTCAAACAAGAACTTCAACCGTTTTTGTGGCGTATGAGAAATTCCCTAAGCCCCGGAGCCATCGATTTTGGTCAAAAATGAAAATTCCAAAAGTGCCCCAATTTCTGCTTTAAACTTTAGTTACCATCCCAAAATGTATCACTGAGGTGACAGAAGTTGATTTCGGAGCATGATTTTCAAACAGGAACTTCAGCAGTTTTTGTGGCATGAGAAATTCCCTAAGCCCCAAACCAATCGATTTTGGTCAAAAATGAAAATTCCAAAAGTGCCCAAATTTCTGCTTTAAACTTTAGTTAGCATCCCAAAATGTATAACTGAGGTGACAGAAGTTGATTTCGAAGCATGATTTTCAAACAGGAACTTCAACCGTTTTTATGGCATGAGAAATTCCCTAAGCCCCGGACCCATCAATTTTGGTCAAAAGCAAAAATTCCAAAAGTGCCCCAATTGTTGCTTTAAACTTTAGTTACCATCCTAAAATGTATCACTGAGGTGACAGAAGTTGATTTCAGAGCATGATTTTCAAACAGGAACTTCAACAGTTTTTGTGGTGTATGAGAAATTCCCTAAAACCGAACCCATCAACTTTGGCCAAAAATGAAAATTCCAAAAGTGCCCCAATTTCTGCTTTAAATTTTAGTGACCAACCCAAAATGTATCACCACGACAGAAGTTGATTTCGGAGCATGATTTTCAAACAGGAACTTCAACCGTTTTTGTGGCAAATGAGAAATTCCCTAAGCCCCAGACCCATCGATTTTGGTCAAAAATTAAAATTCCAAAAGTGCCCCTATTTCTGCTTTAAACTTTAGTTACCATCCCAAAATGTATCACTGAGGTGATAGAAGTTGATTTCGGAGCATGATTTTCAAACAGGAACTTCAACCGTTTTTGTGGCAAATGAGAAATTCCCTAAGCCCCAGACCCATCGATTTTGGTCAAAAATTAAAATTCCAAAAGTGCCCCTATTTCTGCTTTAAACTTTAGTTACCATCCCATAATGTATCACTGAGGTGACAGAAGTTGATTTCGGAGCATGATTTTCAAACAGGAACTTCAACTGTTTTTGTGGCTTTAGAAATTCCCTAAGCCCCGGACCCATCGATTTTGGTCAAAAATGAAAATTCCAAAAGTGCTCCAATTTCTGTTTTAAACTTTAGTTACCATTCCAAAATGTATCATTGAGGTGACAGAAGTTGATTTCGGAGCATGATTTTCAAACATGAACTTCAACCGTTTTTGTGGCATAAGAAATTCCCTAAACTCGGACGCATCAATTTTGGACAAAAATGAAAATTCCAAAAGTGCCCCAATATCTGCTTTAAACTTTGGTGACCATTCCAAAATGTATCACTGAGGTGACAGAAGTTTATTTCGGAGCATGATTTTCAAACAGGAACTTCAACCATTTATTTGGCATATGAGAAGTTCCCTAAGCCGCGGACCCATCGATTTTGGTCAAAAATTAAAATTCAAAAAGTGCCCCAATTTCTGCTTTTAACTTTAGTGACCATCCCAAAATGTATCACTGAGGTGACAGAAGTTGATTTCGTAGCATGATTTTCAAACAGGAAATTCAACCGTTTTTGTGGCATATGAGAAATTCTCTAAGCCCCGGACCCATCGATTTTGGTCAAAAATGAAAATTCCAAAAGTGCCTCAATTTCTGCTTTCAACTTTAGTTACCATCCCAAAATGTATAACTGAGGTGACAGAAGTTGATTTCAGAGCATGATTTTCAAACAGGAACTTCAACCGTTTTTGTGCCATATGAGAAATTCACTAAAGTCGGTCCCATCGATTTTGGCCAAAAATGAAAATTCTAAAAGTGTCCCAATTTCTGCATTAAACTTTAGTGACCATCCCAAAATGTATCACTGAGGTGACAGAAGTTGATTTCGGAGCATGATTTTCAAACAGGAACTTCAACCGTTTTTGTGGCGTATGAGAAATTCCCTAAGCCCCGGACCCATCGATTTTGGTCAAAAATGAAAATTCCAAAAGTGCCCCAATTTCTGCTTTAAACTTTAGTGAACATCCCAAAATGTATCACTGAGGTGACAGAAGTTGATTTCAGAGCATGATTTTCAAACAGGAACTTCAACCGTTTTTGTGGCAAATGAGAAATTCCCTAAGCCCCAGACCCATCTATTTTGGTCAAAAATTAAAATTCCAAAAGTGCCCCAATTTCTGCTTTAAACTTTAGTGACCATCCCAAAATGTATCACTGAGGTGACAGAAGTTGATTTCGGAGCATGATTTTCAAACAGGAAATTCAACCGTTTTTGTGGCATATGAGAAATTCCCTAAGCCCCGGACCCATCAATTTTGGTCAAAAGCAAAAATTCCAAAAGTGCCCCAATTGTTGCTTTAAACTTTAATTACCATCCCAAAATGTATCACTGAGGTGACAGAAGTTGATTTCGGAGCATGATTTTTCAAACAAGAACTTCAACCGTTTTTGTGGCGTATGAGAAATTCCCTAAGCCCCGGACCCATCGATTTTGGTCAAAAATGAAAATTCCAAAAGTGCCCCAATTTCTGCTTTAAACTTTAGTGAACATCCCAAAATGTATCACTGAGGTGACAGAAGTTGATTTTGTAGCATGATTTTCAAACAGGAACTTATACCATTTTTGTGGCGTATGAGAAACTCCCTAAGCCCCGAACCCATCAGTTTTGGTCAAAAATGAAAATTCCAAAAGTGCCCCAATTTTTGCTTTTAACTTAAGTTACCATCCCAAAATGTATCACTGAGGTGACAGAAGTTGATTTCAGAGCATGATTTTCAAACAGGAACTTCAACCATTTTTGTGGTGTATGAGAAATTCCCTAAACCCGAACCCATCGACTTTGGCCAAAAATGAAAATTCCAAAAGTGCCCCAATTTCTGCTTTAAACTAGTTACCATCCCAAAATGTATCACTGAGGTGACAGAAGTTGATTTCGTAGCATGATTTTCAAACAGGAACTTCAACCGTTTTTGTGGCATATGAGAAACTCCCTAAGCCCCGGACCCATCGATTTTGGTCAAAAATGAAAATTCCAAAAGTGCCCCAATATCTGCTTTAAACTTTAGTGACCATTCCAAAATGTATCACTGAGGTGACAGAAGTTGATTTCGGAGCATGATTTTCAAACAGGAAATTCAACCGTTATTATGGCATATGAGAAATTCCCTAAGCCCCGGACCCATCAATTTTGGTCAAAAGCAAAAATTCCAAAAGTGCCCCAATTGTTGCTTTAAACTTTAGTTACCATCCCAAAATGTATCACTGAGGTGACAGAAGTTGATTTCGGAGCATGATTTTTCAAACAAGAACTTCAACCGTTTTTGTGGCGTATGAGAAATTCCCTAAGCCCCGGAGCCATCGATTTTGGTCAAAAATGAAAATTCCAAAAGTGCCCCAATTTCTGCTTTAAACTTTAGTTACCATCCCAAAATGTATCACTGAGGTGACAGAAGTTGATTTCGGAGCATGATTTTCAAACAGGAACTTCAGCAGTTTTTGTGGCATGAGAAATTCCCTAAGCCCCGAACCAATCGATTTTGGTCAAAAATGAAAATTCCAAAAGTGCCCAAATTTCTGCTTTAAACTTTAGTTAGCATCCCAAAATGTATAACTGAGGTGATAGAAGTTGATTTCGAAGCATGATTTTCAAACAGGAACTTCAACCGTTTTTATGGCATGAGAAATTCCCTAAGCCCCGGACCCATCAATTTTGGTCAAAAGCAAAAATTCCAAAAGTGCCCCAATTGTTGCTTTAAACTTTAGTTACCATCCTAAAATGTATCACTGAGGTGACAGAAGTTGATTTCAGAGCATGATTTTCAAACAGGAACTTCAACAGTTTTTGTGGTGTATGAGAAATTCCCTAAAACCGAACCCATCAACTTTGGCCAAAAATGAAAATTCCAAAAGTGCCCCAATTTCTGCTTTAAATTTTAGTGACCAACCCAAAATGTATCACCACGACAGAAGTTGATTTCGGAGCATGATTTTCAAACAGGAACTTCAACCGTTTTTGTGGCAAATGAGAAATTCCCTAAGCCCCAGACCCATCGATTTTGGTCAAAAATTAAAATTCCAAAAGTGCCCCTATTTCTGCTTTAAACTTTAGTTACCATCCCAAAATGTATCACTGAGGTGATAGAAGTTGATTTCGGAGCATGATTTTCAAACAGGAACTTCAACCGTTTTTGTGGCAAATGAGAAATTCCCTAAGCCCCAGACCCATCGATTTTGGTCAAAAATTAAAATTCCAAAAGTGCCCCTATTTCTGCTTTAAACTTTAGTTACCATCCCATAATGTATCACTGAGGTGACAGAAGTTGATTTCGGAGCATGATTTTCAAACAGGAACTTCAACTGTTTTTGTGGCTTTAGAAATTCCCTAAGCCCCGGACCCATCGATTTTGGTCAAAAATGAAAATTCCAAAAGTGCTCCAATTTCTGTTTTAAACTTTAGTTACCATTCCAAAATGTATCATTGAGGTGACAGAAGTTGATTTCGGAGCATGATTTTCAAACATGAACTTCAACCGTTTTTGTGGCATAAGAAATTCCCTAAACTCGGACGCATCAATTTTGGACAAAAATGAAAATTCCAAAAGTGCCCCAATATCTGCTTTAAACTTTGGTGACCATTCCAAAATGTATCACTGAGGTGACAGAAGTTTATTTCGGAGCATGATTTTCAAACAGGAACTTCAACCATTTATTTGGCATATGAGAAGTTCCCTAAGCCGCGGACCCATCGATTTTGGTCAAAAATTAAAATTCAAAAAGTGCCCCAATTTCTGCTTTTAACTTTAGTGACCATCCCAAAATGTATCACTGAGGTGACAGAAGTTGATTTCGTAGCATGATTTTCAAACAGGAAATTCAACCGTTTTTGTGGCATATGAGAAATTCTCTAAGCCCCGGACCCATCGATTTTGGTCAAAAATGAAAATTCCAAAAGTGCCTCAATTTCTGCTTTCAACTTTAGTTACCATCCCAAAATGTATAACTGAGGTGACAGAAGTTGATTTCAGAGCATGATTTTCAAACAGGAACTTCAACCGTTTTTGTGCCATATGAGAAATTCACTAAAGTCGGTCCCATCGATTTTGGCCAAAAATGAAAATTCTAAAAGTGTCCCAATTTCTGCATTAAACTTTAGTGACCATCCCAAAATGTATCACTGAGGTGACAGAAGTTGATTTCGGAGCATGATTTTCAAACAGGAACTTCAACCGTTTTTGTGGCGTATGAGAAATTCCCTAAGCCCCGGACCCATCGATTTTGGTCAAAAATGAAAATTCCAAAAGTGCCCCAATTTCTGCTTTAAACTTTAGTGAACATCCCAAAATGTATCACTGAGGTGACAGAAGTTGATTTCAGAGCATGATTTTCAAACAGGAACTTCAACCGTTTTTGTGGCAAATGAGAAATTCCCTAAGCCCCAGACCCATCTATTTTGGTCAAAAATTAAAATTCCAAAAGTGCCCCAATTTCTGCTTTAAACTTTAGTGACCATCCCAAAATGTATCACTGAGGTGACAGAAGTTGATTTCGGAGCATGATTTTCAAACAGGAAATTCAACCGTTTTTGTGGCATATGAGAAATTCCCTAAGCCCCGGACCCATCAATTTTGGTCAAAAGCAAAAATTCCAAAAGTGCCCCAATTGTTGCTTTAAACTTTAATTACCATCCCAAAATGTATCACTGAGGTGACAGAAGTTGATTTCGGAGCATGATTTTTCAAACAAGAACTTCAACCGTTTTTGTGGCGTATGAGAAATTCCCTAAGCCCCGGACCCATCGATTTTGGTCAAAAATGAAAATTCCAAAAGTGCCCCAATTTCTGCTTTAAACTTTAGTGAACATCCCAAAATGTATCACTGAGGTGACAGAAGTTGATTTTGTAGCATGATTTTCAAACAGGAACTTATACCATTTTTGTGGCGTATGAGAAACTCCCTAAGCCCCGAACCCATCAGTTTTGGTCAAAAATGAAAATTCCAAAAGTGCCCCAATTTTTGCTTTTAACTTAAGTTACCATCCCAAAATGTATCACTGAGGTGACAGAAGTTGATTTCAGAGCATGATTTTCAAACAGGAACTTCAACCATTTTTGTGGTGTATGAGAAATTCCCTAAACCCGAACCCATCGACTTTGGCCAAAAATGAAAATTCCAAAAGTGCCCCAATTTCTGCTTTAAACTAGTTACCATCCCAAAATGTATCACTGAGGTGACAGAAGTTGATTTCGTAGCATGATTTTCAAACAGGAACTTCAACCGTTTTTGTGGCATATGAGAAACTCCCTAAGCCCCGGACCCATCGATTTTGGTCAAAAATGAAAATTCCAAAAGTGCCCCAATATCTGCTTTAAACTTTAGTGACCATTCCAAAATGTATCACTGAGGTGACAGAAGTTGATTTCGGAGCATGATTTTCAAACAGGAAATTCAACCGTTATTATGGCATATGAGAAATTCCCTAAGCCCCGGACCCATCAATTTTGGTCAAAAGCAAAAATTCCAAAAGTGCCCCAATTGTTGCTTTAAACTTTAGTTACCATCCCAAAATGTATCACTGAGGTGACAGAAGTTGATTTCGGAGCATGATTTTTCAAACAAGAACTTCAACCGTTTTTGTGGCGTATGAGAAATTCCCTAAGCCCCGGAGCCATCGATTTTGGTCAAAAATGAAAATTCCAAAAGTGCCCCAATTTCTGCTTTAAACTTTAGTTACCATCCCAAAATGTATCACTGAGGTGACAGAAGTTGATTTCGGAGCATGATTTTCAAACAGGAACTTCAGCAGTTTTTGTGGCATGAGAAATTCCCTAAGCCCCGAACCAATCGATTTTGGTCAAAAATGAAAATTCCAAAAGTGCCCAAATTTCTGCTTTAAACTTTAGTTAGCATCCCAAAATGTATAACTGAGGTGATAGAAGTTGATTTCGAAGCATGATTTTCAAACAGGAACTTCAACCGTTTTTATGGCATGAGAAATTCCCTAAGCCCCGGACCCATCAATTTTGGTCAAAAGCAAAAATTCCAAAAGTGCCCCAATTGTTGCTTTAAACTTTAGTTACCATCCTAAAATGTATCACTGAGGTGACAGAAGTTGATTTCAGAGCATGATTTTCAAACAGGAACTTCAACAGTTTTTGTGGTGTATGAGAAATTCCCTAAAACCGAACCCATCAACTTTGGCCAAAAATGAAAATTCCAAAAGTGCCCCAATTTCTGCTTTAAATTTTAGTGACCAACCCAAAATGTATCACCACGACAGAAGTTGATTTCGGAGCATGATTTTCAAACAGGAACTTCAACCGTTTTTGTGGCAAATGAGAAATTCCCTAAGCCCCAGACCCATCGATTTTGGTCAAAAATTAAAATTCCAAAAGTGCCCCTATTTCTGCTTTAAACTTTAGTTACCATCCCAAAATGTATCACTGAGGTGATAGAAGTTGATTTCGGAGCATGATTTTCAAACAGGAACTTCAACCGTTTTTGTGGCAAATGAGAAATTCCCTAAGCCCCAGACCCATCGATTTTGGTCAAAAATTAAAATTCCAAAAGTGCCCCTATTTCTGCTTTAAACTTTAGTTACCATCCCATAATGTATCACTGAGGTGACAGAAGTTGATTTCGGAGCATGATTTTCAAACAGGAACTTCAACTGTTTTTGTGGCTTTAGAAATTCCCTAAGCCCCGGACCCATCGATTTTGGTCAAAAATGAAAATTCCAAAAGTGCTCCAATTTCTGTTTTAAACTTTAGTTACCATTCCAAAATGTATCATTGAGGTGACAGAAGTTGATTTCGGAGCATGATTTTCAAACATGAACTTCAACCGTTTTTGTGGCATAAGAAATTCCCTAAACTCGGACGCATCAATTTTGGACAAAAATGAAAATTCCAAAAGTGCCCCAATATCTGCTTTAAACTTTGGTGACCATTCCAAAATGTATCACTGAGGTGACAGAAGTTTATTTCGGAGCATGATTTTCAAACAGGAACTTCAACCATTTATTTGGCATATGAGAAGTTCCCTAAGCCGCGGACCCATCGATTTTGGTCAAAAATTAAAATTCAAAAAGTGCCCCAATTTCTGCTTTTAACTTTAGTGACCATCCCAAAATGTATCACTGAGGTGACAGAAGTTGATTTCGTAGCATGATTTTCAAACAGGAAATTCAACCGTTTTTGTGGCATATGAGAAATTCTCTAAGCCCCGGACCCATCGATTTTGGTCAAAAATGAAAATTCCAAAAGTGCCTCAATTTCTGCTTTCAACTTTAGTTACCATCCCAAAATGTATAACTGAGGTGACAGAAGTTGATTTCAGAGCATGATTTTCAAACAGGAACTTCAACCGTTTTTGTGCCATATGAGAAATTCACTAAAGTCGGTCCCATCGATTTTGGCCAAAAATGAAAATTCTAAAAGTGTCCCAATTTCTGCATTAAACTTTAGTGACCATCCCAAAATGTATCACTGAGGTGACAGAAGTTGATTTCAGAGCATGATTTTCAAACAGGAAATTCAACCGTTATTATGGCATATGAGAAATTCCCTAAGCCCCGGACCCATCAATTTTGGTCAAAAGCAAAAATTCCAAAAGTGCCCCAATTGTTGCTTTAAACTTTAGTTACCATCCCAAAATGTATCACTGAGGTGACAGAAGTTGATTTCGGAGCATGATTTTTCAAACAAGAACTTCAACCATTTTTGTGCCGTATGAGAAACTCCCTAAGCCCCGGACCCTTCGATTTTGGTCAAAAATGAAAATTCCAAAAAAGTGCCCCAATTTTTGCTTTTAACTTAAGTTACCATCCCAAAATGTATCACTGAGGTGACAGAAGTTGATTTCAGAGCATGATTTTCAAACAGGAACTTCAACCGTTTTTGTGGTGTATGAGAAATTCCCTAAGCCCCGGACCCATTGATTTTGGTCAAAAATGAAAATTCCAAAAGTGCCTCAATTTCTGCTTTCAACTTTAGAGACCATCCCAAAATGTATAACTGAGGTGACAGAAGTTGATTTCAGAGCATGATTTTCAAACAGGAACTTCAACCGTTTTTGTGGCAAATGAGAAATTCCCTAAGCCCCAGACCCATCTATTTTGGTCAAAAATTAAAATTCCAAAAGTGCCCCAATTTCTGCTTTAAACTTTAGTGAACATCCCAAAATGTATCACTGAGGTAACAGAAGTTGATTTTGTAGCATGATTTTCAAACAGGAACTTCAACCGTTTTTGTGGCGTATGAGAAACTCCCTAAGCCCCGGACCCATCAGTTTTGGTCAAAAATGAAAATTCCAAAAGTGCCCCAATTTTTGCTTTTAACTTAAGTTACCATCCCAAAATGTATCACTGAGGTGACAGAAGTTGATTTCAGAGCATGATTTTCAAACAGGAACTTCAACCATTTTTGTGGTGTATGAGAAATTCCCTAAACCCGAACCCATCGACTTTGGCCAAAAATGAAAATTCCAAAAGTGCCCCAATTTCTGCTTTAAACTTTAGTGACCATTCCAAAATGTATCACTGAGGTGACAGAAGTTGATTTCGGAGCATGATTTTCAAACAGGAAATTCAACCGTTATTATGGCATATGAGAAATTCCCTAAGCCCCGGACCCATCAATTTTGGTCAAAAGCAAAAATTCCAAAAGTGCCCCAATTGTTGCTTTAAACTTTAGTTACCATCCCAAAATGTATCACTGAGGTGACAGAAGTTGATTTCGGAGCATGATTTTTCAAACAAGAACTTCAACCGTTTTTGTGGCGTATGAGAAATTCCCTAAGCCCCGGAGCCATCGGTTTTGGTCAAAAATGAAAATTCCAAAAGTGCCCCAATATCTGCTTTAAACTTTAGTTACCATCCCAAAATTTATCACTGAGGTGACAGAAGTTGATTTCGGAGCATGATTTTCAAACAGGAACTTCAGCAGTTTTTGTGGCATGAGAAATTCCCTAAGCCCCGAACCTATCGATTTTGGTCAAAAATGAAAATTCCAAAAGTGCCCAAATTTCTGCTTTAAACTTTAGTTAGCATTCCAAAATGTATCACTGAGGTGACAGAAGTTGATTTCGGAGCATGATTTTCAAACAGGAAATTCAACCGTTATTATGGCATATGAGAAATTCCCTAAGCCCCGGACCCATCAATTTTGGTCAAAAGCAAAAATTCCAAAAGTGCCCCAATTGTTGCTTTAAACTTTAGTTACCATCCCAAAATGTATCACTGAGGTGACAGAAGTTGATTTCGGAGCATGATTTTTCAAACAAGAACTTCAACCGTTTTTGTGGCGTATGAGAAATTCCCTAAGCCCCGGAGCCATCGATTTTGGTCAAAAATGAAAATTCCAAAAGTGCCCCAATTTCTGCTTTAAACTTTAGTTACCATCCCAAAATGTATCACTGAGGTGACAGAAGTTGATTTCGGAGCATGATTTTCAAACAGGAACTACAGCAGTTTTTGTGGCATGAGAAATTCCCTAAGCCCCGAACCTATCGATTTTGGTCAAAAATGAAAATTCCAAAAGGGCCCAAATTTCTGCTTTAAACTTTAGTTAGCATCCCAAAATGTATAACTGAGGTGACAGAAGTTGATTTCGAAGCATGATTTTCAAACAGGAACTTCAACCGTTTTTATGGCATGAGAAATTCCCTAAGCCCCGGACCCATCAATTTTGGTCAAAAGCAAAAATTCCAAAAGTGCCCCAATTGTTGCTTTAAACTTTAGTTACCATCCTAAAATGTATCACTGAGGTGACAGAAGTTGATTTCAGAGCATGATTTTCAAACAGGAACTTCAACTGTTTTTGTGGTGTATGAGAAATTCCCTAAAACCGAACCCATCAACTTTGGCCAAAAATGAAAATTCCAAAAGTGACCCAATTTCTGCTTTAAATTTTAGTGACCAACCCAAAATTTATCACCACGACAGAAGTTGATTTCGGAGCATGATTTTCAAACAGGAAATTCAACCGTTTTTGTGGCAAATGAGAAATTCCCTAAGCCCCAGACCCATCGATTTTGGTCAAAAATTAAAATTCCAAAAGTGCCCCTATTTCTGCTTTAAACTTTAGTTACCATCCCAAAATGTATCACTGAGGTGATAGAAGTTGATTTCGGAGCATGATTTTCAAACAGGAACTTCAACCGTTTTTGTGGCAAATGAGAAATTCCCTAAGCCCCAGACCCATCGATTTTGGTCAAAAATTAAAATTCCAAAAGTGCCCCTATTTCTGCTTTAAACTTTAGTTACCATTCCAAAATGTATCACTGAGGTGACAGAAGTTGATTTCGGAGCATGATTTTCAAACAGGACCTTCAACTGTTTTTGTGGCTTTAGAAATTCCCTAAGCCCCGGACCCATCGATTTTGGTCAAAAATGAAAATTCCAAAAGTGCTCCAATTTCTGTTTTAAACTTTAGTTACCATTCCAAAATGTATCATTGAGGTGACAGAAGTTGATTTCGGAGCATGATTTTCAAACATGAACTTCAACCGTTTTTGTGGCATAAGAAATTCCCTAAACTCGGACGCATCAATTTTGGACAAAAATGAAAATTCCAAAAGTGCCCCAATATCTGCTTTATACTTTGGTGACCGTTCCAAAATGTATCACTGAGGTGACAGAAGTTTATTTCGGAGCATGATTTTCAAACTGGAACTTCAACCATTTATTTGGCATATGAGAAGTTCCCTAAGCCGCGGACCCATCGATTTTGGTCAAAAATTAAAATTCAAAAAGTGCCCCAATTTCTGCTTTTAACTTTAGTGACCATCCCAAAATGTATCACTGAGGTGACAGAAGTTGATTTCGTAGCATGATTTTCAAACAGGAAATTCAACCGTTTTTGTGGCATATGAGAAATTCCCTAAGCCCCGGACCCATCGATTTTGGTCAAAAATGAAAATTCCAAAAGTGCCTCAATTTCTGCTTTCAACTTTAGTTACCATCCCAAAATGTATAACTGAAGTGACAGAAGTTGATTTCAGAGCATGATTTTCAAACAGGAACTTCAACCGTTTTTGTGCCGTATGAGAAATTCACTAAAGTCGGTCCCATCGATTTTGGCCAAAAATGAAAATTCTAAAAGTGTCCCAATTTCTGTATTAAACTTTAGTGACCATCCCAAAATGTATCACTGAGGTGACAGAAGTTGATTTCAGAGCATGATTTTCAAACAGGAAATTCAACCGTTATTATGGCATATGAGAAATTCCCTAAGCCCCGGACCCATCAATGTTGGTCAAAAGCAAAAATTCCAAAAGTGCCCCAATTGTTGCTTTAAACTTTAGTTACCATCCCAAAATGTATCACTGAGGTGACAGAAGTTGATTTTAGAGCATGATTTTCAAACAGGAACTTCAACCATTTTTGTGGCAAATGAGAAATTCACTAAGCCCCGGACCCATCGATTTTGTTCAAAAATTAAAATTCCAAAAGTGCCCCAATTTCTGCTTTAAACTTTAGTTACCATCCCAAAATGTATCACTGAGGTGACAGAAGTTGATTTTGTAGCATGATTTTCAAACAGGAACTTCAACCGTTTTTGTGGCATATGAGAAACTCCCTAAGCCCCGGACCCATCGATTTTGGTCAAAAATGAAAATTCCAAAAGTGCCCCAATTTTTGCTTTTAACTTAAGTCACCATCCCAAAATGTATCACTGAGGTGACAGAAGTTGATTTCAGAGCATGATTTTCAAACAGGAACTTCAACCGTTTTTGTGGTGTATGAGAAATTCCCTAAACCCAAACCCATCGACTTTGGCCAAAAATGAAAATTCCAAAAGTGCCCCAATTTCTGCTTTAAACTTTAGTTAATATCCCAAAATGTATCACTGAGGTGACAGAAGTTGATTTCGTAGCATGATTTTCAAACAGGAAATTCAACCGTTTTTGTGGCATATGAGAAATTTCCTAAGCCCCGGACCCATCGATTTTGGTCAAAAATGAAAATTCCAAAAGTGCCTCAATTTCTGCTTTCAACTTTAGTTACCATCCCAAAATGTATAACTGAGGTGACAGAAGTTGATTTTAGAGCATGATTTTCAAACAGGAACTTCAACCGTTTTTGTGCCGTATGAGAAATTCACTAAAGTCGGTCCCATCGATTTTGGCCAAAAATGAAAATTCTAAAAGTGTCCCAATTTCTGCATTAAACTTTAGTGACCATCCCAAAATGTATCACTGAGGTGACAGAAGTTGATTTCAGAGCATGATTTTCAAACAGGAACTTCAACCATTTTTGTGGTGTATGAGAAATTCCCTAAACCCGAACCCATCGATTTTGTTCAAAAATTAAAATTCCAAAAGTGCCCCAATTTCTGCTTTAAACTTTAGTTACCATCCCTAATTGTATCACTGAGGTGACAGAAGTTGATTTTGTAGCATGATTTTCAAACAGGAACTTCAACCGTTTTTGTGCCGTATGAGAAACTCCCTAAGCCCCGGACCCATCGATTTTGGTCAAAAATGAAAATTCCAAAAAAGTGCCCCAATTTTTGCTTTTAACTTAAGTTACCATCCCAAAATGTATAACTGAGGTGACAGAAGTTGATTTCAGAGCATGATTTTCAAACAGGAACTTCAACCGTTTTTGTGGTGTATGAGAAATTCCCTAAGCCCCGGACACATCGATTTTGGTCAAAAATGAAAATTCCAAAAGTGCCTCAATTTCTGCTTTCAACTTTAGTTACCATCCCAAAATGTATAACTGAGGTGACAGAAGTTGATTTCAGAGCATGATTTTCAAACAGGAACTTCAACCGTTTTTGTGGCAAATGAGAAATTCCCTAAGCCCCAGACCCATCTATTTTGGTCAAAAATTAAAATTCCAAAAGTGCCCCAATTTCTGCTTTAAACTTTAGTGAACATCCCAAAATGTATCACTGAGGTAACAGAAGTTGATTTTGTAGCATGATTTTCAAACAGGAACTTCAACCGTTTTTGTGGCGTATGAGAAACTCCCTAAGCCCCGGACCCATCAGTTTTGGTCAAAAATGAAAATTCCAAAAGTGCCCCAATTTTTGCTTTTAACTTAAGTTACCATCCCAAAATGTATCACTGAGGTGACAGAAGTTGATTTCAGAGCATGATTTTCAAACAGGAACTTCAATCATTTTTGTGGTGTATGAGAAATTCCCTAAACCCGAACCCATCGACTTTGGCCAAAAATGAAAATTCCAAATGTGCCCCAATTTCTGCTTTAAACTTTAGTTACCATTACAAAATGTATCACTGAGGTGACAGAAGTTGATTTCGGAGCATGATTTTCAAACATGAACTTCAACCGTCTTTGTGGCATAAGAAATTCCCTAAACTCAGATGCATCAATTTTGGCCAAAAATGAAAATTCCAAAAGTGCCCCAATATCTGCTTTAAACTTTAGTGACCATTCCAAAATGTATCACTGAGGTGACAGAAGTTGATTTCGGAGCATGATTTTCAAACAGGAAATTCAACCGTTATTATGGCATATGAGAAATTCCCTAAGCCCCAGACCCATCAATTTTGGTCAAAAGCAAAAATTCCAAAAGTGCCCCAATTGTTGCTTTAAACTTTAGTTACCATCCCAAAATGTATCACTGAGGTGACAGAAGTTGATTTCGGAGCATGATTTTTCAAACAAGAACTTCAACCGTTTTTGTGGCGTATGAGAAATTCCCTAAGCCCCGGAGCCATCGATTTTGGTCAAAAATGAAAATTCCAAAAGTGCCCCAATTTCTGCTTTAAACTTTAGTTACCATCCCAAAATGTATCACTGAGGTGACAGAAGTTGATTTCGGAGCATGATATTCAAACAGGAACTTCAGCAGTTTTTGTGGCATGAGAAATTCCCTAAGCCCCGGACCCATCAATTTTGGTCAAAAGCAAAAATTCCAAAAGTGCCCCAGTTGTTGCTTTAAACTTTAGTTACCATCCTAAAATGTATCACTGAGGTGACAGAAGTTGATTTCAGAGCATGATTTTCAAACAGGAACTTCAACAGTTTTTGTGGTGTATGAGAAATTCCCTAAAACCGAACCCATCAACTTTGGCCAAAAATGAAAATTCCAAAAGTGCCCCAATTTCTGCTTTAAATTTTAGTGACCAACCCAAAATGTATCACCACGACAGAAGTTGATTTCGGAGCATGATTTTCAAACAGGAACTTCAACCGTTTTTGTGGCAAATGAGAAATTCCCTAAGCCCCAGACCCATCGATTTTGGTCAAAAATTAAAATTCCAAAAGTGCCCCTATTTCTGCTTTAAACTTTAGTTACCATCCCATAATGTATCACTGAGGTGACAGAAGTTGATTTCGGAGCATGATTTTCAAGCATGAACTTCAACCGTTTTTGTGGCATAAGAAATTCCCTAAACTCGGACGCATCAATTTTGGACAAAAATGAAAATTCCAAAAGTGCCCCAATATCTGCTTTATACTTTAGTGACCATTCCAAAATGTATCACTGAGGTGACAGAAGTTTATTTCGGAGCATGATTTTCAAACAGGAACTTCAACCATTTATTTGGCATATGAGAAGTTCCCTAAGCCGCGGACCCATCGATTTTGGTCAAAAATTAAAATTCAAAAAGTGCCCCAATTTCTGCTTTTAACTTTAGTGACCATCCCAAAATGTATCACTGAGGTGACAGAAGTTGATTTCGTAGCATGATTTTCAAACAGGAAATTCAACCGTTTTTGTGGCATATGAGAAATTCCCTAAGCCCCGGACCCATCGATTTTGGTCAAAAATGAAAATTCCAAAAGTGCCTCAATTTCTGCTTTCAACTTTAGTTACCATCCCAAAATGTATAACTGAGGTGACAGAAGTTGATTTCAGAGCATGATTTTCAAACTGGAACTTCAACCGTTTTTGTGCCGTATGAGAAATTCACTAAAGTCGGTCCCATCGATTTTGGCCAAAAATGAAAATTCTAAAAGTGTCCCAATTTCTGCATTAAACTTTAGTGACCATCCCAAAATGTATCACTGAGGTGACAGAAGTTGATTTCAGAGCATGATTTTCAAACAGGAAATTCAACCGTTATTATGGCATATGAGAAATTCCCTAAGCCCCGGACCCATCAATTTTGGTCAAAAGCAAAAATTCCAAAAGTGCCCCAATTGTTGCTTTAAACTTTAGTTACCATCCCAAAATGTATCACTGAGGTGACAGAAGTTGATTTCGGAGCATGATTTTTCAAACAAGAACTTCAACCGTTTTTGTGGCGTATGAGAAATTCCCTAAGCCCCGGAGCCATCGATTTTGGTCAAAAATGAAAATTCCAAAAGTGCCCCAATTTCTGCTTTAAACTTTAGTTACCATCCCAAAATGTATCACTGAGGTGACAGAAGTTGATTTCGGAGCATGATATTCAAACAGGAACTTCAGCAGTTTTTGTGGCATGAGAAATTCCCTAAGCCCCGGACCCATCAATTTTGGTCAAAAGCAAAAATTCCAAAAGTGCCCCAGTTGTTGCTTTAAACTTTAGTTACCATCCTAAAATGTATCACTGAGGTGACAGAAGTTGATTTCAGAGCATGATTTTCAAACAGGAACTTCAACAGTTTTTGTGGTGTATGAGAAATTCCCTAAAACCGAACCCATCAACTTTGGCCAAAAATGAAAATTCCAAAAGTGCCCCAATTTCTGCTTTAAATTTTAGTGACCAACCCAAAATGTATCACCACGACAGAAGTTGATTTCGGAGCATGATTTTCAAACAGGAACTTCAACCGTTTTTGTGGCAAATGAGAAATTCCCTAAGCCCCAGACCCATCGATTTTGGTCAAAAATTAAAATTCCAAAAGTGCCCCTATTTCTGCTTTAAACTTTAGTTACCATCCCATAATGTATCACTGAGGTGACAGAAGTTGATTTCGGAGCATGATTTTCAAGCATGAACTTCAACCGTTTTTGTGGCATAAGAAATTCCCTAAACTCGGACGCATCAATTTTGGACAAAAATGAAAATTCCAAAAGTGCCCCAATATCTGCTTTATACTTTAGTGACCATTCCAAAATGTATCACTGAGGTGACAGAAGTTTATTTCGGAGCATGATTTTCAAACAGGAACTTCAACCATTTATTTGGCATATGAGAAGTTCCCTAAGCCGCGGACCCATCGATTTTGGTCAAAAATTAAAATTCAAAAAGTGCCCCAATTTCTGCTTTTAACTTTAGTGACCATCCCAAAATGTATCACTGAGGTGACAGAAGTTGATTTCGTAGCATGATTTTCAAACAGGAAATTCAACCGTTTTTGTGGCATATGAGAAATTCCCTAAGCCCCGGACCCATCGATTTTGGTCAAAAATGAAAATTCCAAAAGTGCCTCAATTTCTGCTTTCAACTTTAGTTACCATCCCAAAATGTATAACTGAGGTGACAGAAGTTGATTTCAGAGCATGATTTTCAAACTGGAACTTCAACCGTTTTTGTGCCGTATGAGAAATTCACTAAAGTCGGTCCCATCGATTTTGGCCAAAAATGAAAATTCTAAAAGTGTCCCAATTTCTGCATTAAACTTTAGTGACCATCCCAAAATGTATCACTGAGGTGACAGAAGTTGATTTCAGAGCATGATTTTCAAACAGGAAATTCAACCGTTATTATGGCATATGAGAAATTCCCTAAGCCCCGGACCCATCAATTTTGGTCAAAAGCAAAAATTCCAAAAGTGCCCCAATTGTTGCTTTAAACTTTAGTTACCATCCCAAAATGTATCACTGAGGTGACAGAAGTTGATTTCGGAGCATGATTTTTCAAACAAGAACTTCAACCGTTTTTGTGGCGTATGAGAAATTCCCTAAGCCCCGGACCCATCGATTTTGGTCAAAAATTAAAATTCCAAAAGTGCCCCAATTTCTGCTTTAAACTTTAGTGAACATCCCAAAATGTATCACTGAGGTGACAGAAGTTGATTTTAGAGCATGATTTTCAAACAGGAACTTCAACCATTTTTGTGGCAAATGAGAAATTCACTAAGCCCCGGACCCATTGATTTTGTTCAAAAATTAAAATTCCAAAAGTGCCCCAATTTCTGCTTTAAACTTTAGTTACCATCCCAAAATGTATCACTGAGGTGACAGAAGTTGATTTTGTAGCATGATTTTCAAACAGGAACTTCAACCGTTTTTGTGGCGTATGAGAAACTCCCTAAGCCCCGGACCCATCGATTTTGGTCAAAAATGAAAATTCCAAAAGTGCCCCAATTTTTGCTTTTAACTTAAGTCACCATCCCAAAATGTATCACTGAGGTGACAGAAGTTGATTTCAGAGCATGATTTTCAAACAGGAACTTCAACCGTTTTTGTGGTGTATGAGAAATTCCCTAAACCCAAACCCATCGACTTTGGCCAAAAATGAAAATTCCAAAAGTGCCCCAATTTCTGCTTTAAACTTTAGTTAATATCCCAAAATGTATCACTGAGGTGACAGAAGTTGATTTCGTAGCATGATTTTCAAACAGGAAATTCAACCGTTTTTGTGGCATATGAGAAATTCCCTAAGCCCCGGACCCATCGATTTTGGTCAAAAATGAAAATTCCAAAAGTGCCTCAATTTCTGCTTTCAACTTTAGTTACCATCCCAAAATGTATAACTGAGGTGACAGAAGTTGATTTTAGAGCATGATTTTCAAACAGGAACTTCAACCGTTTTTGTGCCGTATGAGAAATTCACTAAAGTCGGTCCCATCGATTTTGGCCAAAAATGAAAATTCTAAAAGTGTCCCAATTTCTGCATTAAACTTTAGTGACCATCCCAAAATGTATCACTGAGGTGACAGAAGTTGATTTCAGAGCATGATTTTCAAACAGGAACTTCAACCATTTTTGTGGCAAATGAGAAATTCCCTAAGCCCCGGACCCATCGATTTTGGTCAAAAATGAAAATTCCAAAAGTGCCCCAATTTCTGCTTTAAACTTTAGTTACCATCCCAAAATGTATCACTGAGGTGACAGAAGTTGATTTCGGAGCATGATATTCAAACAGGAACTTCAGCAGTTTTTGTGGCATGAGAAATTCCCTAAGCCCCGGACCCATCAATTTTGGTCAAAAGCAAAAATTCCAAAAGTGCCCCAGTTGTTGCTTTAAACTTTAGTTACCATCCTAAAATGTATCACTGAGGTGACAGAAGTTGATTTCAGAGCATGATTTTCAAACAGGAACTTCAACAGTTTTTGTGGTGTATGAGAAATTCCCTAAAACCGAACCCATCAACTTTGGCCAAAAATGAAAATTCCAAAAGTGCCCCAATTTCTGCTTTAAATTTTAGTGACCAACCCAAAATGTATCACCACGACAGAAGTTGATTTCGGAGCATGATTTTCAAACAGGAACTTCAACCGTTTTTGTGGCAAATGAGAAATTCCCTAAGCCCCAGACCCATCGATTTTGGTCAAAAATTAAAATTCCAAAAGTGCCCCTATTTCTGCTTTAAACTTTAGTTACCATCCCATAATGTATCACTGAGGTGACAGAAGTTGATTTCGGAGCATGATTTTCAAGCATGAACTTCAACCGTTTTTGTGGCATAAGAAATTCCCTAAACTCGGACGCATCAATTTTGGACAAAAATGAAAATTCCAAAAGTGCCCCAATATCTGCTTTATACTTTAGTGACCATTCCAAAATGTATCACTGAGGTGACAGAAGTTTATTTCGGAGCATGATTTTCAAACAGGAACTTCAACCATTTATTTGGCATATGAGAAGTTCCCTAAGCCGCGGACCCATCGATTTTGGTCAAAAATTAAAATTCAAAAAGTGCCCCAATTTCTGCTTTTAACTTTAGTGACCATCCCAAAATGTATCACTGAGGTGACAGAAGTTGATTTCGTAGCATGATTTTCAAACAGGAAATTCAACCGTTTTTGTGGCATATGAGAAATTCCCTAAGCCCCGGACCCATCGATTTTGGTCAAAAATGAAAATTCCAAAAGTGCCTCAATTTCTGCTTTCAACTTTAGTTACCATCCCAAAATGTATAACTGAGGTGACAGAAGTTGATTTCAGAGCATGATTTTCAAACTGGAACTTCAACCGTTTTTGTGCCGTATGAGAAATTCACTAAAGTCGGTCCCATCGATTTTGGCCAAAAATGAAAATTCTAAAAGTGTCCCAATTTCTGCATTAAACTTTAGTGACCATCCCAAAATGTATCACTGAGGTGACAGAAGTTGATTTCAGAGCATGATTTTCAAACAGGAAATTCAACCGTTATTATGGCATATGAGAAATTCCCTAAGCCCCGGACCCATCAATTTTGGTCAAAAGCAAAAATTCCAAAAGTGCCCCAATTGTTGCTTTAAACTTTAGTTACCATCCCAAAATGTATCACTGAGGTGACAGAAGTTGATTTCGGAGCATGATTTTTCAAACAAGAACTTCAACCGTTTTTGTGGCGTATGAGAAATTCCCTAAGCCCCGGACCCATCGATTTTGGTCAAAAATTAAAATTCCAAAAGTGCCCCAATTTCTGCTTTAAACTTTAGTGAACATCCCAAAATGTATCACTGAGGTGACAGAAGTTGATTTTAGAGCATGATTTTCAAACAGGAACTTCAACCATTTTTGTGGCAAATGAGAAATTCACTAAGCCCCGGACCCATTGATTTTGTTCAAAAATTAAAATTCCAAAAGTGCCCCAATTTCTGCTTTAAACTTTAGTTACCATCCCAAAATGTATCACTGAGGTGACAGAAGTTGATTTTGTAGCATGATTTTCAAACAGGAACTTCAACCGTTTTTGTGGCGTATGAGAAACTCCCTAAGCCCCGGACCCATCGATTTTGGTCAAAAATGAAAATTCCAAAAGTGCCCCAATTTTTGCTTTTAACTTAAGTCACCATCCCAAAATGTATCACTGAGGTGACAGAAGTTGATTTCAGAGCATGATTTTCAAACAGGAACTTCAACCGTTTTTGTGGTGTATGAGAAATTCCCTAAACCCAAACCCATCGACTTTGGCCAAAAATGAAAATTCCAAAAGTGCCCCAATTTCTGCTTTAAACTTTAGTTAATATCCCAAAATGTATCACTGAGGTGACAGAAGTTGATTTCGTAGCATGATTTTCAAACAGGAAATTCAACCGTTTTTGTGGCATATGAGAAATTCCCTAAGCCCCGGACCCATCGATTTTGGTCAAAAATGAAAATTCCAAAAGTGCCTCAATTTCTGCTTTCAACTTTAGTTACCATCCCAAAATGTATAACTGAGGTGACAGAAGTTGATTTTAGAGCATGATTTTCAAACAGGAACTTCAACCGTTTTTGTGCCGTATGAGAAATTCACTAAAGTCGGTCCCATCGATTTTGGCCAAAAATGAAAATTCTAAAAGTGTCCCAATTTCTGCATTAAACTTTAGTGACCATCCCAAAATGTATCACTGAGGTGACAGAAGTTGATTTCAGAGCATGATTTTCAAACAGGAACTTCAACCATTTTTGTGGCAAATGAGAAATTCCCTAAGCCCCGGACCCATCGATTTTGTTCAAAAATTAAAATTCCAAAAGTGCCCCAATTTCTGCTTTAAACTTTAGTTACCATCCCAAATTGTATCACTGAGGTGACAGAAGTTGATTTTGTAACATGATTTTCAAACAGGAACTTCAACCGTTTTTGTGCCGTATGAGAAACTCCCTAAGCCCCGGACCCATCGATTTTGGTCAAAAATGAAAATTCCAAAAAAGTGCCCCAATTTTTGCTTTTAACTTAAGTTACCATCCCAAAATGTATCACTGAGGTGACAGAAGTTGATTTCAGAGCATGATTTTCAAACAGGAACTTCAACCGTTTTTGTGGTGTATGAGAAATTCCCTAAGCCCCGGACCCATCGATTTTGGTCAAAAATGAAAATTCCAAAAGTGCCTCAATTTCTGCTTTCAACTTTAGTTACCATCCCAAAATGTATAACTGAGGTGACAGAAGTTGATTTCAGAGCATGATTTTCAAACAGGAACTTCAACCGTTTTTGTGGCAAATGAGAAATTCCCTAAGCCCCAGACCCATCTATTTTGGTCAAAAATTAAAATTCCAAAAGTGCCCCAATTTCTGCTTTAAACTTTAGTGAACATCCCAAAATGTATCACTGAGGTAACAGAAGTTGATTTTGTAGCATGATTTTCAAACAGGAACTTCAACCGTTTTTGTGGCGTATGAGAAACTCCCTAAGCCCCGGACCCATCAGTTTTGGTCAAAAATGAAAATTCCAAAAGTGCCCCAATTTTTGCTTTTAACTTAAGTTACCATCCCAAAATGTATCACTGAGGTGACAGAAGTTGATTTCAGAGCATGATTTTCAAACAGGAACTTCAACCATTTTTGTGGTGTATGAGAAATTCCCTAAACCCGAACCCATCGACTTTGGCCAAAAATGAAAATTCCAAAAGTGCCCCAATTTCTGCTTTAAACTTTAGTTACCATTACAAAATGTATCACTGAGGTGACAGAAGTTGATTTCGGAGCATGATTTTCAAACATGAACTTCAACCGTCTTTGTGGCATAAGAAATTCCCTAAACTCAGACGCATCAATTTTGGCCAAAAATGAAAATTCCAAAAGTGCCCCAATATCTGCTTTAAACTTTAGTGACCATTCCAAAATGTATCACTGAGGTGACAGAAGTTTATTTCGGAGCATGATTTTCAAACAGGAACTTCAACCGTTTTTGTGCCATATGAGAAATTCACTAAAGTCGGTCCCATCAATTTTGGCCATAAATGAAAATTCTAAAAGTGTCCCAATTTCTGCATTAAACTTTAGTGACCATCCCAAAATGTATCACTGATGTGACAGAAGTTGATTTCGGAGCATGATTTTCAAACAGGAAATTCAACCGTTATTATGGCATATGAGAAATTCCCTAAGCCCCGGACCCATCAATTTTGGTCAAAAGCAAAAATTCCAAAAGTGCCCCAATTGTTGCTTTAAACTTTAGTTACCATCCCAAAATGTATCACTGAGGTGACAGAAGTTGATTTCGGAGCATGATTTTTCAAACAAGAACTTCAACCGTTTTTGAGGTGTATGAGAAATTCCCTAAGCCCCGGAGCCATCGATTTTGGTCAAAAATGAAAATTCCAAAAGTGCCCCAAATTCTGCTTTAAACTTTAGTTACCATCCCAAAATGTATCACTGGGGTGACAGAAGTTGATTTCGGAGCATGATTTTCAAACAGGAACTTCAGCAGTTTTTGTGGCATGAGAAATTCCCTAAGCCCCGAACCTATCGATTTTGGTCAAAAATGAAAATTCCAAAAGTGCCCAAATTTCTGCTTTAAACTTTAGTTAGCATCCCAAAATGTATAACTGAGGTGACAGAAGTTGATTTCGAAGCATGATTTTCAAACAGGAACTTCAACCGTTTTTATGGCATGAGAAATTCCCTAAGCTCCGGACCCATCAATTTTGGTCAAAAGCAAAAATTCCAAAAGTGCCCCAATTGTTGCTTTAAACTTTAGTTACCATCCCAAAATGTATCACTGAGGTGACAGAAGTTGATTTCAGAGCATGATTTTCAAACAGGAACTTCAACCGTTTTTGTGGTGTATGAGAAATTCCCTAAAACCGAACCCATCAATTTTGGCCAAAAATGAAAATTCCAAAAGTGCCCCAATTTCTGCTTTAAATTTTAGTGACCAACCCAAAATGTATCACCACGACAGAAGTTGATTTCGGAGCATGATTTTCAAACAGGAACTTTAACCGTTTTTGTGGCTAATGAGAAATTCCCTAAGCCCCAGACCCATCGATTTTGGTCACAAATTAAAATTCCAAAAGTGCCCCTATTTCTGCTTTAAACTTTAGTTACCATCCCAAAATGTATCACTGAGGTGATAGAAGTTGATTTCGGAGCATGATTTTCAAACAGGAACTTCAACCGTTTTTGTGGCAAATGAGAAATTCCCTAAGCCCCAGACCCATCGATTTTGGTCAAAAATTAAAATTCCAAAAGTGCCCCTATTTCTGCTTTTAACTTTAGTTACCATCCCAAAATGTATAACTGAGGTGACAGAAGTTGATTTCAGAGCATGATTTTCAAACAGGAACTTCAACCGTTTTTGTGCCGTATGAGAAATTCACTAAAGTCGGTCCCATCGATTTTGGCCAAAAATGAAAATTCTAAAAGTGTCCCAATTTCTGCATTAAACTTTAGTGACCATCCCAAAATGTATCACTGAGGTGACAGAAGTTGATTTCGGAGCATGATTTTCAAACAGGAAATTCAACCGTTATTATGGCATATGAGAAATTCCCTAAGCCCCGGACCCATCAATTTTGGTCAAAAGCAAAAATTCCAAAAGTGCCCCAATTGTTGCTTTAAACTTTAGTTACCATCCCAAAATGTATCACTGAGGTGACAGAAGTTGATTTCGTAGCATGATTTTCAAACAGGAACTTCAACCGTTTTTGTGGCGTATGAAAAACTCCCTAAGCCCTGGACCCATCGATTTTGGTCAAAAATGAAAATTCCAAAAGTGCCCCAATTTTTGCTTTTAACTTAAGTTACCATCCCAAAATGTATCACTGAGGTGACAGAAGTTGATTTTAGAGCATGATTTTCAAACAGGAACTTCAACCGTTTTTGTGCCGTATGAGAAATTCACTAAAGTCGGTCCCATCGATTTTGGCCAAAAATGAAAATTCTAAAAGTGTCCCAATTTCTGCATTAAACTTTAGTGACCATCCCAAAATGTATCACTGAGGTGACAGAAGTTCATTTCAGAGCATGATTTTCAAACAGGAAATTCAACCGTTATTATGGCATATGAGAAATTCCCTAAGCCCCGGACCCATCGATTTTGTTCAAAAATTAAAATTCCAAAAGTGCCCCAATTTCTGCTTTAAACTTTAGTTACCATCCCAAATTGTATCACTGAGGTGACAGAAGTTGATTTTGTAGCATGATTTTCAAACAGGAACTTCAACCATTTTTGTGGCGTATGAGAAACTCCCTAAGCCCCGGACCCATCGATTTTGGTCAAAAATGAAAATTCCAAAAGTGCCCAAATTTCTGTTTTAAACTTTAGTTACCATTCCAAAATGTATCACTGAGGTGACAGAAGTTGATTTCGGAGCATGATTTTCAAACATGAACTTCAACCGTCTTTGTGGCATAAGAAATTCCCTAAACTCAGACGCATCAATTTTGGCCAAAAATGAAAATTCCAAAAGTGCCCCAATATCTGCTTAAAACTTTAGTGACCATTCCAAAATGTATCACTGAGGTGACAGAAGTTTATTTCGGAGCATGATTTTCAAACAGAAACTTCAACCGTTTTTGTGCCATATGAGAAATTCACTAAAGTCGGTCCCATCAATTTTGGCCAAAAATGAAAATTCTAAAAGTGTCCCAATTTCTGCATTAAACTTTAGTGACCATCCCAAAATGTATCACTGAGGTGACAGAAGTTGATTTCGGAGCATGATTTTCAAACAGGAAATTCAACCATTATTATGGCATATGAGAAATTCCCTAAGCCCCGGACCCATCAATTTTGGTCAAAAGCAAAAATTCCAAAAGTGCCCCAATTGTTGCTTTAAACTTTAGTTACCATCCCAAAATGTATCACTGAGGTGACAGAAGTTGATTTCGGAGCATGATTTTTCAAACAAGAACTTCAACCGTTTTTTGTGGCATATGAGAAATTCCCTAAGCCCCGGACCCATCGATTTTGGTCAAAAATGAAAATTCCAAAAGTGCCTCAATTTCTGCTTTCAACTTTAGTTACCATCCCAAAATGTATAACTGAGGTGACAGAAGTTGATTTCAGAGCATGATTTTCAAACAGGAACTTCAATCGTTTTTGTGCCGTATGAGAAATTCACTAAAGTCGGTCCCATCGATTTTGGCCAAAAATGAAAATTCTAAAAGTGTCCCAATTTCTGCATTAAACTTTAGTGACCATCCCAAAATGTATCACTGAGGTGACAGAAGTTGATTTCAGAGCATGATTTTCAAACAGGAAATTCAACCGTTATTATGGCATATGAGAAATTCCCTAAGCCCCGGACCCATCAATTTTGGTCAAAAGCAAAAATTCCAAAAGTGCCCCAATTGTTGCTTTAAACTTTAGTTACCATCCCAAAATGTATCACTGAGGTGACAGAAGTTGATTTCGGAGCATGATTTTTCAAACAAGAACTTCAACCGTTTTTGTGGCGTATGAGAAATTCCCTAAGCCCCGGACCCATCGATTTTGGTCAAAAATGAAAATTCCAAAAGTGCCCCAATTTCTGCTTTAAACTTTAGTGAACATCCCAAAATGTATCACTGAGGTGACAGAAGTTGATTTTAGAGCATGATTTTCAAACAGGAACTTCAACCATTTTTGTGGCAAATGAGAAATTCACTAAGCCCCGGACCCATCGATTTTGTTCAAAAATTAAAATTCCAAAAGTGCCCCAATTTCTGCTTTAAACTTTAGTTACCATCCCAAAATGTATCACTGAGGTGACAGAAGTTGATTTTGTAGCATGATTTTCAAACAGGAACTTCAACCATTTTTGTGGCGTATGAGAAACTCCCTAAGCCCCGGACCCATCGATTTTGGTCAAAAATGAAAATTCCAAAAGTGCCCCAATTTTTGCTTTTAACTTAAGTCACCATCCCAAAATGTATCACTGAGGTGACAGAAGTTGATTTCGTAGCATGATTTTCAAACAGGAAATTCAACCGTTTTTTGTGGCATATGAGAAATTCCCTAAGCCCCGGACCCATCGATTTTGGTCAAAAATGAAAATTCCAAAAGTGCCTCAATTTCTGCTTTCAACTTTAGTTACCATCCCAAAATGTATAACTGAGGTGACAGAAGTTGATTTTAGAGCATGATTTTCAAACAGGAACTTCAACCGTTTTTGTGCCGTATGAGAAATTCACTAAAGTCGGTCCCATCGATTTTGGCCAAAAATGAAAATTCTAAAAGTGTCCCAATTTCTGCATTAAACTTTAGTGACCATCCCAAAATGTATCACTGAGGTGACAGAAGTTGATTTCAGAGCATGATTTTCAAACAGGAAATTCAACCGTTATTATGGCATATGAGAAATTCCCTAAGCCCCGGACCCATCAATTTTGGTCAAAAGCAAAAATTCCAAAAGTGCCCCAATTGTTGCTTTAAACTTTAGTTACCATCCCAAAATGTATCACTGAGGTGACAGAAGTTGATTTCGGAGCATGATTTTTCAAACAAGAACTTCAACCGTTTTTCTGGCGTATGAGAAATTCCCTAAGCCCCGGACCCATCGATTTTGGTCAAAAATGAAAATTCCAAAAGTGCCCCAATTTCTGCTTTAAACTTTAGTGAACATCCCAAAATGTATCACTGAGGTGACAGAAGTTGATTTTAGAGCATGATTTTCAAACAGGAACTTCAACCATTTTTGTGGCAAATGAGAAATTCACTAAGCCCCGGACCCATCGATTTTGTTCAAAAATTAAAATTCCAAAAGTGCCCCAATTTCTGCTTTAAACTTTAGTTACCATCCCAAAATGTATCACTGAGGTGACAGAAGTTGATTTTGTAGCATGATTTTCAAACAGGAACTTCAACCATTTTTGTGGCGTATGAGAAACTCCCTAAGCCCCGGACCCATCGATTTTGGTCAAAAATGAAAATTCCAAAAGTGCCCCAATTTTTGCTTTTAACTTAAGTCACCATCCCAAAATGTATCACTGAGGTGACAGAAGTTGATTTCGTAGCATGATTTTCAAACAGGAAATTCAACCGTTTTTTGTGGCATATGAGAAATTCCCTAAGCCCCGGACCCATCGATTTTGGTCAAAAATGAAAATTCCAAAAGTGCCTCAATTTCTGCTTTCAACTTTAGTTACCATCCCAAAATGTATAACTGAGGTGACAGAAGTTGATTTTAGAGCATGATTTTCAAACAGGAACTTCAACCGTTTTTGTGCCGTATGAGAAATTCACTAAAGTCGGTCCCATCGATTTTGGCCTAAAATGAAAATTCTAAAATTGTCCCAATTTCTGCATTAAACTTTAGTGACCATCCCAAAATGTATCACTGAGGTGACAGAAGTTGATTTCAGAGCATGATTTTCAAACAGGAACTTCAACCATTTTTGTGGCAAATGAGAAATTCCCTAAGCCCCGGACCCATCGATTTTGTTCAAAAATTAAAATTCCAAAAGTGCCCCAATTTCTGCTTTAAACTTTAGTTACCATCCCAAATTGTATCACTGAGGTGACAGAAGTTGATTTTGTAGCATGATTTTCAAACAGGAACTTCAACCGTTTTTGTGCCGTATGAGAAACTTCCTAAGCCCCGGACCCATCGATTTTGGTCAAAAATGAAAATTCCAAAAGTGCCTCAATTTCTGCTTTCAACTTTAGTTACCATCCCAAAATGTATAACTGAGGTGACAGAAGTTGATTTCAGAGCATGATTTTCAAACAGGAACTTCAACCGTTTTTGTGGCAAATGAGAAATTCCCTAAGCCCCAGACCCATCTATTTTGGTCAAAAATTAAAATTCCAAAAGTGCCCCAATTTCTGCTTTAAACTTTAGTGAACATCCCAAAATGTATCACTGAGGTAACAGAAGTTGATTTTGTAGCATGATTTTCAAACAGGAACTTCAACCGTTTTTGTGGCGTATGAGAAACTCCCTAAGCCCCGGACCCATCAGTTTTGGTCAAAAATGAAAATTCCAAAAGTGCCCCAATTTTTGCTTTTAACTTAAGTTACCATCCCAAAATGTATCACTGAGGTGACAGAAGTTGATTTCAGAGCATGATTTTCAAACAGGAACTTCAACCATTTTTGTGGTGTATGAGAAATTCCCTAAACCTGAACCCATCGACTTTGGCCAAAAATGAAAATTCCAAAAGTGCCCCAATTTCTGCTTTAAACTTTAGTTACCATTACAAAATGTATCACTGAGGTGACAGAAGTTGATTTCGGAGCATGATTTTCAAACATGAACTTCAACCGTCTTTGTGGCATAAGAAATTCCCTAAACTCAGACGCATCAATTTTGGCCAAAAATGAAAATTCCAAAAGTGCCCCAATATCTGCTTTAAACTTTAGTGACCATTCCAAAATGTATCACTGAGGTGACAGAAGTTGATTTCGGAGCATGATTTTCAAACAGGAACTTCAACCGTTTTTGTGCCATATGAGAAATTCACTAAAGTCGGTCCCATCAATTTTGGCCATAAATGAAAATTCTAAAAGTGTCCCAATTTCTGCATTAAACTTTAGTGACCATCCCAAAATGTATCACTGAGGTGACAGAAGTTGATTTCGGAGCATGATTTTCAAACAGGAAATTCAACCGTTATTATGGCATATGAGAAATTCCCTAAGCCCCGGACCCATCAATTTTGGTCAAAAGCAAAAATTCCAAAAGTGCCCCAATTGTTGCTTTAAACTTTAGTTACCATCCCAAAATGTATCACTGAGGTGACAGAAGTTGATTTCGGAGCATGATTTTTCAAACAAGAACTTCAACCGTTTTTGTGGCGTATGAGAAATTCCCTAAGCCCCGGAGCCATCGATTTTGGTCAAAAATGAAAATTCCAAAAGTGCCCCAATTTCTGCTTTAAACTTTAGTTACTATCCCAAAATGTATCACTGAGGTGACAGAAGTTGATTTCGGAGCATGATTTTCAAACAGGAACTTCAGCAGTTTTTGTGGCATGAGAAATTCCCTAAGCCCCGAACCTATCGATTTTGGTCAAAAATGAAAATTCCAAAAGTGCCCAAATTTCTGCTTTAAACTTTAGTTAGCATCCCAAAATGTATAACTGAGGTGACAGAAGTTGATTTCGAAGCATGATTTTCAAACAGGAACTTCAACCGTTTTTATGGCATGAGAAATTCCCTAAGCCCCGGACCCATCAATTTTGGTCAAAAGCAAAAATTCCAAAAGTGCCCCAATTGTTGCTTTAAACTTTAGTTACCATCCCAAAATGTATCACTGAGGTGACAGAAGTTGATTTCAGAGCATGATTTTCAAACAGGAACTTCAACCGTTTTTGTGGTGTATGAGAAATTCCCTAAAACCGAACCCATCAACTTTGGCCAAAAATGAAAATTCCAAAAGTGCCCCAATTTCTGCTTTAAATTTTAGTGACCAACCCAAAATGTATCACCACGACAGAAGTTGATTTTGGAGCATGATTTTCAAACAGGAACTTCAACCGTTTTTGTGGCTAATGAGAAATTCCCTAAGCCCCAGACCCATCGATTTTGGTCAAAAATTAAAATTCCAAAAGTGCCCCAATTTCTGCTTTAAACTTTAGTTACCATCCCAAATTGTATCACTGAGGTGACAGAAGTTGATTTTGTAGCATGATTTTCAAACAGGAACTTCAACCATTTTTGTGGCAAATGAGAAATTCCCTAAGCCCCGGACCCATCGATTTTGTTCAAAAATTAAAATTCCAAAAGTGCCCCAATTTCTGCTTTAAACTTTAGTTACCATCCCAAATTGTATCACTGAGGTGACAGAAGTTGATTTTGTAGCATGATTTTCAAACAGGAACTTCAACCATTTTTGTGGCGTATGAGAAACTCCCTAAGCCCCGGACCCATCGATTTTGGTCAAAAATGAAAATTCCAAAAGTGCCCAAATTTCTGTTTTAAACTTTAGTTACCATTCCAAAATGTATCACTGAGGTGACAGAAGTTGATTTCGGAGCATGATTTTCAAACATGAACTTCAACCGTCTTTGTGGCATAAGAAATTCCCTAAACTCAGACGCATCAATTTTGGCCAAAAATGAAAATTCCAAAAGTGCCCCAATATCTGCTTAAAACTTTAGTGACCATTCCAAAATGTATCACTGAGGTGACAGAAGTTTATTTCGGAGCATGATTTTCAAACAGAAACTTCAACCGTTTTTGTGCCATATGAGAAATTCACTAAAGTCGGTCCCATCAATTTTGGCCAAAAATGAAAATTCTAAAAGTGTCCCAATTTCTGCATTAAACTTTAGTGACCATCCCAAAATGTATCACTGAGGTGACAGAAGTTGATTTCGGAGCATGATTTTCAAACAGGAAATTCAACCATTATTATGGCATATGAGAAATTCCCTAAGCCCCGGACCCATCAATTTTGGTCAAAAGCAAAAATTCCAAAAGTGCCCCAATTGTTGCTTTAAACTTTAGTTACCATCCCAAAATGTATCACTGAGGTGACAGAAGTTGATTTCGGAGCATGATTTTTCAAACAAGAACTTCAACCGTTTTTTGTGGCATATGAGAAATTCCCTAAGCCCCGGACCCATCGATTTTGGTCAAAAATGAAAATTCCAAAAGTGCCTCAATTTCTGCTTTCAACTTTAGTTACCATCCCAAAATGTATAACTGAGGTGACAGAAGTTGATTTCAGAGCATGATTTTCAAACAGAAACTTCAACCGTTTTTGTGCCGTATGAGAAATTCACTAAAGTCGGTCCCATCGATTTTGGCCAAAAATGAAAATTCTAAAAGTGTCCCAATTTCTGCATTAAACTTTAGTGACCATCCCAAAATGTATCACTGAGGTGACAGAAGTTGATTTCAGAGCATGATTTTCAAACAGGAAATTCAACCGTTATTATGGCATATGAGAAATTCCCTAAGCCCCGGACCCATCAATTTTGGTCAAAAGCAAAAATTCCAAAAGTGCCCCAATTGTTGCTTTAAACTTTAGTTACCATCCCAAAATGTATCACTGAGGTGACAGAAGTTGATTTCGGAGCATGATTTTTCAAACAAGAACTTCAACCGTTTTTGTGGCGTATGAGAAATTCCCTAAGCCCCGGACCCATCGATTTTGGTCAAAAATGAAAATTCCAAAAGTGCCCCAATTTCTGCTTTAAACTTTAGTGAACATCCCAAAATGTATCACTGAGGTGACAGAAGTTGATTTTAGAGCATGATTTTCAAACAGGAACTTCAACTATTTTTGTGGCAAATGAGAAATTCACTAAGCCCCGGACCCATCGATTTTGTTCAAAAATTAAAATTCCAAAAGTGCCCCAATTTCTGCTTTAAACTTTAGTTACCATCCCAAAATGTATCACTGAGGTGACAGAAGTTGATTTTGTAGCATGATTTTCAAACAGGAACTTCAACCGTTTTTGTGGCGTATGAGAAACTCCCTAAGCCCCGGACCCATCGATTTTGGTCAAAAATGAAAATTCCAAAAGTGCCCCAATTTTTGCTTTTAACTTAAGTCACCATCCCAAAATGTATCACTGAGGTGACAGAAGTTGATTTCGTAGCATGATTTTCAAACAGGAAATTCAACCGTTTTTTGTGGCATATGAGAAATTCCCTAAGCCCCGGACCCATCGATTTTGGTCAAAAATGAAAATTCCAAAAGTGCCTCAATTTCTGCTTTCAACTTTAGTTACCATCCCAAAATGTATAACTGAGGTGACAGAAGTTGATTTTAGAGCATGATTTTCAAACAGGAACTTCAACCGTTTTTGTGCCGTATGAGAAATTCACTAAAGTCGGTCCCATCGATTTTGGCCAAAAATGAAAATTCTAAAAGTGTCCCAATTTCTGCATTAAACTTTAGTGACCATCCCAAAATGTATCACTGAGGTGACAGAAGTTGATTTCAGAGCATGATTTTCAAACAGGAACTTCAACCATTTTTGTGGCAAATGAGAAATTCCCTAAGCCCCGGACCCATCGATTTTGTTCAAAAATTAAAATTCCAAAAGTGCCCCAATTTCTGCTTTAAACTTTAGTTACCATCCCAAATTGTATCACTGAGGTGACAGAAGTTGATTTTGTAGCATGATTTTCAAACAGGAACTTCAACCGTTTTTGTGCCGTATGAGAAACTCCCTAAGCCCCGGACCCATCGATTTTGGTCAAAAATGAAAATTCCAAAAGTGCCTCAATTTCTGCTTTCAACTTTAGTTACCATCCCAAAATGTATAACTGAGGTGACAGAAGTTGATTTCAGAGCATGATTTTCAAACAGGAACTTCAACCGTTTTTGTGGCAAATGAGAAATTCCCTAAGCCCCAGACCCATCTATTTTGGTCAAAAATTAAAATTCCAAAAGTGCCCCAATTTCTGCTTTAAACTTTAGTGAACATCCCAAAATGTATCACTGAGGTAACAGAAGTTGATTTTGTAGCATGATTTTCAAACAGGAACTTCAACCGTTTTTGTGGCGTATGAGAAACTCCCTAAGCCCCGGACCCATCAGTTTTGGTCAAAAATGAAAATTCCAAAAGTGCCCCAATTTTTGCTTTTAACTTAAGTTACCATCCCAAAATGTATCACTGAGGTGACAGAAGTTGATTTCAGAGCATGATTTTCAAACAGGAACTTCAACCATTTTTGTGGTGTATGAGAAATTCAATAAACCCGAACCCATCGACTTTGGCCAAAAATGAAAATTCCAAAAGTGCCCCAATTTCTGCTTTAAACTTTAGTTACCATTACAAAATGTATCACTGAGGTGACAGAAGTTGATTTCGGAGCATGATTTTCAAACATGAACTTCAACCGTCTTTGTGGCATAAGAAATTCCCTAAACTCAGACGCATCAATTTTGGCCAAAAATGAAAATTCCAAAAGTGCCCCAATATCTGCTTTAAACTTTAGTGACCATTCCAAAATGTATCACTGAGGTGACAGAAGTTGATTTCGGAGCATGATTTTCAAACAGGAACTTCAACCGTTTTTGTGCCATATGAGAAATTCACTAAAGTCGGTCCCATCAATTTTGGCCATAAATGAAAATTCTAAAAGTGTCCCAATTTCTGCATTAAACTTTAGTGACCATCCCAAAATGTATCACTGAGGTGACAGAAGTTGATTTCGGAGCATGATTTTCAAACAGGAAATTCAACCGTTATTATGGCATATGAGAAATTCCCTAAGCCCCGGACCCATCAATTTTGGTCAAAAGCAAAAATTCCAAAAGTGCCCCAATTGTTGCTTTAAACTTTAGTTACCATCCCAAAATGTATCACTGAGGTGACAGAAGTTGATTTCGGAGCATGATTTTTCAAACAAGAACTTCAACCGTTTTTGTGGCGTATGAGAAATTCCCTAAGCCCCGGAGCCATCGATTTTGGTCAAAAATGAAAATTCCAAAAGTGCCCCAATTTCTGCTTTAAACTTTAGTTACTATCCCAAAATGTATCACTGAGGTGACAGAAGTTGATTTCGGAGCATGATTTTCAAACAGGAACTTCAGCAGTTTTTGTGGCATGAGAAATTCCCTAAGCCCCGAACCTATCGATTTTGGTCAAAAATGAAAATTCCAAAAGTGCCCAAATTTCTGCTTTAAACTTTAGTTACCATCCCAAAATGTATAACTGAGGTGACAGAAGTTGATTTCAGAGCATGATTTTCAAACAGGAACTTCAACCGTTTTTGTGCCGTATGAGAAATTCACTAAAGTCGGTCCCATCGATTTTGGCCAAAAATGAAAATTCTAAAAGTGTCCCAATTTCTGCATTAAACTTTAGTGACCATCCCAAAATGTATCACTGAGGTGACAGAAGTTGATTTCGGAGCATGATTTTCAAACAGGAAATTCAACCGTTATTATGGCATATGAGAAATTCCCTAAGCCCCGGACCCATCAATTTTGGTCAAAAGCAAAAATTCCAAAAGTGCCCCAATTGTTGCTTTAAACTTTAGTTACCATCCCAAAATGTATCACTGAGGTGACAGAAGTTGATTTCGTAGCATGATTTTCAAACAGGAACTTCAACCGTTTTTGTGGCGTATGAAAAACTCCCTAAGCCCTGGACCCATCGATTTTGGTCAAAAATGAAAATTCCAAAAGTGCCCCAATTTTTGCTTTTAACTTAAGTTACCATCCCAAAATGTATCACTGAGGTGACAGAAGTTGATTTTAGAGCATGATTTTCAAACAGGAACTTCAACCGTTTTTGTGCCGTATGAGAAATTCACTAAAGTCGGTCCCATCGATTTTGGCCAAAAATGAAAATTCTAAAAGTGTCCCAATTTCTGCATTAAACTTTAGTGACCATCCCAAAATGTATCACTGAGGTGACAGAAGTTCATTTCAGAGCATGATTTTCAAACAGGAACTTCAACCATTTTTGTGGCAAATGAGAAATTCCCTAAGCCCCGGACCCATCGATTTTGTTCAAAAATTAAAATTCCAAAAGTGCCCCAATTTCTGCTTTAAACTTTAGTTACCATCCCAAATTGTATCACTGAGGTGACAGAAGTTGATTTTGTAGCATGATTTTCAAACAGGAACTTCAACCATTTTTGTGGCGTATGAGAAACTCCCTAAGCCCCGGACCCATCGATTTTGGTCAAAAATGAAAATTCCAAAAGTGCCCAAATTTCTGTTTTAAACTTTAGTTACCATTCCAAAATGTATCACTGAGGTGACAGAAGTTGATTTCGGAGCATGATTTTCAAACATGAACTTCAACCGTCTTTGTGGCATAAGAAATTCCCTAAACTCAGACGCATCAATTTTGGCCAAAAATGAAAATTCCAAAAGTGCCCCAATATCTGCTTAAAACTTTAGTGACCATTCCAAAATGTATCACTGAGGTGACAGAAGTTTATTTCGGAGCATGATTTTCAAACAGAAACTTCAACCGTTTTTGTGCCATATGAGAAATTCACTAAAGTCGGTCCCATCAATTTTGGCCAAAAATGAAAATTCTAAAAGTGTCCCAATTTCTGCATTAAACTTTAGTGACCATCCCAAAATGTATCACTGAGGTGACAGAAGTTGATTTCGGAGCATGATTTTCAAACAGGAAATTCAACCATTATTATGGCATATGAGAAATTCCCTAAGCCCCGGACCCATCAATTTTGGTCAAAAGCAAAAATTCCAAAAGTGCCCCAATTGTTGCTTTAAACTTTAGTTACCATCCCAAAATGTATCACTGAGGTGACAGAAGTTGATTTCGGAGCATGATTTTTCAAACAAGAACTTCAACCGTTTTTTGTGGCATATGAGAAATTCCCTAAGCCCCGGACCCATCGATTTTGGTCAAAAATGAAAATTCCAAAAGTGCCTCAATTTCTGCTTTCAACTTTAGTTACCATCCCAAAATGTATAACTGAGGTGACAGAAGTTGATTTCAGAGCATGATTTTCAAACAGGAACTTCAACCGTTTTTGTGCCGTATGAGAAATTCACTAAAGTCGGTCCCATCGATTTTGGCCAAAAATGAAAATTCTAAAAGTGTCCCAATTTCTGCATTAAACTTTAGTGACCATCCCAAAATGTATCACTGAGGTGACAGAAGTTGATTTCAGAGCATGATTTTCAAACAGGAAATTCAACCGTTATTATGGCATATGAGAAATTCCCTAAGCCCCGGACCCATCAATTTTGGTCAAAAGCAAAAATTCCAAAAGTGCCCCAATTGTTGCTTTAAACTTTAGTTACCATCCCAAAATGTATCACTGAGGTGACAGAAGTTGATTTCGGAGCATGATTTTTCAAACAAGAACTTCAACCGTTTTTGTGGCGTATGAGAAATTCCCTAAGCCCCGGACCCATCGATTTTGGTCAAAAATGAAAATTCCAAAAGTGCCCCAATTTCTGCTTTAAACTTTAGTGAACATCCCAAAATGTATCACTGAGGTGACAGAAGTTGATTTTAGAGCATGATTTTCAAACAGGAACTTCAACTATTTTTGTGGCAAATGAGAAATTCACTAAGCCCCGGACCCATCGATTTTGTTCAAAAATTAAAATTCCAAAAGTGCCCCAATTTCTGCTTTAAACTTTAGTTACCATCCCAAAATGTATCACTGAGGTGACAGAAGTTGATTTTGTAGCATGATTTTCAAACAGGAACTTCAACCGTTTTTGTGGCGTATGAGAAACTCCCTAAGCCCCGGACCCATCGATTTTGGTCAAAAATGAAAATTCCAAAAGTGCCCCAATTTTTGCTTTTAACTTAAGTCACCATCCCAAAATGTATCACTGAGGTGACAGAAGTTGATTTCGTAGCATGATTTTCAAACAGGAAATTCAACCGTTTTTTGTGGCATATGAGAAATTCCCTAAGCCCCGGACCCATCGATTTTGGTCAAAAATGAAAATTCCAAAAGTGCCTCAATTTCTGCTTTCAACTTTAGTTACCATCCCAAAATGTATAACTGAGGTGACAGAAGTTGATTTTAGAGCATGATTTTCAAACAGGAACTTCAACCGTTTTTGTGCCGTATGAGAAATTCACTAAAGTCGGTCCCATCGATTTTGGCCAAAAATGAAAATTCTAAAAGTGTCCCAATTTCTGCATTAAACTTTAGTGACCATCCCAAAATGTATCACTGAGGTGACAGAAGTTGATTTCAGAGCATGATTTTCAAACAGGAACTTCAACCATTTTTGTGGCAAATGAGAAATTCCCTAAGCCCCGGACCCATCGATTTTGTTCAAAAATTAAAATTCCAAAAGTGCCCCAATTTCTGCTTTAAACTTTAGTTACCATCCCAAATTGTATCACTGAGGTGACAGAAGTTGATTTTGTAGCATGATTTTCAAACAGGAACTTCAACCGTTTTTGTGCCGTATGAGAAACTCCCTAAGCCCCGGACCCATCGATTTTGGTCAAAAATGAAAATTCCAAAAGTGCCTCAATTTCTGCTTTCAACTTTAGTTACCATCCCAAAATGTATAACTGAGGTGACAGAAGTTGATTTCAGAGCATGATTTTCAAACAGGAACTTCAACCGTTTTTGTGGCAAATGAGAAATTCCCTAAGCCCCAGACCCATCTATTTTGGTCAAAAATTAAAATTCCAAAAGTGCCCCAATTTCTGCTTTAAACTTTAGTGAACATCCCAAAATGTATCACTGAGGTAACAGAAGTTGATTTTGTAGCATGATTTTCAAACAGGAACTTCAACCGTTTTTGTGGCATATGAGAAACTCCCTAAGCCCCGGACCCATCAGTTTTGGTCAAAAATGAAAATTCCAAAAGTGCCCCAATTTTTGCTTTTAACTTAAGTTACCATCCCAAAATGTATCACTGAGGTGACAGAAGTTGATTTCAGAGCATGATTTTCAAACAGGAACTTCAACCATTTTTGTGGTGTATGAGAAATTCCCTAAACCCGAACCCATCGACTTTGGCCAAAAATGAAAATTCCAAAAGTGCCCCAATTTCTGCTTTAAACTTTAGTTACCATTACAAAATGTATCACTGAGGTGACAGAAGTTGATTTCGGAGCATGATTTTCAAACATGAACTTCAACCGTCTTTGTGGCATAAGAAATTCCCTAAACTCAGACGCATCAATTTTGGCCAAAAATGAAAATTCCAAAAGTGCCCCAATATCTGCTTTAAACTTTAGTGACCATTCCAAAATGTATCACTGAGGTGACAGAAGTTGATTTCGGAGCATGATTTTCAAACAGGAAATTCAACCGTTTTTGTGCCATATGAGAAATTCACTAAAGTCGGTCCCATCAATTTTGGCCATAAATAAAAATTCTAAAAGTGTCCCAATTTCTGCATTAAACTTTAGTGACCATCCCAAAATGTATCACTGAGGTGACAGAAGTTGATTTCGGAGCATGATTTTCAAACAGGAAATTCAACCGTTATTATGGCATATGAGAAATTCCCTAAGCCCCGGACCCATCAATTTTGGTCAAAAGCAAAAATTCCAAAAGTGCCCCAATTGTTGCTTTAAACTTTAGTTACCATCCCAAAATGTATCACTGAGGTGACAGAAGTTGATTTCGGAGCATGATTTTTCAAACAAGAACTTCAACCGTTTTTGTGGCGTATGAGAAATTCCCTAAGCCCCGGAGCCATCGATTTTGGTCAAAAATGAAAATTCCAAAAGTGCCCCAATTTCTGCTTTAAACTTTAGTTACCATCCCAAAATGTATCACTGAGGTGACAGAAGTTGATTTCGGAGCATGATTTTCAAACAGGAACTTCAGCAGTTTTTGTGGCATGAGAAATTCCCTAAGCCCCGAACCTATCGATTTTGGTCAAAAATGAAAATTCCAAAAGTGCCCAAATTTCTGCTTTAAACTTTAGTTAGCATCCCAAAATGTATAACTGAGGTGACAGAAGTTGATTTCGAAGCATGATTTTCAAACAGGAACTTCAACCGTTTTTATGGCATGAGAAATTCCCTAAGCCCCGGACCCATCAATTTTGGTCAAAAGCAAAAATTCCAAAAGTGCCCCAATTGTTGCTTTAAACTTTAGTTACCATCCCAAAATGTATCACTGAGGTGACAGAAGTTGATTTCAGAGCATGATTTTCAAACAGGAACTTCAACCGTTTTTGTGGTGTATGAGAAATTCCCTAAAACCGAACCCATCAACTTTGGCCAAAAATGAAAATTCCAAAAGTGCCCCAATTTCTGCTTTAAATTTTAGTGACCAACCCAAAGTGTATCACCACGACAGAAGTTGATTTCGGAGCATGATTTTCAAACAGGAACTTCAACCGTTTTTGTGGCTAATGAGAAATTCCCTAAGCCCCAGACCCATCGATTTTGGTCAAAAATTAAAATTCCAAAAGTGCCCCTATTTCTGCTTTAAACTTTAGTTACCATCCCAAAATGTATCACTGAGGTGATAGAAGTTGATTTCGGAGCATGATTTTCAAACAGGAACTTCAACCGTTTTTGTGGCAAATTAGAAATTCCCTAAGCCCCAGACCCATCGATTTTGGTCAAAAATTAAAATTCCAAAAGTGCCCCTATTTCTGCTTTAAACTTTAGTTACCATCCCAAAATGTATAACTGAGGTGACAGAAGTTGATTTCAGAGCATGATTTTCAAACAGGAACTTCAACCGTTTTTGTGCCGTATGAGAAATTCACTAAAGTCGGTCCCATCGATTTTGGCCAAAAATGAAAATTCTAAAAGTGTCCCAATTTCTGCATTAAACTTTAGTGACCATCCCAAAATGTATCACTGAGGTGACAGAAGTTGATTTCGGAGCATGATTTTCAAACAGGAAATTCAACCGTTATTATGGCATATGAGAAATTCCCTAAGCCCCGGACCCATCAATTTTGGTCAAAAGCAAAAATTCCAAAAGTGCCCCAATTGTTGCTTTAAACTTTAGTTACCATCCCAAAATGTATCACTGAGGTGACAGAAGTTGATTTCGTAGCATGATTTTCAAACAGGAACTTCAACCGTTTTTGTGGCGTATGAAAAACTCCCTAAGCCCTGGACCCATCGATTTTGGTCAAAAATGAAAATTCCAAAAGTGCCCCAATTTTTGCTTTTAACTTAAGTTACCATCCCAAAATGTATCACTGAGGTGACAGAAGTTGATTTTAGAGCATGATTTTCAAACAGGAACTTCAACCGTTTTTGTGCCGTATGAGAAATTCACTAAAGTCGGTCCCACCGATTTTGGCCAAAAATGAAAATTCTAAAAGTGTCCCAATTTCTGCATTAAACTTTAGTGACCATCCCAAAATGTATCACTGAGGTGACAGAAGTTCATTTCAGAGCATGATTTTCAAACAGGAACTTCAACCATTTTTGTGGCAAATGAGAAATTCCCTAAGCCCCGGACCCATCAATTTTGTTCAAAAATTAAAATTCCAAAAGTGCCCCAATTTCTGCTTTAAACTTTAGTTACCATCCCAAATTGTATCACTGAGGTGACAGAAGTTGATTTTGTAGCATGATTTTCAAACAGGAACTTCAACCATTTTTGTGGCGTATGAGAAACTCCCTAAGCCCCGGACCCATCGATTTTGGTCAAAAATGAAAATTCCAAAAGTGCCTCAATTTCTGCTTTCAACTTTAGTTACCATCCCAAAATGTATAACTGAGGTGACAGAAGTTGATTTTAGAGCATGATTTTCAAACAGGAACTTCAACCGTTTTTGTGCCGTATGAGAAACTCCCTAAGCCCCGGGCCCATCGATTTTGGTCAAAAATGAAAATTCCAAAAGTGCCTCAATTTCTGCTTTCAACTTTAGTTACCATCCCAAAATGTATAACTGAGGTGACAGAAGTTGATTTCAGAGCATGATTTTCAAACAGGAACTTCAACCGTTTTTGTGGCAAATGAGAAATTCCCTAAGCCCCAGACCCATCTATTTTGGTCAAAAATTAAAATTCCAAAAGTGCCCCAATTTCTGCTTTAAACTTTAGTGAACATCCCAAAATGTATCACTGAGGTAACAGAAGTTGATTTTGTAGCATGACTTTCAAACAGGAACTTCAACCGTTTTTGTGGCGTATGAGAAACTCCCTAAGCCCCGGACCCATCAGTTTTGGTCAAAAATGAAAATTCCAAAAGTGCCCCAATTTTTGCTTTTAACTTAAGTTACCATCCCAAAATGTATCACTGAGGTGACAGAAGTTGATTTCAGAGCATGATTTTCAAACAGGAACTTCAACCATTTTTGTGGTGTATGAGAAATTCCCTAAACCCGAACCCATCGAATTTGGCCAAAAATGAAAATTCCAAAAGTGCCCCAATTTCTGCTTTAAACTTTAGTTACCATTACAAAATGTATCACTGAGGTGACAGAAGTTGATTTCGGAGCATGATTTTCAAACATGAACTTCAACCGTCTTTGTGGCATAAGAAATTCCCTAAACTCAGACGCATCAATTTTGGCCAAAAATGAAAATTCCAAAAGTGCCCCAATATCTGCTTTAAACTTTAGTGACCATTCCAAAATGTATCACTGAGGTGACAGAAGTTGATTTCGGAGCATGATTTTCAAACAGGAACTTCAACCGTTTTTGTGCCATATGAGAAATTCACTAAAGTCGGTCCCATCAATTTTGGCCATAAATGAAAATTCTAAAAGTGTCCCAATTTCTGCATTAAACTTTAGTGACCATCCCAAAATGTATCACTGAGGTGACAGAAGTTGATTTCGGAGCATGATTTTCAAACAGGAAATTCAACCGTTATTATGGCATATGAGAAATTCCCTAAGCCCCGGACCCATCAATTTTGGTCAAAAGCAAAAATTCCAAAAGTGCCCCAATTGTTGCTTTAAACTTTAGTTACCATCCCAAAATGTATCACTGAGGTGACAGAAGTTGATTTCGGAGCATGATTTTTCAAACAAGAACTTCAACCATTTTTGTGGCGTATGAGAAATTCCCTAAGCCCCGGAGCCATCGATTTTGGTCAAAAATGAAAATTCCAAAAGTGCCCCAATTTCTGCTTTAAACTTTAGTTACCATCCCAAAATGTATCACTGAGGTGACAGAAGTTGATTTCGGAGCATGATTTTCAAACAGGAACTTCAGCAGTTTTTGTGGCATGAGAAATTCCCTAAGCCCCGAACCTATCGATTTTGGTCAAAAATGAAAATTCCAAAAGTGCCCAAATTTCTGCTTTAAACTTTAGTTAGCATCCCAAAATGTATAACTGAGGTGACAGAAGTTGATTTCAAAGCATGATTTTCAAACAGGAACTTCAACCGTTTTTATGGCATGAGAAATTCCCTAAGCCCCGGACCCATCAATTTTGGTCAAAAGCAAAAATTCCAAAAGTGCCCCAATTGTTGCTTTAAACTTTAGTTACCATCCCAAAATGTATCACTGAGGTGACAGAAGTTGATTTCAGAGCATGATTTTCAAACAGGAACTTCAACCGTTTTTGTGGTGTATGAGAAATTCCCTAAAACCGAACCCATCAACTTTGGCCAAAAATGAAAATTCCAAAAGTGCCCCAATTTCTGCTTTAAATTTTAGTGACCAACCCAAAATGTATCACCACGACAGAAGTTGATTTCGGAGCATGATTTTCAAACAGGAACTTCAACCGTTTTTGTGGCTAATGAGAAATTCCCTAAGCCCCAGACCCATCGATTTTGGTCAAAAATTAAAATTCCAAAAGTGCCCCTATTTCTGCTTTAAACTTTAGTTACCATCCCAAAATGTATCACTGAGGTGATAGAAGTTGATTTCGGAGCATGATTTTCAAACAGGAACTTCAACCGTTTTTGTGGCAAATTAGAAATTCCCTAAGCCCCAGACCCATCGATTTTGGTCAAAAATTAAAATTCCAAAAGTGCCCCTATTTCTGCTTTAAACTTTAGTTACCATCCCAAAATGTATCACTGAGGTGACAGAAGTTGATTTCAGAGCATGATTTTCAAACAGGAACTTCAACCGTTTTTGTGCCGTATGAGAAATTCACTAAAGTCGGTCCCATCGATTTTGGCCAAAAATGAAAATTCTAAAAGTGTCCCAATTTCTGCATTAAACTTTAGTGACCATCCCAAAATGTATCACTGAGGTGACAGAAGTTGATTTCGGAGCATGATTTTCAAACAGGAAATTCAACCGTTATTATGGCATATGAGAAATTCCCTAAGCCCCGGACCCATCAATTTTGGTCAAAAGCAAAAATTCCAAAAGTGCCCCAATTGTTGCTTTAAACTTTAGTCACCATCCCAAAATGTATCACTGAGGTGACAGAAGTTGATTTCGTAGCATGATTTTCAAACAGGAACTTCAACCGTTTTTGTGGCGTATGAAAAACTCCCTAAGCCCTGGACCCATCGATTTTGGTCAAAAATGAAAATTCCAAAAGTGCCCCAATTTTTGCTTTTAACTTAAGTTACCATCCCAAAATGTATCACTGAGGTGACAGAAGTTGATTTTAGAGCATGATTTTCAAACAGGAACTTCAACCGTTTTTGTGCCGTATGAGAAATTCACTAAAGTCGGTCCCACCGATTTTGGCCAAAAATGAAAATTCTAAAAGTGTCCCAATTTCTGCATTAAACTTTAGTGACCATCCCAAAATGTATCACTGAGGTGACAGAAGTTCATTTCAGAGCATGATTTTCAAACAGGAACTTCAACCATTTTTGTGGCAAATGAGAAATTCCCTAAGCCCCGGACCCATCAATTTTGTTCAAAAATTAAAATTCCAAAAGTGCCCCAATTTCTGCTTTAAACTTTAGTTACCATCCCAAATTGTATCACTGAGGTGACAGAAGTTGATTTTGTAGCATGATTTTCAAACAGGAACTTCAACCATTTTTGTGGCGTATGAGAAACTCCCTAAGCCCCGGACCCATCGATTTTGGTCAAAAATGAAAATTCCAAAAGTGCCCCAATTTTTGCTTTTAACTTAAGTCACCATCCCAAAATGTATCACTGAGGTGACAGAAGTTGATTTCGTAGCATGATTTTCAAACAGGAAATTCAACCGTTTTTTGTGGCATATGAGAAATTCCCTAAGCCCCGGACCCATCGATTTTGGTCAAAAATGAAAATTCCAAAAGTGCCTCAATTTCTGCTTTCAACTTTAGTTACCATCCCAAAATGTATAACTGAGGTGACAGAAGTTGATTTTAGAGCATGATTTTCAAACAGGAACTTCAACCGTTTTTGTGCCGTATGAGAAATTCACTAAAGTCGGTCCCATCGATTTTGGCCAAAAATGAAAATTCTAAAAGTGTCCCAATTTCTGCATTAAACTTTAGTGACCATCCCAAAATGTATCACTGAGGTGACAGAAGTTGATTTCAGAGCATGATTTTCAAACAGGAACTTCAACCATTTTTGTGGCAAATGAGAAATTCCCTAAGCCCCGGACCCATCGATTTTGTTCAAAAATTAAAATTCCAAAAGTGCCCCAATTTCTGCTTTAAACTTTAGTTACCATCCCAAATTGTATCACTGAGGTGACAGAAGTTGATTTTGTAGCATGATTTTCAAACAGGAACTTCAACCGTTTTTGTACCGTATGAGAAACTCCCTAAGCCCCGGACCCATCGATTTTGGTCAAAAATGAAAATTCCAAAAGTGCCTCAATTTCTGCTTTCAACTTTAGTTACCATCCCAAAATGTATAACTGAGGTGACAGAAGTTGATTTCAGAGCATGATTTTCAAACAGGAACTTCAACCGTTTTTGTGGCAAATGAGAAATTCCCTAAGCCCCAGACCCATCTATTTTGGTCAAAAATTAAAATTCCAAAAGTGCCCCAATTTCTGCTTTAAACTTTAGTGAACATCCCAAAATGTATCACTGAGGTAACAGAAGTTGATTTTGTAGCATGATTTTCAAACAGGAACTTCAACCGTTTTTGTGGCGTATGAGAAACTCCCTAAGCCCCGGACCCATCAGTTTTGGTCAAAAATGAAAATTCCAAAAGTGCCCCAATTTTTGCTTTTAACTTAAGTTACCATCCCAAAATGTATCACTGAGGTGACAGAAGTTGATTTCAGAGCATGATTTTCAAACAGGAACTTCAACCATTTTTGTGGTGTATGAGAAATTCCCTAAACCCGAACCCATCGACTTTGGCCAAAAATGAAAATTCCAAAAGTGCCCCAATTTCTGCTTTAAACTTTAGTTACCATTACAAAATGTATCACTGAGGTGACAGAAGTTGATTTCGGAGCATGATTTTCAAACATGAACTTCAACCGTCTTTGTGGCATAAGAAATTCCCTAAACTCAGACGCATCAATTTTGGCCAAAAATGAAAATTCCAAAAGTGCCCCAATATCTGCTTTAAACTTTAGTGACCATTCCAAAATGTATCACTGAGGTGACAGAAGTTGATTTCGGAGCATGATTTTCAAACAGGAACTTCAACCGTTTTTGTGCCATATGAGAAATTCACTAAAGTCGGTCCCATCAATTTTGGCCATAAATGAAAATTCTAAAAGTGTCCCAATTTCTACATTAAACTTTAGTGACCATCCCAAAATGTATCACTGAGGTGACAGAAGTTGATTTCGGAGCATGATTTTCAAACAGGAAATTCAACCGTTATTATGGCATATGAGAAATTCCCTAAGCCCCGGACCCATCAATTTTGGTCAAAAGCAAAAATTCCAAAAGTGCCCCAATTGTTGCTTTAAACTTTAGTTACCATCCCAAAATGTATCACTGAGGTGACAGAAGTTGATTTCGGAGCATGATTTTTCAAACAAGAACTTCAACCGTTTTTGTGGCGTATGAGAAATTCCCTAAGCCCCGGAGCCATCGATTTTGGTCAAAAATGAAAATTCCAAAAGTGCCCCAATTTCTGCTTTAAACTTTAGTTACCATCCCAAAATGTATCACTGAGGTGACAGAAGTTGATTTCGGAGCATGATTTTCAAACAGGAACTTCAGCAGTTTTTGTGGCATGAGAAATTCCCTAAGCCCCGAACCTATCGATTTTGGTCAAAAATGAAAATTCCAAAAGTGCCCAAATTTCTGCTTTAAACTTTAGTTAGCATCCCAAAATGTATAACTGAGGTGACAGAAGTTGATTTCGAAGCATGATTTTCAAACAGGAACTTCAACCGTTTTTATGGCATGAGAAATTCCCTAAGCCCCGGACCCATCAATTTTGGTCAAAAGCAAAAATTCCAAAAGTGCCCCAATTGTTGCTTTAAACTTTAGTTACCATCCCAAAATGTATCACTGAGGTGACAGAAGTTGATTTCAGAGCATGATTTTCAAACAGGAACTTCAACCGTTTTTGTGGTGTATGAGAAATTCCCTAAAACCGAACCCATCAACTTTGGCCAAAAATGAAAATTCCAAAAGTGCCCCAATTTCTGCTTTAAATTTTAGTGACCAACCCAAAATGTATCACCACGACAGAAGTTGATTTCGGAGCATGATTTTCAAACAGGAACTTCAACCGTTTTTGTGGCTAATGAGAAATTCCCTAAGCCCCAGACCCATCGATTTTGGTCAAAAATTAAAATTCCAAAAGTGCCCCTATTTCTGCTTTAAACTTTAGTTACCATCCCAAAATGTATCACTGAGGTGATAGAAGTTGATTTCGGAGCATGATTTTCAAACAGGAACTTCAACCGTTTTTGTGGCAAATTAGAAATTCCCTAAGCCCCAGACCCATCGATTTTGGTCAAAAATTAAAATTCCAAAAGTGCCCCTATTTCTGCTTTAAACTTTAGTTACCATCCCAAAATGTATAACTGAGGTGACAGAAGTTGATTTCAGAGCATGATTTTCAAACAGGAACTTCAACCGTTTTTGTGCCGTATGAGAAATTCACTAAAGTCGGTCCCATCGATTTTGGCCAAAAATGAAAATTCTAAAAGTGTCCCAATTTCTGCATTAAACTTTAGTGACCATCCCAAAATGTATCACTGAGGTGACAGAAGTTGATTTCGGAGCATGATTTTCAAACAGGAAATTCAACCGTTATTATGGCATATGAGAAATTCCCTAAGCCCCGGACCCATCAATTTTGGTCAAAAGCAAAAATTCCAAAAGTGTCCCAATTTCTGCTTTAAACTTTAGTTACCATCCCAAAATGTATCACTGAGGCGACAGAAGTTGATTTCGTAGCATGATTTTCAAACAGGAACTTCAACCGTTTTTGTGGCGTATGAAAAACTCCCTAAGCCCTGGACCCATCGATTTTGGTCAAAAATGAAAATTCCAAAAGTGCCCCAATTTTTGCTTTTAACTTAAGTTACCATCCCAAAATGTATCACTGAGGTGACAGAAGTTGATTTTAGAGCATGATTTTCAAACAGGAACTTCAACCGTTTTTGTGCCGTATGAGAAATTCACTAAAGTCGGTCCCACCGATTTTGGCCAAAAATGAAAATTCTAAAAGTGTCCCAATTTCTGCATTAAACTTTAGTGACCATCCCAAAATGTATCACTGAGGTGACAGAAGTTCATTTCAGAGCATGATTTTCAAACAGGAACTTCAACCATTTTTGTGGCAAATGAGAAATTCCCTAAGCCCCGGACCCATCAATTTTGTTCAAAAATTAAAATTCCAAAAGTGCCCCAATTTCTGCTTTAAACTTTAGTTACCATCCCAAATTGTATCACTGAGGTGACAGAAGTTGATTTTGTAGCATGATTTTCAAACAGGAACTTCAACCATTTTTGTGGCGTATGAGAAACTCCCTAAGCCCCGGACCCATCGATTTTGGTCAAAAATGAAAATTCCAAAAGTGCCCAAATTTCTGTTTTAAACTTTAGTTACCATTCCAAAATGTATCACTGAGGTGACAGAAGTTGATTTCGGAGCATGATTTTCAAACATGAACTTCAACCATCTTTGTGGCATACGAGAAATTCCCTAAACTCAGACGCATCAATTTTGGCCAAAAATGAAAATTCCAAAAGTGCCCCAATATCTGCTTTAAACTTTAGTGACCATTCCAAAATGTATCACTGAGGTGACAGAAGTTTATTTCGGAGCATGATTTTCAAACAGAAACTTCAACCGTTTTTGTGCCATATGAGAAATTCACTAAAGTCGGTCCCATCAATTTTGGCCAAAAATGAAAATTCTAAAAGTGTCCCAATTTCTGCATTAAACTTTAGTGACCATCCCAAAATGTATCACTGAGGTGACAGAAGTTGATTTCGGAGCATGATTTTCAAACAGGAAATTCAACCGTTATTATGGCATATGAGAAATTCCCTAAGCCCCGGACCCATCAATTTTGGTCAAAAGCAAAAATTCCAAAAGTGCCCCAATTGTTGCTTTAAACTTTAGTTACCATCCCAAAATGTATCACTGAGGTGACAGAAGTTGATTTCGGAGCATGATTTTTCAAACAAGAACTTCAACCGTTTTTGTGGCGTATGAGAAATTCCCTAAGCCCCGGAGCCATCGATTTTGGTCAAAAATGAAAATTCCAAAAGTGCCCCAATTTCTGCTTTAAACTTTAGTTACCATCCCAAAATGTATCACTGAGGTGACAGAAGTTGATTTCGGAGCATGATTTTCAAACAGGAACTTCAACAGTTTTTGTGGTGTATGAGAAATTCCCTAAAACCGAACCCATCAACTTTGGCCAAAAATGAAAATTCCAAAAGTGCCCCAATTTCTGCTTTAAATTTTAGTGACCAACCCAAAATGTATCACCACGACAGAAGTTGATTTCGGAGCATGATTTTCAAACTGGAACTTCAACCGTTTTTGTGGCAAATGAGAAATTCCCTAAGCCCCGGACCCATCAATTTTGGTCAAAAATTAAAATTCCAAAAGTGCCCCTATTTCTGCTTTAAACTTTAGTTACCATCCCAAAATGTATCACTGAGGTGATAGAAGTTGATTTCGGAGCATGATTTTCAAACAGGAACTTCAACCGTTTTTGTGGCATATGAGAAATTCCCTAAGCCCCAGACCCATCGATTTTGGTCAAAAATTAAAATTCCAAAAGTGCCCCTATTTCTGCTTTAAACTTTAGTTACCATCCCAAAATGTATAACTGAGGTGACAGAAGTTGATTTCAGAGCATGATTTTCAAACAGGAACTTCAACCGTTTTTGTGCCGTATGAGAAATTCACTAAAGTCGGTCCCATCGATTTTGGCCAAAAATGAAAATTCTAAAAGTGTCCCAATTTCTGCATTAAACTTTAGTGACCATCCCAAAATGTATCACTGAGGTGACAGAAGTTGATTTCGTAGCATGATTTTCAAACAGGACCTTCAACCGTTTTTGTGGCGTATGAAAAACTCCCTAAGCCCTGGACCCATCGATTTTGGTCAAAAATGAAAATTCCAAAAGTGCCCCAATTTTTGCTTTTAACTTAAGTTACCATCCCAAAATGTATCACTGAGGTGACAGAAGTTGATTTCAGAGCATGATTTTCAAACAGGAACTTCAACTGTTTTTGTGGTGTATGAGAAATTCCCTAAAACCGAACCCATCAACTTTGGCCAAAAATGAAAATTCCAAAAGTGCCCCAATTTCTGCTTTAAATTTTAGTGACCAACCCAAAATGTATCACCACGACAGAAGTTGATTTCGGAGCATGATTTTCAAACAGGAACTTCAACCGTTTTTGTGGCAAATGAGAAATTCCCTAAGCCCCAGACCCATCGATATTGGTCAAAAATTAAAATTCCAAAAGTGCCCCTATTTCTGCTTTAAACTTTAGTTACCATCCCAAAATGTATCACTGAGGTGATAGAAGTTGATTTCGGAGCATGATTTTCAAACAGGAACTTCAACCATTTTTGTGGCGTATGAGAAATTCCCTAAGCCCTGGACCAATCAATTTTGGTCAAAAATGAAAATTCCAAAAGTTCCTCAATTTCTGCTTTCAACTTTAGTTACCATCCCAAAATGTATCACTGAGGTGATAGAAGTTGATTTCGTAGCATGATTTTCAAACAGGAAATTCAACCGTTTTTGTGGCATATGAGAAATTCCCTAAGCCCCGGACCCATAGATTTTGGTCAAAATTGAAAATTCCAAAAGTGCCTCAATTTCTGCTTTCAACTTTAGTTACCATCCCAAAATGTATAACTGAGGTGACAGAAGTTGATTTCAGAGCATGATTTTCAAACAGGAAAGTCAACCGTTTTTATGGCATATGAGTAATTCCCTAAGCCCCGGACCCATCGATTCTGGCCAAAAATGAAAATTCCAAAAGTGTTCCAATTTCTGCATTAAACATTAGTGTCCATCCCAAAATGTATCACTGAAGTGAAAGAAGTTGATTTCGGAGCATGATTTTCAAACAGGAAATTCAACCGTTTTTATGGCATATGAGAAATTCCCTAAGGCCCGGACCCATCGATTTTGGTCAAAAATTTAAATTCCAAAAGTGCCCCAATTTCTGCTTTAAACTTTAGTGACCATCCCAAAATGTATCACTGAGGTGACAGAACTTGATTTCGGAACATGATTTTCAAACAGGAACTTCAACCGTTTTTGTGGCATGAGAAATTCCCTAATCCCCGAACCCATAGATTTTGGTCAAAAATGAAAATTCCAAAAGTGTCCCAATTTCTGCATTAAACATTAGTGACCATCCCAAAATGTATCACTGAGGTGACAGAAGTTGATTTCGGAGCATGATTTTCAAACATGAACTTCAACCGTTTTTGTGGCATGAGAAATTCCCTAAGCCTCGGACCCATAGATTTTGGTCAAAAATGATAATTCCAAAAGTGCCCCAATTTCTGCTTTAAACTTTAGTGACCATCCCAAAATGTATCACTGAGGTGACAGAAGTTGATTTCGGAGCATGATTTTCAAACATGAACTTCAACCGTTTTTGTAGCATATGATAAAATCACAAAACCCGGATGCATCGATTTTGGACAAAAATGAAAACTACAAAAGTGCTCAAATTTCTGCTTTAAACTTTAGTTACCATCCCAAAATGTATCACTGAGGTGACAGAAGTTGATTTCGGAGCATGATTTTCAAACAGGAACTTCAACCATTTTTTTGGCATATGAGAATTTCCCTAAGCCCCGGACCGGACCCATCGATTTTGGTCAAAAATGAAAATTCCAAAAGAGGCCAAATTTCTGCTTTAAACTTTAGTTACCATCCCAAAATGTATCACTGAGGTGACAGAAGTTGATTTCAGAGCATGATTTTCAAACAGGAAATTCAACCGTTTTTATGGCATATGAGTAATTCCCTAAGCCCCAGACCCATCGATATTGGTCAAAAATTAAAATTCCAAAAGTGCCCCTATTTCTGCTTTAAACTTTAGTTACCATCCCAAAATGTATCACTGAGGTGATAGAAGTTGATTTCGGAGCATGATTTTCAAACAGGAACTTCAACCATTTTTGTGGCGTATGAGAAATTCCCTAAGCCCTGGACCAATCAATTTTGGTCAAAAATGAAAATTCCAAAAGTTCCTCAATTTCTGCTTTCAACTTTAGTTACCATCCCAAAATGTATCACTGAGGTGATAGAAGTTGATTTCGTAGCATGATTTTCAAACAGGAAATTCAACCGTTTTTGTGGCATATGAGAAATTCCCTAAGCCCCGGACCCATAGATTTTGGTCAAAATTGAAAATTCCAAAAGTGCCTCAATTTCTGCTTTCAACTTTAGTTACCATCCCAAAATGTATAACTGAGGTGACAGAAGTTGATTTCAGAGCATGATTTTCAAACAGGAAATTCAACCGTTTTTATGGCATATGAGTAATTCCCTAAGCCCCGGACCCATCGATTCTGGCCAAAAATGAAAATTCCAAAAGTGTTCCAATTTCTGCATTAAACATTAGTGTCCATCCCAAAATGTATCACTGAAGTGAAAGAAGTTGATTTCGGAGCATGATTTTCAAACAGGAAATTCAACCGTTTTTATGGCATATGAGAAATTCCCTAAGGCCCGGACCCATCGATTTTGGTCAAAAATTTAAATTCCAAAAGTGCCCCAATTTCTGCTTTAAACTTTAGTGACCATCCCAAAATGTATCACTGAGGTGACAGAACTTGATTTCGGAACATGATTTTCAAACAGGAACTTCAACCGTTTTTGTGGCATGAGAAATTCCCTAATCCCCAAACCCATAGATTTTGGTCAAAAATGAAAATTCCAAAAGTGTCCCAATTTCTGCATTAAACATTAGTGACCATCCCAAAATGTATCACTGAGGTGACAGAAGTTGATTTCGGAGCATGATTTTCAAACATGAACTTCAACCGTTTTTGTGGCATGAGAAATTCCCTAAGCCTCGGACCCATAGATTTTGGTCAAAAATGATAATTCCAAAAGTGCCCCAATTTCTGCTTTAAACTTTAGTGACCATCCCAAAATGTATCACTGAGGTGACAGAAGTTGATTTCGGAGCATGATTTTCAAACATGAACTTCAACCGTTTTTGTAGCATATGATAAAATCACAAAACCCGGATGCATCGATTTTGGACAAAAATGAGAACTACAAAAGTGCTCAAATTTCTGCTTTAAACTTTAGTTACCATCCCAAAATGTATCACTGAGGTGACAGAAGTTGATTTCGGAGCATGATTTTCAAACAGGAACTTCAACCATTTTTTTGGCATATGAGAATTTCCCTAAGCCCCGGACCGGACCCATCGATTTTGGTCAAAAATGAAAATTCCAAAAGAGGCCAAATTTCTGCTTTAAACTTTAGTTACCATCCCAAAATGTATCACTGAGGTGACAGAAGTTGATTTCAGAGCATGATTTTCAAACAGGAAATTCAACCGTTTTTATGGCATATGAGTAATTCCCTAAGCCCCGGACCCATCGATTTTGGTCAAAAATGAAAATTCCAAAAGTGCCTCAATTTCTGCTTTAAACTTTAGTTACCATCCCAAAATGTATAACTGAGGTGACAGAAGTTGATTTCAGAGCATGATTTTCAAACAGGAACTTCAACCATTTTTGTGGCATATGAGAAGTTCACTAAAGTCGGTCCCATCGATTTTGGCCAAAAATGAAAATTCTAAAAGTGTCCCAATTTCTGCATTAAAATTTAGTGACCATCCCAAAATGTATCACTGAGGTGACAGAAGTTGATTTCGGAGCATGATTTTCAAACAGGAAATTCAAATGTTTTTATGGCATATGAGAAATTCCCTAAGCCCCGGACCCATCGATTTTGGTCAAAAATGAAAATTCCAAAAGTGCCCCAATTTCTGCTTTAAACTTTAGTTACCATCTAAAAATGTATCAGTGAGGTGATAGAAGTTGATTTCAGAGCATGATTTTGAAACAGAAACTTCAACCGTTTTTGTGGCATGAGAAATTCCCTAAGCCCCGGAGCCATCGATTTTTGTCAAAAATGAAAATTCCAAAAGTGCCCCAATTTCTGTTTTAAACTTTAGTTACCATTCCAAAATGTATCACTGAGGTGATAGAAGTTGATTTCGGAGCATGATTTACAAACAGGAACTTCAACCGTTTTTGTGGCAAATGAGAAATTCCCTAAGCCCCAGACCCATCGATTTTGGTCAAAAATTAAAATTCCAAAAGTGCCCCAATTTCTGCTTTAAACTTTAGTTACCATCCCAAAATGTATCACTGAGGTGATAGAAAATGATTTCGGACCATGATTTTCAAACAGGAACTTCAACCATTTTTGTGGCGTATGAGAAATTCCCTAAGCCCTGGACCAATCAATTTTGGTCAAAAATGAAAATTCCAAAAGTGCCCCAATTTCTGCTTTAAACTTTAGTTACCATCTAAAAATGTATCAGTGAGGTGATAGAAGTTGATTTCAGAGCATGATTTTCAAACAGGAACTTCAACTGTTTTTGTGGCATAAGAAATTCCCTAAACTCGGACGCATCAATTTTGGACAAAAATGAAAATTCCAAAAGTGCCCCAATATCTGCTTTAAACTTTGGTGACCATTCCAAAATGTATCACTGAGGTGACAGAAGTTTATTTCGGAGCATGATTTTCAAACAGGAACTTCAACCATTTATTTGGCATATGAGAAGTTCCCTAAGCCGCGGACTCATCGATTTTGGTCAAAAATTAAAATTCAAAAAGTGCCCCAATTTCTGCTTTTAACTTTAGTGACCATCCCAAAATGTATCACTGAGGTGACAGAAGTTGATTTCGTAGCAGGATTTTCAAACAGGAAATTCAACCGTTTTTGTGGCATATGAGAAATTCCCTAAGCCCCGGACCCATCGATTTTGGTCAAAAATGAAAATTCCAAAAGTGCCTCAATTTCTGCTTTCAACTTTAGTTACCATCCCAAAATGTATAACTGAGGTGACAGAAGTTGATTTCAGAGCATGATTTTCAAACAGGAACTTCAACCGTTTTTGTGCCGTATGAGAAATACACTAAAGTCGGTCCCATCGATTTTGGCCAAAAATGAAAATTCTAAAAGTGTCCCAATTTCTGCATTAAACTTTAGTGACCATCCCAAAATGTATCACTGAGGTGACAGAAGTTGATTTCAGAGCATGATTTTCAAACAGGAAATTCAACCGTTATTATGGCATATGAGAAATTCCCTAAGCCCCGGACCGATCAATTTTGGTCAAAAGCAAAAATTCCAAAAGTGCCCCAATTTCTGCTTTAAACTTTAGTGAACATCCCAAAATGTATCACTGAGGTGACATAACTTGATTTTAGAGCATGATTTTCAAACAGGAACTTCAACCATTTTTGTGGCAAATGAGAAATTCCCTAAGCCCCGGACCCATCGATTTTGTTCAAAAATTAAAATTCCAAAAGTGCCCCAATTTCTGCTTTAAACTTTAGTTACCATCCCAAAATGTATAACTGAGGTGACAGAAGTTGATTTCAGAGCATGATTTTCAAACAGGAACTTCAACCGTTTTTGTGCCGTATGAGAAATTCACTAAAGTCGGTCCCATCGATTTTGGACAAAAATGAAAATTCTAAAAGTGTCCCAATTTCTGCATTAAACTTTAGTGACCATCCCAAAATGTATCACTGAGGTGACAGAAGTTGATTTCGTAGCATGATTTTCAAACAGGACCTTCAACCGTTTTTGTGGCGTATGAAAAACTCCCTAAGCCCTGGACCCATCGATTTTGGTCAAAAATGAAAATTCCAAAAGTGCCCCAATTTTTGCTTTTAACTTAAGTTACCATCCCAAAATGTATCACTGAGGTGACAGAAGTTGATTTCAGAGCATGATTTTCAAACAGGAACTTCAACTGTTTTTGTGGCATATGAGAAATTCCCTAAAACCGAACCCATCAACTTTGGCCAAAAATGAAAATTCCAAAAGTTCCCCAATTTCTGCTTTAAATTTTAGTGACCAACCCAAAATGTATCACCACGACAGAAGTTGATTTCGGAGCATGATTTTCAAACAGGAACTTCAACCGTTTTTGTGGCAAATGAGAAATTCCCTAAGCCCCAGACCCATCGATATTGGTCAAAAATTAAAATTCCAAAAGTGCCCCTATTTCTGCTTTAAACTTTAGTTACCATCCCAAAATGTATCACTGAGGTGATAGAAGTTGATTTCGGAGCATGATTTTCAAACAGGAACTTCAACCATTTTTGTGGCGTATGAGAAATTCCCTAAGCCCTGGACCAATCAATTTTGGTCAAAAATGAAAATTCCAAAAGTTCCTCAATTTCTGCTTTCAACTTTAGTTACCATCCCAAAATGTATCACTGAGGTGATAGAAGTTGATTTCGTAGCATGATTTTCAAACAGGAAATTCAACCGTTTTTGTGGCATATGAGAAATTCCCTAAGCCCCGGACCCATAGATTTTGGTCAAAATTGAAAATTCCAAAAGTGCCTCAATTTCTGCTTTCAACTTTAGTTACCATCCCAAAATGTATAACTGAGGTGACAGAAGTTGATTTCAGAGCATGATTTTCAAACAGGAAATTCAACCGTTTTTATGGCATATGAGTAATTCCCTAAGCCCCGGACCCATCGATTCTGGCCAAAAATGAAAATTCCAAAAGTGTTCCAATTTCTGCATTAAACATTAGTGTCCATCCCAAAATGTATCACTGAGGTGAAAGAAGTTGATTTCGGAGCATGATTTTCAAACAGGAAATTCAACCGTTTTTATGGCATATGAGAAATTCCCTAAGGCCCGGACCCATCGATTTTGGTCAAAAATTTAAATTCCAAAAGTGCCCCAATTTCTGCTTTAAACTTTAGTGACCATCCCAAAATGTATCACTGAGGTGACAGAACTTGATTTCGGAACATGATTTTCAAACAGGAACTTCAACCGTTTTTGTGGCATGAGAAATTCCCTAATCCCCGAACCCATAGATTTTGGTCAAAAATGAAAATTCCAAAAGTGTCCCAATTTCTGCATTAAACATTAGTGACCATCCCAAAATGTATCACTGAGGTGACAGAAGTTGATTTCGGAGCATGATTTTCAAACATGAACTTCAACCGTTTTTGTGGCATGAGAAATTCCCTAAGCCTCGGACCCATAGATTTTGGTCAAAAATGATAATTCCAAAAGTGCCCCAATTTCTGCTTTAAACTTTAGTGACCATCCCAAAATGTATCACTGAGGTGACAGAAGTTGATTTCGGAGCATGATTTTCAAACATGAACTTCAACCGTTTTTGTAGCATATGATAAAATCACAAAACCCGGATGCATCGATTTTGGACAAAAATGAAAACTACAAAAGTGCTCAAATTTCTGCTTTAAACTTTAGTGACCATCCCAAAATGTATCACTGAGGTGACAGAAGTTGATTTCGGAGCATGATTTTCAAACAGGAACTTCAACCATTTTTTTGGCATATGAGAATTTCCCTAAGCCCCGGACCGGACCCATCGATTTTGGTCAAAAATGAAAATTCCAAAAGTGGCCAAATTTCTGCTTTAAACTTTAGTTACCATCCCAAAATGTATCACTGAGGTGACAGAAGTTGATTTCAGAGCATGATTTTCAAACAGGAAATTCAACCGTTTTTATGGCATATGAGTAATTCCCTAAGCCCCGGACCCATCGATTTTGGTCAAAAATGAAAATTCCAAAAGTGCCTCAATTTCTGCTTTAAACTTTAGTTACCATCCCAAAATGTATAACTGAGGTGACAGAAGTTGATTTCAGAGCATGATTTTCAAACAGGAACTTCAACCATTTTTGTGGCATATGAGAAGTTCACTAAAGTCGGTCCCATCGATTTTGGCCAAAAATGAAAATTCTAAAAGTGTCCCAATTTCTGCATTAAAATTTAGTGACCATCCCAAAATGTATCACTGAGGTGACAGAAGTTGATTTCGGAGCATGATTTTCAAACAGGAAATTCAACCGTTTTTATGGCATATGAGAAATTCCCTAAGCCCCGGACCCATCGATTTTGGTCAAAAATGAAAATTCCAAAAGTGCCCCAATTTCTGTTTTAAACTTTAGTTACCATTCCAAAATGTATCACTGAGGTGATAGAAGTTGATTTCGGAGCATGATTTTCAAACAGGAACTTCAACCGTTTTTGTGGCAAATGAGAAATTCCCTAAGCCCCAGACCCATCGATTTTGGTCAAAAATTAAAATTCCAAAAGTGCCCCAATTTCTGCTTTAAACTTTAGTTACCATCCCAAAATGTATCACTGAGGTGATAGAAGTTGATTTCGGAGCATGATTTTCAAACAGGAACTTCAACCATTTTTGTGGCGTATGAGAAATTCCCTAAGCCCTGGACCAATCAATTTTGGTCAAAAATGAAAATTCCAAAAGTGCCCCAATTTCTGCTTTAAACTTTAGTTACCATCTAAAAATGTATCAGTGAGGTGATAGAAGTTGATTTCAGAGCATGATTTTTAAACAGAAACTTCAACCGTTTTTGTGGCATATGAGAAATTCCCTAAGCCCCGGACCCATCGATTTTGGTCAAAAATAAATATTCCAAAAGTGCCCCAATTTCTGCTTTAAACTTTAGTTACCATCCCATAATGTATCACTGAGGTGACAGAAGTTGATTTTGGAGCATGATTTTCAAACAGGAACTTCAACTGTTTTTGTGGCTTTAGAAATTCCCTAAGCCCCGAACCCATCGATTTTGGTCAAAAATGAAAATTCCAAAAGTGCCCCAATTTCTGTTTTAAACTTTAGTTACCATTCCAAAATGTATCATTGAGGTGACAGAAGTTGATTTTGTAGCATGATTTTCAAACAGGAAATTCAACCGTTTTTGTGGCATATGAGAAATTCCCTAAGCCCCGGACCCATCGATTTTGGTCAAAAATGAAAATTCCAAAAGTGCCTCAATTTCTGCTTTCAACTTTAGTTACCATCCCAAAATGTATAACTGAGGTGACAGAAGTTGATTTCAGAGCATGATTTTCAAACAGGAACTTCAACCGTTTTTGTGCCGTATGAGAAATTCACTAAAGTCGGTCCCATCGATTTTGGCCAAAAATGAAAATTCTAAAAGTGTCCCAATTTCTGCATTAAACTTTAGTGACCATCCCAAAATGTATCACTGAGGTGACAGAAGTTGATTTTAGAGCATGATTTTCAAACAGGAACTTCAACCGTTTTTGTGGTGTATGAGAAATTCCCTAAACCCAAACCCATCGACTTTAGCCAAAAATTAAAATTCCAAAAGTGCCCCAATTTCTGCTTTAAACTTTAGTTACCATCCCAAAATGTATCACTGAGGTGACAGAAGTTGATTTCGTAGCATGATTTTCAAACAGGAAATTCAACCGTTTTTGTGGCATATGAGAAATTCCCTAAGCCCCGGACCCATCGATTTTGGTCAAAAATGAAAATTCCAAAAGTGCCTCAATTTCTGCTTTCAACTTTAGTTACCATCCCAAAATGTATAACTGAGGTGACAGAAGTTGATTTTAGAGCATGATTTTCAAACAGGAACTTCAACCGTTTTTGTGCCGTATGAGAAATTCACTAAAGTCGGTCCCATCGATTTTGGCCAAAAATGAAAATTCTAAAAGTGTCCCAATTTCTGCATTAAACTTTAGTGACCATCCCAAAATGTATCACTGAGGTGACAGAAGTTGATTTCAGAGCATGATTTTCAAACAGGAACTTCAACCTTTTTTGTGGCAAATGAGAAATTCCCTAAGCCCCGGACCCATCGATTTTGTTCAAAAATTAAAATTCCAAAAGTGCCCCAATTTCTGCTTTAAACTTTAGTTACCATCCCAAATTGTATCACTGAGGTGACAGAAGTTGATTTTGTAGCATGATTTTCAAACAGGAACTTCAACCGTTTTTGTGGCATATGAGAAACTCCCTAAGCCCCGGACCCATCGATTTTGGTCAAAAATGAAAATTCCAAAAAAGTGCCCCAATTTTTGCTTTTAACTTAAGTTACCATCCCAAAATGTATCACTGAGGTGACAGAAGTTGATTTCAGAGCATGATTCTCAAACAGGAACTTCAACCGTTTTTGTGGTGTATGAGAAATTCCCTAAGCCCCGGACCCATCGATTTTGGTCAAAAATGAAAATTCCAAAAGTGCCTCAATTTCTGCTTTCAACTTTAGTTACCATCCCAAAATGTATAACTGAGGTGACAGAAGTTGATTTCAGAGCATGATTTTCAAACAGGAACTTCAACCGTTTTTGTGGCAAATGAGAAATTCCCTAAGCCCCAGACCCATCTATTTTGGTCAAAAATTAAAATTCCAAAAGTGCCCCAATTTCTGCTTTAAACTTTAGTTACCATCCCAAAATGTATCACTGAGGTGACAGAAGTTGATTTCGGAGCATGATTTTCAAACAGGAAATTCAACCATTTTTGTGGCATATGAGAAATTCCCTAAGCCCCGGACCCATCAATTTTGGTCAAAAGCAAAAATTCCAAAAGTGCCCCAATTGTTGCTTTAAACTTTAGTTACCATCCCAAAATGTATCACTGAGGTGACAGAAGTTGATTTCGGAGCATGATTTTTCAAACAAGAACTTCAACCGTTTTTGTGGCGTATGAGAAATTCCCTAAGCCCCGGACCCATCGATTTTGGTCAAAAATGAAAATTCCAAAAGTGCCCCAATTTCTGCTTTAAACTTTAGTGAACATCCCAAAATGTATCACTGAGGTGACAGAAGTTGATTTCGGAGCATGATTTTCAAACATGAACTTCAACCGTTTTTGTAGCATATGATAAAATCACAAAACCCGGAAGCATCGATTTTGGACAAAAATGAAAATTACAAAAGTGCTCAAATTTCTGCTTTAAACTTTAGTGACCATCCCAAAATGTATCACTGAGGTGACAGAAGTTGATTTCGGAGCATGATTTTCAAAAAGGAACTTCAACCGTTTTTGTGGCATAAGAAATTCCCTAAACTCGGACGCATCACTTTGGCCAAAAATGAAAATTCCAAAAGTGCCCTGGACCTGTCGATTTTGGTCAAAAATGAAAATTTCAAAAGTGTCCCAATTTCTGCTTTAATTTTTAGGTACTATCCCAAAATGTATCACTAAGGTGACAGAAGTTGATTTTGGAGCATAATTTTTGAACAGGAGCTTCAACTGTTTTGTGTCATATGAGAAATTCCCTAACCACAGACCCATCTATTTTGGTCAAAAATTAAAATTCAAAAAGTGCCCCAATTTCTGCTTTTAACTTTAGTTACCATCCCAAAATGTATCACTGAGGTGACAGAAGTTGATTTCGTAGCATGATTTTCAAATAGGAACTTCAACCGTTTTTATGGCGTATGAGAAATTCACTAAAGTCGGACCCATCGATTTTGGCCAAAAATGAAAATTCCAAAAGTGTCCCAATTTCTGCAATAAACATTAGTGACCATCCCAAAATGTATCACTGAGGTGACAGAAGTTGATTTCGTAGCATGATTTTCAAACAGGAACTTCAACCGTTTTTATGGCATATGAGAAATTCACTAAAGTCGGACCCATCAATTTTGGCCAAAAATGAAAATTCCAAAAGTATCCCAATTTCTGCATTAAACATTAGTGACCATCCCAAAATGTATCACTGAGGTGACAGAAGTTGATTTCGGAGCATGATGATTTTCAAACAGGAACTTCAACTATTTTTTTGGCATATGAGAAGTTCCCTAAGCCCCGGACCCATCGATTTTGGTCAAAAAATTAAAATTCAAAAAGTGCCCCAATTTCTGCTTTTAACTTTAGTTACCATCCCAAAATGTATCACTGAGGTGACAGAAGTTTATTTCGTAGCATGATTTTCAAACAGGAACTTCAACCGTTTTTATGGCGTATGAGAAATTCACTAAAGTCGGACCCATCGATTTTGGCCAAAAATGAAAATTCCAAAAGTGTTCCAATTTCTACATTAAACATTAGTGACCATCCCAAAATGTATCACTGAGGTGAAAGAAGTTGATTTCGGAGCATGATTTTTAAACAGGAAATTCAACCGTTTTTATGGCATATGAGAAATTCCGTAAGGCCCGGACCCATCGATTTTGGTCAAAAATGAAAATTCCAAAAGTGCCCCAATTTCTGCTTTAAACTTTAGTGACCATCCCAAAATGTATCACTGAGGTGACAGAACTTGATTTCGGAACATGATTTTCAAACATGAACTTCAACCGTTTTTGTAGCATATGATAAAATCACAAAACCCGGATGCATCGATTTTGGACAAAAATGAAAACTACAAAAGTGCTCAAATTTCTGCTTTAAACTTTAGTGACCATCCCAAAATGTATCACTGAGGTGACAGAAGTTGATTTCGGAGCATGATTTTCAAACAGGAACTTCAACCATTTTTTTGGCATATGAGAATTTCCCTAAGCCCCGGACCGGACCCATCGATTTTGGTCAAAAATGAAAATTCCAAAAGTGGCCAAATTTCTGCTTTAAACTTTAGTTACCATCCCAAAATGTATCACTGAGGTGACAGAAGTTGATTTCAGAGCATGATTTTCAAACAGTAAATTCAACCGTTTTTATGGCATATGAGTAATTCCCTAAGCCCCGGACCCATCGATTTTGGCCAAAAATGAAAATTCCAAAAGTGTTCCAATTTCTGCATTAAACATTAGTGACCATCCCAAAATGTATCACTGAGGTGAAAGAAGTTGATTTCGGAGCATGATTTTCAAACAGGAAATTCAACCGTTTTTATGGCATATGAGAAATTCCCTAAGGCCCGGACCCATCGATTTTGGTCAAAAGTGAAAATTCCAAAAGTGCCCCAATTTCTGCTTTAAACTTTAGTGACCATCCCAAAATGTATCACTGAGGTGACAGAACTTGATTTCGGAACATGATTTTCAAACAGGAACTTCAACCGTTTTTGTGGCATGAGAAATTCCCTAATCCCCGAACCCATAGATTTTGGTCAAAAATGAAAATTCCAAAAGTGTCCCAATTTCTGCATTAAACATTAGTGACCATCCTAAAATGTATCACTAAGGTGACAGAAGTTGATTTCGGAGCATGATTTTCAAACATGAACTTCAACCGTTTTTGTGGCATGAGAAATTCCCTAAGCCTCGGACCCATAGATTTTGTTCAAAAATTATAATTCCAAAAGTGCCCCAATTTCTGCTTTAAACTTTAGTGACCATCCCAAAATGTATCACTGAGGTGACAGAAGTTGATTTCGGAGCATGATTTTCAAACAGGAATTTCAACCATTTTTTTGGCATATGAGAATTTCCCTAAGCCCCGGACCGGACCCATCGATTTTGGTCAAAAATGAAAATTCCAAAAGTGGCCAAATTTCTGCTTTAAACTTTAGTTACCATCCCAAAATGTATCACTGAGGTGACAGAAGTTGATTTCAGAGCATGATTTTCAAACAGGAAATTCAACCGTTTTTATGGCATATGAGTAATTCCCTAAGCCCCGGACCCTTCGATTTTGGTCAAAAATGAAAATTCCAAAAGTGCCTCAATTTCTGCTTTCAACTTTAGTTACCATCCCAAAATGTATAACTGAGGTGACAGAAGTTGATTTCAGAGCATGATTTTCAAACAGGAACTTCAACCATTTTTGTGGCATATGAGAAGTTCACTAAAGTCGGTCCCATCGATTTTGGCCAAAAATGAAAATTCTAAAAGTGTCCCAATTTCTGCATTAAACTTTAGTGACCATCCCAAAATGTATCACTGAGGTGACAGAAGTTGATTTCGGAGCATGATTTTCAAACAGGAAATTCAACCGTTTTTATGGCATATGAGAAATTCCCTAAGCCCCGGACCCATCGATATTGGTCAAAAATGAAAATTCCAAAAGTGCCCCAATTTCTGCTTTAAACTTTAGTTACCATCTAAAAATGTATCAGTGAGGTGATAGAAGTTGATTTCAGAGCATGATTTTTAAACAGAAACTTCAACCGTTTTTGTGGCATATGAGAAATTCCCTAAGCCCTGGACCCATCAATTTTGGTCAAAAATAAAAATTCCAAAAGTGCCCCAATTTCTGCTTTAAACTTTAGTGACCATTCCATAATGTATCACTGAGGTGACAGAAGTTGATTTCGGAGCATGATTTTCAAACAGGAACTTCAACCGTTTTTGTGGCATGAGAAATTCCCTAAGCCCCGGACCCATCGATTTTGGTCAAAAATGAAAATTCCAAAAGTGCCCCAATTTCTGTTTTAAACTTTAGTTACCATTCCAAAATGTATCACTGAGGTGATAGAAGTTGATTTCGGAGCATGATTTTCAAACAGGAACTTCAACCGTTTTTGTGGCATATGAGAAATTCCCTAAGCCCCAGACCCATCGATTTTGGTCAAAAATTAAAATTCCAAAAGTGCCCCAATTTCTGCTTTAAACTTTAGTTACCATCCCAAAATGTATCACTGAGGTGATAGAAGTTGATTTCGGAGCATGATTTTCAAACAGGAACTTCAACCATTTTTGTGGCGTATGAGAAATTCCCTAAGCCCTGGACCAATCAATTTTGGTCAAAAATGAAAATTCCAAAAGTGCCCCAATTTCTGCTTTAAACTTTAGTTACCATCTAAAAATGTATCAGTGAGGTGATAGAAGTTGATTTCAGAGCATGATTTTTAAACAGAAACTTCAACCGTTTTTGTGGCATATGAGAAATTCCCTAAGCCCTGGACCCATCAATTTTGGACAAAAATAAAAATTCCAAAAGTGCCCCAATTTCTTCTTTAAACTTTAGTTACCATCCCATAATGTATCACTGAGGTGACAGAAGTTGATTTCGGAGCATGATTTTCAAACAGGAACTTCAACCGTTTTTGTGGCATGAGAAATTCCCTAAGCCCCGGACCCATCGATTTTGGTCAAAAATGAAAATTCCAAAAGTGCCCCAATTTCTGTTTTAAACTTTAGTGACCATCCCAAAATGTATCACTGAGGTGACAGAAGTTGATTTCGGAGCATGATTTTCAAACAGGAATTTCAACCATTTTTTTGGCATATGAGAATTTCCCTAAGCCCCGGACCGGACCCATCGATTTTGGTCAAAAATGAAAATTCCAAAAGTGGCCAAATTTCTGCTTTAAACTTTAGTTACCATCCCAAAATGTATCACTGAGGTGACAGAAGTTGATTTCAGAGCATGATTTTCAAACAGGAAATTCAACCGTTTTTATGGCATATGAGTAATTCCCTAAGCCCCGGACCCATCGATTTTGGTCAAAAATGAAAATTCCAAAAGTTCCTCAATTTCTGCTTTCAACTTTAGTTACCATCCCAAAATGTATAACTGAGGTGACAGAAGTTGATTTCAGAGCATGATTTTCAAACAGGAACTTCAACCATTTTTGTGGCATATGAGAAGTTCACTAAAGTCGGTCCCATCGATTTTGGTCAAAAATAAAAATTCCAAAAGTGCCCCAATTTCTGCTTTAAACTTTAGTGACCATTCCATAATGTATCACTGAGGTGATAGAAGTTGATTTCGGAGCATGATTTTCAAACAGGAACTTCAACCATTTTTGTGGCGTATGAGAAATTCCCTAAGCCCTGGACCAATCAATTTTGGTCAAAAATGAAAATTCCAAAAGTGCCCCAATTTCTGCTTTAAACTTTAGTTACCATCTAAAAATGTATCAGTGAGGTGATAGAAGTTGATTTCAGAGCATGATTTTTAAACAGAAACTTCAACCGTTTTTGTGGCGTATGAGAAATTCCCTAAGCCCTGGACCAATCAATTTTGGTCAAAAATGAAAATTCCAAAAGTGCCCCAATTTCTGCTTTAAACTTTAGTTACCATTCCAAAATGTATCATTGAGGTGATAGAAGTTTATTTCAGAGCATGATTTTCAAACATGAACTTCAACCGTTTTTGTGGCATAAGAAATTCCCTAAACTCGGATGCATCAATTTTGGACAAAAATGAAAATTCCAAAAGTGCCCCAATATCTGCTTTAAACTTTGGTGACCATTCCAAAATGTATCACTTAGGTGACAGAAGTTGATTTCGTAGCATGATTTTCAAACAGGAACTTCAACCGTTTTTATGGCATATGAGAAATTCACTAAAGTCGGACCCATCAATTTTTGCCAAAAATGAAAATTCCAAAAGTATCCCAATTTCTGCATTAAACATTAGTGACCATCCCAAAATGTATCACTGAGGTGACAGAAGTTGATTTCGGAGCATGATGATTTTCAAACAGGAACTTCAACCGTTTTTGTGGCATAAGAAATTCCCTAAACTCGTACGCTTCACTTTTGGCCAAAAATGAAAATTCCAAAAGTGCCCCAATATCTGCTTTAAACTTTAGTGACCATTCCAAATTGTGTTACTGAGGTGATAGAAGTTGATTTCGGAGCATGATTTTCAAACAGGAACTTCAACTATTTTTTTGGCATATGAGAAGTTCCCTAAGCCCCGGACACATCGATTTTGGTCAAAAATTAAAATTCACAAAGTGCCCCAATTTCTGCTTTAAACTTTAGTTACCATCCCAAAATGTATCACTGAGGTGATAGAAGTTGATTTCGGAGCATGATTTTCAAACAGGAACTTCAACCATTTTTGTGGCGTATGAGAAATTCCCTAAGCCCTGGACCAATCAATTTTGGTCAAAAATGAAAATTCCAAAAGTGCCCCAATTTCTGCTTTAAACTTTAGTTACCATCTAAAAATGTATCAGTGAGGTGATAGAAGTTAATTTCAGAGCATGATTTTTAAACAGAAACTTCAACCGTTTTTGTGGCGTATGAGAAATTCCCTAAGCCCTGGACCCATCAATTTTGGTCAAAAATAAAAATTCCAAAAGTGCCCCAATTTCTGCTTTAAACTTTAGTTACCATCCCATAATGTATCACTGAGGTGACAGAAGTTGATTTCGGAGCATGATTTTCAAACAGGAACTTCAACCGTTTTTGTGGCATGAGAAATTCCCTAAGCCCCGGACCCATCGATTTTGGTCAAAAATGAAAATTCCAAAAGTGCCCCAATTTCTGTTTTAAACTTTAGTTACCATTCCAAAATGTATCACTGAGGTGATAAAAGTTGATTTCGGAGCATGATTTTCAAACAGGAACTTCAACCGTTTTTGTGGCGTATGAGAAATTCCCTAAGCCCCAGACCCATCGATTTTGGTCAAAAATTTAAATTCCAAAAGTGCCCCAATTTCTGCTTTAAACTTTAGTTACCATCCCAAAATGTATCACTGAGGTGATAGAAGTTGATTTCGGAGCATGATTTTCAAACAGGAACTTCAACCATTTTTGTGGCATATGAGAAATTCCCTAAGCCCTGGACCAATCAATTTTGGTCAAAAATGAAAATTCCAAAAGTGCCCCAATTTCTGCTTTAAACTTTAGTTACCATCTAAAAATGTATCAGTGAGGTGATAGAAGTTGATTTCAGAGCATGATTTTTAAACAGAAACTTCAACCGTTTTTGTGGCGTATGAGAAATTCCCTAAGCCCTGGACCAATCAATTTTGGTCAAAAATGAAAATTCCAAAAGTGCCCCAATTTCTGCTTTAAACTTTAGTTACCATTCCAAAATGTATCATTGAGGTGACAGAAGTTTATTTCGGAGCATGATTTTCAAACATGAACTTCAACCGTTTTTGTGGCATAAGAAATTCCCTAAACTCGGATGCATCAATTTTGGACAAAAATGAAAATTCCAAAAGTGCCCCAATATCTGCTTTAAACTTTGGTGACCATTCCAAAATGTATCACTGAGGTGACAGAAGTTGATTTCGTAGCATGATTTTCAAACAGGAACTTCAACCGTTTTTATGGCATATGAGAAATTCACTAAAGTCGGACCCATCAATTTTTGCCAAAAATGAAAATTCCAAAAGTATCCCAATTTCTGCATTAAACATTAGTGACCATCCCAAAATGTATCACTGAGGTGACAGAAGTTGATTTCGGAGCATGATGATTTTCAAACAGGAACTTCAACCGTTTTTGTGGCATAAGAAATTCCCTAAACTCGTACGCTTCACTTTTGGCCAAAAATGAAAATTCCAAAAGTGCCCCAATATCTGCTTTAAACTTTAGTGACCATTCCAAATTGTGTCACTGAGGTGATAGAAGTTGATTTCGGAGCATGATTTTCAAACAGGAACTTCAACTATTTTTTTTGGCATATGAGAAGTTCCCTAAGCCCCGGACACATCGATTTTGGTCAAAAATGAAAATTCACAAAGTGCCCCAATTTCTGCTTTTATCTTTAGTTACCATCCCAAAATGTATCACTGAGGTGACAGAAGTTTATTTCGTAGCATGATTTTTAAACAGGAACTTCAACCGTTTTTATGGCGTATGAGAAATTCACTAAAGTCGGACCCATCGATTTTGGCCAAAAATGAAAATTCCAAAAGTGTTCCAATTTCTGCATTAAACATTAGTGACCATCCCAAAATGTATCACTGAGGTGAAAGAAGTTGATTTCGGAGCATGATTTTCAAACAGGAAATTCAACCGTTTTTATGGCATATGAGAAATTCCCTAAGGCCCGGACCCATCGATTTTGGTCAAAAATTAAAATTCCAAAAGTGCCCCAATTTCTGCTTTAAACTTAAGTGACCATCCCAAAATGTATCACTGAGGTGACAGAAGTTGATTTCGGAGCATGATTTTCAAACAGGAACTTCAACCGTTTTTGTGACGTATGAGAAATTCCCTAAGCCCTGGACCCATCAATTTTGGTCAAAAATGAAAATTCCAAAAGTGCCCCAATTTCTGTTTTAAACTTTAGTTACCATTCCAAAATGTATCACTGAGGTGATAGAAGTTGATTTCGGAGCATGATTTTCAAACAGGAACTTCAACCGTTTTTGTGGCATATGAGAAATTCCCTAAGCCCCAGACCCATCGATTTTGGTCAAAAATTAAAATTCCAAAAGTGCCCCAATTTCTGCTTTAAACTTTAGTTACCATCCCAAAATGTATCACTGAGGTGATAGAAGTTGATTTCGGAGCATGATTTTCAAACAGGAACTTCAACCATTTTTGTGGCGTATGAGAAATTCCCTAAGCCCTGGACCAATCAATTTTGGTCAAAAATGAAAATTCCAAAAGTGCCCCAATTTCTGCTTTAAACTTTAGTTACCATCTAAAAATGTATCAGTGAGGTGATAGAAGTTGATTTCAGAGCATGATTTTTAAACAGAAACTTCAACCGTTTTTGTGGCATATGAGAAATTCCCTAAGCCCTGGACCCATCAATTTTGGACAAAAATAAAAATTCCAAAAGTGCCCCAATTTCTTCTTTAAACTTTAGTTACCATCCCATAATGTATCACTGAGGTGACAGAAGTTGATTTCGGAGCATGATTTTCAAACAGGAACTTCAACCGTTTTTGTGGCATGAGAAATTCCCTAAGCCCCGGACCCATCGATTTTGGTCAAAAATGAAAATTCCAAAAGTGCCCCAATTTCTGTTTTAAACTTTAGTGACCATCCCAAAATGTATCACTGAGGTGACAGAAGTTGATTTCGGAGCATGATTTTCAAACAGGAATTTCAACCATTTTTTTGGCATATGAGAATTTCCCTAAGCCCCGGACCGGACCCATCGATTTTGGTCAAAAATGAAAATTCCAAAAGTGGCCAAATTTCTGCTTTAAACTTTAGTTACCATCCCAAAATGTATCACTGAGGTGACAGAAGTTGATTTCAGAGCATGATTTTCAAACAGGAAATTCAACCGTTTTTATGGCATATGAGTAATTCCCTAAGCCCCGGACCCATCGATTTTGGTCAAAAATGAAAATTCCAAAAGTGCCTCAATTTCTGCTTTCAACTTTAGTTACCATCCCAAAATGTATAACTGAGGTGACAGAAGTTGATTTCAGAGCATGATTTTCAAACAGGAACTTCAACCATTTTTGTGGCATATGAGAAGTTCACTAAAGTCGGTCCCATCGATTTTGGTCAAAAATAAAAATTCCAAAAGTGCCCCAATTTCTGCTTTAAACTTTAGTGACCATTCCATAATGTATCACTGAGGTGATAGAAGTTGATTTCGGAGCATGATTTTCAAACAGGAACTTCAACCATTTTTGTGGCGTATGAGAAATTCCCTAAGCCCTGGACCAATCAATTTTGGTCAAAAATGAAAATTCCAAAAGTGCCCCAATTTCTGCTTTAAACTTTAGTTACCATCTAAAAATGTATCAGTGAGGTGATAGAAGTTGATTTCAGAGCATGATTTTTAAACAGAAACTTCAACCGTTTTTGTGGCGTATGAGAAATTCCCTAAGCCCTGGACCAATCAATTTTGGTCAAAAATGAAAATTCCAAAAGTGCCCCAATTTCTGCTTTAAACTTTAGTTACCATTCCAAAATGTATCATTGAGGTGATAGAAGTTTATTTCGGAGCATGATTTTCAAACATGAACTTCAACCGTTTTTGTGGCATAAGAAATTCCCTAAACTCGGATGCATCAATTTTGGACAAAAATGAAAATTCCAAAAGTGCCCCAATATCTGCTTTAAACTTTGGTGACCATTCCAAAATGTATCACTTAGGTGACAGAAGTTGATTTCGTAGCATGATTTTCAAACAGGAACTTCAACCGTTTTTATGGCATATGAGAAATTCACTAAAGTCGGACCCATCAATTTTTGCCAAAAATGAAAATTCCAAAAGTATCCCAATTTCTGCATTAAACATTAGTGACCATCCCAAAATGTATCACTGAGGTGACAGAAGTTGATTTCGGAGCATGATGATTTTCAAACAGGAACTTCAACCGTTTTTGTGGCATAAGAAATTCCCTAAACTCGTACGCTTCACTTTTGGCCAAAAATGAAAATTCCAAAAGTGCCCCAATATCTGCTTTAAACTTTAGTGACCATTCCAAATTGTGTTACTGAGGTGATAGAAGTTGATTTCGGAGCATGATTTTCAAACAGGAACTTCAACTATTTTTTTGGCATATGAGAAGTTCCCTAAGCCCCGGACACATCGATTTTGGTCAAAAATTAAAATTCACAAAGTGCCCCAATTTCTGCTTTAAACTTTAGTTACCATCCCAAAATGTATCACTGAGGTGATAGAAGTTGATTTCGGAGCATGATTTTCAAACAGGAACTTCAACCATTTTTGTGGCGTATGAGAAATTCCCTAAGCCCTGGACCAATCAATTTTGGTCAAAAATGAAAATTCCAAAAGTGCCCCAATTTCTGCTTTAAACTTTAGTTACCATCTAAAAATGTATCAGTGAGGTGATAGAAGTTAATTTCAGAGCATGATTTTTAAACAGAAACTTCAACCGTTTTTGTGGCGTATGAGAAATTCCCTAAGCCCTGGACCCATCAATTTTGGTCAAAAATAAAAATTCCAAAAGTGCCCCAATTTCTGCTTTAAACTTTAGTTACCATCCCATAATGTATCACTGAGGTGACAGAAGTTGATTTCGGAGCATGATTTTCAAACAGGAACTTCAACCGTTTTTGTGGCATGAGAAATTCCCTAAGCCCCGGACCCATCGATTTTGGTCAAAAATGAAAATTCCAAAAGTGCCCCAATTTCTGTTTTAAACTTTAGTTACCATTCCAAAATGTATCACTGAGGTGATAAAAGTTGATTTCGGAGCATGATTTTCAAACAGGAACTTCAACCGTTTTTGTGGCGTATGAGAAATTCCCTAAGCCCCAGACCCATCGATTTTGGTCAAAAATTTAAATTCCAAAAGTGCCCCAATTTCTGCTTTAAACTTTAGTTACCATCCCAAAATGTATCACTTAGGTGATAGAAGTTGATTTCGGAGCATGATTTTCAAACAGGAACTTCAACCATTTTTGTGGCATATGAGAAATTCCCTAAGCCCTGGACCAATCAATTTTGGTCAAAAATGAAAATTCCAAAAGTGCCCCAATTTCTGCTTTAAACTTTAGTTACCATCTAAAAATGTATCAGTGAGGTGATAGAAGTTGATTTCAGAGCATGATTTTTAAACAGAAACTTCAACCGTTTTTGTGGCGTATGAGAAATTCCCTAAGCCCTGGACCAATCAATTTTGGTCAAAAATGAAAATTCCAAAAGTGCCCCAATTTCTGCTTTAAACTTTAGTTACCATTCCAAAATGTATCATTGAGGTGACAGAAGTTTATTTCGGAGCATGATTTTCAAACATGAACTTCAACCGTTTTTGTGGCATAAGAAATTCCCTAAACTCGGATGCATCAATTTTGGACAAAAATGAAAATTCCAAAAGTGCCCCAATATCTGCTTTAAACTTTGGTGACCATTCCAAAATGTATCACTGAGGTGACAGAAGTTGATTTCGTAGCATGATTTTCAAACAGGAACTTCAACCGTTTTTATGGCATATGAGAAATTCACTAAAGTCGGACCCATCAATTTTTGCCAAAAATGAAAATTCCAAAAGTATCCCAATTTCTGCATTAAACATTAGTGACCATCCCAAAATGTATCACTGAGGTGACAGAAGTTGATTTCGGAGCATGATGATTTTCAAACAGGAACTTCAACCGTTTTTGTGGCATAAGAAATTCCCTAAACTCGTACGCTTCACTTTTGGCCAAAAATGAAAATTCCAAAAGTGCCCCAATATCTGCTTTAAACTTTAGTGACCATTCCAAATTGTGTCACTGAGGTGATAGAAGTTGATTTCGGAGCATGATTTTCAAACAGGAACTTCAACTATTTTTTTTGGCATATGAGAAGTTCCCTAAGCCCCGGACACATCGATTTTGGTCAAAAATGAAAATTCACAAAGTGCCCCAATTTCTGCTTTTATCTTTAGTTACCATCCCAAAATGTATCACTGAGGTGACAGAAGTTTATTTCGTAGCATGATTTTTAAACAGGAACTTCAACCGTTTTTATGGCGTATGAGAAATTCACTAAAGTCGGACCCATCGATTTTGGCCAAAAATGAAAATTCCAAAAGTGTTCCAATTTCTGCATTAAACATTAGTGACCATCCCAAAATGTATCACTGAGGTGAAAGAAGTTGATTTCGGAGCATGATTTTCAAACAGGAAATTCAACCGTTTTTATGGCATATGAGAAATTCCCTAAGGCCCGGACCCATCGATTTTGGTCAAAAATTAAAATTCCAAAAGTGCCCCAATTTCTGCTTTAAACTTAAGTGACCATCCCAAAATGTATCACTGAGGTGACAGAACTTGATTTCGGAACATGATTTTCAAACAGGAACTTCAACCGTTTTTGTGGCATGAGAAATTCCCTAATCCCCGAACCCATAGATTTTGGTCAAAAATGAAAATTCCAAAAGTGTCCCAATTTCTGCTTTAAACTTTAGTTACCATCTAAAAATGTATCACTGAGGTGATAGAAGTTGATTTCAGAGCATGATTTTTAAACAGAAACTTCAACCGTTTTTGTGGCATATGAGAAATTCCCTAAGCCCCAGACCCATCGATTTTGGTCAAAAATTTAAATTCCAAAAGTGCCCCAATTTCTGCTTTAAACTTTAGTTACCATCCCAAAATGTATCACTGAGGTGATAGAAGTTGATTTCGGAGCATGATTTTCAAACAGGAACTTCAACCATTTTTGTGGCGTATGAGAAATTCCCTAAGCCCTGGACCAATCAATTTTGGTCAAAAATGAAAATTCCAAAAGTGCCCCAATTTCTGCTTTAAACTTTAGTTACCATCTAAAAATGTATCAGTGAGGTGATAGAAGTTGATTTCAGAGCATGATTTTTAAACAGAAACTTCAACCGTTTTTGTGGCGTATGAGAAATTCCCTAAGCCCTGGACCAATCAATTTTGGTCAAAAATGAAAATTCCAAAAGTGCCCCAATTTCTGCTTTAAACTTTAGTTACCATTCCAAAATGTATCATTGAGGTGACAGAAGTTTATTTCGGAGCATGATTTTCAAACATGAACTTCAACCGTTTTTGTGGCATAAGAAATTCCCTAAACTCGGATGCATCAATTTTGGACAAAAATGAAAATTCCAAAAGTGCCCCAATATCTGCTTTAAACTTTGGTGACCATTCCAAAATGTATCACTGAGGTGACAGAAGTTTATTTTGGAGCATGATTTTCTAAAAGGAACTTCAACCATTTTTTTGGCATATGAGAAGTTCCCTAAGCCCCGGACCCATCGATTTTGGTCAAAAATGAAAATTCCAAAAGTGTCCCAATTTCTGCATTAAACATTAGTGACCATCCCAAAATGTATCACTGAGGTGACAGAAGTTGATTTCGTAGCATGATTTTCAAACAGGAACTTCAACCGTTTTTATGGCATATGAGAAATTCACTAAAGTCGGACCCATCAATTTTTGCCAAAAATGAAAATTCCAAAAGTATCCCAATTTCTGCATTAAACATTAGTGACCATCCCAAAATGTATCACTGAGGTGACAGAAGTTGATTTCGGAGCATGATGATTTTTAAACAGGAACTTCAACCGTTTTTGTGGCATAAGAAATTCCCTAAACTCGTAAGCTTCACTTTTGGCCAAAAATGAAAATTCCAAAAGTGCCCCAATATCTGCTTTAAACTTTAGTGACCATTCCAAATTGTGTCACTGAGGTGATAGAAGTTGATTTTGGAGCATGATTTTCAAACAGGAACTTCAAAAAAATTTTTGGCATATGAGAAGTTCCCTAAGCCCCGGACACATCGATTTTGGTCAAAAATTAAAATTCACAAAGTGCCCCACTTTCTGCTTTTATCTTTAGTGACCATCCCAAAATGTATCACTGAGGTGACAGAAGTTGATTTCGGAGCATGATTTTCAAACATGAACTTCAACCGTTTTTGTAGCATATGATAAAATCACAAAACCCGGATGCATCGATTTTGGTCAAAAATGAAAATTCCAAAAGTGGCCAAATTTCTGCTTTAAACTTTAGTTACCATCCCAAAATGTATCACTGAGGTGACAGAAGTTGATTTCAGAGCATGATTTTCAAATAGGAAATTCAACCGTTTTTATGGCATATGAGTAATTCCCTAAGCCCCGGACCCATCGATTTTGGTCAAAAATGAAAATTCCAAAAGTGCCTCAATTTCTGCTTTCAACTTTAGTTACCATCCCAAAATGTATAACTGAGGTGACAGAAGTTGATTTCAGAGCATGATTTTCAAACAGGAACTTCAACCATTTTTGTGGCATATGAGAAGTTCACTAAAGTCGGTCCCATCGATTTTGGCCAAAAATGAAAATTCTAAAAGTGTCCCAATTTCTGCATTAAACTTTAGTGACCATCCCAAAATGTATCACTGAGGTGACAGAAGTTGATTTCGGAGCATGATTTTCAAACAGGAAATTCAACCGTTTTTGTGGCATGAGAAATTCCCTAAGCCTCGGACCCATAGATTTTGGTCAAAAATGATAATTCCAAAAGTGCCCCAATTTCTGCTTTAAACTTTAGTGACCATCCCAAAATGTATCACTGAGGTGACAGAAGTTGATTTCGGAGCATGATTTTCAAACATGAACTTCAACCGTTTTTGTAGCATATGATAAAATCACAAAACCCGGATGCATCGATATTGGTCAAAAATGAAAATTCCAAAAGTGCCCCAATTTCTGCTTTAAACTTTAGTTACCATCTAAAAATGTATCAGTGAGGTGATAGAAGTTGATTTCAGAGCATGATTTTTAAACAGAAACTTCAACCGTTTTTGTGGCGTATGAGAAATTCCCTAAGCCCTGGACCCATCAATTTTGGTCAAAAATAAAAATTCCAAAAGAGCCCCAATTTCTGCTTTAAACTTTAGTTACCATCCCATAATGTATCACTGAGGTGACAGAAGTTGATTTCGGAGCATGATTTTCAAACAGGAACTTCAACCGTTTTTGTGGCATGAGAAATTCCCTAAGCCCCGGACCCATCGATTTTGGTCAAAATGAAAATTACAAAAGTGCCCCAATTTCTGTTTTAAACTTTAGTTACCATTCCAAAATGTATCACTGAGGTGATAGAAGTTGATTTCGGAGCATGATTTTCAAAAAGGAACTTCAACCATTTTTTTGGCATATGAGAAGTTCCCTAAGCCCCGGACCCATCGATTTTGGTCAAAAATGAAAATTCCAAAAGTGTCCCAATTTCTGCATTAAACATTAGTGACCATCCCAAAATGTATCACTGAGGTGACAGAAGTTGATTTCGTAGCATGATTTTCAAACAGGAACTTCAACCGTTTTTATGGCATATGAGAAATTCACTAAAGTCGGACCCATCAATTTTTGCCAAAAATGAAAATTCCAAAAGTATCCCAATTTCTGCATTAAACATTAGTGACCATCCCAAAATGTATCACTGAGGTGACAGAAGTTGATTTCGGAGCATGATGATTTTCAAACAGGAACTTCAACCGTTTTTGTGGCATAAGAAATTCCCTAAACTCGTACGCTTCACTTTTGGCAAAAAATGAAAATTCCAAAAGTGCCCCAATATCTGCTTTAAACTTTAGTGACCATTCCAAATTGTGTCACTGAGGTGATAGAAGTTGATTTCGGAGCATGATTTTCAAACAGGAACTTCAACTATTTTTTTGGCATATGAGAAGTTCCCTAAGCCCCGGACACATCGATTTTGGTCAAAAATTAAAATTCACAAAGTGCCCAAATTTCTGCTTTTATCTTTAGTTACCATCCCAAAATGTATCACTGAGGTGACAGAAGTTTATTTCGTAGCATGATTTTCAAACAGGAACTTCAACCGTTTTTATGGCGTATGAGAAATTCACTAAAGTCGGACCCATCGATTTTGGCCAAAAATGAAAATTCCAAAAGTGTTCCAATTTCTGCATTAAACATTAGTGACCATCCCAAAATGTATCACTGAGGTGAAAGAAGTTGATTTCGGAGCATGATTTTCAAACAGGAAATTCAACCGTTTTTATGGCATATGAGAAATTCCCTAAGGCCCGGAGCCATCGATTTTGGTCAAAAATTAAAATTCCAAAAGTGCCCCAATTTCTGCTTTAAACTTTAGTGACCATCCCAAAATGTATCACTGAGGTGACAGAACTTGATTTCGGAACATGATTTTCAAACAGGAACTTCAACCGTTTTTGTGGCATGAGAAATTCCCTAATCCCCGAACCCATAGATTTTGGTCAAAAATGAAAATTCCAAAAGTGTCCCAATTTCTGCATTAAACATTAGTGACCATCCCAAAATGTATCACTGAGGTGACAGAAGTTGATTTCGGAGCATGATTTTCAAACATGAACTTCAACCGTTTTTGTGGCATGAGAAATTCCCTAAGCCTCGGACCCATAGATTTTGGTCAAAAATGATAATTCCAAAAGTGCCCCAATTTCTGCTTTAAACTTTAGTGACCATCCCAAAATGTATCACTGAGGTGACAGAAGTTGATTTCGGAGCATGATTTTCAAACATGAACTTCAACCGTTTTTGTAGCATATGATAAAATCACAAAACCCGGATGCATCGATTTTGGACAAAAATGAAAATTACAAAAGTGCTCAAATTTCTGCTTTAAACTTTAGTGACCATCCCAAAATGTATCACTGAGGTGACAGAAGTTGATTTCGGAGCATGATTTTCAAACAGGAACTTCAACCATTTTTTTGGCATATGAGAATTTCCCTAAGCCCCGGACCGGACCGATCGATTTTGGTCAAAAATGAAAATTCCAAAAGTGGCCAAATTTCTGCTTTAAACTTTAGTTACCATCCCAAAATGTATCACTGAGGTGACAGAAGTTGATTTCAGAGCATGATTTTCAAATAGGAAATTCAACCGTTTTTATGGCATATGAGTAATTCCCTAAGCCCCGGACCCATCGATTTTGGTCAAAAATGAAAATTCCAAAAGTGCCTCAATTTCTGCTTTCAAATTTAGTTACCATCCCAAAATGTATAACTGAGGTGACAGAAGTTGATTTCAGAGCATGATTTTCAAACAGGAACTTCAACCATTTTTGTGGCATATGAGAAGTTCACTAAAGTCGGTCCCATCGATTTTGGCCAAAAATGAAAATTCTAAAAGTGTCCCAATTTCTGCATTAAACTTTAGTTACCATCCCATAATGTATCACTGAGGTGACAGAAGTTGATTTCGGAGCATGATTTTCAAACAGGAACTTCAACCGTTTTCGTGGCATGAGAAATTCCCTAAGCCCCGGACCCATCGATTTTGGTCAAAATGAAAATTCCAAAAGTGCCCCAATTTCTGTTTTAAACTTTAGTTACCATTCCAAAATGTATCACTGAGGTGATAGAAGTTGATTTCGGAGCATGATTTTCAAACAGGAACTTCAACCGTTTTTGTGGCAAGTGAGAAATTCCCTAACCCCGGACCCATCGATTTTGGTCAAAAATTTAAATTCCAAAAGTGCCCCAATTTCTGCTTTAAACTTTAGTTACCATCCCAAAATGTATCACTGAGGTGATAGAAGTTGATTTCGGAGCATGATTTTCAAACAGGAACTTCAACCATTTTTGTGGCGTATGAGAAATTCCCTAAGCCCTGGACCAATCAATTTTGGTCAAAAATGAAAATTCCAAAAGTGCCCCAATTTCTGCTTTAAACTTTAGTTACCATCTAAAAATGTATCAGTGAGGTGATAGAAGTTGATTTCAGAGCATGATTTTTAAACAGAAACTTCAACCGTTTTTGTGGCGTATGAGAAATTCCCTAAGCCCCGGACCCATCGATTTTGGTCAAAAATAAAAATTCCAAAAGTGCCCCAATTTCTGCTTTAAACTTTAGTTACCATCCCATAATGTATCACTGAGGTGACAGAAGTTGATTTCGGAGCATGATTTTCAAACAGGAACTTCAACCGTTTTTGTGGCTTTAGAAATTCCCTAAGCCCCGGACCCATCGATTTTGGTCAAAAATGAAAATCCCAAAAGTGCCCCAATTTCTGTTTTAAACTTTAGTTACCATTCCAAAATATATCATTGAGGTGACAGAAGTTGATTTCGGAGCATGATTTTCAAACATGAACTTCAACCGTTTTTGTGGCATAAGAAATTCCCTAAACTCGGACGCATCACTTTTGGCCAAAAATGAAAATTCCAAAAGTGCCCCAATATCTGCTTTAAACTTTAGTGACCATTCCAAATTGTGTCACTGAGGTGATAGAAGTTGATTTCGGAACATGATTTTCAAACAGGAACTTCAACTATTTTTTTGGCATATGAGAAGTTCCCTAAGCCCCGGACCGGACCCATCGATTTTGGTTAAAAATGAAAATTCCAAAAGTGGCCAAATTTCTGCTTTAAACTTTAGTTACCATCCCAAAATGTATCACTGAGGTGACAGAAGTTGATTTCAGAGCATGATTTTCAAACAGGAAATTCAACCGTTTTTATGGCATATGAGTAATTCCCTAAGCCCCGGACCCATCGATTTTGGCCAAAAATGAAAATTCCAAAAGTGTTCCAATTTCTGCATTAAACATTAGCGACCATCCCAAAATGTATCACTGAGGTGAAAGAAGTTGATTTCGGAGCATGATTTTCAAACAGGAAATTCAACCGTTTTTATGGCATATGAGAAATTCCCTAAGGCCCGGACCCATCGATTTTGGTCAAAAATTAAAATTTTAAAAGTGCCCCAATTTCTGCTTTAAACTTTAGTGACCATCCCAAAATGTATCACTGAGGTGACAACTTGATTTCGGAGCATGATTTTCAAACATGAACTTCAACCGTTTTTGTGGCATGAGAAATTCCCTAAGCCTCGGACCCATAGATTTTGGTCAAAAATGATAATTCCAAAAGTGCCCCAATTTCTGCTTTAAACTTTAGTGACCATCCCAAAATGTATCACTGAGGTGACAGAAGTTGATTTCGGAGCATGATTTTCAAACATGAACTTCAACCGTTTTTGTAGCATATGATAAAATCACAAAACCCGGATGCATCGATTTTGGCCAAAAATGAAAATTCCAAAAGTGCTCAAATTTCTGCTTTAAACTTTAGTGACCATCCCAAAATGTATCACTGAGGTGACAGAAGTTGATTTCGGAGCATGATTTTCAAACAGGACCTTCAACCATTTTTTTGGCATATGAGAATTTCCCTAAGCCCCGGACCGTACCCATCGATTTTGGTCAAAAATGAAAATTCCAAAAGTGGCCAAATTTCTGCTTTAAACTTTAGTTACCATCCCAAAATGTGTCACTGAGGTGACAGAAGTTGATTTCAGAGCATGATTTTCAAACAGGAAATTCAACCGTTTTTATGGCATATGAGTAATTCCCTAAGCCCCGGACCCATCGATTTTGGTCAAAAATGAAAATTCCAAAAGTGCCTCAATTTCTGCTTTCAATTTTAGTTACCATCCCAAAATGTATAACTGAGGTGACAGAAGTTGATTTCAGAGCATGATTTTTAAACAGAAACTTCAACCGTTTTTGTGGCATATGAGAAATTCCCTAAGCCCTGGACCAATCAATTTTGGTCAAAAATAAAAATTCCAAAAGTGCCCCAATTTCTCCTTTAAACTTTAGTTACCATCCCATAATGTATCACTGAGGTGACAGAAGTTGATTTCGGAGCATGATTTTCAAACAGGAACTTCAACCGTTTTTGTGGCAAATGAGAAATTCCCTAAGCCCCAGACCCATCGATTTTGGTCAAAAATTAAAATTCCAAAAGTGCCCCAATTTCTGCTTTAAACTTTAGTTACCATCCCAAAATGTATCACTGAGGTAATAGAAGTTGATTTCGGAGCATGATTTTCAAACAGGAACTTCAACCATTTTTGTGGCGTATGAGAAATTCCCTAAGCCCTGGACCAATCAATTTTGGTCGAAAATGAAAATTCCAAAAGTGCCCCAATTTCTGCTTTAAACTTTAGTTACCATCTAAAAATGTATCAGTGAGGTGATAGAAGTTGATTTCAGAGCATGATTTTTAAACAGAAACTTCAACCGTTTTTGTGGCATATGAGAAATTCCCTAAGCCCCGGACCCATCGATTTTGGTCAAAAATGAAAATTCCAAAAGTGCCCCAATTTCTGTTTTAAACTTTAGTTACCATTCCAAAATGTATCATTGAGGTGACAGAAGTTGATTTCGGAGCATGATTTTCAAACCTGAACTTCAACCGTTTTTGTGGCATAAGAAATTCCCTGAACTCGGACGAATCAATTTTGGACAAAAATGAAATTCCAAAAGTGCCCCAATTTCTGCTTTCAACTTTAGTTACCATCCCAAAATGTATAACTGAGGTGACAGAAGTTGATTTCAGAGCATGATTTTCAAACAGGAACTTCAACCGTTTTTGTGCCGTATGAGAAATTCACTAAAGTCGGTCCCATCGATTTTGGCCAAAAATGAAAATTCCAAAAGTGCCTCAATTTCTGCTTTCAACTTTAGTTACCATCCCAAAATGTATAACTGAGGTGACAGAAGTTGATTTCAGAGCATGATTTTTAAACAGAAACTTCAACCGTTTTTGTGCCGTATGAGAAATTCACTAAAGTCGGTCCCATCGATTTTGGTCAAAAATGAAAATTCCAAAAGTGCCTCAATTTCTGCTTTCAACTTTAGTTACCATCCCAAAATGTATAACTGAGGTGACAGAAGTTGATTTCAGAGCATGATTTTTAAACAGAAACTTCAACCGTTTTTGTGCCGTATGAGAAATTCACTAAAGTCGGTCCCATCGATTTTGGTCAAAAATTAAAATTCCAAAAGTGCCCCAATTTCTGCTTTAAACTTTAGTGACCATCCCAAAATGTATCACTGAGGTGACAGAACTTGATTTCGGAACATGATTTTCAAACAGGAAATTCAACCGTTTTTATGGCATATGAGAAATTCCCTAATCCCCGAACCCATAGATTTTGGTCAAAAATGAAAATTCCAAAAGTGTCCCAATTTCTGCATTAAACATTAGTGACCATCCCAAAATGTATCACTGAGGTGACAGAAGTTGATTTCGGAGCATGATTTTCAAACATGAACTTCAACCGTTTTTGTGGCATGGGAAATTCCCTAAGCCTCGGACCCATAGATTTTGGTCAAAAATGATAATTCCAAAAGTGCCCCAATTTCTGTTTTAAACTTTAGTGACCATCCCAAAATGTATCACTGAGGTGACAGAAGTTGATTTCGGAGCATGATTTTCAAACATGAACTTCAACCGTTTTTGTAGCATATGATAAAATCACAAAACCCGGATGCATCGATTTTGGACAAAAATGAAAATTACAAAAGTGCTCAAATTTCTGCTTTAAACTTTAGTGACCATCCCAAAATGTATCACTGAGGTGACAGAAGTTGATTTCGGAGCATGATTTTCAAACAGGAACTTCAACCATTTTTTTGGCATATGAGAATTTCCCTAAGCCCCGGACCCATCGATTTTGGTCAAAAATGAAAATTCCAAAAGTGGCCAAATTTCTGCTTTAAACTTTAGTTACCATCCCAAAATGTATCACTGAGGTGACAGAAGTTGATTTCAGAGCATGATTTTCAAACAGGAAATTCAACCGTTTTTATGGCATATGAGTAATTCCCTAAGCCCCGGACCAATCAATTTTGGTCAAAAATGAAAATTCCAAAAGTGCCCCAATTTCTGCTTTAAACTTTAGTTACCATCTAAAAATGTATCAGTGAGGTGATAGAAGTTGATTTCAGAGCATGATTTTTAAACAGAAACTTCAACCGTTTTTGTGGCGTATGAGAAATTCCCTAAGCCCCGGACCCTTCGATTTTGGTCAAAAATGAAAATTCCAAAAGTGCCTCAATTTCTGCTTTCAACTTTAGTTACCATCCCAAAATGTATAACTGAGGTGACAGAAGTTGATTTCAGAGCATGATTTTCAAACAGGAACTTCAACCATTTTTGTGGCATATGAGAAGTTCACTAAAGTCGGTCCCATCGATTTTGGCCAAAAATGAAAATTCCAAAAGTGTTCCAATTTCTGCATTAAACATTAGTGACCATCCCAAAATGTATCACTGAGGTGAAAGAAGTTGATTTCGGAGCATGATTTTCAAACAGGAAATTCAACCGTTTTTGTGGCATAAGAAATTCCCTAGGGCCCGGACCCATCGATTTTGGTCAAAAATTAAAATTCCAAAAGTGCCCCAATTTCTGCTTTAAACTTTAGTGACCATCCCAAAATGTATCACTGAGGTGACAGAACTTGATTTCGGAACATGATTTTCAAACAGGAACTTCAACCATTTTTTTGGCATATGAGAAGTTCCCTAAGCCCCGGACCCATCGATTTTGGTCAAAAATGAAAATTCCAAAAGTGTCCCAATTTCTGCATTAAACATTAGTGACCATCCCAAAATGTATCACTGAGGTGACAGAAGTTGATTTCGGAGCATGAATTTCAAACATGAACTTCAACCGTTTTTGTGGCATGAGAAATTCCCTAAGCCTCGGACCCATAGATTTTGGTCAAAAATGATAATTCCAAAAGTGCCCCAATTTCTGCTTTAAACTTTAGTGACCATCCCAAAATGTATCACTGAGGTGACAGAAGTTGATTTCGGACCATGATTTTCAAACATGAACTTCAACCGTTTTTGTAGCATATGATAAAATCACAAAACCCGGATGCATCGATTTTGGACAAAAATGAAAATTCCAAAAGTGCTCAAATTTCTGCTTTAAACTTTAGTGACCATCCCAAAATGTATCACTGAGGTGACAGAAGTTGATTTCGGAGCATGATTTTCAAACAGGAACTTCAACCATTTTTTTGGCATATGAGAATTTCCCTAAGCCCCCGGACCGGACCCATCGATTTTGGTTAAAAATTAAAATTCCAAAAGTGGCCAAATTTCTGCTTTAAACTTTAGTTACCATCCCAAAATGTATCACTGAGGTGACAGAAGTTGATTTCAGAGCATGATTTTTAAACAGAAACTTCAACCGTTTTTGTGGCGTATAAGAAATTCCCTAAGCCCTGGACCCATCAATTTTGGTCAAAAATAAAAATTCCAAAAGTGCCCCAATTTCTCCTTTAAACTTTAGTTACCATCCCATAATGTATCACTGAGGTGACAGAAGTTGATTTCGGAGCATGATTTTCAAACAGGAACTTCAACCGTTTTTGTGGCATGAGAAATTCCCTAAGCCCCAGACCCATCGATTTTGGTCAAAAATGAAAATTCCAAAAGTGCCCCAATTTCTGTTTTAAACTTTAGTTACCATTCCAAAATGTATCACTGAGGTGATAGAAGTTGATTTCGGAGCATGATTTTCAAACAGGAACTTCAACCGTTTTTGTGGCAAATGAGAAATTCCCTAAGCCCCAGACCCATCGATTTTAGTCAAAAATTAAAATTCCAAAAGTGCCCCAATTTCTGCTTGAAACTTTAGTTACCATCCCAAAATGTATCACTGAGGTGAAAGAAGTTGATTTCGGAGCATGATTTTCAAACAGGAACTTCAACCATTTTTGTGGCGTATGAGAAATTCCCTAAGCCCTGGACCAATCAATTTTGGTCGAAAATGAAAATTCCAAAAGTGCCCCAATTTCTGCTTTAAACTTTAGTTACCATCTAAAAATGTATCAGTGAGGTGATAGAAGTTGATTTCAGAGCATGATTTTTAAACAGAAACTTCAACCGTTTTTGTGGCGTATGAGAAATTCCCTAAGCCCCGGACCCATCGATTTTGGTCAAAAATGAAAATTCCAAAAGTGCCCCAATTTCTGTTTTAAACTTTAGTTACCATTCCAAAATGTATCATTGAGGTGACAGAAGTTGATTTCGGAGCATGATTTTCAAACCTGAACTTCAACCGTTTTTGTGGCATAAGAAATTCCCTGAACTCGGACGCATCAATTTTGGACAAAAATGAAAATTCCAAAAGTGCCCCAATATCTGCTTTAAACTTTGGTGACCATTCCAAAATGTATCACTGAGGTGACAGAAGTTTATTTCGGAGCATGATTTTCAAACAGGAACTTCAACCATTTTTTTGGCATATGAGAAGTTCCCTAAGCCCCGGACCCATCGATTTTGGTCAAAAATTAAAATTCAAAAAGTGCCCCAATTTCTGCTTTCAACTTTAGTTACCATCCCAAAATGTATAACTGAGGTGACAGAAGTTGATTTCAGAGCATGATTTTCAAACAGGAACTTCAACCGTTTTTGTGCCGTATGAGAAATTCACTAAAGTCGGTCCCATCGATTTTGGCCAAAAATGAAAATTCCAAAAGTGCCTCAATTTCTGCTTTCAACTTTAGTTACCATCCCAAAATGTATAACTGAGGTGACAGAAGTTGATTTCAGAGCATGATTTTTAAACAGAAACTTCAACCGTTTTTGTGCCGTATGAGAAATTCACTAAAGTCGGTCCCATCGATTTTGGTCAAAAATGAAAATTCCAAAAGTGCCTCAATTTCTGCTTTCAACTTTAGTTACCATCCCAAAATGTATAACTGAGGTGACAGAAGTTGATTTCAGAGCATGATTTTCAAACAGGAAATTCAACCGTTTTTATGGCATATGAGTAATTCCCTAAGCCCCGGACCCATCAATTTTGGCCAAAAATGAAAATTCCAAAAGTGTTCCAATTTCTGCATTAAACATTAGTGACCATCCCAAAATGTATCACTGAGGTGAAAGAAGTTGATTTCGGAGCATGATTTTCAAACAGGAAATTCAACCGTTTTTATGGCATATGAGAAATTCCCTAAGGCCCGGACCCATCGATTTTGGTCAAAAATTAAAATTCCAAAAGTGCCCCAATTTCTGCTTTAAACTTTAGTGACCATCCCAAAATGTATCACTGAGGTGACAGAACTTGATTTCGGAACATGATTTTCAAAAAGGAACTTCAACCATTTTTGTGGCATGAGAAATTCCCTAATCCCCGAACCCATAGATTTTGGTCAAAAATGAAAATTCCAAAAGTATCCCAATTTCTGCATTAAACATTAGTGACCATCCCAAAATGTATCACTGAGGTGACAGAAGTTGATTTCGGAGCATGATTTTCAAACATGAACTTCAACCGTTTTTGTGGCATGGGAAATTCCCTAAGCCTCGGACCCATAGATTTTGGTCAAAAATGATAATTCCAAAAGTGCCCCAATTTCTGCTTTAAACTTTAGTGACCATCCTAAAATGTATCACTGAGGTGACAGAAGTTGATTTCGGAGCATGATTTTCAAACATGAACTTCAACCGTTTTTGTAGCATATGATAAAATCACAAAACCCGGATGCATCGATTTTGGACAAAAATGAAAATTACAAAAGTGCTCAAATTTCTGCTTTAAACTTTAGTGACCATCCCAAAATGTATCACTGAGGTGACAGAAGTTGAATTCGGAGCATGATTTTCAAACAGGAACTTCAACCGTTTTTGTGGCGTATGAGAAATTCCCTAAGCCCCGGACCCATCGATTTTGGTCAAAAATGAAAATTCCAAAAGTGCCTCAATTTCTGCTTTCAACTTTAGTTACCATCCCAAAATGTATAACTGAGGTGACAGAAGTTTATTTCAGAGCATGATTTTCAAACAGGAACTTCAACCATTTTTGTGGCATATGAGAAGTTCACTAAAGTCGGTCCCATCGATTTTGGCCAAAAATGAAAATTCTAAAAGTGTCCCAATTTCTGCATTAAACTTTAGTGACCATCCCAAAATGTATCACTGAGGTGACAGAAGTTGATTTCAGAGCATGATTTTCAAACAGGAAATTCAACCGTTTTTATGGCATATGAGTAATTCCCTAAGCCCCGGACCAATCAATTTTGGTCAAAAATGAAAATTCCAAAAGTGCCCCAATTTCTGCTTTAAACTTTAGTTACCATCTAAAAATGTATCAGTGAGGTGATAGAAGTTGATTTCAGAGCATGATTTTTAAACAGAAACTTCAACCGTTTTTGTGGCGTATGAGAAATTCCCTAAGCCCCGGACCCATCGATTTTGGTCAAAAATGAAAATTCCAAAAGTGCCTCAATTTCTGCTTTCAACTTTAGTTACCATCCCAAAATGTATAACTGAGGTGACAGAAGTTTATTTCAGAGCATGATTTTCAAACAGGAACTTCAACCATTTTTGTGGCATATGAGAAGTTCACTAAAGTCGGTCCCATCGATTTTGGCCAAAAATGAAAATTCTAAAAGTGTCCCAATTTCTGCATTAAACTTTAGTGACCATCCCAAAATGTATCACTGAGGTGACAGAAGTTGATTTCGGAGCATGATTTTCAAACAGGAAATTCAACCGTTTTTATGGCATATGATAAATTCCCTAAGCCCCGGACCCATCGATATTGGTCAAAAATGAAAATTCCAAAAGTGCCCCAATTTCTGCATTAAACTTTAGTTACCATCTAAAAATGAATCAGTGAGGTGATTGAAGTTGATTTCAGAGCATGATTTTTAAACAGAAACTTCAACCGTTTTTGTGGCGTATGAGAAATTCACTAAGCCCTGGACCCATCAATTTTGGTCAAAAATAAAAATTCCAAAAGTGCCCCAATTTCTGCTTTAAACTTTAGTTACCATCCCATAATGTATCACTGAGGTGACAGAAGTTGATTTCGGAGCATGATTTTCAAACAGGAACTTCAACCGTTTTTGTGGCATGAGAAATTCCCTAAGCCCCGGACCCATCGATTTTGGTCAAAAATTAAAATTCCAAAAGTGCCCCAATTTCTGCTTTAAACTTTAGTTACCATCCCAAAATGTATCACTGAGGTGATAGAAGTTGATTTCGGAGCATGATTTTCAAACAGGAACTTCAGCCATTTTTGTGGCGTATGAGAAATTCCCTAAGCCCTGGACCAATCAATTTTGGTCAAAAATGAAAATTCCAAAAGTGCCCCAATTTCTGCTTTAAACTTTAGTTACCATCTAAAAATGTATTAGTGAGATGATAGAAGTTGATTTCAGAGCATGATTTTTAAACAGAAACTTCAACCGTTTTTGTGGCGTATGAGAAATTCCCTAAGCCCCGGACCCATCGATTTTGTTCAAAAATAAAAATTCCAAAAGTGCCCCAATTTCTGCTTTAAACTTTAGTTACCATCCCATAATGTATCACTGAGGTGACAGAAGTTGATTTCGGAGCATGATTTTCAAACAGGAACTTCAACCGTTTTTGTGGCTTTAGAAATTCCCTAAGCCCCGGACCCATCGATTTTGGTCAAAAATGAAAATTCCAAAAGTGCCCCAATTTCTGTTTTAAACTTTAGTTACCATTCCAAAATGTATCATTGAGGTGACAGAAGTTGATTTCGGAGCATGATTTTCAAACATGAACTTCAACCGTTTTTGTGGCATAAGAAATTCCCTAAACTCGGACGCATCAATTTTGGACAAAAATGAAAATTCCAAAAGTGCCCCAATATCTGCTTTAAACTTTGGTGACCATTCCAAAATGTATCACTGAGGTGACAGAAGTTTATTTCGGAGCATGATTTTCAAACAGGAACTTCAACCATTTTTTTGGCATATGAGAAGTTCCCTAAGCCCCGGACCCATCGATTTTGGTCAAAAATGAAAATTCCAAAAGTGTCCCAATTTCTGCATTAAACATTAGTGACCATCCTAAAATGTATCACTGAGGTGACAGAAGTTGATTTCGTAGCATGATTTTCAAACAGGAACTTCAACCGTTTTTATGGCGTATGAGAAATTCACTAAAGTCGGTCCCATCGATTTTGGCCAAAAATGAAAATTCCAAAAGTGCCTCAATTTCTGCTTTCAACTTTAGTTACCATCCCAAAATGTATAACTGAGGTGACAGAAGTTGATTTCAGAGCATGATTTTTAAACAGAAACTTCAACCGTTTTTGTGCCGTATGAGAAATTCACTAAAGTCGGTCCCATCGAATTTGGTCAAAAATGAAAATTCCAAAAGTGCCTCAATTTCTGCTTTCAACTTTAGTGACCATCCCAAAATGTATCACTGAGGTGAAAGAAGTTGATTTCGGAGCATGATTTTCAAACAAGAAATTCAACCGTTTTTATGGCATATGAGTAATTCCCTAAGCCCCGGACCCATCGATTTTGGTCAAAAATTAAAATTCCAAAAGTGCCCCAATTTCTGCTTTAAACTTTAGTGACCATCCCAAAATGTATCACTGAGGTAACAGAACTTGATTTCGGAACATGATTTTCAAACAGGAACTTCAACCATTTTTGTGGCATGAGAAATTCCCTAATCCCCAAACCCATAGATTTTGGTCAAAAATGAAAATTCCAATAGTGTCCCAATTTCTGCATTAAACATTAGTGACCATCCCAAAATGTATCACTGAGGTGACAGAAGTTGATTTCGGAGCATGATTTTCAAACATGAACTTCAACCGTTTTTGTAGCATATGATAAAATCACAAAACCCGGATGCATCGATTTTGGACAAAAATGAAAATTACAAAAGTGCTCAAATTTCTGCTTTAAACTTTAGTGACCATCCCAAAATGTATCACTGAGGTGACAGAAGTTGATTTCGGAGCATGATTTTCAAACAGGAACTTCAACCATTTTTTTGGCATATGAGAATTTCCCTAAGCCCCGGACCGGACCCAACGATTTTGGTCAAAAATGAAAATTCCAAAAGTGGCCAAATTTCTGCTTTAAACTTTAGTTACCATCCCAAAATGTATCACTGAGGGGACAGAAGTTGATTTCAGAGCATGATTTTCAAACAGGAAATTCAACCGTTTTTATGGCATATGAGTAATTCCCTAAGCCCCGGACCAATCAATTTTGGTCAAAAATGAAAATTCCAAAAGTGCCCCAATTTCTGCTTTAAACTTTAGTTACCATCTAAAAATGTATCAGTGAGGTGATAGAAGTTGATTTCAGAGCATGATTTTTAAACAGAAACTTCAACCGTTTTTGTGGCGTATGAGAAATTCCCTAAGCCCCGGACCCATCGATTTTGGTCAAAAATGAAAATTCCAAAAGTGCCTCAATTTCTGCTATCAACTTTAGTTACCATCCCAAAATGTATAACTGAGGTGACAGAAGTTGATTTCAGAGCATGATTTTCAAACAGGAACTTCAACCATTTTTGTGGCATATGAGAAGTTCACTAAAGTCGGTCCCATCGATTTTGGCCAAAAATGAAAATTCTAAAAGTGTCCCAATTTCTGCATTAAACTTTAGTGACCATCCCAAAATGTATCACTGAGGTGACAGAAGTTGATTTCGGAGCATGATTTTCAAACAGGAACTTCAACCGTTTTTGTGGCATGAGAAATTCCCTAAGCCCCGGACCCATCGATTTTGGTCAAAAATTAAAATTCCAAAAGTGCCCCAATTTCTGCTTTAAACTTTAGTTACCATCCCAAAATGTATCACTGAGGTGATAGAAGTTGATTTCGGAGCATGATTTTCAAACAGGAACTTCAACCATTTTTGTGGCGTATGAGAAATTCCCTAAGCCCTGGACCAATCAATTTTGGTCAAAAATGAAAATTCCAAAAGTGCCCCAATTTCTGCTTTAAACTTTAGTTACCATCTAAAAATGTATCAGTGAGGTGATAGAAGTTGATTTCAGAGCATGATTTTTAAACAGAAACTTCAACCGTTTTTGTGGCGTATGAGAAATTCCCTAAGCCCCGGACCCATCGATTTTGGTCAAAAATAAAAATTCCAAAAGTGCCCCAATTTCTGCTTTAAACTTTAGTTACCATCCCATAATGTATCACTGAGGTGACAGAAGTTGATTTCGGAGCATGATTTTCAAACAGGAACTTCAACCGTTTTTGTGGCTTTAGAAATTCCCTAAGCCCCGGACCCATCGATTTTGGTCAAAAATGAAAATTCCAAAAGTGCCCCAATTTCTGTTTTAAACTTTAGTTACCATTCCAAAATGTATCATTGAGGTGACAGAAGTTGATTTCGGAGCATGATTTTCAAACATGAACTTCAACCGTTTTTGTGGCATAAGAAATTCCCTAAACTCGGACGCATCAATTTTGGACAAAAATGAAAATTCCAAAAGTGCCCCAATATCTGCTTTAAACTTTGGTGACCATTCCAAAATGTATCACTGAGGTGACAGAAGTTTATTTCGGAGCATGATTTTCAAACAGGAACTTCAACCATTTTTTTGGCATATGAGAAGTTCCCTAAGCCCCGGACCCATCGATTTTGGTCAGAAATTAAAATTCAAAAAGTGCCCCAATTTCTGCTTTCAACTTTAGTTACCATCCCAAAATGTATAACTGAGGTGACAGAAGTTGATTTCAGAGCATGATTTTCAAACAGGAACTTCAACCGTTTTTGTGGCATGAGAAATTCCCTAATCCCCGAACCCATAGATTTTGGTCAAAAATGAAAATTCCAAAAGTGTCCCAATTTCTGCATTAAACATTAGTGACCATCCCAAAATGTATCACTGAGGTGACAGAAGTTGATTTCGGAGCATGATTTTCAAACATGAACTTCAACCGTTTTTGTGGCATGAGAAATTCCCTAAGCCTCGGACCCATAGATTTTGGTCAAAAATGATAATTCCAAAAGTGCCCCAATTTCTGCTTTAAACTTTAGTGACCATCCCAAAATGTATCACTGAGGTGACAGAACTTGATTTCGGAACATGATTTTCAAACAGGAACTTCAACCGTTTTTGTGGCATGAGAAATTCCCTAATCCCCGAACCCATAGATTTTGGTCAAAAATGAAAATTCCAAAAGTGTCCCAATTTCTGCATTAAACATTAGTGACCATCCCAAAATGTATCACTGAGGTGACAGAAGTTGATTTCGGAGCATGATTTTCAAACATGAACTTCAACCGTTTTTGTGGCATGAGAAATTCCCTAAGCCTCGGACCCATAGATTTTGGTCAAAAATGATAATTCCAAAAGTGCCCCAATTTCTGCTTTAAACTTTAGTGACCATCCCAAAATGTATCACTGAGGTGAAAGAAGTTGATTTCGGAGCATGATTTTCAAACAGGAAATTCAACCGTTTTTATGGCATATGAGTAATTCCCTAAGCCCCGGACCCATCGATTTTGGTCAAAAATTAAAATTCCAAAAGTGCCCCAATTTCTGCTTTAAACTTTAGTGACCATCCCAAAATGTATCACTGAGGTGACAGAACTTGATTTCGGAACATGATTTTCAAACAGGAACTTCAACCATTTTTGTGGCATGAGAAATTCCCTAATCCCCGAACCCATAGATTTTGGTCAAAAATGAAAATTCCAAAAGTGTCCCAATTTCTGCATTAAACATTAGTGACCATCCCAAAATGTATCACTGAGGTGACAGAAGTTGATTTCGGAGCATGATTTTCAAACATGAACTTCAACCGTTTTTGTGGCATGAGAAATTCCCTAAGCCTCGGACCCATAGATTTTGGTCAAAAATGATAATTCCAAAAGTGCCCCAATTTCTGCTTTAAACTTTAGTGACCATCCCAAAATGTATCACTGAGGTGACAGAAGTTGATTTCGGAGCATGATTTTCAAACATGAACTTCAACCGTTTTTGTAGCATATGATAAAATCACAAAACCCGGATGCATCGATTTTGGACAAAAATGAAAATTACAAAAGTGCTCAAATTTCTGCTTTAAACTTTAGTGACCATCCCAAAATGTATCACTGAGGTGACAGAAGTTGATTTCGGAGCATGATTTTCAAACAGGAACTTCAACCATTTTTTTGGCATATGAGAATTTCCCTAAGCCCCGGACCGGACCCAACGATTTTGGTCAAAAATGAAAATTCCAAAAGTGGCCAAATTTCTGCTTTAAACTTTAGTTACCATCCCAAAATGTATCACTGAGGGGACAGAAGTTGATTTCAGAGCATGATTTTCAAACAGGAAATTCAACCGTTTTTATGGCATATGAGTAATTCCCTAAGCCCCGGACCAATCAATTTTGGTCAAAAATGAAAATTCCAAAAGTGCCCCAATTTCTGCTTTAAACTTTAGTTACCATCTAAAAATGTATCAGTGAGGTGATAGAAGTTGATTTCAGAGCATGATTTTTAAACAGAAACTTACACCGTTTTTGTGGCGTATGAGAAATTCCCTAAGCCCCGGACCCATCGATTTTGGTCAAAAATGAAAATTCCAAAAGTGCCTCAATTTCTGCTTTCAACTTTAGTTACCATCCCAAAATGTATAACTGAGGTGACAGAAGTTGATTTCAGAGCATGATTTTCAAACAGGAACTTCAACCATTTTTGTGGCATATGAGAAGTTCACTAAAGTCGGTCCCATCGATTTTGGCCAAAAATGAAAATTCTAAAAGTGTCCCAATTTCTGCATTAAACTTTAGTGACCATCCCAAAATGTATCACTGAGGTGACAGAAGTTGATTTCGGAGCATGATTTTCAAACAGGAAATTCAACCGTTTTTATGGCATATGAGAAATTCCCTAAGCCCCGGACCCATCGATATTGGTCAAAAATGAAAATTCCAAAAGTGCCCCAATTTCTGCTTTAAACTTTAGTTACCATCTAAAAATGTATCAGTGAGGTGATAGAAGTTGATTTCAGAGCATGATTTTTAAACAGAAACTTCAACCGTTTTTGTGGCGTATGAGAAATTCCCTAAGCCCTGGACCCATCAATTTTGGTCAAAAATAAAAATTCCAAAAGTGCCCCAATTTCTGCTTTAAACTTTAGTTACCATCCTATAATGTATCACTGAGGTGACAGAAGTTGATTTCGGAGCATGATTTTCAAACAGGAACTTCAACCGTTTTTGTGGCTTTAGAAATTCCCTAAGCCCCGGACCCATCGATTTTGGTCAAAAATGAAAATTCCAAAAGTGCCCCAATTTCTGTTTTAAACTTTAGTTACCATTCCAAAATGTATCATTGAGGTGACAGAAGTTGATTTCGGAGCATGATTTTCAAACATGAACTTCAACCGTTTTTGTGGCATAAGAAATTCCCTAAACTCGGACGCATCAATTTTGGACAAAAATGAAAATTCCAAAAGTGCCCCAATATCTGCTTTAAACTTTGGTGACCATTCCAAAATGTATCACTGAGGTGACAGAAGTTTATTTCGGAGCATGATTTTCAAACAGGAACTTCAACCATTTTTTTGGCATATGAGAAGTTCCCTAAGCCCCGGACCCATCGATTTTGGTCAGAAATTAAAATTCAAAAAGTGCCCCAATTTCTGCTTTCAACTTTAGTTACCATCCCAAAATGTATAACTGAGGTGACAGAAGTTGATTTCAGAGCATGATTTTCAAACAGGAACTTCAACCGTTTTTGTGGCATGAGAAATTCCCTAATCCCCGAACCCATAGATTTTGGTCAAAAATGAAAATTCCAAAAGTGTCCCAATTTCTGCATTAAACATTAGTGACCATCCCAAAATGTATCACTGAGGTGACAGAAGTTGATTTCGGAGCATGATTTTCAAACATGAACTTCAACCGTTTTTGTGGCATGAGAAATTCCCTAAGCCTCGGACCCATAGATTTTGGTCAAAAATGATAATTCCAAAAGTGCCCCAATTTCTGCTTTAAACTTTAGTGACCATCCCAAAATGTATCACTGAGGTGACAGAACTTGATTTCGGAACATGATTTTCAAACAGGAACTTCAACCGTTTTTGTGGCATGAGAAATTCCCTAATCCCCGAACCCATAGATTTTGGTCAAAAATGAAAATTCCAAAAGTGTCCCAATTTCTGCATTAAACATTAGTGACCATCCCAAAATGTATCACTGAGGTGACAGAAGTTGATTTCGGAGCATGATTTTCAAACATGAACTTCAACCGTTTTTGTGGCATGAGAAATTCCCTAAGCCTCGGACCCATAGATTTTGGTCAAAAATGATAATTCCAAAAGTGCCCCAATTTCTGCTTTAAACTTTAGTGACCATCCCAAAATGTATCACTGAGGTGACAGAAGTTGATTTCGGAGCATGATTTTCAAACATGAACTTCAACCGTTTTTGTAGCATATGATAAAATCACAAAACCCGGATGCATCGATTTTGGACAAAAATGAAAATTCCAAAAGTGCTCAAATTTCTGCTTTAAACTTTAGTGACCATCCCAAAATGTATCACTGAGGTGACAGAAGTTTATTTCGGAGCATGATTTTCAAACAGGAACTTCAAACATTTTTTTGGCATATGAGAATTTCCCTAAGCCCCGAACCGGACCCATCGATTTTGGTCAAAAATGAAAATTCCAAAAGTGGCCAAATTTCTGCTTTAAACTTTAGTTACCATCCCAAAATGTATCACTGAGGTGACAGAAGTTGATTTCAGAGCATGATTTTCAAACAGGAAATTCAACCGTTTTTATGGCATATGAGTAATTCCCAAAGCCCCGGACCCATCGATTTTGGTCAAAAATGAAAATTCCAAAAGTGTTCCAATTTCTGCATTAAACATTAGTGACCATCCCAAAATGTATCACTGAGGTGAAAGAAGTTGATTTCGGAGCATGATTTTCAAACAGGAAATTCAACCGTTTTTATGGCATATGAGAAATTCCCTAAGGCCCGGACCCATCGATTTTGGTCAAAAATTTAAATTCCAAAAGTGCCCCAATTTCTGCTTTAAACTTTAGTGACCATCCCAAAATGTATCACTAAGGTGACAGAACTTGATTTCGGAACATGATTTTCAAACAGGAACTTCAACCATTTTTGTGGCATGAGAAATTCCCTAATCCCCGAACCCATAGATTTTGGTCAAAAATGAAAATTCCAAAAGTGTCCCAATTTCTGCATTAAACATTAGTGACCATCCCAAAATGTATCACTGAGGTGACAGAAGTTGATTTCGGAGCATGATTTTCAAACATGAACTTCAACCGTTTTTGTGGCATGAGAAATTCCCTAAGCCTCGGACCCATAGATTTTGGTCAAAAATGATAATTCCAAAAGTGCCCCAATTTCTGCTTTAAACTTTAGTGACCATCCCAAAATGTATCACTGAGGTGACAGAAGTTGATTTCGGAGCATGATTTTCATACATGAACTTCAACCGTTTTTGTAGCATATGATAAAATCACAAAACCCGGATGCATCGATTTTGGACAAAAATGAAAATTACAAAAGTGCTCAAATTTCTGCTTTAAACTTTAGTGACCATCCCAAAATGTATCACTGAGGTGACAGAAGTTGATTTCGGAGCATGATTTTCAAACAGGAACTTCAACCATTTTTTTGGCATATGAAAATTTACCTAAGCCCCGGACCCATCGATTTTGGTCAAAAATTTAATTTCCAAAAGTGCCCCAATTTCTGCTTTAAACTTTAGTGACCATCCCAAAATGTATCACTAAGGTGACAGAACTTGATTTCGGAACATGATTTTCAAACAGGAACTTCAACCATTTTTGTGGCATGAGAAATTCCCTAATCCCCGAACCCATAGATTTTGGTCAAAAATGAAAATTCCAAAAGTTTCCCAATTTCTGCATTAAACATTAGTGACCATCCCAAAATGTATCACTGAGGTGACAGAAGTTGATTTCGGAGCATGATTTTCAAACATGAACTTCAACCGTTTTTGTGGCATGAGAAATTCCCTAAGCCTCGGACCCATAGATTTTGGTCAAAAATGATAATTCCAAAAGTGCCCCAATTTCTGCTTTAAACTTTAGTGACCATCCCAAAATGTATCACTGAGGTGACAGAAGTTGATTTCGGAGCATGATTTTCATACATTAACTTCAACCGTTTTTGTAGCATATGATAAAATCACAAAACCCGGATGCATCGATTTTGGACAAAAATGAAAATTACAAAAGTGCTCAAATTTCTGCTTTAAACTTTAGTGACCATCCCAAAATGTATCACTGAGGTGACAGAAGTTGATTTCGGAGCATGATTTTCAAACAGGAACTTCAACCATTTTTTTGGCATATGAAAATTTCCCTAAGCCCCGGACCCATCGATTTTGGTCAAAAATGAAAATTCCAAAAGTGCCTCAATTTCTGCTTTAAACTTTAGTTACCATCCCAAAATGTATAACTGAGGTGACAGAAGTTGATTTCAGAGCATGATTTTTAAACAGAAACTTCAACCGTTTTTGTGGCGTATGAGAAATTCCCTAAGCCCTGGACCCATCAATTTTGGTCAAAAATAAAAATTCCAAAAGTGCCCCGATTTCTGCTTTAAACTTTAGTTACCATCCCATAATGTATAACTGAGGTGACAGAAGTTGATTTCGGAGCATGATTTTCAAACAGGAACTTCAACCGTTTTTGTGGCATGAGAAATTCCCTAAGCCCCGGACCCATCGATTTTGGTCAGAAATGAAAATTCCAAAAGTGCCCCAATTTCTGTTTTAAACTTTAGTTACCATTCCAAAATATATCACTGAGGTGATAGAAGTTGATTTCGGAGCATGATTTTCAAACAGGAACTTCAACCGTTTTTGTGGCAAATGAGAAATTCGCTAAGCCCCAGACCCATCGATTTTGGTCAAAAATTAAAATTCCAAAAGTGCCCCAATTTCTGCTTTAAACTTTAGTTACCATCCCAAAATGTATCACTGAGGTGATAGAAGTTGATTTCGGAGCATGATTTTCAAACAGGAACTTCAACCATTTTTGTGGCGTATGAGAAATTCCCTAAGCCCTGGACCAATCAATTTTGGTCGAAAATGAAAATTCCAAAAGTGCCCCAATTTCTGCTTTAAACTTTAGTTACCATCTAAAAATGTATCAGTGAGGTGATAGAAGTTGATTTCAGAGCATGATTTTTAAACAGAAACTTCAACCGTTTTTGTGGCGTATGAGAAATTCCCTAAGCCCCGGACCCATCGATTATGGTCAAAAATAAAAATTCCAAAAGTGCCCCAATTTCTGTTTTAAACTTTAGTTACCATTCCAAAATGTATCATTGAGGTGACAGAAGTTGATTTCGGAGCATGATTTTCAAACCTGAACTTCAACCGTTTTTGTGGCATAAGAAATTCCCTAAACTCGGACGCATCAATTTTGGACAAAAATGAAAATTCCAAAAGTGCCCCAATATCTGCTTTAAACTTTGGTGACCATTCCAAAATGTATCACTGAGGTGACAGAAGTTTATTTCGGAGCATGATTTTCAAACAGGAACTTCAACCATTTTTTTGGCATATGAGAAGTTCCCTAAGCCCCGGACCCATCGATTTTGGTCAGAAATTAAAATTCAAAAAGTGCCCCAATTTCTGCTTTCAACTTTAGTTACCATCCCAAAATGTATAACTGAGGTGACAGAAGTTGATTTCAGAGCATGATTTTCAAACAGGAACTTCAACCGTTTTTGTGCCGTATGAGAAATTCACTAAAGTCGGTCCCATCGATTTTGGCCAAAAATGAAAATTCCAAAAGTGCCTCAATTTCTGCTTTCAACTTTTAGTTACCATCCCAAAATGTATTACTGAGGTGACAGAAGTTGATTTCAGAGCATGATTTTTAAACAGAAATTTCAACCGTTTTTGTGCCGTAAGAGAAATTCACTAAAGTCGGTCCCTTCGATTTTGGTCAAAAATGAAAATTCCAAAAGTGCCTCAATTTCTGCTTTCAACTTTAGTTACCATCCCAAAATGTATAACTGAGGTGACAGAAGTTGATTTCAGAGCATGATTTTTAAACAGAAACTTCAACCGTTTTTGTGACGTATGAGAAATTCCCTAAGCCCTGGACCCATCAATTTTGGTCAAAAATAAAAATTCCAAAAGTGCCCCAATTTCTGCTTTAAACTTTAGTTACCATCCCATAATGTATCACTGAGGTGACAGAAGTTGATTTCGGAGCATGATTTTCAAACAGGAACTTCAACCGTTTTTGTGGCATGAGAAATTCCCTAAGCCCCGGACCCATCGATTTTGGTCAAAAATGAAAATTCCAAAAGTGCCCCAATTTCTGTTTTAAACTTTAGTTACCATTCCAAAATGTATCACTGAGGTGACAGAAGTTGATTTCGGAGCATGATTTTCAAACAGGAACTTCAACCATTTTTGTGGCGTATGAGAAATTCCCTAAGCCCTGGACCAATCAATTTTGGTCGAAAATGAAAATTCCAAAAGTGCCCCAATTTCTGCTTTAAACTTTAGTTACCATCTAAAAATGTATCAGTGAGGTGATAGAAGTTGATTTCAGAGCATGATTTTTAAACAGAAACTTCAACCGTTTTTGTGGCGTATGAGAAATTCCCTAAGCCCCGGACCCATCGATTTTGGTCAAAAATGAAAATTCCAAAAGTGCCCCAATTTCTGTTTTAAACTTTAGTTACCATTCCAAAATGTATCATTGAGGTGACAGAAGTTGATTTCGGAGCATGATTTTCAAACCTGAACTTCAACCGTTTTTGTGGCATAAGAAATTCCCTAAACTCGGACGCATCAATTTTGGACAAAAATGAAAATTCCAAAAGTGCCCCAATATCTGCTTTAAACTTTGGTGACCATTCCAAAATGTATCACTGAGGTGACAGAAGTTTATTTCGGAGCATGATTTTCAAACAGGAACTTCAACCATTTTTTTGGCATATGAGAAGTTCCCTAAGCCCCGGACCCATCGATTTTGGTCAAAAATTAAAATTCAAAAAGTGCCCCAATTTCTGCTTTCAACTTTAGTTACCATCCCAAAATGTATAACTGAGGTGACAGAAGTTGATTTCAGAGCATGATTTTCAAACAGGAACTTCAACCATTTTTTTGGCATATGAGAATTTCCCTAAGCCCCGGACCGGACCCATCGATCTTGGTCAAAAATGAAAATTCCAAAAGTGCCCCAATTTTTGCTTTTAACTTAAGTTACCATCCCAAAATGAAACACTGAGGTGACAGAAGTTGATTTCAGAGCATGATTTTCAAACAGGAACTTCAACCGTTTTTGTGGTGAATGAGAAATTCCCTAAAACCGAACCCATCGACTTTGGCCAAAAATTAAAATTCCAAAAGTGCCCCAATTTCTGCTTTAAACTTTAGTGACCAACCCAAAATGTATCACCACGACAGAAGTTGATTTCGGAGCATGATTTTCAAACATGAACTTCAACCGTTTTTGTAGCATATGAGAAATTCCCTAAGCCCCGGACCCATCATTTTGGTCAAAAATGAAAATTCCAAAAGTGCCCCAATTTCTGCTTTAAACTTTATTGACCATCCCAAAATGTATCACTGAGGTGACAGAAGTTGATTTCGGAGCATGATTTTCAAACAGGAACTTCAACCATTTTTTTGGCATATGAGAATTTCCCTAAGCCCCGGACCGGACCCATCGATTTTGGTCAAAAATGAAAATTCCAAAAGTGGCCACATTTCTGCTTTAAACTTTAGTTACCATCCCAAAATGTATCACTGAGGTGACAGAATTTGATTTCAGAGCATGATTTTCAAACAGGAAATTCAACCGTTTTTATGGCATATGAGTAATTCCCTAAGCCCCGGACCCATCGATTTTGGTCAAAAATGAAAATTCCAAAAGTGCCTCAATTTATGCTTTAAACTTTAGTTACCATCCCATAATGTATCACTGAGGTGACAGAAGTTGATTTCGGAGCATGATTTTCAAACAGGAACTTCAACCGTTTTTGTGGCATGAGAAATTCCCTAAGCCCCGGACCCATCGATTTTGGTCAAAAATGAAAATTCCAAAAGTGCCCCAATTTCTGTTTTAAACTTTAGTTACCATTCCAAAATGTATCACTGAGGTGATAGAAGTTGATTTCGGAGCATGATTTTCAAACAGGAACTTCAACCGTTTTTGTGGCAAATGAGAAATTCCCTAAGCCCCAGACCCATCGATTTTGGTCAAAAATTAAAATTCCAAAAGTGCCCAAATTTCTGCTTTAAACTTTAGTTACCATCCCAAAATGTATCACTGAGGTGATAGAAGTTGATTTCGGAGCATGATTTTCAAACAGGAACTTCAACCATTTTTGTGGCGTATGAGAAATTCCCTAAGACCTGGACCAATCAATTTTGGTCGAAAATGAAAATTCCAAAAGTGCCCCAATTTCTGCTTTAAACTTTAGTTACCATCCCAAAATGTATCACTGAGGTGACAGAATTTGATTTCAGAGCATGATTTTCAAACAGGAAATTCAACCGTTTTTATGGCATATGAGTAATTCCCTAAGCCCCGGACCCATCGATTTTGGTCAAAAATGAAAATTCCAAAAGTGCCTCAATTTATGCTTTAAACTTTAGTTACCATCCCATAATGTATCACTGAGGTGACAGAAGTTGATTTCGGAGCATGATTTTCAAACAGGAACTTCAACCGTTTTTGTGGCATGAGAAATTCCCTAAGCCCCGGACCCATCGATTTTGGTCAAAAATGAAAATTCCAAAAGTGCCCCAATTTCTGTTTTAAACTTTAGTTACCATTCCAAAATGTATCACTGAGGTGATAGAAGTTGATTTCGGAGCATGATTTTCAAACAGGAACTTCAACCGTTTTTGTGGCAAATGAGAAATTCCCTAAGCCCCAGACCCATCGATTTTGGTCAAAAATGAAAATTCCAAAAGTGCCCCAATTTCTGTTTTAAACTTTAGTTACCATTCCAAAATGTATCATTGAGGTGACAGAAGTTGATTTCGGAGCATGATTTTCAAACCTGAACTTCAACCGTTTTTGTGGCATAAGAAATTCCCTAAACTCGGACGCATCAATTTTGGACAAAAATGAAAATTCCAAAAGTGCCCCAATATCTGCTTTAAACTTTGGTGACCATTCCAAAATGTATCACTGAGGTGACAGAAGTTTATTTCGGAGCATGATTTTCAAACAGGAACTTCAACCATTTTTTTGGCATATGAGAAGTTCCCTAAGCCCCGGACCCATCGATTTTGGTCAAAAATTAAAATTCAAAAAGTGCCCCAATTTCTGCTTTCCACTTTAGTTACCATCCCAAAATGTATAACTGAGGTGACAGAAGTTGATTTCAGAGCATGATTTTCAAACAGGAACTTCAACCGTTTTTGTGCCATATGAGAAATTCACTAAAGTCGGTCCCATCGATTTTGGCCAAAAATGAAAATTCTAAAAGTGTCCCAATTTCTGCATTAAACTTTAGTGACCATCCCAAAATGTATCACTGAGGTGACAGAAGTTGATTTCAGAGCAAGATTTTCAAACAGGAAATTCAACCGTTATTATGGCATATGAGAAATTCCCCAAGCACCGGACCCATCAATTTTGGTCAAAAGCAAAAATTCCAAAAGTGCCCCAATTGTTGCTTTAAACTTTAGTTAACATCCCAAAATGTATCACTGAGGTGACAGAAGTTGATTTCGGAGCATGATTTTTTAAACAAGAACTTCAACCGTTTTTGTGGCGTATGAGAAATTCCCTAAGCCCCGGACCCATCGATTTTGGTCAAAAATGAAAATTCCAAAAGTGCCCCAATTTCTGCTTTAAACTTTAGTGAACATCCCAAAATGTATCACTGAGGTGACATAACTTGATTTTAGAGCATGATTTTCAAACAGGAACTTCAACCATTTTTGTGGCAAATGAGAAATTCCCTAAGCCCCAGACCCATCGATTTTGGTCAAAAATGAAAATTCCAAAAGTGCCCCAATTTCTGTGTTAAACTTTAGTTACCATGCCAAAATGTATCACTGAGGTGACAGAAGTTGATTTTGTAGCATGATTTTCAAACAGGAACTTCAACCGTTTTTGTGGCGTATTAGAAACTCCCTAAGCCCCGGACCCATCGATTTTGGTCAAAAATGAAAATTCCAAAAGTGCCCCAATTTTTGCTTTTAACTTTTGTCACCATCCCAAAATGTATCACTGAGGTGACAGAAGTTGATTTCAGAGCATGATTTTCAAACAGGAACTTCAACCGTTTTTGTGGTGTATGAGAAATTCCCTAAACCCGAACCCATCGACTTTGGCCAAAAATGAAAATTCCAAAAGTGCCCCAATTTCTGCTTTAAACTTTAGTTACCATCCCAAAATGTATCACTGAGGTGACAGAAGTTTAATTTCGTAGCATGATTTTCAAACAGGAAATTCAACCGTTTTTGTGGCATATGAGAAATTCCCTAAGCCCCGGACCCATCGATTTTGGTCAAAAATGAAAATTCCAAAAGTGCCTCAATTTCTGCTTTCAACTTTATTTACCATCCCAAAATGTATAACTGAGGTGACAGAAGTTGATTTCAGAGCATGATTTTCAAACAGGAACTTCAACCGTTTTTGTGCCATATGAGAAATTCACTAAAGTCGGTCCCATCGATTTTGGCCAAAAATGAAAATTCTAAAAGTGTCCCAATTTCTGCATTAAACTTTAGTGACCATCCCAAAATGTATCACTGAGGTGACAGAAGTTGATTTCGGAGCATGATTTTCAAACAGGAAATTCAACCATTTTTGTGGCATGAGAAATTCCCTAAGCCCGGACCCATCAATTTTGGTCAAAAGCAAAAATTCCAAAAGTGCCCCAATTGTTGCTTTAAACTTTAGTTACCATCCCAAAATGTATCACTGAGGTGACAGAAGTTGATTTCGGAGGATGATTTTTCAAACAAGAACTTCAACCGTTTTTGTGGCATATGAGAAACTCCCTAAGCCCCGGACCCATTGATCTTGGTCAAAAATGAAAATTCCAAAAGTGCCCCAATTTTTGCTTTAAACTTAAGTTACCATTCCAAAATGTATCACTGAGGTGACAGAAGTTGATTTCAGAGCATGATTTTCAAACAGGAACTTCAACCGTTTTTGTGGTGTATGAGAAATTCCCTAAACCCGAACCCATCGACTTTGGCCAAAAATGAAAATTCCAAAAGTGCCCCAATTTCTGCTTTAAACTTTAGTTACCATCCCAAAATGTATCACTGAGGTGACAGAAGTTGATTTCGTAGCATGATTTTCAAACAGGAACTTCAACCGTTTTTGTGGCATATGAGAAACTCCCTCCTAAGCCCCGAACCCATCGATTTTGGTCAAAAATGAAAATTCCAATAGTGCCCCAATTTCTGTTTTAAACTTTAGTTACCATTCCAAAATGTACCACTGAGGTGACAGAAGTTGATTTCGGAGCATGATTTTCAAACATGAACTTCAACCGTTTTTGTGGCATAAGAAATTCCCTAAATTCGGACGCATCGATTTTGGTCAAAAATGAAATTCCAAAAGTGCCCCAATTTCTGCTTTAAACTTTAGTGACCATCCCAAAATGTATCATTGAGGTGACAGAAGTTGATTTCAGAGCATGATTTTCAAACAGGAACTTCAAGTGTTTTTGTGGCGTATGAGAAATTCACTAAAGTCGGTCCCATCGATTTTGGTCAAAAATGAAAATTCTAAAAGTGTCCCAATTTCTGCATTAAACTTTAGTGACCATCCCAAAATGTATCACTGAGGTGACAGAAGTTGATTTCGGAGCATGATTTTCAAACAGGAAATTCAAACGTTATTATGGCATATGAGAAATTCCCTAAGCCCCGGACCCATCGATTTTGGTCAAAAATGAAAATTCCAAAAGTGCCCCAATTTTTGCTTTTAACTTAAGTTACCATCCCAAAATGAAACACTGAGGTGACAGAAGTTGATTTCAGAGCATGATTTTCAAACAGGAACTTCAACCGTTTTTGTGGTGAATGAGAAATTCCCTAAAACCGAACCCATTGACTTTGGCCACAAATTAAAATTCCAAAAGTGCCCCAATTTCTGCTTTAAACTTTAGTGACCAACCCAAAATGTATCACCACGACAGAAGTTGATTTCGGAGCATGATTTTCAAACATGAACTTCAACCGTTTTTGTAGCATATGAGAAATTTCCTAAGCCCCGGACCCATCATTTTGGTCAAAAATGAAAATTCCAAAAGTGCCCCAATTTCTGCTTTAAACTTTAGTGACCATCCCAAAATGTATCACTGAGGTGACAGAAATTGATTTCGGAGCGTGATTTTCAAACAGGAACTTCAACCATTTTTTTGGCATATGAGAATTTCCCTAAGCCCCGGACCGGACCCATCGATTTTGGCCAAAAATGAAAATTCCAAAAGTGGCCAAATTTCTGCTTTAAACTTTAGTTACCATCCCAAAATGTATCACTGAGGTGACAGAATTTGATTTCAGAGCATGATTTTCAAACAGGAAATTCAACCGTTTTTATGGCATATGAGTAATTCCCTAAGCCCCGAACCCATCGATTTTGGTCAAAAATGAAAATTCCAAAAGTGCCTCAATTTATGCTTTAAACTTTAGTTACCATCCCAAAATGTATAACTGAGGTGACAGAAGTTGATTTCAGAGCATGATTTTCAAACAGGAACTTCAACCATTTTTGTGGCATATGAGAAATTCACTAAAGTCGGTCCCATCGATTTTGGCCAAAAATGAAAATTCCAAAAGTGGCCAAATTTCTGCATTAAACTTTAGTGACCATCCCAAAATGTATCACTGAGGTGACAGAAGTTGATTTCGGAGCATGATTTTCAAACAGGAAATTCAACCGTTTTTATGGCATATGAGAAATTCCCTAAGCCCCGGACCCATCGATTTTGGTCAAAAATGAAAATTCCAAAAGTGCCTCAATTTCTGCTTTCAACTTTAGTTACCATCCCAAAATGTATAACTGAGGTGACAGAAGTTGATTTCAGAGCATGATTTTCAAACAGGAACTTCAACCATTTTTGTGGCATATGAGAAATTTACTAAAGTCGGTCCCATCGATTTTGGCCAAATATGAAAATTCTAAAAGTGTCCCAATTTCTGCATTAAACTTTAGTGACCATCCCAAAATGTATCACTGAGGTGACAGAAGTTGATTTCGGAGCATGATTTTCAAACAGGAAATTCAACCGTTTTAATGGCATATGAGAAATTCCCTAAGCCCCGGACCCATCAATTTTGGTCAAAAGCAAAAATTCCAAAAGTGCCCCAATTGTTGCTTTAAACTTTAGTTACCATCCCAAAATGCATCACTGAGGTGACAGAAGTTGATTTTAGAGCATGATTTTCAAACAGGAACTTCAACCATTTTTGTGGCATGAGAAATTCCCTAATCCCCGGACCCATCGATTTTGTTCAAAAATTAAAATACCAAAAGTGCCCCAATTTCTGCTTTAAACTTTAGTTACCATCCCAAAATGTATCACTGAGGTGACAGAAGTTGATTTCGAAGCATAATTTTCAAACAGGAAATTCAACCGTTTTTGTGGCGTATGAGAAACTCCCTAAGCCCCGGACCCATCGATTTTGGTCAAAAATGAAAATTCCAAAAGTGCCCCAATTTTTGCTTTAAACTTAAGTTACCATCCCAAAATGTATCACTGAGGTGACAGAAGTTGATTTCAGAGCATGATTTTCAAACAGGAACTTCAACCATTTTTGTGGTGTATGAGAAATTCCCTAAACCCAAACCCATCGACTTTGGCCAAAAATGAAAATTCCAAAAGTGCCCCAATTTCTGCTTTAAACTTTAGTGACCAACCCAAAATGTATCACCACGACAGAAGTTGATTTCGGAGCATGATTTTCAAACAGGAACTTCAACCGTTTTTGTGGCAAATGAGAAATTCCCTAAGCCCCAGACCCATCGATTTTGGTCAAAAATTAAAATTCCAAAAGTGCCCCAATTTCTGCTTTAAACTTTAGTTACCATCCCAAAATGTATCACTGAGGTGATAGAAGTTGATTTCGGAGCATGATTTTCAAACAGGAACTTCAACCATTTTTGTGGCGTATGAGAAATTCCCTAAGCCCTGGACCAATCAATTTTTGTCAAAAATGAAAATTCCAAAAGTGCCCCAATTTCTGCTTTAAACTTTAGTTACCATCTAAAAATGTATCAGTGAGGTGATAGAAGTTGATTTCAGAGCATGATTTTTAAACAGAAACTTCAACCGTTTTTGTGGCATATGAGAAATTCCCTAAGCCCTGGACCCATCAATTTTGGTCAAAAATGAAAATTCCAAAAGTGCCCCAATATCTGCTTTAAACTTTAGTGACCATTCCAAAATGTATCAATGAGGTGACAGAAGTTCATTTTGGAGCACGATTTTCAAAAAATAACTTCAACCGTTTTTGTGGCTTATGATAAAATCACAAAACCCAGATGCATCGATTTTGGACAAAAATGAAAATTCCAAAAGTGCTCAAATTTCTGCTTTAAACTTTAGTGACCATCCCAAAATGTATGAGTGAGGTGATAGAAGTTGATTTCAGAGCATGATTTTTAAACAGAAACTTCAACCGTTTTTGTGGCGAATCAGAAATTCCCTAAGCCCTGGACCCATCAATTTTGGTCAAAAATGAAAATTCCAAAAGTGCCCCAATTTCTGCTTTAAACTTTAGTTACCATCCCATAATGTATCACTGAGGTGACAGAAGTTGATTTCAGAGCATGATTTTCAAACAGGAACTTCAACCGTTTTTGTGGCATGAGAAATTCCCTAAGTCCCGGACCCATCGATTTTGGTCAAAAATGAAAATTCCAAAAGTGCCCCAATTTCTGTTTTAAACTTTAGTTACCATTCCAAAATGTATCACTGAGGTGACAGAAGTTGATTTCGGAGCATGATTTTCAAACATGAACTTCAACCGTTTTTGTGGCATAAGAAATTCCTTAAACTCGGACGCATCAATTTTGGCCAAAAATGAAAATTCCAAAAGTGCCCCAATTTCTGCTTTAAACTTTAGTGACCATTCCAAAATGTATCACTGAGGTGACAGTAGTTGATTTCAGAGCATGATTTTCAAACAGGAAATTCAACCGTTTATGTGGCATATGAGAAATTCCCTAAGCCCCGGACCCATCGATTTTGGTCAAAAATTAAAATTCCAAAAGTGCCCCAATTTCTGCTTTAAACTTTAGTTACCATCCCAAAATGTATCACTGAGGTGATAGAAGTTGATTTCGGAGCATGATTTTCAAACAGGAACTTCAACCATTTTTGTGGCATATGAGAAATTCCCTAAGCCCTGGACCAATCAATTTTGGTCAAAAATGAAAATTCCAAAAGTGCCCCAATTTCTGCTTTAAACTTTAGTTACCATCCCATAATGTATCACTGAGGTGACAGAAGTTGATTTCGGAGCATGATTTTCAAACAGGAACTTCAACCGTTTTTGTGGCATGAGAAATTCCCTAAGTCCCGGACCCATCGATTTTGGTCAAAAATGAAAATTCCAAAAGTGCCCCAATTTCTGTTTTAAACTTTAGTTACCATTCCAAAATGTATCATTGAGGTGACAGAAGTTGATTTCGGAGCATGATTTTCAAACATGAACTTCAACCGTTTTTGTGGCATAAGAAATTCCCTAAACTCGGACGCATCAATTTTGGACAAAAATGAAAATTCCAAAAGTGCCCCAATATCTGCTTTAAACTTTGGTGACCATTCCAAAATGTATCACTGAGGTGACAGAAGTTTATTTCGGAGCATGATTTTCAAACAGGAACTTCAACCATTTTTTTGGCATATGAGAAGTTCCCTAAGCCCCGGACCCATCGATTTTGGTCAGAAATTAAAATTCAAAAAGTGCCCCAATTTCTGCTTTCAACTTTAGTTACCATCCCAAAATGTATAACTGAGGTGACAGAAGTTGATTTCAGAGCATGATTTTCAAACAGGAACTTCAACCGTTTTTGTGGCATGAGAAATTCCCTAATCCCCGAACCCATAGATTTTGGTCAAAAATGAAAATTCCAAAAGTGTCCCAATTTCTGCATTAAACATTAGTGACCATCCCAAAATGTATCACTGAGGTGACAGAAGTTGATTTCGGAGCATGATTTTCAAACATGAACTTCAACCGTTTTTGTGGCATGAGAAATTCCCTAAGCCTCGGACCTATAGATTTTGGTCAAAAATGATAATTCCAAAAGTGCCCCAATTTCTGCTTTAAACTTTAGTGACCATCCCAAAATGTATCACTGAGGTGACAGAACTTGATTTCGGAACATGATTTTCAAACAGGAACTTCAACCGTTTTTGTGGCATGAGAAATTCCCTAATCCCCGAACCCATAGATTTTGGTCAAAAATGAAAATTCCAAAAGTGTCCCAATTTCTGCATTAAACATTAGTGACCATCCCAAAATGTATCACTGAGGTGACAGAAGTTGATTTCGGAGCATGATTTTCAAACATGAACTTCAACCGTTTTTGTGGCATGAGAAATTCCCTAAGCCTCGGACCCATAGATTTTGGTCAAAAATGATAATTCCAAAAGTGCCCCAATTTCTGCTTTAAACTTTAGTGACCATCCCAAAATGTATCACTGAGGTGACAGAAGTTGATTTCGGAGCATGATTTTCAAACATGAACTTCAACCGTTTTTGTAGCATATGATAAAATCACAAAACCCGGATGCATCGATTTTGGACAAAAATGAAAATTCCAAAAGTGCTCAAATTTCTGCTTTAAACTTTAGTGACCATCCCAAAATGTATCACTGAGGTGACAGAAGTTTATTTCGGAGCATGATTTTCAAACAGGAACTTCAAACATTTTTTTGGCATATGAGAATTTCCCTAAGCCCCGAACCGGACCCATCGATTTTGGTCAAAAATGAAAATTCCAAAAGTGGCCAAATTTCTGCTTTAAACTTTAGTTACCATCCCAAAATGTATCACTGAGGTGACAGAAGTTGATTTCAGAGCATGATTTTCAAACAGGAAATTCAACCGTTTTTATGGCATATGAGTAATTCCCAAAGCCCCGGACCCATCGATTTTGGTCAAAAATGAAAATTCCAAAAGTGTTCCAATTTCTGCATTAAACATTAGTGACCATCCCAAAATGTATCACTGAGGTGAAAGAAGTTGATTTCGGAGCATGATTTTCAAACAGGAAATTCAACCGTTTTTATGGCATATGAGAAATTCCCTAAGGCCCGGACCCATCGATTTTGGTCAAAAATTTAAATTCCAAAAGTGCCCCAATTTCTGCTTTAAACTTTAGTGACCATCCCAAAATGTATCACTAAGGTGACAGAACTTGATTTCGGAACATGATTTTCAAACAGGAACTTCAACCATTTTTGTGGCATGAGAAATTCCCTAATCCCCGAACCCATAGATTTTGGTCAAAAATGAAAATTCCAAAAGTGTCCCAATTTCTGCATTAAACATTAGTGACCATCCCAAAATGTATCACTGAGGTGACAGAAGTTGATTTCGGAGCATGATTTTCAAACATGAACTTCAACCGTTTTTGTGGCATGAGAAATTCCCTAAGCCTCGGACCCATAGATTTTGGTCAAAAATGATAATTCCAAAAGTGCCCCAATTTCAGCTTTAAACTTTAGTGACCATCCCAAAATGTATCACTGAGGTGACAGAAGTTGATTTCGGAGCATGATTTTCATACATGAACTTCAACCGTTTTTGTAGCATATGATAAAATCACAAAACCCGGATGCATCGATTTTGGACAAAAATGAAAATTACAAAAGTGCTCAAATTTCTGCTTTAAACTTTAGTGACCATCCCAAAATGTATCACTGAGGTGACAGAAGTTGATTTCGGAGCATGATTTTCAAACAGGAACTTCAACCATTTTTTTGGCATATGAAAATTTCCCTAAGCCCCGGACCCATCGATTTTGGTCAAAAATTTAAATTCCAAAAGTGCCCCAATTTCTGCTTTAAACTTTAGTGACCATCCCAAAATGTATCACTAAGGTGACAGAACTTGATTTCGGAACATGATTTTCAAACAGGAACTTCAACCATTTTTGTGGCATGAGAAATTCCCTAATCCCCGAACCCATAGATTTTGGTCAAAAATGAAAATTCCAAAAGTGTCCCAATTTCTGCATTAAACATTAGTGACCATCCCAAAATGTATCACTGAGGTGACAGAAGTTGATTTCGGAGCATGATTTTCAAACATGAACTTCAACCGTTTTTGTGGCATGAGAAATTCCCTAAGCCTCGGACCCATAGATTTTGGTCAAAAATGATAATTCCAAAAGTGCCCCAATTTCTGCTTTAAACTTTAGTGACCATCCCAAAATGTATCACTGAGGTGACAGAAGTTGATTTCGGAGCATGATTTTCATACATGAACTTCAACCGTTTTTGTAGCATATGATAAAATCACAAAACCCGGATGCATCGATTTTGGACAAAAATGAAAATTACAAAAGTGCTCAAATTTCTGCTTTAAACTTTAGTGACCATCCCAAAATGTATCACTGAGGTGACAGAAGTTGATTTCGGAGCATGATTTTCAAACAGGAACTTCAACCATTTTTTTGGCATATGAAAATTTCCCTAAGCCCCGGACCCATCGATTTTGGTCAAAAATGAAAATTCCAAAAGTGCCTCAATTTCTGCTTTAAACTTTAGTTACCATCCCAAAATGTATAACTGAGGTGACAGAAGTTGATTTCAGAGCATGATTTTTAAACAGAAACTTCAACCGTTTTTGTGGCGTATGAGAAATTCCCTAAGCCCTGGACCCATCAATTTTGGTCAAAAATAAAAATTCCAAAAAGTGCCCCGATTTCTGCTTTAAACTTTAGTTACCATCCCATAATGTATAACTGAGGTGACAGAAGTTGATTTCGGAGCATGATTTTCAAACAGGAACTTCAACCGTTTTTGTGGCATGAGAAATTCCCTAAGCCCCGGACCCATCGATTTTGGTCAGAAATGAAGATTCCAAAAGTGCCCCAATTTCTGTTTTAAACTTTAGTTACCATTCCAAAATATATCACTGAGGTGATAGAAGTTGATTTCGGAGCATGATTTTCAAACAGGAACTTCAACCGTTTTTGTGGCAAATGAGAAATTCGCTAAGCCCCAGACCCATCGATTTTGGTCAAAAATTAAAATTCCAAAAGTGCCCCAATTTCTGCTTTAAACTTTAGTTACCATCCCAAAATGTATCACTGAGGTGATAGAAGTTGATTTGCGGAGCATGATTTTCAAACAGGAACTTCAACCATTTTTGTGGCGTATGAGAAATTCCCTAAGCCCTGGACCAATCAATTTTGGTCGAAAATGAAAATTCCAAAAGTGCCCCAATTTCTGCTTTAAACTTTAGTTACCATCTAAAAATGTATCAGTGAGGTGATAGAAGTTGATTTCAGAGCATGATTTTTAAACAGAAACTTCAACCGTTTTTGTGGCGTATGAGAAATTCCCTAAGCCCCGGACCCATCGATTATGGTCAAAAATAAAAATTCCAAAAGTGCCCCAATTTCTGTTTTAAACTTTAGTTACCATTCCAAAATGTATCATTGAGGTGACAGAAGTTGATTTCGGAGCATGATTTTCAAACCTGAACTTCAACCGTTTTTGTGGCATAAGAAATTCCCTAAACTCGGACGCATCAATTTTGGACAAAAATGAAAATTCCAAAAGTGCCCCAATATCTGCTTTAAACTTTGGTGACCATTCCAAAATGTATCACTGAGGTGACAGAAGTTTATTTCGGAGCATGATTTTCAAACAGGAACTTCAACCATTTTTTTGGCATATGAGAAGTTCCCTAAGCCCCGGACCCATCGATTTTGGTCAGAAATTAAAATTCAAAAAGTGCCCCAATTTCTGCTTTCAACTTTAGTTACCATCCCAAAATGTATAACTCAGGTGACAGAAGTTGATTTCAGAGCATGATTTTCAAACAGGAACTTCAACCGTTTTTGTGCCGTATGAGAAATTCACTAAAGTCGGTCCCATCGATTTTGGCCAAAAATGAAAATTCCAAAAGTGCCTCAATTTCTGCTTTCAACTTTTAGTTACCATCCCAAAATGTATTACTGAGGTGACAGAAGTTGATTTCAGAGCATGATTTTTAAACAGAAATTTCAACCGTTTTTGTGCCGTAAGAGAAATTCACTAAAGTCGGTCCCTTCGATTTTGGTCAAAAATGAAAATTCCAAAAGTGCCTCAATTTCTGCTTTCAACTTTAGTTACCATCCCAAAATGTATAACTGAGGTGACAGAAGTTGATTTCAGAGCATGATTTTTAAACAGAAACTTCAACCGTTTTTGTGACGTATGAGAAATTCCCTAAGCCCTGGACCCATCAATTTTGGTCAAAAATAAAAATTCCAAAAGTGCCCCAATTTCTGTTTTAAACTTTAGTTACCATTCCAAAATGTATCACTGAGGTGATAGAAGTTGATTTCGGAGCATGATTTTCAAACAGGAACTTCAACCATTTTTGTGGCGTATGAGAAATTCCCTAAGCCCTGGACCAATCAATTTTGGTCGAAAATGAAAATTCCAAAAGTGCCCCAATTTCTGCTTTAAACTTTAGTTACCATCTAAAAATGTATCAGTGAGGTGATAGAAGTTGATTTCAGAGCATGATTTTTAAACAGAAACTTCAACCGTTTTTGTGGCGTATGAGAAATTCCCTAAGCCCCGGACCCATCGATTTTGGTCAAAAATGAAAATTCCAAAAGTGCCCCAATTTCTGTTTTAAACTTTAGTTACCATTCCAAAATGTATCATTGAGGTGACAGAAGTTGATTTCGGAGCATGATTTTCAAACCTGAACTTCAACCGTTTTTGTGGCATAAGAAATTCCCTAAACTCGGACGCATCAATTTTGGACAAAAATGAAAATTCCAAAAGTGCCCCAATATCTGCTTTAAACTTTGGTGACCATTCCAAAATGTATCACTGAGGTGACAGAAGTTTATTTCGGAGCATGATTTTCAAACAGGAACTTCAACCATTTTTTTGGCATATGAGAAGTTCCCTAAGCCCCGGACCCATCGATTTTGGTCAAAAATTAAAATTCAAAAAGTGCCCCAATTTCTGCTTTCAACTTTAGTTACCATCCCAAAATGTATAACTGAGGTGACAGAAGTTGATTTCAGAGCATGATTTTCAAACAGGAACTTCAACCATTTTTTTGGCATATGAGAATTTCCCTAAGCCCCGGACCGGACCCATCGATCTTGGTCAAAAATGAAAATTCCAAAAGTGCCCCAATTTTTGCTTTTAACTTAAGTTACCATCCCAAAATGAAACACTGAGGTGACAGAAGTTGATTTCAGAGCATGATTTTCAAACAGGAACTTCAACCGTTTTTGTGGTGAATGAGAAATTCCCTAAAACCGAACCCATCGACTTTGGTCAAAAATGAAAATTCCAAAAGTGCCCCAATTTCTGCTTTAAACTTTATTGACCATCCCAAAATGTATCACTGAGGTGACAGAAGTTGATTTCGGAGCATGATTTTCAAACAGGAACTTCAACCATTTTTTTGGCATATGAGAATTTCCCTAAGCCCCGGACCGGACCCATCGATTTTGGTCAAAAATGAAAATTCCAAAAGTGGCCACATTTCTGCTTTAAACTTTAGTTACCATCCCAAAATGTATCACTGAGGTGACAGAATTTGATTTCAGAGCATGATTTTCAAACAGGAAATTCAACCGTTTTTATGGCATATGAGTAATTCCCTAAGCCCCGGACCCATCGATTTTGGTCAAAAATGAAAATTCCAAAAGTGCCTCAATTTATGCTTTAAACTTTAGTTACCATCCCATAATGTATCACTGAGGTGACAGAAGTTGATTTCGGAGCATGATTTTCAAACAGGAACTTCAACCGTTTTTGTGGCATGAGAAATTCCCTAAGCCCCGGACCCATCGATTTTGGTCAAAAATGAAAATTCCAAAAGTGCCCCAATTTCTGTTTTAAACTTTAGTTACCATTCCAAAATGTATCACTGAGGTGATAGAAGTTGATTTCGGAGCATGATTTTCAAACAGGAACTTCAACCGTTTTTGTGGCAAATGAGAAATTCCCTAAGCCCCAGACCCATCGATTTTGGTCAAAAATTAAAATTCCAAAAGTGCCCCAATTTCAGCTTTAAACTTTAGTTACCATCCCAAAATGTATCACTGAGGTGATAGAAGTTGATTTCGGAGCATGATTTTCAAACAGGAACTTCAACCATTTTTGTGGCGTATGAGAAATTCCCTAAGACCTGGACCAATCAATTTTGGTCGAAAATGAAAATTCCAAAAGTGCCCCAATTTCTGCTTTAAACTTTAGTTACCATCTAAAAATGTATCAGTGAGGTGATAGAAGTTGATTTCAGAGCATGATTTTTAAACAGAAACTTCAACCGTTTTTGTGGCGTATGAGAAATTCCCTAAGCCCCGGACCCATCGATTTTGGTCAAAAATGAAAATTCCAAAAGTGCCCCAATTTCTGTTTTAAACTTTAGTTACCATTCCAAAATGTATCATTGAGGTGACAGAAGTTGATTTCGGAGCATGATTTTCAAACCTGAACTTCAACCGTTTTTGTGGCATAAGAAATTCCCTAAACTCGGACGCATCAATTTTGGACAAAAATGAAAATTCCAAAAGTGCCCCAATATCTGCTTTAAACTTTGATGACCATTCCAAAATGTATCACTGAGGTGACAGAAGTTTATTTCGGAGCATGATTTTCAAACAGGAACTTCAACCATTTTTTTGGCATATGAGAAGTTCCCTAAGCCCCGGACCCATCGATTTTGGTCAAAAATTAAAATTCAAAAAGTGCCCCAATTTCTGCTTTCCACTTTAGTTACCATCCCAAAATGTATAACTGAGGTGACAGAAGTTGATTTCAGAGCATGATTTTCAAACAGGAACTTCAACCGTTTTTGTGCCATATGAGAAATTCACTAAAGTCGGTCCCATCGATTTTGGCCAAAAATGAAAATTCTAAAAGTGTCCCAATTTCTGCATTAAACTTTAGTGACCATCCCAAAATGTATCACTGAGGTGACAGAAGTTGATTTCAGAGCAAGATTTTCAAACAGGAAATTCAACCGTTATTATGGCATATGAGAAATTCCCCAAGCACCGGACCCATCAATTTTGGTCAAAAGCAAAAATTCCAAAAGTGCCCCAATTGTTGCTTTAAACTTTAGTTAACATCCCAAAATGTATCACTGAGGTGACAGAAGTTGATTTCGGAGCATGATTTTTTAAACAAGAACTTCAACCGTTTTTGTGGCGTATGAGAAATTCCCTAAGCCCCGGACCCATCGATTTTGGTCAAAAATGAAAATTCCAAAAGTGCCCCAATTTCTGCTTTAAACTTTAGTGAACATCCCAAAATGTATCACTGAGGTGACATAACTTGATTTTAGAGCATGATTTTCAAACAGGAACTTCAACCATTTTTGTGGCAAATGAGAAATTCCCTAAGCCCCAGACCCATCGATTTTGGTCAAAAATGAAAATTCCAAAAGTGCCCCAATTTCTGTTTTAAACTTTAGTTACCATGCCAAAATGTATCACTGAGGTGACAGAAGTTGATTTTGTAGCATGATTTTCAAACAGGAACTTCAACCGTTTTTGTGGCGTATTAGAAACTCCCTAAGCCCCGGACCCATCGATTTTGGTCAAAAATGAAAATTCCAAAAGTGCCCCAATTTTTGCTTTTAACTTAAGTCACCATCCCAAAATGTATCACTGAGGTGACAGAAGTTGATTTCAGAGCATGATTTTCAAACAGGAACTTCAACCGTTTTTGTGGTGTATGAGAAATTCCCTAAACCCGAACCCATCGACTTTGGCCAAAAATGAAAATTCCAAAAGTGCCCCAATTTCTGCTTTAAACTTTAGTTACCATCCCAAAATGTATCACTGAGGTGACAGAAGTTTAATTTCGTAGCATGATTTTCAAACAGGAAATTCAACCGTTTTTGTGGCATATGATAAATTCCCTAAGCCCCGGACCCATCGATTTTGGTCAAAAATGAAAATTCCAAAAGTGCCTCAATTTCTGCTTTCAACTTTATTTACCATCCCAAAATGTATAACTGAGGTGACAGAAGTTGATTTCAGAGCATGATTTTCAAACAGGAACTTCAACCGTTTTTGTGCCGTATGAGAAATTCACTAAAGTCGGTCCCATCGATTTTGGCCAAAAATGAAAATTCTAAAAGTGTCCCAATTTCTGCATTAAACTTTAGTGACCATCCCAAAATGTATCACTGAGGTGACAGAAGTTGATTTCGGAGCATGATTTTCAAACAGGAAATTCAACCATTTTTGTGGCATGAGAAATTCCCTAAGCCCGGACCCATCAATTTTGGTCAAAAGCAAAAATTCCAAAAGTGCCCCAATTGTTGCTTTAAACTTTAGTTACCATCCCAAAATGTATCACTGAGGTGACAGAAGTTGATTTTGGAGGATGATTTTTCAAACAAGAACTTCAACCGTTTTTGTGGCGTATGAGAAACTCCCTAAGCCCCGGACCCATTGATCTTGGTCAAAAATGAAAATTCCAAAAGTGCCCCAATTTTTGCTTTAAACTTAAGTTACCATTCCAAAATGTATCACTGAGGTGACAGAAGTTGATTTCAGAGCATGATTTTCAAACAGGAACTTCAACCGTTTTTGTGGTGTATGAGAAATTCCCTAAACCCGAACCCATCGACTTTGGCCAAAAATGAAAATTCCAAAAGTGCCCCAATTTCTGCTTTAAACTTTAGTTACCATCCCAAAATGTATCACTGAGGTGACAGAAGTTGATTTCGTAGCATGATTTTCAAACAGGAACTTCAACCGTTTTTGTGGCATATGAGAAACTCCCTCCTAAGCCCCGAACCCATCGATTTTGGTCAAAAATGAAAATTCCAATAGTGCCCCAATTTCTGTTTTAAACTTTAGTTACCATTCCAAAATGTACCACTGAGGTGACAGAAGTTGATTTCGGAGCATGATTTTCAAACATGAACTTCAACCGTTTTTGTGGCATAAGAAATTCCCTAAATTCGGACGCATCGATTTTGGTCAAAAATGAAATTCCAAAAGTGCCCCAATTTCTGCTTTAAACTTTAGTGACCATCCCAAAATGTATCACTGAGGTGACAGAAGTTGATTTCAGAGCATGATTTTCAAACAGGAACTTCAAGTGTTTTTCTGGCGTATGAGAAATTCACTAAAGTCGGTCCCATCGATTTTGGTCAAAAATGAAAATTCTAAAAGTGTCCCAATTTCTGCATTAAACTTTAGTGACCATCCCAAAATGTATCACTGAGGTGACAGAAGTTGATTTCGGAGCATGATTTTCAAACAGGAAATTCAAACGTTATTATGGCATATGAGAAATTCCCTAAGCCCCGGACCCATCGATTTTGGTCAAAAATGAAAATTCCAAAAGTGCCCCAATTTTTGCTTTTAACTTAAGTTACCATCCCAAAATGAAACACTGAGGTGACAGAAGTTGATTTCAGAGCATGATTTTCAAACAGGAACTTCAACCGTTTTTGTGGTGAATGAGAAATTCCCTAAAACCGAACCCATTGACTTTGGCCAAAAATTAAAATTCCAAAAGTGCCCCAATTTCTGCTTTAAACTTTAGTGACCAACCCAAAATGTATCACCACGACAGAAGTTGATTTCGGAGCATGATTTTCAAACATGAACTTCAACCGTTTTTGTAGCATATGAGAAATTTCCTAAGCCCCGGACCCATCATTTTGGTCAAAAATGAAAATTCCAAAAGTGCCCCAATTTCTGCTTTAAACTTTAGTGACCATCCCAAAATGTATCACTGAGGTGACAGAAATTGATTTCGGAGCGTGATTTTCAAACAGGAACTTCAACCATTTTTTTGGCATATGAGAATTTCCCTAAGCCCCGGACCGGACCCATCGATTTTGGCCAAAAATGAAAATTCCAAAAGTGGCCAAATTTCTGCTTTAAACTTTAGTTACCATCCCAAAATGTATCACTGAGGTGACAGAATTTGATTTCAGAACATGATTTTCAAACAGGAAATTCAACCGTTTTTATGGCATATGAGTAATTCCCTAAGCCCCGGACCCATCGATTTTGGTCAAAAATGAAAATTCCAAAAGTGCCTCAATTTATGCTTTAAACTTTAGTTACCATCCCAAAATGTATAACTGAGGTGACAGAAGTTGATTTCAGAGCATGATTTTCAAACAGGAACTTCAACCATTTTTGTGGCATATGAGAAATTCACTAGAGTCGGTCCCATCGATTTTGGCCAAAAATGAAAATTCCAAAAGTGGCCAAATTTCTGCATTAAACTTTAGTGACCATCCCAAAATGTATCACTGAGGTGACAGAAGTTGATTTCGGAGCATGATTTTCAAACAGGAAATTCAACCGTTTTTATGGCATATGAGAAATTCCCTAAGCCCCGGACCCATCGATTTTGGTCAAAAATGAAAATTCCAAAAGTGCCTCAATTTCTGCTTTCAACTTTAGTTACCATCCCAAAATGTATAACTGAGGTGACAGAAGTTGATTTCAGAGCATGATTTTCAAACAGGAACTTCAACCATTTTTGTGGCATATGAGAAATTTACTAAAGTCGGTCCCATCGATTTTGGCCAAATATGAAAATTCTAAAAGTGTCCCAATTTCTGCATTAAACTTTAGTGACCATCCCAAAATGTATCACTGAGGTGACAGAAGTTGATTTCGGAGCATGATTTTCAAACAGGAAATTCAACCGTTTTAATGGCATATGAGAAATTCCCTAAGCCCCGGACCCATCAATTTTGGTCAAAAGCAAAAATTCCAAAAGTGCCCCAATTGTTGCTTTAAACTTTAGTTACCATCCCAAAATGCATCACTGAGGTGACAGAAGTTGATTTTAGAGCATGATTTTCAAACAGGAACTTCAACCATTTTTGTGGCATGAGAAATTCCCTAATCCCCGGACCCATCGATTTTGTTCAAAAATTAAAATACCAAAAGTGCCCCAATTTCTGCTTTAAACTTTAGTTACCATCCCAAAATGTATCATTGAGGTGACAGAAGTAGATTTCGAAGCATAATTTTCAAACAGGAAATTCAACCGTTTTTGTGGCGTATGAGAAACTCCCTAAGCCCCGGACCCATCGATTTTGGTCAAAAATGAAAATTCCAAAAGTGCCCCAATTTTTGCTTTAAACTTAAGTTACCATCCCAAAATGTATCACTGAGGTGACAGAAGTTGATTTCAGAGCATGATTTTCAAACAGGAACTTCAACCATTTTTGTGGTGTATGAGAAATTCCCTAAACCCAAACCCATCGACTTTGGCCAAAAATGAAAATTCCAAAAGTGCCCCAATTTCTGCTTTAAACTTTAGTGACCAACCCAAAATGTATCACCACGACAGAAGTTGATTTCGGAGCATGATTTTCAAACAGGAACTTCAACCGTTTTTGTGGCAAATGAGAAATTCCCTAAGCCCCAGACCCATCGATTTTGGTCAAAAATTAAAATTCCAAAAGTGCCCCAATTTCTGCTTTAAACTTTAGTTACCATCCCAAAATGTATCACTGAGGTGATACAAGTTGATTTCGGAGCATGACTTTCAAACAGGAACTTCAACCATTTTTGTGGCGTATGAGAAATTCCCTAAGCCCTGGACCAATCAATTTTTGTCAAAAATGAAAATTCCAAAAGTGCCCCAATTTCTGCTTTAAACTTTAGTTACCATCTAAAAAGGTGATAGAAGTTGATTTCAGAGCATGATTTTTAAACAGAAACTTCAACCGTTTTTGTGGCATATGAGAAATTCCCTAAGCCCTGGACCCATCAATTTTGGTCAAAAATGAAAATTCCAAAAGTGCCCCAATATCTGCTTTAAACTTTAGTGACCATTCCAAAATGTATCAATGAGGTGACAGAAGTTCATTTTGGAGCACGATTTTCAAAAAATAACTTCAACCGTTTTTGTGGCTTATGATAAAATCACAAAACCCAGATGCATCGATTTTGGACAAAAATGAAAATTCCAAAAGTGCTCAAATTTCTGCTTTAAACTTTAGTGACCATCCCAAAATGTATGAGTGAGGTGATAGAAGTTGATTTCAGAGCATGATTTTTAAACAGAAACTTCAACCGTTTTTGTGGCGTATCAGAAATTCCCTAAGCCCTGGACCCATCAATTTTGGTCAAAAATGAAAATTCCAAAAGTGCCCCAATTTCTGCTTTAAACTTTAGTTACCATCCCATAATGTATCACTGAGGTGACAGAAGTTGATTTCAGAGCATGATTTTCAAACAGGAACTTCAACCGTTTTTGTGGCATGAGAAATTCCCTAAGTCCCGGACCCATCGATTTTGGTCAAAAATGAAAATTCCAAAAGTGCCCCAATTTCTGTTTTAAACTTTAGTTACCATTCCAAAATGTATCACTGAGGTGACAGAAGTTGATTTCGGAGCATGATTTTCAAACATGAACTTCAACCGTTTTTGTGGCATAAGAAATTCCTTAAACTCGGACGCATCAATTTTGGCCAAAAATGAAAATTCCAAAAGTGCCCCAATTTCTGCTTTAAACTTTAGTGACCATTCCAAAATGTATCACTGAGGTGACAGAAGTTGATTTCAGAGCATGATTTTCAAACAGGAAATTCAACCGTTTATGTGGCATATGAGAAATTCCCTAAGCCCCGGACCCATCGATTTTGGTCAAAAATTAAAATTCCAAAAGTGCCCCAATTTCTGCTTTAAACTTTAGTTACCATCCCAAAATGTATCACTGAGGTGATAGAAGTTGATTTCGGAGCATGATTTTCAAACAGGAACTTCAACCATTTTTGTGGCATATGAGAAATTCCCTAAGCCCTGGACCAATCAATTTTGGTCAAAAATGAAAATTCCAAAAGTGCCCCAATTTCTGCTTTAAACTTTAGTTACCATCCCATAATGTATCACTGAGGTGACAGAAGTTGATTTCGGAGCATGATTTTCAAACAGGAACTTCAACCGTTTTTGTGGCATGAGAAATTCCCTAAGTCCCGGACCCATCGATTTTGGTCAAAATGAAAATTCCAAAAGTGCCCCAATTTCTGTTTTAAACTTTAGTTACCATTCCAAAATGTATCACTGAGGTGACAGAAGTTGATTTCGGAGCATGATTTTCAAACATGAACTTCAACCGTTTTTGTGGCATAAGAAATTCCCTAAACTCGGACGCATCAATTTTGGACAAAAATGAAAATTCCAAAAGTGCCCCAATATCTGCTATAAACTTTAGTGACCATTCCAAAATGTATCACTGAGGTGACAGAAGTTTATTTCGGAGCATGATTTTAAAACAGGAACTTCAACCATTTTTTTGGCATATGAGAAGTTCCCTAAGCCCCGGACCCATCGATTTTGGTCAAAAATGAAAATTCCTAAAGTGCCTCAATTTCTGCTTTCAACTTTATTTACCATCCCAAAATGTATAACTGAGGTGACAGAAGTTTATTTCAGAGCATGATTTTCAAACAGGAACTTTAACCGTTTTTGTGCCGTATGAGAAATTCTCTAAAGTCGGTCCCATCGATTTTGGCCAAAAATGAAAATTCTAAAAGTGTCCCAATTTCTGCATTAAACTTTAGTGACCATCCCAAAATGTATCACTGAGGTGACAGAAGTTGATTTCGGAGCATGATTTTCAAACAGGAACTTCAACCGTTTTTGTGGCAAATGAGAAATTCCCTAAGCCCCAGACCCATCGATTTTGGTCAAAAATTAAAATTCCAAAAGTGCCCCAATTTCTGCTTTACACTTTAGTGACCATCCCAAAATGTATCACTGAGGTGACAGAAGTTGATTTCGGAGCATGATTTTCAAACAGGAACTTCAACCATTTTTTTGGCATATGAGAATTTCCCTAAGCCCCGGACCGGACCCATCGATTTTGGTCAAATATGAAAATTCCAAAAGTGCCCCATATCTGCTTTAAACTTTAGTGACCATTCCAAAATGTATCAATGAGGTGACAGAAGTTCATTTTGGAGCACGATTTTCAAAAAATAACTTCAACCGTTTTTGTGGCATATGATAAAATCACAAAACCCAGATGCATCGATTTTGGACAAAAATGGAAATTCCAAAAGTGCTCAAATTTCTGCTTTAAACTTTAGTGACCATCCCAAAATGTATGAGTGAGGTGATAGAAGTTGATTTCAGAGCATGATTTTTAAACAGAAACTTCAACCGTTTTTGTGGCGTATCAGAAATTCCCTAAGCCCCAGACCCATCGATTTTGGTCAAAAATGAAAATTCCAAAAGTGCCCCAATTTCTGTTTTAAACTTTAGTTACCATTCCAAAATGTATCACTGAGGTGACAGAAGTTGATTTCGGAGCATGATTTTCAAACATGAACTTCAACCGTTTTTGTGGCATAAGAAATTCCCTAAACTCGGACGCATCAATTTTGGCCAAAAATGAAAATTCCAAAAGTGCCCCAATATCTGCTTTAAACTTTAGTGACCATTCCAAAATGTATCACTGAGGTGACAGAAGTTGATTTCGGAGCATGATTTTCAAACAGTAACTTCAACCATATTTTTGGTATATGAGAAGTTCCCTAAGCCACGGACCCATCGATTTTGGTCAAAAATTAAAATTCAAAAAGTGCCCCAATTTCTGCTTTTAACTTTAGTGACCATCCCAAAATGTATCACTGAGGTGACAGAAGTTGATTTCGGAGGATGATTTTCAAACAGGAAATTCAACCGTTTTTGTGGCATATGAGAAATTCCCTAAGCCCCGGACCCATCGATTTTGGTCAAAAATGAAAATTCCAAAAGTGCCTCAATTTATGCTTTAAACTTTAGTTACCATCCCAAAATGTATAACTGAGGTGACAGAAGTTGATTTCAGAGCATGATTTTCAAACAGGAACTTCAACCATTTTTGTGGCATATGAGAAATTCACTAAAGTCGGTCCCATCGATTTTGGCCAAAAATGAAAATTCCAAAAGTGGCCAAATTTCTGCATTAAACTTTAGTGACCATCCCAAAATGTATCACTGAGGTGACAGAAGTTGATTTCGGAGCATGATTTTCAAACAGGAAATTCAACCGTTTTTATGGCATATGAGAAATTCCCTAAGCCCCGGACCCATCGATTTTGGTCAAAAATGAAAATTCCAAAAGTGCCTCAATTTCTGCTTTCAACTTTAGTTACCATCCCAAAATGTATAACTGAGGTGACAGAAGTTGATTTCAGAGCATGATTTTCAAACAGGAACTTCAACCATTTTTGTGGCATATGAGAAATTTACTAAAGTCGGTCCCATCGATTTTGGCCAAATATGAAAATTCTAAAAGTGTCCCAATTTCTGCATTAAACTTTAGTGACCATCCCAAAATGTATCACTGAGGTGACAGAAGTTGATTTCGGAGCATGATTTTCAAACAGGAACTTCAACCGTTTTTGTGGCATGAGAAATTCCCTAAGTCCCGGACCCATCGATTTTGGTCAAAAATGAAAATTCCAAAAGTGCCCCAATTTCTGTTTTAAACTTTAGTTACCATTCCAAAATGTATCACTGAGGTGACAGAAGTTGATTTCGGAGCATGATTTTCAAACATGAACTTCAACCGTTTTTGTGGCATAAGAAATTCCTTAAACTCGGACGCATCAATTTTGGCCAAAAATGAAAATTCCAAAAGTGCCCCAATTTCTGCTTTAAACTTTAGTGACCATTCCAAAATGTATCACTGAGGTGACAGAAGTTGATTTCAGAGCATGATTTTCAAACAGGAAATTCAACCGTTTATGTGGCATATGAGAAATTCCCTAAGCCCCGGACCCATCGATTTTGGTCAAAAATTAAAATTCCAAAAGTGCCCCAATTTCTGCATTAAACTTTAGTTACCATCCCAAAATGTATCACTGAGGTGATAGAAGTTGATTTCGGAGCATGATTTTCAAACAGGAACTTCAACCATTTTTGTGGCATATGAGAAATTCCCTAAGCCCTGGACCAATCAATTTTGGTCAAAAATGAAAATTCCAAAAGTGCCCCAATTTCTGCTTTAAACTTTAGTTACCATCCCATAATGTATCACTGAGGTGACAGAAGTTGATTTCGGAGCATGATTTTCAAACAGGAACTTCAACCGTTTTTGTGGCATGAGAAATTCCCTAAGTCCCGGACCCATCGATTTTGGTCAAAAATGAAAATTCCAAAAGTGCCCCAATTTCTGTTTTAAACTTTAGTTACCATTCCAAAATGTATCACTGAGGTGACAGAAGTTGATTTCGGAGCATGATTTTCAAACATGAACTTCAACCGTTTTTGTGGCATAAGAAATTCCCTAAACTCGGACGCATCAATTTTGGACAAAAATGAAAATTCCAAAAGTGCCCCAATATCTGCTATAAACTTTAGTGACCATTCCAAAATGTATCACTGAGGTGACAGAAGTTTATTTCGGAGCATGATTTTAAAACAGGAACTTCAACCATTTTTTTGGCATATGAGAAGTTCCCTAAGCCCCGGACCCATCGATTTTGGTCAAAAATGAAAATTCCTAAAGTGCCTCAATTTCTGCTTTCAACTTTATTTACCATCCCAAAATGTATAACTGAGGTGACAGAAGTTGATTTCAGAGCATGATTTTCAAACAGGAACTTTAACCGTTTTTGTGCCGTATGAGAAATTCTCTAAAGTCGGTCCCATCGATTTTGGCCAAAAATGAAAATTCTAAAAGTGTCCCAATTTCTGCATTAAACTTTAGTGACCATCCCAAAATGTATCACTGAGGTGACAGAAGTTGATTTCGGAGCATGATTTTCAAACAGGAACTTCAACCGTTTTTGTGGCAAATGAGAAATTCCCTAAGCCCAAGACCCATCGATTTTGGTCAAAAATTAAAATTCCAAAAGTGCCCCAATTTCTGCTTTACACTTTAGTGACCATCCCAAAATGTATCACTGAGGTGACAGAAGTTGATTTCGGAGCATGATTTTCAAACAGGAACTTCAACCATTTTTTTGGCATATGAGAATTTCCCTAAGCCCCGGACCGGACCCATCGATTTTGGTCAAATATGAAAATTCCAAAAGTGCCCCATATCTGCTTTAAACTTTAGTGACCATTCCAAAATGTATCAATGAGGTGACAGAAGTTCATTTTGGAGCACGATTTTCAATAAATAACTTCAACCGTTTTTGTGGCATATGATAAAATCACAAAACCCAGATGCATCGATTTTGGACAAAAATGGAAATTCCAAAAGTGCTCAAATTTCTGCTTTAAACTTTAGTGACCATCCCAAAATGTATGAGTGAGGTGATAGAAGTTGATTTCAGAGCATGATTTTTAAACAGAAACTTCAACCGTTTTTGTGGCGTATCAGAAATTCCCTAAGCCCTGGACCCATCAATTTTGGTCAAAAATGAAAATTCCAAAAGTGCCCCAATTTCTGCTTTAAACTTTAGTTACCATCCCATAATGTATCACTGAGGTGACATAAGTTGATTTCGGAGCATGATTTTCAAACAGGAACTTCAACCGTTTTTGTGGCATAAGAAATTCCCTAAACTCGGACGCATCAATTTTGGCCAAAAATGAAAATTCCAAAAGTGCCCCAATATCTGCTTTAAACTTTAGTGACCATTCCAAAATGTATCACTGAGGTGACAGAAGTTTATTTCGGAGCATGATTTTCAAACAGTAACTTCAACCATATTTTTGGTATATGAGAAGTTCCCTAAGCCACGGACCAATCGATTTTGGTCAAAAATTAAAATTCAAAAAGTGCCCCAATTTCTGCTTTTAACTTTAGTGACCATCCCAAAATGTATCACTGAGGTGACAGAAGTTGATTTCGGAGGATGATTTTCAAACAGGAAATTCAACCGTTTTTGTGGCATATGAGAAATTCCCTAAGCCCCGGACCCATCGATTTTGGTCAAAAATGAAAATTCCAAAAGTGCCCCAATTTCTGCTTTAAACTTTAGTTACCATCCCATAATGTATCACTGAGGTGACAGAAGTTGATTTCGGAGCATGATTTTCAAACAGGAACTTCAACTGTTTTTGTGGCATGAGAAATTCCCTAAGCCCCAGACCCATCAATTTTGGTCAAAAATGAAAATTCCAAAAGTGCCCCAATTTCTGTTTTAAACTTTAGTTACCATTCCAAAATGTATCACTGAGGTGACAGAAGTTGATTTCGGAGCATGATTTTCAAACATGAACTTCAACCGTTTTTGTGGCATAAGACATTCCCTAAACTCGGACGCATCAATTTTGGCCAAAAATGAAAATTCCAAAAGTGCCCCAATATCTGCTTTAAACTTTAGTGACCATTCCAAAATGTATCACTGAGGTGACAGAAGTTTATTTCGGAGCATGATTTTAAAACAGGAACTTCAACCATTTTTTTGGCATATGAGAAGTTCCCTAAGCCCCGGACCGGACCCATCGATTTTGGTCAAAAATGAAAATTCCTAAAGTGCCTCAATTTCTGCTTTCAACTTTATTTACCATCCCAAAATGTATAACTGAGGTGACAGAAGTTTATTTCAGAGCATGATTTTCAAACAGGAACTTTAACCGTTTTTGTGCCGTATGAGAAATTCTCTAAAGTCGGTCCCATCGATTTTGGCCAAAAATGAAAATTCTAAAAGTGTCCCAATTTCTGCATTAAACTTTAGTGACCATCCCAAAATGTATCACTGAGGTGACAGAAGTTGATTTCGGAGCATGATTTTCAAACAGGAACTTCAACCGTTTTTGTGGCAAATGAGAAATTCCCTAAGCCCCAGACCCATCGATTTTGGTCAAAAATTAAAATTCCAAAAGTGCCCCAATTTCTGCTTTAAACTTTAGTGACCATCCCAAAATGTATCACTGAGGTGACAGAAGTTGATTTCGGAGCATGATTTTCAAACAGGAACTTCAACCATTTTTTTGGCATATGAGAATTTCCCTAAGCCCCGGACCGGACTCATCGATTTTGGTCAAATATGAAAATTCCAAAAGTGGCCAAATTTCAGCTTTAAACTTTAGTTACCATCCCAAAATGTATCACTGAGGTGACAGAATTTGATTTCAGAGCATGATTTTCAAACAGGAAATTCAACCGTTTTTATGGCATATGAGTAATTCCCTAAGCCCCGGACCCATCGATTTTGGTCAAAAATGAAAATTCCAAAAGTGCCTCAATTTATGCTTTAAACTTTAGTTACCATCCCAAAATGTATAACTGAGGTGACAGAAGTTGATTTCAGAGCATGATTTTCAAACAGGAACTTCAACCATTTTTGTGGCATATGAGAAATTCCCTAAGCCCTGGACCCATCGATTTTGGTCAAAAATGAAAATTCCAAAAGTGCCCCAATTTCTGCTTTAAACTTTAGTTACCATCCCAAAATGTATCACTGAGGTGACAGAAGTTGATTTCGGAGCATGATTTTCAAACAGGAATTTCAACCATTTTTTTGGCATATGAGAATTTCCCTAAGCCCCGGACCCATCGAATTTGGTCAAAAATGAAAATTCCAAAAGTGCCCCAATATCTGCTTTAAACTTTAGTGACCATTCCAAAATGTATCAATGAGGTGAGAGAAGTTCATTTTGGAGCAAGATTTTCAAAAAAGAACTTCAACCGTTTTTGTGGCATATGATAAAATCACAAAACCCAGATGCATCGATTTTGGACAAAAATGAAAATTCCAAAAGTGCTCAAATTTCTGCTTTAAACTTTAGTGACCATTCCAAAATGTATCACTGAGGTGACAAGTTGATTTCGGAGCATGATTTTCAAACATGAACTTCAACCGTTTTTGTGGCATAAGAAATTCCCTAAACTCGGACGCATCAATTTTGGCAAAAAATGAAAATTCCAAAAGTGCCCCAATATCTGCTTTAAACTTTAGTGACCATTCCAAAATGTATCACTGAGGTGACAGAAGTTTATTTCGGAGCATGATTTTCAAACAGTAACTTCAACCATTTTTTTGGTATATGAGAAGTTCCCTAAGCCCCGGACCCATCGATTTTGGTCAAAAATTAAAATTCAAAAAGTGCCCCAATTTCTGCTTTAAACTTTAGTGACCATCCCAAAATGTATCACTGAGGTGACATAAGTTGATTTCGGAGCATGATTTTCAAACAGGAAATTCAACCGTTTTTGTGGCATATGAGAAATTCCCTAAGCCCCGGACCCATCGATTTTGGTCAAAAATTAAAATTCCAAAAGTGCCCCAATTTCTGCTTTAAACTTTAGTTACCATCCCAAAATGTATCACTTAGGTGATAGAAGTTGATTTCGGAGCATGATTTTCAAACAGGAACTTCAACCATTTTTGTGGCATATGAGAAATTCCCTAAGCCCTGGACCAATCAATTTTGGTCAAAAAAGAAAATTCCAAAAGTGCCCCAATTTCTGCTTTAAACTTTAGTTACCATCTAAAAATGTATCAGTGAGGTGATAGAAGTTGATTTCAGAGCATGATTTTTAAACAGAAACTTCAACCGTTTTTGTGGCTTATCAGAAATTCCCTAAGCCCTGGACCCATCAATTTTGGTCAAAAATGAAAATTCCAAAAGTGCCCCAATTTCTGCTTTAAACTTTAGTTACCATCCCATAATGTATCACTGAGGTGACAGAAGTTGATTTCGGAGCATGATTTTCAAACATGAACTTCAACCGTTTTTGTGGCATAAGAAATTCCCTAAACTCGGACGCATCAATTTTGGCCAAAAATGAAAATTCCAAAAGTGCCCCAATATCTGCTTTAAACTTTAGTGACCATTCCAAAATGTATCACTGAGGTGACAGAAGTTTATTTCGGAGCATGATTTTAAAACAGGAACTTCAACCATTTTTTTGGCATATGAGAAGTTCCCTAAGCCCCGGACCCATCGATTTTGGTCAAAAATGAAAATTCCTAAAGTGCCTCAATTTCTGCTTTCAACTTTATTTACCATCCCAAAATGTATAACTGAGGTGACAGAAGTTGATTTCAGAGCATGATTTTCAAACAGGAACTTCAACCGTTTTTGTGCCGTATGAGAAATTCTCTAAAGTCGGTCCCATCGATTTTGGCCAAAAATGAAAATTCTAAAAGTGTCCCAATTTCTGCATTAAACTTTAGTGACCATCCCAAAATGTATCACTGAGGTGACAGAAGTTGATTTCGGAGCATGATTTTCAAACAGGAAATTCAACCATTTTTGTGGCATGAGAAATTCCCTAAGCCCGGACCCATCAATTTTGGTCAAAAGCAAAAATTCCAAAAGTGCCCCAATTGTTGCTTTAAACTTTAGTTACCATCCCAAAATGTATCACTGAGGTGACAGAAGTTGATTTCGGAGGATGATTTTTCAAACAAGAACTTCAACCGTTTTTGTGGTGTATGAGAAATTCCCTAAGCCCCGGACCCATCGATTTTGGTCAAAAATTAAAATTCCAAAAGTGCCCCAATTTCTGCTTTAAACTTTAGTGACCATCCCAAAATGTATCACTGAGGTGACAGAAGTTGATTTTGTAGCATGATTTTCAAACAGGAACTTCAACCGTTTTTGTGGCATGAGAAATTCCCTAAGCCCCAGACCCATCGATTTTGGTCAAAAATGAAAATTCCAAAAGTGCCCCAATTTCTGTTTTAAACTTTAGTTACCATTCCAAAATGTATCACTGAGGTGACAGAAGTTGATTTCGGAGCATGATTTTCAAACATGAACTTCAACCGTTTTTGTGGCATAAGAAATTCCCTAAACTCGGACGCATCAATTTTGGCCAAAAATGAAAATTCCAAAAGTGCCCCAATATCTGCTATAAACTTTAGTGACCATTCCAAAATGTATCACTGAGGTGACAGAAGTTTATTTCGGAGCATGATTTTAAAACAGGAACTTCAACCATTTTTTTGGCATATGAGAAGTTCCCTAAGCCCCGGACCAATCGATTTTGGTCAAAAATGAAAATTCCTAAAGTGCCTCAATTTCTGCTTTCAACTTTATTTACCATCCCAAAATGTATAACTGAGGTGACAGAAGTTTATTTCAGAGCATGATTTTCAAACAGGAACTTTAACCGTTTTTGTGCCGTATGAGAAATTCTCTAAAGTCGGTCCCATCGATTTTGGCCAAAAATGAAAATTCTAAAAGTGTCCCAATTTCTGCATTAAACTTTAGTGACCATCCCAAAATGTATCACTGAGGTGACAGAAGTTGATTTCGGAGCATGATTTTCAAACAGGAACTTCAACCGTTTTTGTGGCAAATGAGAAATTCCCTAAGCCCCAGACCCATCGATTTTGGTCAAAAAATAAAATTCCAAAAGTGCCCCAATTTCTGCTTTACACTTTAGTGACCATCCCAAAATGTATCACTGAGGTGACAGAAGTTGATTTCGGAGCATGATTTTCAAACAGGAACTTCAACCATTTTTTTGGCATATGAGAATTTCCCTAAGCCCCGGACCGGACCCATCGATTTTGGTCAAATATGAAAATTCCAAAAGTGCCCCATATCTGCTTTAAACTTTAGTGACCATTCCAAAATGTATCAATGAGGTGACAGAAGTTCATTTTGGAGCACGATTTTCAAAAAATAACTTCAACCGTTTTTGTGGCATATGATAAAATCACAAAACCCAGATGCATCGATTTTGGACAAAAATGAAAATTCCAAAAGTGCTCAAATTTCTGCTTTAAACTTTAGTGACCATCCCAAAATGTATGAGTGAGGTGATAGAAGTTGATTTCAGAGCATGATTTTTAAACAGAAACTTCAACCGTTTTTGTGGCGTATCAGAAATTCCCTAAGCCCTGGACCCATCAATTTTGGTCAAAAATGAAAATTCCAAAAGTGCCCCAATTTCTGCTTTAAACTTTAGTTACCATCCCATAATGTATCACTGAGGTGACAGAAGTTGATTTCGGAGCATGATTTTCAAACAGGAACTTCAACCGTTTTTGTGGCATGAGAAATTCCCTAAGCCCCGGACCCATCGATTTTGGTCAAAAATGAAAATTCCAAAAGTGCCCCAATTTCTGTTTTAAACTTTAGTTACCATTCCAAAATGTATCACTGAGGTGACAGAAGTTGATTTCGGAGCATGATTTTCAAACATGAACTTCAACCGTTTTTGTGGCATAAGAAATTCCCTAAACTCGGACGCATCAATTTTGGCCAAAAATGAAAATTCCAAAAGTGCCCCAATATCTGCTTTAAACTTTAGTGACCATTCCAAAATGTATCACTGAGGTGACAGAAGTTTATTTCGGAGCATGATTTTCAAACAGTAACTTCAACCATATTTTTGGTATATGAGAAGTTCCCTAAGCCACGGACCCATCGATTTTGGTCAAAAATTAAAATTCAAAAAGTGCCCCAATTTCTGCTTTTAACTTTAGTGACCATCCCAAAATGTATCACTGAGGTGACAGAAGTTGATTTCGGAGGATGATTTTCAAACAGGAAATTCAACCGTTTTTGTGGCATATGAGAAATTCTTTAAGCCCCGGACCCATCGATTTTGGTCAAAAATGAAAATTCCAAAAGTGCCCCAATTTCTGCTTTAAACTTTAGTTACCATCCCATAATGTATCACTGAGGTGACAGAAGTTGATTTCGGAGCATGATTTTCAAACAGGAACTTCAACTGTTTTTGTGGCATGAGAAATTCCCTAAGCCCCAGACCCATCAATTTTGGTCAAAAATGAAAATTCCAAAAGTGCCCCAATTTCTGTTTTAAACTTTAGTTACCATTCCAAAATGTATCACTGAGGTGACAGAAGTTGATTTCGGAGCAAGATTTTCAAACATGAACTTCAACCGTTTTTGTGGCATAAGACATTCCCTAAACTCGGACGCATCAATTTTGGCCAAAAATGAAAATTCCAAAAGTGCCCCAATATCTGCTTTAAACTTTAGTGACCATTCCAAAATGTATCACTGAGGTGACAGAAGTTTATTTCGGAGCATGATTTTAAAACAGGAACTTCAACCATTTTTTTGGCATATGAGAAGTTCCCTAAGCCCCGGACCGGACCCATCGATTTTGGTCAAAAATGAAAATTCCTAAAGTGCCTCAATTTCTGCTTTCAACTTTATTTACCATCCCAAAATGTATAACTGAGGTGACAGAAGTTTATTTCAGAGCATGGTTTTCAAACAGGAACTTTAACCGTTTTTGTGCCGTATGAGAAATTCTCTAAAGTCGGTCCCATCGATTTTGGCCAAAAATGAAAATTCTAAAAGTGTCCCAATTTCTGCATTAAACTTTAGTGACCATCCCAAAATGTATCACTGAGGTGACAGAAGTTGATTTCGGAGCATGATTTTCAAACAGGAACTTCAACCGTTTTTGTGGCAAATGAGAAATTCCCTAAGCCCCAGACCCATCGATTTTGGTCAAAAATTAAAATTCCAAAAGTGCCCCAATTTCTGCTTTAAACTTTAGTGACCATCCCAAAATGTATCACTGAGGTGACAGAAGTTGATTTCGGAGCATGATTTTCAAACAGGAACTTCAACCATTTTTTTGGCATATGAGAATTTCCCTAAGCCCCGGACCGGACCCATCGATTTTGGTCAAATATGAAAATTCCAAAAGTGGCCAAATTTCTGCTTTAAACTTTAGTTACCATCCCAAAATGTATCACTGAGGTGACTGAATTTGATTTCAGAGCATGATTTTCAAACAGGAAATTCAACCGTTTTTATGGCATATGAGTAATTCCCTAAGCCCCGGACCCATCGATTTTGGTCAAAAATGAAAATTCCAAAAGTGCCTCAATTTATGCTTTAAACTTTAGTTACCATCCCAAAATGTATAACTGAGGTGACAGAAGTTGATTTCAGAGCATGATTTTCAAACAGGAACTTCAACCATTTTTGTGGCATATGAGAAATTCCCTAAGCCCTGGACCCATCGATTTTGGTCAAAAATGAAAATTCCAAAAGTGCCGCAATTTCTGCTTTAAACTTTAGTTACCATCCCAAAATGTATCACTGAGGTGACAGAAGTTGATTTCGGAGCATGATTTTCAAACAGGAATTTCAACCATTTTTTTGGCATATGAGAATTTCCCTAAGCCCCGGACCCATCGAATTTGGTCAAAAATGAAAATTCCAAAAGTGCCCCAATATCTGCTTTAAACTTTAGTGACCATTCCAAAATGTATCAATGAGGTGAGAGAAGTTCATTTTGGAGCAAGATTTTCAAAAAAGAACTTCAACCGTTTTTGTGGCATATGATAAAATCACAAAACCCAGATGCATCGATTTTGGACAAAAATGAAAATTCCAAAAGTGGCCAATTTCTGCTTTAAACTTTAGTTACCATCCCAAAATGTATAACTGAGGTGACAGAAGTTGATTTCAGAGCATGATTTTCAAACAGGAACTTCAACCATTTTTGTGGCATAAGAAATTCCCTAAACTCGGACGCATCAATTTTGGCAAAAAATGAAAATTCCAAAAGTGCCCCAATATCTGCTTTAAACTTTAGTGACCATTCCAAAATGTATCACTGAGGTGACAGAAGTTTATTTCGGAGCATGATTTTCAAACAGTAACTTCAACCATTTTTTTGGTATATGAGAAGTTCCCTAAGCCCCGGACCCATCGATTTTGGTCAAAAATTAAAATTCAAAAAGTGCCCCAATTTCTGCTTTAAACTTTAGTGACCATCCCAAAATGTATCACTGAGGTGACATAAGTTGATTTCGGAGCATGATTTTCAAACAGGAAATTCAACCGTTTTTGTGGCATATGAGAAATTCCCTAAGCCCCGGACCCATCGATTTTGGTCAAAAATTAAAATTCCAAAAGTGCCCCAATTTCTGCTTTAAACTTTAGTTACCATCCCAAAATGTATCACTTAGGTGATAGAAGTTGATTTCGGAGCATGATTTTCAAACAGGAACTTCAACCATTTTTGTGGCATATGAGAAATTCCCTAAGCCCTGGACCAATCAATTTTGGTCAAAAAAGAAAATTCCAAAAGTGCCCCAATTTCTGCTTTAAACTTTAGTTACCATCTAAAAATGTATCAGTGAGGTGATAGAAGTTGATTTCAGAGCATGATTTTTAAACAGAAACTTCAACCGTTTTTGTGGATTATCAGAAATTCCCTAAGCCCTGGACCCATCAATTTTGGTCAAAAATGAAAATTCCAAAAGTGCCCCAATTTCTGCTTTAAACTTTAGTTACCATCCCATAATGTATCACTGAGGTGACAGAAGTTGATTTCGGAGCATGATTTTCAAACATGAACTTCAACCGTTTTTGTGGCATAAGAAATTCCCTAAACTCGGACGCATCAATTTTGGCCAAAAATGAAAATTCCAAAAGTGCCCCAATATCTGCTTTAAACTTTAGTGACCATTCCAAAATGTATCACTGAGGTGACAGAAGTTTATTTCGGAGCATGATTTTAAAACAGGAACTTCAACCATTTTTTTGGCATATGAGAAGTTCCCTAAGCCCCGGACCCATCGATTTTGGTCAAAAATGAAAATTCCTAAAGTGCCTCAATTTCTGCTTTCAACTTTATTTACCATCCCAAAATGTATAACTGAGGTGACAGAAGTTGATTTCAGAGCATGATTTTCAAACAGGAACTTCAACCGTTTTTGTGCCGTATGAGAAATTCTCTAAAGTCGGTCCCATCGATTTTGGCCAAAAATGAAAATTCTAAAAGTGTCCCAATTTCTGCATTAAACTTTAGTGACCATCCCAAAATGTATCACTGAGGTGACAGAAGTTGATTTCGGAGCATGATTTTCAAACAGGAAATTCAACCATTTTTGTGGCATGAGAAATTCCCTAAGCCCGGACCCATCAATTTTGGTCAAAAGCAAAAATTACAAAAGTGCCCCAATTGTTGCTTTAAACTTTAGTTACCATCCCAAAATGTATCACTGAGGTGACAGAAGTTGATTTCGGAGGATGATTTTTCAAACAAGAACTTCAACCGTTTTTGTGGTGTATGAGAAATTCCCTAAGCCCCGGACCCATCGATTTTGGTCAAAAATTAAAATTCCAAAAGTGCCCCAATTTCTGCTTTAAACTTTAGTGACCATCCCAAAATGTATCACTGAGGTGACAGAAGTCGATTTTGTAGCATGATTTTCAAACAGGAACTTCAACCGTTTTTGTGGCGTATGAGAAACTCCCTAAGCCCCGGACCCATCGATCTTGGTCAAAAATGAAAATTCCAAAAGTGCCCCAATTTTTGCTTTAAACTTAAGTTACCATCCCAAAATGTATCACTGAGGTGACAGAAGTTGATTTCAGAGCATGATTTTCAAACAGGAACTTCAACCGTTTTTGTGGTGTATGAGAAATTCCCTAAACCCGAACCCATCGACTTTGGCCAAAAATGAAAATTCCAAAAGTGCCCCAATTTCTGCTTTAAACTTTAGTTACCATCCCAAAATGTATCACTGAGGTGACAGTAGTTGATTTCAGAGCATGATTTTCAAACAGGAACTTCAACCGTTTTTGTGGCATATGAGAAACTCCCTAAGCCCCGAACCAATAGATTTTGGTCAAAAATGAAAATTCCAATAGTGCCCCAATTTCTGTTTTAAACTTTAGTTACCATTCCAAAATGTATCACTGAGGAGACAGAAGTTGATTTCGGAGCATGATTTTCAAACATGAACTTCAACCGTTTTTGTGGCATAAGAAATTCCCTAAATTCGGACGCATCAATTTTGGCCAAAAATGAAAATTCCAAAAGTGCCCCAATATCTGCTTTAAACATTAGTGACCATTCCAAAATGTATCACTGAGGTGACAGAAGTTTATTTCGGAGCATGATTTTCAAACAGGAACTTCAACCATTTTTTTGGCATATGAGAAGTTCCCTAAGCCCCGGAGCCATCGATTTTGGTCAAAAATGAAAATTCCTAAAGTGCCTCAATTTCTGCTTTCAACTTTAGTTAACATCCCAAAATGTATAACTGAGGTGACAGAAGTTGATTTCAGGGCATGATTTTCAAACAGGAACTTCAACCGTTTTTTGTGCCGTATGAGAAATTCACTAAAGTCGGTCCCATCGATTTTGGCCAAAAATGAAAATTCTAAAAGTGTCCCAATTTCTGCATTAAACTTTAGTGACCATCCCAAAATGTATCACTGAGGTGACAGAAGTTGATTTCGGAGCATGATTTTCAAACAGGAAATTCAACCATTTTTGTGGCATGAGAAATTCCCTAAGCCCGGACCCATCAATTTTGGTCAAAAGCAAAAATTCCAAAAGTGCCCCAATTGTTGCTTTAAACTTTAGTTACCATCCCAAAATGTATCACTGAGGTGACAGAAGTTGATTTCGGAGGATGATTTTTCAAACAAGAACTTCAACCGTTTTTGTGGTGTATGAGAAATTCCCTAAGCCCCGGACCCATCAATTTTGGTCAAAAATGAAAATTCCAAAAGTGCCCCAATTTCTGCTTTAAACTTTAGTGACCATCCCAAAATGTATCACTGAGGTGACAGAAGTTGATTTTAGAGCATGATTTTCAAACAGGAACTTCAACCATTTTTGAGGCATGAGAAATTCCCTAAGCCCCGGACCCATCGATTTTGTTCAAAAATTAAAATTCCAAAAGTGCCCCAATTTCTGCTTTAAACTTTAGTTACCATCCCAAAATGTATCACTGAGGTGACAGAAGTTGATTTTGTAGCATGATTTTCAAACAGGAACTTCAACCGTTTTTGTGGCGTATGAGAAACTCCCTAAGCCCCGGACCCATCGATTTTGGTCAAAAATGAAAATTCCAAAAGTGCCCCAATTTTTGCTTTAAACTTAAGTTACCATCCCAAAATGTATCACTGAGTTGACAGAAGTTGATTTCAGAGCATGATTTTCAAACAGGAACTTCAACCGTTTTTGTGGTGTATGAGAAATTCCCTAAACCCGAACCCATCGACTTTGGCCAAAAATGAAAATTCCAAAAGTGCCCCAATTTCTGCTTTAAACTTTAGTTACCATCCCAAAATGTATCACTGAGGTGACAGAAGTTGATTTCGTAGCATTATTTTCAAACAGGAACTTCAACCATTTTTGTGGCGTATGAGAAATTCCCTAAGCCCTGGACCCATCGATTTTGGTCAAAAATGAAAATTCCAAAAGTGCCCCAATTTCTGCTTTAAACTTTAGTGACCATCCCAAAATGTATCACTGAGGTGACAGAAGTTGATTTTAGAGCATGATTTTCAAACAGGAACTTCAACCATTTTTGTGGCATGAGAAATTCCTTAAGCCCCGGACCCATCGATTTTGTTCAAAAATTAAAATTCCAAAAGTGCCCCAATTTCTGCTTTAAACTTTAGTTACCATCCCAAAATGTATCACTGAGGTGACAGAAGTTGATTTCGTAGCATGATTTTCAAACAGGAACTTTAACCGTTTTTGTGGCATATGAGAAACTCCCTAAGCCCCGGACCCATCGATTTGGGTCAAAAATAAAAATTCCAAAAGTGCCCCAATTTTTGCTTTTAACTTAAGTTACCATCCCAAAATGTATCACTGAGGTGACAGAAGTTGATTTCAGAGCATGATTTTCAAACAGGAACTTCAACCGTTTTTGTGGTGTATGAGAAATTCCCTAAACCCGAACCCATCGACTTTGGCCAAAAATGAAAATTCCAAAAGTGCCCCAATTTCTGCTTTAAACTTCAGTTACCATCCCAAAATGTATCATTGAGGTGATAGAAGTTGATTTCGTAGCATGATTTTCAAACAGGAACTTCAACCGTTTTTGTGGCATATGAGAAACTCCCTAAGCCCCGGACCCATCGATTTTGGTCAAAAACGAAAATTCCAAAAGTACCCCAATATCTGCTTGAAACTTTAGTGACCATTCCAAAATGTATCAATGAGGTGACAGAAGTTGATTTTGGAGCAAGATTTTCAAAAAATAACTTCAACCGTTTTTGTGGCATATGAGAAATTCACTAAACCCGGATGTATCGATTTTGGGCAAAAATGAAAATTCCAAAAGTGCTCAAATTTCTGCTTTAAACTTTAGTGACCATCCCAAAATGTATCACTGAGGTGACAGAAGTTGATTTCAGAGCATGATTTTCAAACAGGAACTTCAACCGTTTTTGTGGCATATGAGAAATTCCCTAAGCCCCGGACCCATCGATTTTGGTCAAAAATGAAAATTCCAAAAGTGCCCCAATTTCTGCTTTAAACTTTAGTTACCATCCCAAAATGTATCACTGAGGTGACAGAAGTTGATTTCAGAGCATGATTTTTAAACAGGAACTTCAACCGTTTTTGTGGTGTATGAGAAATTCCCTAAACCCGAACCCATCGACTTTGGCCAAAAATGAAAATTCCAAAAGTGCCCCAATTTCTGCTTTAAACTTTAGTGACCATCCCAAAATGTATCACTGAGGTGACAGAAGTTGATTTCGGAGCATGATTTTCAAACAGGAACTTCAACCGTTTTTGTGGCAAATGAGAAATTCCCTAAGCCCCAGACCCATCGATTTTGGTCAAAAATTAAAATTCCAAAAGTGCTCCAATTTCTGCTTTAAACTTTAGTTACCATCCCAAAATATACCACTGAGGTGATAGAAGTTGATTTCGGAGCATGATTTTCAAACAGGAACTTCAACCATTTTTGTTGCGTATGAGAAATTCCCTAAGCCCTGGACCCATCAATTTTGGTCAAAAATTGAAAATTCCAAAAGTGCCCCAATTTCTGCTTTAAACTTTAGTTACCATCCCAAAATGTATCACTGAGGTGACAGAAGTTGATTTCGGAGCATGATTTTCAAACAGGAACTTCAACCATTTTTGTGGCGTATGAAAAATTCCCTAAACCCCGTACCCATCGATTTTGGTCAAAAATGAAAATTCCAAAAGTGCCCCAATTTCTGCTTTAAACTTTAGTTACCATCCCAAAATGTATCACTGAGGTGATAGAAGTTGATTTTGGAGCATGATTTTCAAACAGGAACTTCAACCGTTTTTGTGGCATATGAGAAATTCCCTAAGCTCCGGACCCATCGATTTTGATCAAAAATGAAAATTCCAAAAGTGCCCCAATTTCTGCTTTAAACTTAATTTACCATCCCAAAATGTATCACTGAGGTGACAGAAGTTGATTTCAGAGCATGATATTCAAACAGGAACTTCAACCGTTTTTGTGGCATATGGGAAATGTATACACAAAAAAGGGCCATATATCATCCTATATTCAAACATATATACAATTACCCAACATACTCAATCACATATAAAACCAAATAAATATCCGCACAATATGGATCCTATTCAGACATCTAGATCTTGCAAAACGTCGCTGAACAGATCTTGTACGGTTCTCAGTGAGACACAGGGTCACTTGGACCAACTACTGTGTATCACAAAGCGAACAGTCTGGACGAACTTAGTGTAAAAAAGTAGCAATGTCATATGTTTCATTAAGTCTATCCGGACGCAGTGTTTTTAACGAGTGTATCCAATATGTCTCTCTTTTACCTCGTTTCTTTAAGATATCTCCCCTCCCCTTAGATCTGGATTGACATATTCAATAGCCTTGCAACTAAATTTACTCAAAGACCCGTCATTACACATTAAAAAATGTCTAGGGACAGAATGATTCGTCATCTTATTCGTAATACTTTTCACATGTTCAAGGACCCTCAACTTTAGTTGTCTTTTTGTTTTGCCCACATATCGGGCCCCACATTAACATTCTAAAAGATATATGACATAAGTTGTTTGACAATTTATCAATCCCTTTATGTTCCAATAATGTGTTTTATCTGCATTCCAAATTTTCTTTCTTTCTTTACTTATAGATTGGCATACCTTACAATGGTTACACGGATAACATCCATGTACAGCCTTTAACCATTGATTATCCTTGATCATGGGTAAATTACTGGTCGCTAGCATATTTTTTAAAGTTTTTGCTCTCTTAAAAACTGAGGTTTTTTAGGAAGCATACCCTTTAGTACTGGGTCTAATTCTAAAACGTCCCAATGCTTATTCACGATATCTCTTATCTCTCTAATTTTAACATTAAACCCTGTCAAGAATGGTGCAAATTACCTGAAGGAGTCCTTCTTTTCTATATATATCAACAGTTCATTCCTCACTAGCTTGTCAGCTCTCTTCTTACAGTTATCAATCAATTTTATGGGATACTCTTTCTCTATAAATCGTGTTTTATACAATTCGATTTGTTTCTCATACATATCTACCTCCGAACAATTCCCTTTTATGCGAAGAAACTGAGAATAAGGGCTATTCGTTACCCAATTCTTTAAATGACAACTTCTGTAATGTATATAATTATTACTGTCAATTTCTTTTATATATGTATAGCTGTTAATACTACTCCCAGAACTCCAATCCGTGGTGTCTAACACTAAATAAAGGAACTCAATTTTTTTACTTTGAAAATTAGAAGTAAATTTTAAATCAATTATTATCATTAATGTAATGTAAAAAATCATCAAATTCCTCTCTACTTCCTCTCCACACAACTAGTAGGTCATCTATATACCTATTGAATTGTATTAAATTTTCCTTAAAGGGATTATTCTCGAAAATGACCTCAGATTTCAAATTTCCTAAGAACAAGTTTGCGAAGCTCGGCACATATGGCGTTCCCATAGCGCAGCCGCACTGTTGATTATAGAAATGTCCCTCAAATGGAAAAAAATTGTTCTTCAACACATAATCTACACATTTTACTAAAAACTCCCTCAGATCATCTCCTACTTCATTATCCATTCTCAAAAAGTAGTCAACAGCCTGAATACCCTCTCTGTGTGGTATGCTGGTGTACAATGACTCTATGTCTATTGTAGACCAGCTATGGGGTATATTCAATTGAAGTCGAAAACTGCCGTCTGTCATTTTGCTAAATTTTTCGACAAGTCGATAAATTCGACTTGTCGAAAAGCACGTGGATCGGTGGAATAGCTGCCGATCCACGTGTTGATCTCGAAAACGGGGCAAAATCCAACATGTTTTGGCCCCCTTCTCGACCATCTCAGTCCGACATCAAAATGATGTTGGACTGAGATGCGGACCCAGAGGAGGCGAGGGGGGGTGAGACGCAGGGAGATGGGGGACAGCCGGCGGGCAAACAGGGAGATCAGCGCTACAGTAGCGCTGCATCTGGATGTCACTTTGCCGCCCGACCTCACGGCAGCTTCCACCCGGCTCCAGCACGCTGCTGGAGCCGGGTGGAAGCTGCCGTGAGGTCGGGCGGCTGAGTGACATCCTGCTGCAGCGCTACTCCGTAGCACTGATCTCCCTGTATGCCCGCCGGCTGTCCCCCCACGGCTCGTCCCGCTTCTCCTCCTCTGCTTCCCGTCTAAATTCGACTTGAAAAAGTGGAATTTAAGATGGGATTGAATAGGGGTTGTCGGATCCATTCTGAAAAATACATGTCGGAATGGATCCAACTTTAATTGAATATAGCCCTATATCCATTGTTCAACTCCAGATCTTTCAATATACTTAATATATGAGTTGAATCTTTCACAAATGACTTTAAAAAGGGTTCATACTTCTTAATATAGAAATCTACATATTTTGACATCCTTGCCGTTGCTGAATCTATACCCGATATAATCGGGTGGCCGGGTGGGCTCTCTAACCGCTTATGGATTTTAGGAAGATAATAAAAGATCGCTAATCTGGGGTATGGGTTTGAAACATAATTCACTTCTTCCCTTGTAATACACCCCTTAATGAAGCCTTCCTCCAACAAGGAATTAATCTCCTCCACAATTCTTCCACTGGGATCAGTGGTAAGCTTTGTATAAGTGATCTCGTTATTCAATAAACTAAAGGCTTCCTCAAGGTAATCAGCTCTATTCAAAATCACAATCCCCCCTCCTTGTCAGCCATCTTTATAACCAGATTATGATTTTTCTCTAATTTCTTAATGGCTAATCTCTCATCTTTCCTTAAATTATCCTTCTATATTTTATCATTTTTACAGAGTTCTTCCAAATCTTTCAATATTAATTTCGAATAAGTTTCTATATAACTACCCCTGGATTCTAGTGGGTAAAAATGCCATCCTTTAATCCAGTTTTATTCTCATTTACTGTTCCATTCTCATTCCTATCACCCTTTTATTTCCTGTTTTAAAAAATGTCTCTGTCACGATCCAGGTAATTCCTTATCAGTATTTACCTTCCAAATGCCTCTTGAGACTGTCCCAGCGTTCCAAGCCTGGATTCCATCTGCACTGTCTGCATGCAGCACGCTGCATCTCATTGTCTCAAGTTTCTTCACTGTGATTCTGGCAGCTTCATAGTTAATACTCACATGCAAGTTACAAACAGTCTTTCCCTCCAAGTTCACACATGGGCGCGCCATGTTTGTTTTCATCACATGTTACTTTTCAGCCTATCAGCTGCACTCTGGTTTCTGCCTAATTATCCAGCAGCTGCACTCTAGACTCTGCTTAATCAGCCAGCCAATCCCTGTTTCCCAACTGGCATAAATATCCTGTTCCTGGGCTGGAAAGTTGTCAGTGCTTCAGTTGTCATCCTAGTGAAACCAGTCTCTTCCTATTGTGGTTGTTCCTGCCTGCAAACTCCACTAGAGACTCACACCAGTTCCACTCTCCATGGTGCAGCCTGACTCTGCAGTGTCTCATCATTGCATCCTGTGACCGGCAGTTACCCAACACCAGCTTCCAGCAGTGCTCTGCCGGTAACCATCGGTGTTCCGCCATCGATCTCCAGTCACTATCGGTGTTCCGCCATTGATCTCCAGTCACCATCAGTGTTCCGTCATCGATCTCTAGTCACAATCGGTGTTCTGCCATCGATCCCAAATCACCATTGGTGTTCCGTCATCTATCTCCAGTCACCATCGGTGCTCCTCCATCGATCTCCAGTCACCATCGGTGCTCCACCATCGATCTCCAGTCACCATCGTTGTTCCGCCATCAATCTCCAGTCACCATCAGTGTTCTGCCATCGATCTCCATTCCATCATCGGTGTTTCGCCATCGATCTCAAGCATCTCCTGTATATGCTCTCAAGCATCTCCTGTATATGCTCCCAAGCATCTCCTGTATATGCTCCCAAGCATCTCCTGTATATGCTCCCAAGCATCTCCTGTATATGCTCACAAGCATCTCCTGTATATGCTCCTAAGCATCTCCTGTATATGCTCTCAAGCATCACCCGTATATTCCTCACACTCAAGCTACATTAGTGCGTTCCTGCACTATCAACTCAGCTCTACCATTGGACCAGTCCCATCTGGCACAACCCGGCAGTTCAGTCATCAGCTTCTGTTTCCCATCAGCTACCCAGTGCATCGGTGTTGGTAAGGACATATCTCCAAGTCCTTCAAGACTGTGCTTAATTATACTACACCTAGAGACTGCCTATATGCACTCCTGGGAACTGTGACTTATATGCTGTTCTTAATATTGCTAACTGCCGACATATGCTTGTGAGCTGAGTTTCAATAAAACCTTTGAACTTTCCTTTGTTGTCGTGGTCACGCCTTCAGGCTTTGGTGCTGCAGGTCCATACGTATGTCTAGGAGTCCTATCTCACTATCCAAGTTCACATTGTTTGATACCTTTTAGGGTTAATTAAATTAACCCTCATGTTGCTGTTTGAGTTGTTAGGTAAAAGAATGAATTGAAAATAGATTTAGCAAAATCAATAATTATTTATTAAAAAGGCCACGCCCGTATACAGGCTGAGAGGGAACATCCTCTCAAGCCTGGGTAAAAATGCTTCAACAACAGGTACACGTAAAAACAATGATTTTTATAACATACCAGTTACGCCCCATTCTTATAACCCTCCCATATGAGTTCATTTATCTGGAATACAGTGTTATGCAATATCAGAACAATTGGCAAAGAAAACTAAAAGATACTCGTGATCTTCAACTATGTGTCCATATTAGGAATTAAGCTGGACTCTATGAGCTTTTCGGATGTGCGTATGTGGAATTAATACTAGCCAACAAAGTTGTTTTTCATCTTTCTTAGTGTGTACAAAGTTCAAGATGAATCTGCTGTATCATCTAGCTAGAAACAAAATGGATTCTCTTATGCTTTTATACTATACTAGTGAATGTAGATCACCTTTAATATTGTGATTATTAGGTGTATGCATAATATACGTACTATCCCGTAGTACATATATATAACTGTTAGGCCTTCAGCATGTTGTCTCTGTCACAGTATTCGACAGCTCCACCCTTTGATCAGGGACATTATTCATGTGCCCTGTCATCTCAGGAGAATTTCTGGGAACGTATAGTTCGCTAATAATCATTTTATGTAGTACTGCTATTCTGCGTCTGACAGTAGCCTTCTAAATACAACATAGGCCGCACCTGTAGGCAGTGAACATTAAACGAATGGCTATAATAACATCGGGGTCACCAAAGAATAAACCTCATCACAGAATACATCATCACATACAATCACATACAATATACTTAAAAAACATTTTCCTAATCCTGAAAATTGAATACTAGGATTTAAACATTTCTCTTTTCCAGTCCATATCATAATGCCTTGGTTAAAGTTCTTCTTTTATATCATGGACCTCCTTTATATACTTGGCAATACACGTATCAGGATCCGTAATGTCTTTGGTCAAGTAAGCACAGCAGTGAGCTCAAAGTGCTGTTTCTGGAAATCAACAATATCCTCCAATTTGTGATATTAAAGAATGTAGAGCAATGTGGTAGTATAATAGTTCATGTCCAATGTCCTGGAATCATCACAAATGTCCACTGTCCTGGAATGTCCTATCATAAAGTTCAATCATGTTATCAATAACTTAAATTAAATAAACCGTCAACTCCCAGTTGATTAATCATACGACTTCGTTAGCCATAGGAGAACTTATTAGCCACCTTTACCAATTCGAGGTTTTATTGATGCTCTGGTGGCAGGAACATGTTTCCTGATTACTGAGTCAATTACTCTTTTTAGGAATAGTTCATCCTGCAAGAAAACTTTTCTCAAGTTATTATGTGTTTTTGTATAAAATTGCTAAATTAATCTTTTTAAATAACAAACATCTTCAGAATTAATAGGTAACCAATTGTATATTATATCCTAAGGACATAGTGACAACTACCATTTCCCGTTATGTATGATATCTCTTTTAACCTTTGAATCTACTCCTGGTAAAATACATTTATTAAATCATAAACTTTAATGAACATCATATGTAACCATTACTATTTATATACATAACTCATTATATCTAGCACATCTAGAAACATTAGGTTAGTAAATTGTAACAATCCTTTCACATTCCCTTAAATCAACCTTTTCTATTTGCATAAGTTAATTTTTCCTGTATTATTGACCTATTTTATTTCCACTAACTGAAATACAACCGATTTGTGTAGCTGATATTATCACTAGTAGTTCTATCTTGAGATACTGTTGTATCTATACACATGTACCTGTTTCACTATTATCACAACTCTATAAAGTTTTGGTAATCACATCAAATGTAACTTGCATAGAGAACTTTGGCCTGCTACTATACAATGCTAGTGTCTATGTATACATATCTAACAATTATAATAATAATAATTAGCAATAATATTTATTTAGCAGCAGTACCCAAAATCTTTCCAACAATTAATGGTATTGCTGGACTGGATACTCCTTAGAATAATATCCTAAATTCTTAAATTATCCATACATTAATCTATACATTTTTCTTCAAGTGGAGTATAATACTCACAACCACGTTTTTCAAAGTGTGTTCGTTACACCGGTCATAAATTTCTCTTGATTTCCTGCTTAGAAAAGAAAAGAGGAAGGAAGGGTCTTATTGAAATAATTCCCATCCACAATAATGGATGAGTACTCATACCTACACCACACGTTTGCTCGCTCTCTCTTCAAAGAAAAAATAAATTAAGTCCTAATACTGTTATAAATAACGTCGCTCCCGTATACTTTCAGAAATGTTAAAAGTTCTGTAGGATATTAGCTTATAAGCACATAGTCTATTATCAATGATCATACTTAATCTCCATCTCGATTGAAGGGTTCATTCAAATATAACTCTGTGGTAGTAACAGTAGTAAAAGTCTCTGTATCTCCATACAATTGTTTTTAGTTTAGGTTCCTTTAAGCTCTGGTCTCTGACCTTTTCATTTCATTGCAAGCTCATGGATCTAGGTGTCCTTTTTCTGCAGCCTTTGCAACGGCTGTATTAGTAGTCAGCGGTACTTGCCAAGGACCATCCTATGCGATCTGTAATGGAACCGAAACATAAGCAACTTCTTACCATAACACCGTCTTCACTCTCTTTAGTGATTGTCCAGTGCCGGACTGTGTGTTTTCGTGTTGGTTAAATATATTTCCAAGGTTCTTGCAGCTTTTGATATTCTTGTAACTGTTTAAATAATTTGTGTGACACATTTGAACCGTCAAATCATTTTGTAGTTTTGAATTAGTCTCTGGATAAAATATCTTTGCTCTGGATTCCAAAAAGAATAACTAAAAATTATATAGAAGAGAGACTAAGCAGAGGCTTAGGTGTAATTCTATCACTATTGAACCAACAATTGGACCATGCAATGATTCACATTCTGCCTTTCCTTTTTCTTTTGTAGATTAATAATGCTTAATTCTTTAAACCTTCCCTGTCAAATTATGACTTTATTTTTTTTTCCCTCAACATTACACATATTAATTTAAAAATATTTTCCAAACTCCTATAAACTCTTTCTATCAGTGAAACAATAGATCACACATCTGGCCTTATTATCCATTATCCATTTCTCAAATAGCGCAGCAAACTCCGTTGCTTTACTTTAACTTTACCCGTTAACACCTGTTACACATACTATAGTTCCTTTTTTAACATTAAACTATGTTGTATTAAAACAATGTTGTTGTTTTTTTTTTAATTCAATAAGTTTTTATTGGTTTTTACAATGATTTAACATTTAAACATTGCCAAGGGCAAAACATAACAAACATAAATCAAATAAACTAAGACAATTAAACAAATAAAAAGTAATAAAATCAACAACATGCTTACAATTTTACATAGAGAGCATAGTGTGACGTGGTGTTACGTATCCCATTCAAAGTCATATATCAACAGAGCAGTGATGACCCAGAATTACTATATATTTTACACACATCGTATTATACTTTGCCACAGCAGTATCATTCATTTGAACCCGGCTGACTACGGGCCACTCACCCCAGAGATCTCCCACAGAAAGCACTCATATCGGTTAGTTAAATAAGTCTAGGGCCCAGCAGTACTTATCCGTGAAGCGAAATAGCGAGAGCTCATCCACTTTCCCCATATAGCAATAAACTTTTTTTCCGCATTCCTGGCCAGATATACAAATTTTTCATGTATGACAGAGGCATTAACCAGAGAAATCCAGGATTGTGGTGCTGGGGCTTCATTAGCCATCCACAGTCTGGCTATGCAAACCTTGGCCAAAGCACAGAGGCTTACAACATAGCGTCGACTGGGCGGATCTAGAACTTCCTCATCTATAGTTGCTAATATACAGGAGATAGGTGTAAGTACGGTAGAGGGGATACCTGTATCAACTATAGCACGTATAACCTCCTCCCAAAAAATCGACACCAAGGGACATAGCCATATCATATGCCAGAAGTCTGCTCCCAGACTGCCACATTTGGGACATTTTGAACTGTGGGATCCCCCTATATGCGACAGTCTCAGAGGGGACATATATACCCTGTGTAGCACGAACAACTGAATTTGTTGATATCGGACAGATGATGTTGAAAGCCGGCACGATCCCAGAGCACCCTCCCATATGTCATCCGACACTGGACCTAGATCAGATTCCCACTTAGTCTTGAGGGAGATAAGGGGGTCTATATGATACATTTGAAGTAAACGGCCATATATTTTGGAGACTAAATGTCCGGATCCCACCGTCTGCAATAGCAATTTGACCGGGGAATCAGTAAGCGCCGGCGGGCCATCTGGGAATTGGGCAGACATAGCATGCCGCAATTGGAGGAAGCGAAAAAAATATGCAGAGGGGACGTTAAATTCCTGTTGAAGCTGCTGGAAGGATCTAAAAAACCCGTCAGTGTATAAGTGTCCCAGTGAAGTTACTCCCCATGGTTCCCACACCTCCCTGACTTGAAGCTGACACAACTCCGGCAATCCATATTTTTTATCCAGCGGAGTGTCAGGGTCAATGCCCTGTCCTTGCAATATCCGGTGCGCCAGCCTCCAAACAGTAATATATTGTTTAATGAGTGGTAGTGCCGACACTTTGACGCTTCCACAGAGAAGCAGTCTCAATGGGGAACCACCTGGGTACTTCTGCATTACCAACTGTGAGTGCAGACTCGAAATGTCAGAATCATTAACCCATTCCCATAGATGTGCTAATTGTGCTGCGAAGTAATAAAAACGAAAGTTGGGAAGAGCCAGCCCCCCTGAAGTTTTGGGCCTGGTCAAAGTATTAAGTTTCAACCGTGCCCGTTTACTAGCCCAGACCAAAGAAGACAGCAAACCATCTATTTGTTTGAAAGTCTTCTGGGGGATGTATACTGGGGATTGTTGTATAATGTACAGGAGTTTGGGCTGAAAAACCATTTTCACCATGTTAACCCTCCCTGTAACTGTCAGGGGCAATTTCCCCCAGACCTTCACTTTATTATGAAGATAATATATTTGCGGTGTAATGTTAAGGGAAGTAAATTTATGAGGGTCGTTGAAAACCCAAATGCCCAGATATTTAAAGGAATTCACCCATCTTAGTGGGAGAGCAACCAATGGGGAGGCAGGGACCTCGCCCTGAAGCGGGATAATGGAGGATTTCTCCCAATTGATCAGGAGCCCGGAGTAACATCCGAACTTATTAATAATATCTAAAATCTTAGGCATAGACTCAGCATAACGATCCACAAATAGCAGGATGTCATCGGCAGATAGAGCTATTTTCTCCTCCCTGGTGCCCACTGTATATCCAAAAATCTCAGGGTTCGCTCGCAGAAGACATGCAAGGGGTTCAATGGCCATAGCAAACAGGATAGGGGACAATGGGCACCCCTGACGAGTACCTCTAGACAATGGAAAGGAATGTGATACAAAACCATTCACCTCCACCCTAGCCAGGGGAGAGGAATACATCAACCGGACGAATTTGATAAAGTTGGGGCCTATACCAAACTTGCGCATGATACTCCACAAATACTCCCACTCCACGGAGTCAAAGGCCTTAGCGGCGTCCAATGATACTACTATGGATGAGGGTGCCTCACGGGAGATCTGGAGATGGGTAAATAATCGTCTGAGATTAATGGATGTTGATTTATTGGTCATAAACCCCGTCTGATCTGGGTGTATGAGCTGCGTAATGACCTGATTTAATCTACATGCCAGGACTTTGGCCAGAATTTTAATGTCGGTCGGCAGAAGGGAGATAGGTCTATAAGAATCAACCTTCCTATGGTCCTTATCAGGCTTCGGAAGGACAATAATCAATGCCTCCGCCATAGATAATGGGAGGGATTCCTGCGTGAATATCTGATTATATAGCTCAAGTAATTGGGGGACAAAAAAATCTAGATGACGTTTATAGAGCTCAGACGGTATGCCGTCTAGCCCCGAAGCCTTCCCATTGGGAGCAGCATTGATAGCAGCCACAATCTCCTCTGGCGAGATAGGTGCCTCGACGAAATCATGCGCCTCACAGGTCAGCAAGGGGAGCTGTATAGTCTGTAAATATTCATCTAAGTGCATCGGGGTACAGTCTAGTTTAGAGCTGTATAATCGCCTATAGTATGACACAAATTCCGACGCAATCTGTGGGGTCTGCAATAAAGTGGTACCGTCTGAGGCCTCAATTTCAACCACGGTATTAGAGGATCTCTCACCCCGTGCCAGGGAGGCTAAATACGATCCCGGCCTATCCCCGGAGGCGTAAAAGGCGTGAGAGGAGAAGAGGAGTCCATGCTGAGTCTTTTCCATTAGATATTCCCTCCATTCCCCCTGGGCTGACAACCATGCAGATTTGGAACTATCCAAACAATCCTGTAAATATTGTGCTTCTGCAGCAACACTTAGGGTCTCTAGTTCGGACTCCCGGTGCCTGAAAAAGGTTTTTAAATTTGCCACTCGTTTAATTAGGGTTCCCCGCAAAAAGGCCTTAAACGCATCCCATAAATTAGAGATAGGCTGCCCAGCCTTGTTTATCTCGAAAAATTCCTGCCACGCAGCCACCAAATCGGAGCCATCGCCCATATGTACTAGCCAGAATGGATTAAACTTCCACACTGCCTGGCCTCTAGAGCAATTAAAATCCAGGATCAATGTTAAAGGGGAGTGATCTGATATACCCCTAGTCTCATATTTGCTATCCCGAACCCTCGGAATCAGATCGCTCGAGAGAACAGCCAGGTCAATCCTAGAGAACGAGGAGTGGGAATGTGAGAAACATGAATATTGTTTAACAGATGGATGTCTCAGTCTCCAGGGATCAACCAGGCCCAGCCCCGACACAACCTCAGCAAAATCATTTCTACCAGAATGTGGACCAGAGGGATTAGTAGAGAATCTATCCATCGCTTTATCTAATACATTGTTGAAATCCCCCATACAAACCACAGGTATTCCCGGTGACAAGGCCATAAACCCTGCAACTTTTTTCAGGACATCGGAGGAGTACGGGGGAGGCACATACACGGACAGTAAAAGCAGAGGGGTACAGTGGATCTTACACTTTAAAAACACATATCTCCCCCATGGGTCCGTTTGTACTGACTCCATCACAAAGGGAACAGTCTTCTTTACAAGGATAGAGACCCCCAGAGAGGCAGAAGTGTGTGTAGAATGGAATGCCCACCCCACCCAAGGTCTCTTAATGGCTAGGGTCTTGCTGCCCACCAGGTGGGTCTCCATAAGACATATCACATCAGCGGCATACTGCTTAATTTGTCTAAGCACCAGAGATCGCTTAATCTTGTCATTGAGTCCCCGCACATTCCATGACAACATCCTAAGTCCAACCATGAGGGGTCGTTGTAATAATAATAGAGGCTACATTCCGCAGCCAGCCAGATCCACCCTCGCTGCATACAAGTACAAGGCACCACCGCTCAATGAATAGATTCGTAAGCCACACATACTCAAATTCCAAACATCCATACAAAAAACAACCGTAGCCTTTAACTTCCCCCCTCCCCCCGCCCTGTACACTACTCCCAACCTGCAGCATACTTGGATCCCCTAACAGAACACCGGCTCAAACCCAGAGCACACAACGAGTTATACTCTGGGTGGAGCCAAGAATATAATGGCCCTGAGAAAGAGAAAACAAAACACAAACAAAACATCCCCAGCCATTAGACGAAATCACCCCTATAAGGTAGAAAAAGGGGGCGAAACATACAAAGTCTCCCCCCGGGACTTAAGAACAAAATACAATCGGATATATTTGGACCACAGATATATCCCTCCTCCCCCCAGCCCTCCCAACCCCCGCATCCCAGCAATATGAATATAATAATTGGCCTGTATGAGAAAAATATAAAAAAAAAAAAATCAGGTAAACAATTATCCCCCCACCACCCTCACATCCTCAGGGAGCAGCACTTAGATGCTTAAACATTTTCCACATCCTGCATCCCCCCAGTAGATATGCAGATAATCTTATCCTGTACAGAAAATCTCTTGCAACTAGAGTCAACGGAATTGATCAAGGATCAGCAAGAGCCCGCCTCGCCGGGAAGCGTCTATTCAGCCAGACCATCGCCTCTCAAGGAGCCGCAAAAAATTTGGTTTCACCATCAGCTACCACTCGTAATCGTGATGGAAAGAGCATGGCGTATGGCAGATCAAGTTCCCGGAGTCTCCTCTTAACAGGCAGAAATTGAGCTCTATCTTTCTGCACCTCCACCGCGAAGTCTGGGAAGACCGATATTGGCGACCCGTTCCATTTTAGGGGGCCTTTCGTGCGAGCAAGTTTCAGAACAGTGTCCCGGTCGCGGAAGTGGAGGAACTTGGCGATGAAGGTACGAGGCGGAGCCCCCGGAGGCAATGGGCGCATCGGAACTCTATGAGCTCGTTCTATGGTGAAATGAGGCGAGAATTCATCGGACCCAAATGCCTTCTGAAGCCATGTTTCTAGAAATTCTTCAGGAGATGAGCCTTCCTCCTTCTCGGGCAAGCCGATGAAACGGACATTATTGCGACGTAAGCGACCCTCCATATCCGTTAGTTTTTTGCGCACATCAGTCATCTGAGACTCTAAAGTATCAGTACGCCGTCCCAGCGGGGTGACAGTATCCTCGACATTGGAGATACGGGTTTCGGCCTCACCCACCCTCTCCCTCACCCGTTGAAGGTCTTGATGGATAATGGATAGGTCAGGCTGCACCTGCCCAATTTTATCAGCCAAGCGGGCCTCACTAGCTGTCACGGCATCCAACACTCTTTGTAATGCAGCATCGGGTGGTTCTGATGAGGCAGAGCTGTATGCAGGAGAGGGGGGCGAAGTCTCAGCTTGTGTATTTTCCCTCCTCTGTTGTTGGGGACCGGGATTGCGGACAAACTTCTCCATTGCGCCCGCCGCCGCGTTTTGTTGGCGGCCTTTCACCATTTTGGATAACACAATGCCGCCGTACTCGACCAGTTATATATCAAAGCAACGCAGGAAGAGAGAGGAGGCGCAGGCACTAGCACGCTGTGAGAGGGCCAAGAGGTGCGGGACAAATATATATATATAGAAGGACCAGTGTTCTTGGTAGTGTTGCTGAGTGTCGGCACAGTGGATTTGGGAGTTGTGGACTGAATCAGGGAGTCAGGAAACTTCCCACCTGAACAGACGGCACCCCCCCGAGGCAGAGCAATGCAAGTCTCTCAATAATAGTCTCCAGTCTCCAGTCAAGTCCAGCTGCCCAAGCAATATGAGAGAGACACTTCCAGCAGGAGGGGTGTGGACAGGAGCAGAGCCGAGCCCGCTGCCAACCACAAGATGGCGCCCGGAAAACCCCACGGACAGCACAGCCGGTATTATAGCCCTCAGGGGGGCAAGGGCTCAGGTAACATACAGCGGGGGTGCTCTCCGGCCGGCACACAGGCTGCTCCAGATCCAGATCCAGCCCAGGAGTGTCAGGGGCGGGTGGCGGAGCTCCGTACACGTGACCCGCCAACCGCAAGAAGGCGCCCGGCGGCTCCCCGCAGCCAGCACAGCCGCGGCAAGTGTTCTAGCCGTCCGGCAGGGAAGAGGATCAGATCAACGAGCTGCTCAAGCGGCGGGGCCCCCGTGCTATCCTCTCGCCGGCTGTGGGGTAAGTTAGGCAAGCCGGGTGGGAGAAGAAGGGCACAGCTCCCGGGCAGCACTGTCCAAGATGGCGCCGGCCTCATGCGGGTCGGGACCAGCACACACCTTTAAATGTTCACAGCAGGGTCACGGGACTCAGGATCACACCAAAACGAAGCCCAGAACGGTCAGCAGGCATTCAGACAGCCGCACAGGGCCACTTAGGTAGTCCCTCAGGGGTATCAGGATATATTCAGGATACTGTTGGCTGGGGAGCTAGGAGAACACGTCCTACTCCATATCCAGTCAGGCCACGCCCCCTAAAACAATGTTGTTTTTTAATCAACCCAAACATCTGCAGTAAACATGCTATAGCTTTCTTTATCACCATCACTATCCCTCTCATTATCACATAATTTGTTATTTTGGTCATATGCCAGAACACAATGTACACTTCTCCATTAAACTTCATACTACCATAGAAAGCTTGTGAATCTATTTCATGCTAGTTACCCTTAGATGTGCATAACTCATGACATTTCCCCTTAATAAAAGTTGTCAGCAACACTTTATTATTAATAATACTAATTCACATACTAATTTCAGTTAACACACTCTAATTCACCATCCCATTATCCCCTATGGATGCTCGAGGAATTATATTATAGTCACTGTCAGTTTTTTTTTTTTAAATGCAATGTAATTCTTTATAATTGTCTTACTTATCCACATTATATTCCTTATACTCCCCACTTTTGGGGGTGAGGAAGACAAGTATGCAGCTGTATCTAAGTTGTATACTGTCAGAGGTAAAATGTACACATCATACAAAATCTACTGCTTAACCACAGTCTTAAACATATTTTTTTTTCTTTTGTTCTTGCTTATACATAAGTTGATGGTTTGGCTGTGACTGTGTATCCCTAATGTCTTATTCATGATAAAGTGTAATATTGTATTACCTTCTATAATTTCTTTGGTTATGAACTTGAATGCATGCACATAGCATTTACAAAAAAAAATTACTGTATCTAGAGATTTATCATCTGGTCATACATATATATCTATCAATAAATGTATACCAAGGCTCCACCCTCTGAGGGTTTTAACTATCTTTGGCCTAGCGCCAAATAATGACCTAGGTAGTTAACTATGTCAGCACACCGTCGAATTTTGTCTTGCGACACCTTGTGTCCTGTTCTGCAAGAAAACACAACTGTTTAGTATCTAACACCAATACTTCAAATAATTTATAGCACCACAGTAGATCATCCACATACTGGGTACATCAGGTACATAATCTGTAGGTACAAAAGAATGTAGGTTATTTTTGCAAGTACAAAAAAAGATTGTCTATAAATCTTTAGCATAATCTAGTCCAATACAGTGTAATTTATTCCATCAACATTACATTTTTCTCATTGGGTAGTCGGTATCCTACCATTACTTACACACCAGGTTAGTAATCATACTACACCAACATACTATACATTTTTTTTTCTTATCTCAAAATATCTCTCAGACTGGCCAGTCCACTCAATCCACGTTTCACAAGATCTATTTCTCTCATCCACACTCCTTACTTGCATCCAAGCACAACTACACACTTTCCTTGGACTACATCCATTCTATGGAATGCCTTGCCACATACACGGATTCCCTTAAAACGTACAAACTTATCAACTTACAAACTTAACGACACCGCTCACATTATCTGTATAACTTTTCTATACAATCATATCCCCACACTTTCTAGCTACGGAACCTGGTTCATCACTGCATATCGTGCAGTCCACTAAGAACTTTTGCAATCTATATCTAATATATCAATGCCTATACTTTGTTATGGATTTTAGCAAGCATATCCTTTACCTCCATTCATAGAATCACAGGGTAAGTGATATATATATATATATGCTATGTATCCAACTGAATCTGTCCCTACTTTAAACTTCCTGGAATCTATAGAAATACCTCATCCGTAATGTAGTATATTTTACACTGTACAGTAACTTACAAATTAGGTTTCTTCCAAATAACTTTGAAGAATTGCCTAAAAGTATATTAATACTGGAATCGTAGTGATTAATTGCTTGTAGCAATCTGGGATTTACAGCATATACTTTACAGACTGATATCTTTATCTTTCCCTATGATTCTAGCTGCAGCAGTTTTGAAAAACTCTCCCCCCGTATAGCCCACATCTGAGAGGGAGAAATCGATATCGTGTGCAGCAATAGGGCGTTGTCTTCTTGACTGTCTGCCAGATGCAGATCTGTTAGCTTTAACGCTGTTAGTGCTGACATTTCTAGCCTGTATATGTTCCTGGGATTTTTCCTGATTACAGTTATGCTCCCATAACCACACTTTTTTATTATTGGCAGCTTTCTCTACAGACTATCTGTTTAAGATATTAGTTCTTATATTAAAACTAGAGTAGATCATTTAAAATTGCAAATCATTGTCTTCCAGCAGCATTTGTAGCACAAAATATATTTAGAGTTCTGCTTATTGTGATCCATCTTATTAGATGAAAAAAAGTCAAAACTTACTGAACACTTTTTTTTTTCTTTCTCTCATGGCTTATGCTGCTGCTGGAAGGGGGGGTTAGGCACACAAGTTGGGCTGTCACAGCTCCATAGCTGTGCTACACAGCGTTGGAGACTGAAGGCTTTTTTTTTTTACTTATTTTACAGGGAAGAAAAACTTTTTTATTTTCCTTTATATTGCAATACAACACCCGGAATCCAGCCATTAATTTGCTGGCAGACCTTCTCACAATATATTGCATTAAAGAATATTTACGTATTAAACCCATATGGGAAACTTTGCTTCATAGTTAAATACTAACATCAGATAAACATCAGATAAACACATTTTTAACTACAGATCTTCCAAAAGCCGTTTGAACACGGACATTAACTCTTTTGTTTCCTCAGTTCACCACATATATATAAACCTTATTTCAAAAATTGTAACCATGCCAAACAGTCACATACAGAAGGTTTCTATTAGACACAGATCTGAGAATATACTTAACGGAACAAACACTGAACTTTTATGTCCCACACACAAGACACCATAAAACACAAAATGACATACAGATTCGCCAGCGCAAGGGCATGTTCCTTTGGTACCTGTTTTATAGTTTTCATAAGTTGGACGCCCATAATTTAAATAAAAAATAAGTTTGCAAATTTTAACCGTTTGCAGACTTTAATATCTTGCAGATTTCAACAGTTTTGCCGATTTCAAAATACGCTTAGTATTGGTTGATCAGGCCAATATTATGCAGCATAATTGAAATGCACAACATTAGTCACAGTACTGTACAAACTCTATGCATATATGGAATATTTCTTCCATAACATGATATGCACACTTAGGGTTAATCCTCCCTGCCCTTCCCATACGCTGAAAAATTTGCAATCTCTGCAATCTTTCACACACGCGACACGTCTGTCAACTGGGAAACTGCAGTAGTCCCTCTTATTTCAAACTATAATCACAAAGCAACATGCCAATTCAACAGTTGCTTGTCTCTTCGTGCACTACAATGTTAGCAAACCGACTTAGGTTATGGTTAAAACAACACCTCTTTAGAGTTGCTCAGTTCTTTTGTGCACAATAAACAATGTTAATAAACAGACTCAGAATATACTTGGGACTTTAGTCCGTAGATTCCGTTATTTACCAGAATCCATATATGATTAAAACAATCAGCAGCTGCACAGTATTACAGTATAAACTTTCAATCAGATTACTTATAATCAACTATAACCTCGGGTAATCACCTTATTTATTTCATTTACCCTTCTTGCACATGTGTAGCTGACTAAAAGGGGAAGGTGGTCTATGTGCTTTTACTTAATTTGGCCCCTATCTTATCTGACACTCACAGCGTTAACGAGGGCACGTAATACTGCAAATTCAGATTGGAACTCATTCAGACCTCGTGTAGATGGTCCACAGCACTTATTCACACAATTACTCAAATTACTCATAGGGTGATTACTTTACCATATTTACACAACAACAAACAGATCCCTGGGTTATTTTCCTAGCTTAGTCAATCTCTCCACTCCTAATTCTCATATTCTACATATAAAATCACACAGACAGCTGGCAGGTATAGAAACAGCATGTACTGGAATATAGCACATACCATGATATTCTATACTTACCAGTGCTGTAATGATTCTGGGATATTCCTTCCATCCTCAGCTGATGGCTGGCTGGCTGGCACACCCCTTTGAGAATTCGATGAAGAGATTGAGATACATAGGTCCAAACCACGAGCCCCCACCTGTTTGATACCTGTTAGGGTTAATTAAATTAACCCTCATGTTGCTGTTTGAGTTGTTAGGTAAAAGAATGAATTGAAAATAGATTTAGCAAAATCAATAATTATTTATTAAAAAGGCCACACCCGTATACAGGCTGAGAGGGAACATCCTCTCAAGCCTGGGTAAAAATGCTTCAACAACAGGTACACGTAAAAACAATGATTTTTATAACATAAAGAAAAACAGAAAGAAAATCCAGGCGCCACCATTGAACAGAAAAAAGAGAACTGCTTTCCCAGGGGTAATTGGTTTCAAACCCCTAATATAGAACAAGAAAAAACAACAATGGGAAAGCGCTACTTAATCTGTAATAGATTTTTTATTATTTAATTTTATCCTATAATATTATATCACATATCACTATATTTGATACCGGCCAGCATCAATACCCATAAAAATATGTATATATATACACCTTTACAACTCCTTAAAACATTTCATTTACAACATTGCAATCATAAAATTTTCCAAGAAACAGCAAGATATAAAAACAACTGCACCTAAAGTGCTATTGGCAACAAAGTCTCTTTGTATCTATCTTCAGCGATACTTTGTACCACTCAGTTACTAATGCACTTATTAGTTCATCCACGTATGATCTGAAACATTCACTTCTCAAGCTGTAAATAATTTGCATCAGCTGTTTTGATCTTTGCCTTTGATACTTGCTTCACAAACGTGTTGTTGGTAAGATTCATGCACTTTCACACTTTGTAAATGTCTATTTTCCTGTGTAGCTTTGTGCCTTTAGCACCTGTAATAATTTATTCCACACTCACGTAGTATTTTTGTGAATCACGCACTTTCACAGCTGTTATCCCTTTATAATTTGGAGTCCGTGTGATGACGCTTCTCACCACTTATACCTTTTCTGCAGACACCAAAGTGGACTGTGGGATACTGGCAATATAAGTGATCTGTAGCTGTGTCCCGTAAGCTTGGAGATCGTACAGACGCGTTTCCCCGCCTTCTATAGATCAGCGGCTTCCTCAGTGTACACGGACTCCAGATAAGGCTGCCGGGGAGAGCTCCAGCCGGGAGAGATCACAGTATATCTGTGGTTGTGACAGGCAAACGACATTGTGGTAAATAAACCCTATATGTCAGATATGAACTTTTCACTCTAATGCTGTATGGCTAGGCATGAACATTGTGCTGTATACCAGGAATGGTGATAAAAAAGCGAATAATCAATTTAAATGCCATTGTATCCTATGTGCAAATTATAAAGGGATAACAGCTGTGAAAGTGCGTGATTCACAAAAATACTACGTGAGTGTGGAATAAATTATTACAGGTGCTAAAGGCACAAAGCTACACAGGAAAATAGACATTTACAAAGTGTGAAAGTGCATGAATCTTACCAACAACACGTTTGTAAAGCAAGTATCAGAGGCAAAGATCAAAACAGCTGATGCAAATTATTTACAGCTTGAGAAGTGAATGTTTCAGATCATATGTGGATGAACTAATAAGTGCACTAGTAACTGAGTGGTACAAAGTATCGCTGAAGATAGATACAAAGAGACTTTGTTGCCAATAGCACTTTAGGTGCAGTTGTTTTTATATCTTGCTGTTTCTTGGAAAATTTTATGATTGCAATGTTGTAAATGAAAAGTTTTAAGGAGTTGTAAAGGTGTATATATATATACATATTTTTATGGGTATTGATGCTGGCCGGTATCAAATATAGTGATATGTGATATAATATTATAGGATAAAATTAAATAATAAAAAATCTATTACAGATTAAGTAGCGCTTTCCCATTGTTGTTTTTTCTTATGTTTATAACATACCAGTTACGCCCCATTCTTATAACCCTCCCATATGAGTTCATTTATCTGGAATACAGTGTTATGCAATATCAGAACAATTGGCAAAGAAAACTAAAAGATACTCGTGATCTTCAACTATGTGTCCATATTAGGAATTAAGCTGGACTCTATGAGCTTTTCGGATGTGCGTATGTGGAATTAATACTAGCCAACAAAGTTGTTTTTCGTCTTTCTTAGTGTGTACAAAGTTCAAGATGAATCTGCTGTATCATCTAGCTAGAAACAAAATGGATTCTCTTATGCTTTTATACTATACTAGTGAATGTAGATCACCTTTAATATTGTGATTATTAGGTGTATGCATAATATACGTACTATCCCGTAGTACATATATATAACTGTTAGGCCTTCAGCATGTTGTCTCTGTCACAGTATTCGACAGCTCCACCCTTTGATCAGGGACATTATTCATGTGCCCTGTCATCTCAGGAGAATTTCTGGGAACGTATAGTTCGCTAATAATCATTTTATGTAGTACTGCTATTCTGCGTCTGACAGTAGCCTTCTAAATACAACATAGGCCGCACCTGTAGGCAGTGAACATTAAACGAATGGCTATAATAACATCGGGGTCACCAAAGAATAAACCTCATCACAGAATACATCATCACATACAATCACATACAATATACTTAAAAAACATTTTCCTAATCCTGAAAATTGAATACTAGGATTTAAACATTTATCTTTTCCAGTCCATATCATAATGCCTTGGTTAAAGTTCTTCTTTTATATCATGGACCTCCTTTATATACTTGGCAATACACGTGTCAGGATCCGTAATGTCTTTGGTCAAGTAAGCACAGCAGTGAGCTCAAAGTGCTGTTTCTGGAAATCAACAATATCCTCCAATTTGTGATATTAAAGAATGTAGAGCAATGTGGTAGTATAATAGTTCATGTCCAATGTCCTGGAATCATCACAAATGTCCACTGTCCTGGAATGTCCTATCATAAAGTTCAATCATGTTATCAATAACTTAAATTAAATAAAACGTCAACTCCCAGTTGATTAATCATACGACTTCGTTAGCCATAGGAGAACTTATTAGCCACCTTTACCAATTCGAGGTTTTATTGATGCTCTGGTGGCAGGAACATGTTTCCTGATTACTGAGTCAATTACTCTTTTTAGGAATAGTTCATCCTGCAAGAAAACTTTTCTCAAGTTATTATGTGTTTTTGTATAAAATTGCTAAATTAATCTTTTTAAATAACAAACATCTTCAGAATTAATAGGTAACCAATTGTATATTATATCCTAAGGACATAGTGACAACTACTATTTCCCGTTATGTATGATATCTCTTTTAACCTTTGAATCTACTCCTGGTAAAATACATTTATTAAATCATAAACTTTAATGAACATCATATGTAACCATTACTATTTATATACATAACTCATTATATCTAGCACATCTAGAAACATTAGGTTAGTAAATTGTAACAATCCTTTCACATTCCCTTAAATCAACCTTTTCTATTTGCATAAGTTAATTTTTCCTGTATTATTGACCTATTTTATTTCCACTAACTGAAATACAACCGATATGTGTAGCTGATATTATCACTAGTAGTTCTATCTTGAGATACTGTTGTATCTATACACGTGTACCTGGTTCACTATTATCACAACTCTATAAAGTTTTGGTAATCACATCAAATGTAACTTGCATAGAGAACTTTGGCCTGCTACTATACAATGCTAGTGTCTATGTATACATATCTAACAATTATAATAATAATAATTAGCAATAATATTTATTTAGCAGCAGTACCCAAAATCTTTCCAACAATTGATGGTATTGCTGGACTGAATACTCCTTAGAATAATATCCTAAATTCTTAAATTATCCATACATTAATCTATACATTTTTCTTCAAGTGGAGTATAATACTCACAATCACGTTTTTCAAAGTGTGTTCGTTACACCGGTCATAAATTTCTCTTGATTTCCTGCTTAGAAAAGAAAAGAGGAAGGAAGGGTCTTATTGAAATAATTCCCATCCACAATAATGGATGAGTACTCATACCTACACCACACGTTTGCTCGCTCTCTCTTCAAAGAAAAAATAAATTAAGTCCTAATACTGTTATAAATAACGTCGCTCCCGTATACTTTCAGAAATGTTAAAAGTTCTGTAGGATATTAGCTTATAAGCACATAGTCTATTATCAATGATCATACTTAATCTCCATCTCGATTGAAGGGTTCATTCAAATATAACTCTGTGGTAGTAACAGTAGTAAAAGTCTCTGTATCTCCATACAATTGTTTTTAGTTTAGGTTCCTTTAAGCTCTGGTCTCTGACCTTTTCATTTCATTGCAAGCTCATGGATCTAGGTGTCCTTTTTCTGCAGCCTTTGCAACGGCTGTATTAGTAGTCAGCGGTACTTGCCAAGGACCATCCTATGCGATCTGTAATGGAACCGAAACATAAGCAACTTCTTACCATAACACCGTCTTCACTCTCTTTAGTGATTGTCCAGTGCCGGACTGTGTGTTTTCGTGTTGGTTAAATATATTTCCAAGGTTCTTGCAGCTTTTGATATTCTTGTAACTGTTTAAATAATTTGTGTGACACATTTGAACCGTCAAATCATTTTGTAGTTTTGAATTAGTCTCTGGATAATATATCTTTGCTCTGGATTCCAAAAAGAATAACTAAAAATTATATAGAAGAGAGACTAAGCAGAGGCTTAGGTGTAATTCTATCACTATTGAACCAACAATTGGACCATGCCATGATTCACATTCTGCCTTTCCTTTTTCTTTTGTAGATTAATAATGCTTAATTCTTTAAACCTTCCCTGTCAAATTATGACTTTATTTTTTTTTTCCTCAACATTACACATATTAATTGAAAAATATTTTCCAAACTCCTATAAACTCTTTCTATCAGTGAAACAATAGATCACACATCTGGCCTTATTATCCATTATCCATTTCTCAAATAGCGCAGCAAACTCCGTTGCTTTACTTTAACTTTACCCGTTAACACCTGTTACACATACTATAGTTCCTTTTTTAACATTAAACTATGTTGTATTAAAACAATGTTGTTTTTTAATCAACCCAAACATCTGCAGTAAACATGCTATAGCTTTCTTTATCACCATCACTATCCCTCTCATTATCACATAATTTGTTATTTTGGTCATATGCCAGAACACAATGTACACTTCTACATTAAACTTCATACTACCATAGAAAGCTTGTGAATCTATTTCATGCTAGTTACCCTTAGATGTGCATAACTCATGACATTTCCCCTTAATAAAAGTTGTCAGCAACACTTTATTATTAATAATACTAATTCACTAATTCACATACTAATTTCAGTTAACACACTCTAATTCACCATCCCATTATCCCCTATGGATGCTCGAGAAATTATTCTCCTGTCACTGTCAGTTTTTTTTTTTAAATGCAATGTAATTCTTTATAATTGTCTTACTTATCCACATTATATTCCTTATACTCCCCACTTTTGGGGGTGAGGAAGACAAGTATGCAGCTGTATCTAAGTTGTATACTGTCAGAGGTAAAATGTACACATCATACAAAATCTACTGCTTAACCACAGTCTTAAATATATATTTTTTTCCTTTGTTCTTGCTTATACATAAGTTGATGGTTTGGCTCTGACTGTGTATCCATAATGTCTTATTCATGATAAAGTGTAATATTGTATTACCTTCTATAATTTCTTTGGTTATGAACTTGAATGCATGCACATAGCATTTACAAAAAAAAAATTACTGTATCTAGAGATTTATCATCTGGTCATACATATATATCTATCAATAAATGTATACCAAGGCTCCACCCTCTGAGGGTTTTAACTATCTTTGGCCTAGCGCCAAATAATGACCTAGGTAGTTTACTATGTCAGCACACCGTCGAATTTTGTCTTGCGACACCTTGTGTCCTGTTCTGCAAGAAAACACAACTGTTTAGTATCTAACACCAATACTTCAAATAATTTATAGCACCACAGTAGATCATCCACATACTGGGTACATCAGGTACATAATCTGTAGGTACAAAAGAATGTAGGTTATTTTTGCAAGTACAAAGAAAGATTGTCTATAAATCTTTAGCATAATCTAGTCCAATACAGTGTAATTTATTCCATCAACATTACATTTTTCTCATTGGGTAGTCTGTATCCTACCATTACTTACACACCAGGTTAGTAATCATACTACACCAACATACTATACATTTTTTTTTCTTATCTCAAAATATCTCTCAGACTGGCCAGTCCACTCAATCCACGTTTCACAAGATCTATTTCTCTCATCCACACTCCTTACTTGCATCCAAGCACAACTACAAACTTTCCTTGGACTGCATCCATTCTATGGAATGCCTTGCCACATACACGGATTCCCTGAAAACGTACAAACTTATCAACTTACAAACTTAACGACACCGCTCACATTATCTGTATAACTTTTCTATACAATCATATCCCCACACTTTCTAGCTACGGAACCTGGTTCATCACTGCATATCGTGCAGTCCACTAAGAACTTTTGCAATCTATATCTAATATATCAATGCCTATACTTTGTTATGGATTTTAGCAAGCATATCCTTTACCTCCATTCATAGAATCACAGGGTAAGTGATATATATATATATATATATATATATATATATATATATGCTATGTATCCAACTGAATCTGTCCCTACTTTAAACTTCCTGGAATCTATAGAAATACCTCATCCGTAATGTAGTATATTTTACACTGTACAGTAACTTACAAATTAGGTTTCTTCCAAATAACTTTGAAGAATTGCCTAAAAGTATATTAATACTGGAATCGTAGTGATTAATTGCTTGTAGCAATCTGGGATTTACAGCATATACTTTACAGACTGATATCTTTATATTTCCCTATGATTCTAGCTGCAGCAGTTTTGAAAAACTCTCCCCCCGTATAGCCCACATCTGAGAGGGAGAAATCGGTATCGTGTGCAGCAATAGGGCGTTGTCTTCTTGACTGTCTGCCAGATGCAGATCTGTTAGCTTTAACGCTGTTAGTGCTGACATTTCTAGCCTGTATATGTTCCTGGGATTTTTCCTGATTACAGTTATGCTCCCATAACCACACTTTTTTTATTATTGGCAGCTTTCTCTACAGACTATCTGTTTAAGATATTAGTTCTTATATTAAAACTAGAGTAGATCATTTAAAATTGCAAATCATTGTCTTCCAGCAGCATTTGTAGCACAAAATATATTTAGAGTTCTGCTTATTGTGATCCATCTTATTAGATGAAAAAAAGTCAAAACTTACTGAACACTTTTTTTTTTCTTTCTCTCATGGCTTATGCTGCTGCTGGAAGGGGGGGTTAGGCACACAAGTTGGGCTGTCACAGCTCCATAGCTGTGCTACACAGCGTTGGAGACTGAAGGCTTTTTTTTTTTACTTATTTTACAGGGAAGAAAAACTTTTTTATTTTCCTTTATATTGCAATACAACACACGGCATCCAGCCATTAATTTGCTGGCAGACCTTCTCACAATATATTGCATTAAAGAATATTTACGAATTAAACCCATATGGGAAACTTTGCTTCATAGTTAAATACTAACATCAGATAAACATCAGATAAACACATTTTTAACTACAGATCTTCCAAAAGCCGTTTGAACACGGACATTAACTCATTTGTTTCCTCAGTTCACCACATATATATAAACCTTATTTCAAAAATTGTAACCATGCCAAACAGTCACATACAGAAGGTTTCTATTAGACACAGATCTGAGAATATACTTAACGGAACAAACACTGAACTTTTATGTCCCACACACAAGACACCATAAAACACAAAATGACATACAGATTCGCCAGCGCAAGGGCATGTTCCTTTGGTACCTGTTTTATAGTTTCATAAGTTGGACGCCCATAATTTAAATAAAAAATAAGTTTGCAAATTTTAACCGTTTGCAGACTTTAATATCTTGCAGATTTCAACAGTTTTGCCGATTTCAAAATACGCTTAGTATTGGTTGATCAGGCCAATATTATGCAGCATAATTGAAATGCACAACATTAGTCACAGTACTGTACAAACTCTATGCATATATGGAATATTTCTTCCATAACATGATTGCACACTTAGGGTTAATCCTCCCTGCCCTTCCCATACGCTGAAAAATTTGCAATCTCTGCAATCTTTCACACACGCGACACGTCTGTCAACTGGGAAACTGCAGTAGTCCCTCTTATCTCAAACTACAATCACAAAGCAACATGCCAATTCAACAGTTACTTGTCTCTTCGTGCACTACAATGTTAGCAAACCGACTTAGGTTATGGTTAAAACAACACCTCTTTAGAGTTGCTCAGTTCTTTTGTGCACAATAAACAATGTTAATAAACAGACTCAGAATATACTTGGGACTTTAGTCCATAGATTCCGTTATTTACCAGAATCCATATATGATTAAAACAATCAGCAGCTGCACAGTATTACAGTATAAACTTTCAATCAGATTACTTATAATCAACTATAACCTCGGGTAATCACCTTATTTATTTCATTTACCCTTCTTGCACACGTGTAGCTGACTAAAAGGGGAAGGTGGTCTATGTGCTTTTACTTAATTTGGCCCCTATCTTATCTGACACTCACAGCATTAACGAGGGCACGTAATACTGCAAATTCAGATTGGAACTCATTCAGACCTCGTGAAGATGGTCCACAGCACTTATTCACACAATTATTCAAATTACTCATAGGGTGATTACTTTACCATATTTACACAACAACAAACAGACCCCTGGGTTATTTTCCTAGCTTAGTCAATCTCTCCACTCCTAATTCTCATATTCTACATATAAAATCACACAGACAGCTGGCAGGTATAGAAACAGCATGTACTGGAATATAGCACATACCTTGATATTCTATACTTACCAGTGCTGTAATGATTCTGGGATATTCCTTCCATCCTCAGCTGCTGGCTGGCTGGCTGGCACAACCCTTTGAGAATTCGATGAAGAGATTGAGATACATAGGTCCAAACCACGAGCCCCCACCTGTTTGATACCTGTTAGGGTTAATTAAATTAACCCTCATGTTGCTGTTTGAGTTGTTAGGTAAAATAATGAATTGAAAATAGATTTAGCAAAATCAATAATTATTTATTAAAAAGGCCACGCCCGTATACAGGCTGAGAGGGAACATCCTCTCAAGCCTGGGTCAAAATGCTTCAACAACAGGTACACGTAAAAACAATGATTTTTATAACATACCAGTTACGCCCCATTCTTATAACCCTCCCATATGAGTTCATATATCTGGAATACAGTGTTATGCAATATCAGAACAATTGGCAAAGAAAACTAAAAGATACTCGTGATCTTCAACTATGTGTCCATATTAGGAATTAAGCTGGACTCTATGAGCTTTTCGGATGTGCGTATGTGGAATTAATACTAGCCAACAAAGTTGTTTTTCGTCTTTCTTAGTGTGTACAAAGTTCAAGATGAATCTGCTGTATCATCTAGCTAGAAACAAAATGGATTCTCTTATGCTTTTATACTATACTAGTGAATGTAGATCACCTTTAATATTGTGATTATTAGGTGTATGCTTAATATGCGTACTATCCCGTAGTACATATATATAACTGTTAGGCCTTCTGCAGGTTGTCTCTGTCACAGTATTCGACAACATACACCTCAGCCCCTACAACTGAGGCTTCCCACAGCCGACACCAGCCCTCAGTGGTGACAGTCTGTTTAAAGTGAGGCTGCAGACAAATTTATTTGCATCCACAAAGAGTTCGAAATTATTCATCTCAATGTTAGGCGCAAATGACAACCCTTTTACAAGTAATCTAGTTTCATTAGGTTTTAGTTTATAATATGAGAGATTAAAAATTCCAGTATCTAATTTTGCTGTTCCCGCCCCTATCTGTTTCTTTTTTCCTCCCATCTTTCCTCTCTTCCGTCTTCTTGGTTCTTTCTTTTCATCCCCATTCCTGGGCTGTTCCAATTTTCCTTTTCTATCTGGTCTACTCTGCTTCTCCATTTTTGTCCTGTACATAAAAAAGCCTCCGTACCTTCAGCTGTTCTACTGGAGGTCTCAAGAATGCTATACCTATTTCTTACGGGGACATCAAACTTTTCTTTCCTATATCTATTATTAAATGATTTATACGGCACTTTCTGCTACCCATTCTCATTATGATTAGCATTCCATCTAGTATATCTATTATTATAACCATTAACATTTCTTTCTATCTTAAAATCTCTCCTCTGTATCTTATTCCAATTCCTCACATTACCCTCTTTGTAATCTTCCAAATCACGATTAAACTATCTAACTTTCGTATCAATCACATCAGTTTCTAATTTCTTGATCTTATTTTCACTTTCAATTTTCATTTCTTTATATTCCCTTAGTTCTCTTATTGGCTCAATCTTTTTTTCCAACTCAAAAATTTCAGAATCAATTTCTAATAATTCCTTCTTTCTCTCCTTAATGATCAATCGCATCAATTCTCTTGAACAATCATCTAAAATCTGATACCAGTTATCTAAAAAAGCTTTTCTCTCATTCCCAAACGTGGGAGCCTTATTTAACCTTAAACCACATGGAATACGTTGTGCTTCAAGGTAACTCTCTAATGTGGTAATTTCCCAGCTGTATTTCATTTCCTTCATCAGTAATTTCTCAGACTGTAAGCATATAGAGTCTAAATTACACTCAGTATCTTTTATCATAATACTATCTTTTTTTGAAATGCCAATTTGTTCATTAAAAATTTTATGGCATTCATCATATATTATTTGTCTGTGTTCCATACTTATAGTATCTTATATTAACAAATAGCCACACTCAATATGGTAATAGGACACAAATAAAAAAAACAGTAATAAAACCAGGACAAATGGATACTGCAGCAATTAAAAGGGTAAACAATTTGTAGCAAAAGAAGGATAATTGCACGATATTCCAAACCAGTACAATAAATTTCATAAAGTCCAATATTTTCAGCTCCTGATCAGACTCTTTTTTCATCCGCTGCTTCCTCCAGATAAAGTCGTACCATAGGTTTAATTCAAGTACATGCAATAGAACAAATGAGGAGCGCGGAGTATAAGTAAATAGTTGTAAGCATTTAATCAATAGAAGCATATGCATACATACATCTCAGAGAGAAACAAGCGACTCGATGTTTCACACATAAGCGCCTCCGGACAGCACCGCTGGAGCAGCCGCTGATCACAGCTCATCAACCGATCCCTCACTCGGAACCACACAGGATCAAGCCAGCAAAGACGTAATTACATCCAGTGTCCAGTTACCACTCCAACGCGTTTCATCATGGGGACTTCGTCAGGGGGTGTGGCTACCCGAAGTCAGACTCTATTATTTATATTCTCCAATCTCATTTGCATATTAAATTGCCGACTCCTATATTACCACTGATTCTCAAAACAGCTGACCAACAGTTGTATCAAATGTGCATATACATATACATACATTCAAACAACACTTCAAAAAATTTTTTACAAGTTATACAAAATGATAAAAAAATATACAACAATAAAAAATATATATCTTTATTTATCATCATGGGCTGCGGCTATATCACCGATCAGCTAGAGCTAATTATCTCATTATGTCCATATACTGAAACATGTAGTAAACTTGCTTTCAAAGTACTTTGAAAGCAAGTATACTACATGTTTCAGTATACTTACCAATAGGTGGGAAGAGCAGCATTTGAGTTATAAATTAACACTTTGAAAAGCCCAGAAAATAACATTTGTATCATATTCAAGATGCAACTGTAATACTGTCTGAATAAAAGATATAATAATTCAGTCATTTCTGTAAGACAAGATACAGACTAAATAGACACAATAAAAGATGCCCAGCCATTTTTTTTAACATTTTATTATATTCTCTTTATTTCTTTTTTTCTTCTATATTACACACAGTCTTGTCAACCTTTACATCACTTCATGTTTTTTTTTTTTTTTATATTTCGAAAGATGTCGGATGAAATAATAGATACTATTTAATCATTTTAAAGATACAATAAAAGTTATTTATTAAATTTTGTGCACCAGAAACAGATCCTTTCTCTCTCTTTCTTTTCATTCTTCTTGACAATTCCATGATATGTGGTAGCACCCCCTATCTGTGTATCCATATTATATGAATAACTGATATTAGGGGCCTTTGATACCTGGAACAACTTGAATAAGTAGAGCTAATTAAGATATCACTTCCTGTGCAACAATATCCCTCCTCCCTCTTCCCTTCAAATACAACTTAGTGTCAAAATGGTCAGGAGAATGTGTGGATTAATTTGATAGCTATGGGTAAATTGTAGCACATTGCAACATTAGTTATGATCAAATGTATGAATATAAAGTCACATTCTATGAAAACAAAGGACTTCCTGAGAAAGCATGTGGGCAGATCCCAGTGGTTAATCCCTGTACCTGCATCTTCAAACTGGACATTGCTTACATATGAACTGACCAATAACACACAATGAATGAGAAACCTCCCTCTCCTGGACCAATGGAAGGAGACCGAAACCAACAAACTGTTAACTCCCACTGTTTGATATACGTAGTTTCTAGGGCTTAGAGAGGTAGTTGCTGAGAGGAAGACATGGATGACTGTCCTATGGGATAGGGTGATGTATACTGGCTGTGACTGATTCTTATGTTACTGTAACTCTGTAACTCTATATATATATATATATATATATATATATACTGAGTGATATACTGTACATATGTTATTTTGTATGCATACCTTTTAATATCAAATACATATATATATCTCTGAGCATTGGACCTCAGTATACCATGTGTGCGACTACTTGCTTTCTTTTAAGGGACATAGTGCTGCGACATTTAGCGCACTATTAGCGTATATGGTAATAAGATGCACCTTGCATCTGCAGTATATATTAACGCTGGTATGTAAATGTTTATTTAAAATAATGGAAATTCACAGTTGGGGACTCGCAGCCAGGATATCACGTACTTAATGATGTGCAGTACAGACGCGCTGTGGGCTACCGGCTAAGGATGGACGCATCTGATGCCGATGAACCACATCCGTTTTTGGCAATATCAAGAAGGCGCTGATATGAATCAAGGGACAATAGATTTCTTTGTTACCTTTGGGTGTGACAAAAAATGCACAATATTAGAAATGTTACAGTATACTCTTTATTTTTGCTGGTGAGGTTCAATAAGTCATATTGTGTTTGATTCAGATTGGATTGTTTATCTGTTAAGTAATTTTAAAGAGAGTTTAAAAGTTGGTGCATGCGTCTAATTCGCATAGTATGGATATAGCTTGGTTAGCACGCTGCATCTTATTCTCATAGTGCTAACACAGGCCTGAAGTAACAAAGCTTCATTCGCACTGAAAAAGCGTGTGGAAGTTTTGTTACCATGCAGTGGAATTGTCTATCAGGGCGACTTTCGGTGCTTGTATAATTTGGGATTTACTTGTGACAAAAGAGAGTGTTTGTGTGTTCTGTCCGCATGGCTTGGACTCCATTTTGTGTCCAAGCACATGGCTTTGAGGGGGGAGGAGCAGTGGCCAAATGTGGAGGAAGACAGATCTCTATCACTATTAAAGGGAGTATTGGAAAAAGGAACTACATATCCAAAGTCATTGGATTAATTAAGATCAACTGGGAAAGGCCTTTTGGAACTTTGAGAAGACAGAAATCCCCAATACTGTAGAGGGTGCGCATAGAGGCTATTTGTGGACTGAAATTGTGGATTTGTGAAGGTGGGGGTGACCGCCTCAAGGCTTGATTGCTGAACTATTGATTTGGAGCACTGTTTTTTAAAGTTTTTTTCATTTACAGACTAATGTAGTTACAGCTGCACGATCTGCATTGGTCTTATCAAAACCAACATAATTTAAAGTCACTCCCTACTCACCTAGCTAACAGTTGACTTTCAGCTGTTCCTGAATTAAACAACATAATACGCCATTGTTAAACAATCTGTAACCTTTGTCACAAGTAAACAATATATATATACATATATATATATATATATATATATATACACAAGTCCATCACCATTTTAAAGCTACCAATAAATTTAACTAACCCATGCCATAGTCAATTATAAATAGTGTTTCAATTAGACCTAGTGAGATTAATAGTGAGATTAATACTTAGCTTGATGTAAAAAAAATACACTCAGATGAGTGTGTAAGATGAGCCCTTTGAGCTAGGCAATTGAAATATTAATTAACTTGTTCAACTACTCTGGATCAAGAGTGCAGTATGTGGACATCTGTTGAGATGCAAATTATGCACCTGTGGAAACTACATTCAGTATATGTGTATAAAAATATATGCTGTGTGTGGGTTTCACAGAGTATAATAAATTAATATGTGTGTATATATGTGTATATATATATATATGTTATATTATTATATAAATGTATGTATATTTATATCAGTGTATGTAATGCAAGATAGCTATCCAATCTGAATCATAGCATTTAAATTATAGTCAATAGCTAATATGAACTGAAGTGTAATACCTCTGGGGGGATGTTACCGATCACTGGTAAAATGATTCCTTTTCTGTACAGAAAAATATTGTGAATTTGTGTGGGTTGAAAGTAAGTGTGAGTGGACTGAACCCCGGAAAGCGAGATCCCGTAGGTTGACACTCAGCTAGGAGAAGCTCCATTGGCATGGTGGCTCGCAACCACACGTTAAGTATAGAACGAGGTAAGGTTCCGTTCGGACGAGGTATGGTAAAATCATCCAGGTGTGGAGTTAGCCCATTTATAAAACTCCAGGTGATGGAGACATAGCCTCCTTTACTGTAAAAAGTAAAATTGTCTTCATAATCGTAAGGTACACAAATAACAAGTATTTGTGAGTTGTGCGATTTGACTGCATCTCTGCTTATGTGATACGCATCGCAACATGATATGTTTTTTTGCGTCATTTTGCGCAAATGGCATTATCATACGCGCTGTGTTAGCATACGCAGAGGTGATTGATTAAAGAGTTAAGAACTTCACTGCTCTCCCAGGAACATTCTATGTGGACATTCATTGGATGGTGTGGTGATACTTCCCACACGGATTTCCAGTGGATAGAAGCCCAAAAGTAGCAGGCCTGTAACCTCCACTGGAAAGGCGTGGTATTACTCTGTTAATACATTTCATTCTCCCAATGCCTTTGGGGTCTGATAGGGTCCTCTCTGATATACGTGTGTCATCAGTCGGGGCGTGGGATACTCAGTAGAGAAGGAGTTGGTGAAAGAACTCGGAGGACTTTCACCGTTTGATCGTGTTGTCCATTTGGTGATCGTGTTAAAAGGCCCACGATGGGAGCCAAATGCACAAGCAAGAAACGTTAGGCAGCCAGGGTTCAGGCTGAAGTTCAGGGGCAGAAAAGGTCCGCTGGTTATATTATGTGTAGGAAGTATGGTCCTTACACGGAGGCTTTTTTTGTAATGATCGGGTAAAAAAAAAAAATTACGTATGAATGGTGAAATATCATTTCCAATGATTGGTGGTTTTGATCCTGAGGTATTGCAGGTAGTATGAAAACAAATATGTTTAACCAAAGTCATATAAGATAAGAACAAAAACATAATAGCTGTTTTAACTCGTAGAAACAATAAGGAGAAGTAGGAATTAAAAAGGGAAAGCAAGTACACCACCACCGCCATATGTGGATGTGGAAGCAGTTACAGCCAGTATACAAACTAGTGATGAGCGGGTTCGGATCCTCGGGATCCGAACCCGCCCGAACTTCACCTTTTTTTCCACGGGTCCGAGCAACTCGGATCCTCCCGCCTTGCTCGGTTAACCCGAGCGCGCCCGAACGTCATCATCCCGCGGTCGGATTCTCGCGAGATTCGTATTCTATATAAGGAGCCGCGCGTCGCCGCCATTTTTCACTCGTGCATTGGAGATGATCGTGAGAGGACGTGGCTGGCGTCCTCTCAGTTTCTATGTTCAGTGGGCTGCAAATATCTGTGCTCAGTGTGCTGCAAATATCTGTGCTCAGTGTGCTGCAAATATCTGTGCTCAGTGTGCAGCAAGTGCAAATATCTACGTTCTCTGCCTGAAAAACGCTCCATATCTGTGCTCAGTGTGCTGCAAATATCTGTGCTCAGTGTGCTAATTGCTTTATTGTGGGGACTGGGGACCAGCAGTATTATATAGTAGGAGGACAGTACAGAGTTTTGCTGACCAGTGACCACCAGTATTATACGTTCTCTGCCTGAAAAACGCTCCATATCTGTGCTGCATTGTAGTATATAGTAGGAGGACAGTGCAGAATTTTGCTGACCACCAGTATAACTATATATATAGCAGTACGGTACAGTAGTCCACTGCTCTACCTCTGTGTCATCAAGTATACTATCCATCCATACCTGTGGTGCATTTCAGTTTTGCACAGTTTGCTGACCACCAGTATATATAATATATAGCAGTATGGTACAGAAGGCCACTGCTCTACCTACCTCTGTGTCGTCACGTATACTATCCATCCAAACCTGTGGTGCATTTCAGTTTTGCACAGTTTGCTGACCACCAGTATATATAATATATAGCAGTACGGTACAGTAGGCCACTGCTCTACCTACCTCTGTGTCGTCAAGTATACTATCCATCCATACCTGTGGTGCATTTCAGTTTTGCAGTTTGCTGACCACCAGTATATATAATACTAGCAGTACGGTACAGTAGGCCACTGCTCTACCTACCTCTGTGTCGTCAAGTATACTATCCATCCATACCTGTGGTGCATTTCAGTTTTGCAGTTTGCTGACCACCAGTATATAGAATATATAGCAGTACGGTACAGTAGGCAACTGCTCTACCTACCTCTGTGTCGTCAAGTATACTATCCATCCATACCTGTGGTGCATTTCAGTTTTGCACAGTTTGCTGACCACCAGTATATTTAATATATAGCAGTACGGTACAGTAGGCCACTGCTCTACCTACCTCTGTGTCGTCAAGTATATTATCCATCCATACCTGTGGTGCATTTCAGTTTTGCACAGTTTGCTGACCACCAGTATATATAATATATAGCAGTACGGTACAGTAGGCCACTGCTCTACCTACCTCTGTGTCGTCAAGTATACTATCCATCCATACCTGTGGTGCATTTCAGTTTTGCACAGTTTGCTGACCACCAGTATATAATATATAGCAGTACGGTACAGAAGGCCACTGCTCTACCTACCTCTGTGTCGTCAAGTATACTATCCATCCATACCTGTGGTGCATTTCAGTTTTGCACAGTTTGCTGACCACCAGTATATATAATATATAGCAGTACGGTACAGTAGGCCACTGCTCTACCTACCTCTGTGTCGTCAAGTATACTATCCATCCATACCTGTGGTGCATTTCAGTTTTGCACAGTTTGCTGACCACCAGTATATATAATATATAGCAGTACAGTACAGTAGGCCACTGCTCTACCTACCTCTGTGTCGTCAAGTATACTATCCATCCATACCTGTGGTGCATTTCAGTTTTGCACAGTTTGCTGACCACCAGTTTATCATTGATGACCAAATGTATACGTATTGCTCCAGCTTCATTCTTTCACTCCGCCCACCACGTTCTGCAGTTCCTATCACACCATCACAGGCTTCTATTCTCCAATCCCTTGGCATTTTAAAAAGAAAAGACAGGTGCATTCGTGGGAAGCAGGCAGGCCGGAAATGTATTTCCCCGGTAACCATCTAAGTCCTTTGCCCACCTGCTCACCCCCATACTCAAAGAACAATCAAATAGAAGTGATACCCAAAAGACGGCCCTGTGTTTGGAAGGACAGAACTGTCAACTCTCACTTTGTGACCCCCATACCCAGAGCTCCTGCACTTAACATAAAGAAAACTGAAGGCCCTCTGGTATGCCCAATCAGGTCAGTCCTTTGTAATGCCAGATCTATAAGAAACAAGACTGCAACAATTGCTGACCTTATTGAATCTGCAGATCTAGCCTGTATTACAGAGACATGGCTAGATGAAAATGCAGCACCTATATTGGAGGCTGCAGTACCAACAAACTACTCTGTCATCCACAACCCAAGACTGGACCGCAGGGGTGGCGGCAGAGCCAGCCCTAACCAATCTGATGCCCTAGGCAAGATTTTGGCTGGTGCCCCCTAGCACCACCACTGGTTCCGCCTCTGACCTTGCACTTCTTTCCCAGCACCATCACCCCTCGCCCATAGCAGTCCTTATTTTGGTGTTTGTACCCCCTATATTTTAAATAGGAACAGTTCGCACATTTGGCGCACTGCCCAAAAAGGAGGGTGTTTTTGCTGGCAAGGGGCATGGCCACACAATAGTAACCCCAATTGCAATTACGCCACACAGTACTGCACATTCACATTTGATCATGCGATAGTTTCCATAATTCATATTACATCCCACAGTAGTATCACTTTACCTTATAAACGTTACTTCTCACAGTAGAGCCCCTTATTCACATTACATCACACTGAATTGCTCCTTATTCACATTACACCACACCCTATTGCTCTTTATTCACATTAGACGACACAGTAGTGCCCTTTCTATACGCAACGCCACATAGTAGAGCACCTTAAACACATAATGCCACACAGTAATGCCCCTAACACATATGAGAAACATTATTAATGCCCTTTTACACATAATGTCCCTTACACATATGCCGCACATTATTAATGCCCTTATACACATAATGACACACATAGTGCCCCCTACACATTTGCTGCACATTATTAGTGCCCCTATACACATAATGACACATACAGTAGTACCCTGTTACACATATGCCGCACATTATTCATGCCCTTATACACATAATGACACACATAGTGCCCCTTACACATATGTTGCACATTATTAATACATTTTTACATGACACACATAATGCTCCTTACACATATTCTGAACACTACTGCACAACCAACCCACTCACATGCACACAGCACTCACACTGCCACTAACACTGTGACCTCTGCCTCTGCTTGGATACAGATGTGTCCTCATAAATCTTGCCTCAATGCTAACGTCGGGAACATTTTTTTAATGAAAATGCAACTTATTTGCATTGCTATGTGGCAAGGGTGCACAAGCAGCTTCTGCTGATTAAAATGATATGCAGCATGCCTATATACTGTGTGAGACTGTGGCTGTATCTGTATATGAAATGCTACACACAGAATATAGGCATGCCACATATCATTTTAATCAGCAGAAGCTGCTGATGCCCCTAGGCATATCAAAGGCCCTAGGCAATTGCCTAGTTTGCCTATGCCTATGGCCGGCTCTGGGTGGCGGGGTGGCTATCTGCTTCAAAAAATAACTTAAACTTAGGGTCCACCCTATTGAAACTACTCGCTCATTTGAGTGCATTGCTGCCCGGAGTTCGACAGGATTAGGTTTCAGAGTACTTCTCATTTACCGGCCACCTGGAGATGGAAAGATATTTCTCCAAGAAAATGCAGACACTGTTGCTGGCCTGGTTCAGGAAAATCAAAGATGGATCATCCTCGGGGATTTCAATGCATGGGTGGATGATGAGCTCTCATGCCTTGGCCAAGACCTTCTGTGCACAATGAATGGTCTGGGCTTCACACAGGTCATTCCCTCTGCTACACATAAAAGTGTTCACACTCTCGACCTTGTCTTTCAGATTGGATTAGAAGTCACTGACCTAAAAATAAACCCAGTCATCTGGTCAGACCACTACTCCCTCTGGTTCTCAGTTGCAACCCCTCAATTAAGATCTCTGCCCGTGGAGTTGACCAGGTATCGTCCAAGGAGGGGTATGACTCCCCAGGCTCTTGCAGCAAATCTGGATCTCTCTGCTATACTGGGTGCCTGTGAAGATCCCTGTTCCCTAGTCCGTTATTATAATAGGGATGTTATGGCTGCAATTGATATTATCGCCCCTGTGCGTTTAAGACCTCGTAAACCACAACGTCAAGCTCCATGGTTCGACAACAGTGTTAGTGAGCTCAAGAAAAAGGGGCGTAGACTGGAAAGACGATGGAGTAAGACTAACCTAGTTGATGACAAAAAATAATAATAAAGCATAACGAAGAATATCAATCGACAATCACTCGTAAGAAAGCACAGTTCCTGTCAAATGAGATCACAGCAGCAAACAATAGGCCAGCTCAACTTTTCCGCACAGTGGAGATGCTTTGCAAGCCAGCATGCCTGCAGACTGATGAGACCCTCTCCCAGGCAAGATACAACGAGTTTGGAACTTCTTTACAGATAAAATATCCACCATCCGGGCTGGAATCTCCACAGTGCCATCAAAGGAGTGTCAAACTACAAAGCCTGCCAATATAAGCTACCTGCCTTCATGGACCAGCTTTGATCCAGTGGATGTAAAGGACACTGCTGAAATTGCTCGGATTTTGCGTCCCACCACCTGTGATCTGGACCCAGCCTCAACCAAGCTTCTAATAGGTTGTATGGATATAATTGGTCCTGTCTTTACAAAAATTGTTCAATGATCTTTGCAGACAGGCATTTTTCCTGGACCCCTAAAGGAAGCAATTGTTAGACCGCTTCTTAAAAAACCTAATTTAGATCCCGACTGCATGACCAACTACAGACCAGTATCAAACCTTCCTTTCCTAGGAAAGGTTATTGAGAAAGTCGTTGCAAATCAACTGGAAACCCGCCTGACAACCCATGATATTTATGATCCATTTCAATCAGGATTCAGGAGAAGACATAGCACTGAAACAGCCCTGGTGTGTGTGTTAAATGATCTTCTGATGGCAAAACACAGAGGTGACTGTTCAATATTAATCCTTCTGGATCTCTCGGCAGCATTTGATACCGTGGACCATGGGCTTCTGATTGAGCGACTGATACATTTCTGTGGTCTGGATGGCACAGTCCTAAGCTGGTTCAAATCATTTCTCACAGGCAGGTCACAGAGAGTATCATCTGGATTATACTCATCACCACCAGTGCCATTGCCATGTGGTGTCCCACAAGGTTCTATACTATCCTCCATGCTTTTTGCAGTATACATGCTCCCATTGGGCGAAATAATCAGGCGCCATGGCCTGGTCTACCACTGCTATGCAGATGATACACAACTGTACTTGTCCTTTGCTCAGGGCACTGATAACCCAATAGCAACCCTAAATGGCTGTCTAGCTGAACTACAGGAGTGGATGAGCGCCAGTTGGCTGCGACTGAATCCGGATAAAACAGAGGTCCTTATGATACGACCGCAACATCAAAGGACAAGACTGCAGCATAGCCAACCAACTGGACTTACACTCGGGGATTCAGAATTACAGACCAGTGATCGTGTGCGGAATCTTGGCGTTGTCCTGGATGGTGGCTTGACACTTAAACATCAGATATCAGCCACAATCAAATCCTCATTCTTTCACCTGAGGAACATAGCCAGAATCAAGCACTTAATTCCCTCAGATGATATGCCAAAAGTCATCCATGCATTTGTATCATCTCGTTTAGACTACTGTAATGCCCTCTACCTAGGTCTACCAGCAAAAGAATTGCAGCGCTTACAGCTGGTGCAAAACACAGCTGCCAGGCTATTAACCAACCAGCCCAGTTCTAGCCACATAACACCCATCCTCTACTCCCTTCACTGGCTGCCTGTACGATGGCGAATCATCTTCAAGATTGGCATACTGAGTTTCAAAGCATTACATGACCAAGGCCCAAGGTACCTGAAACAACTTCTGACCCCAAACTGCCCCACTCGATTACTGCGATCTGTAGATGAAGGACTTTTAGCAGTACCTAGAATCTACCGTAATTCATCTGGGGGTCGAGCTTTTAGTCATGCGGCTCCGACTCTATGGAACTCACTTCCCCACACAATGCGAGAGGCCCCAACTATAGAATCCTTCAAAAGTAGACTCAAGACTTTTCTGTTTACTCAAGCATTTCCATAATGTCCCTGTTAGTATCTTCATGCTTCTGTATTTTATGAAAATGTACTTCATTATTTTCTGTACTATATTATGCTATGTATCTGTTAAGCGCCTTGAGTCCTATTGGAGAAAGAGCGCTATATAAATAAAATTATTATTATTATTATTATTATTATTATTATTATTATTATATAATATATAGCAGTACGGTACAGTAGGCCACTGCTCTACCTACCTCTGTGTCGTCAAGTATACTATCCATCCACACCTGTGGTGCATTTCAGTTTTGCACAGTTTGCTGACCACCAGTATATATAATATATAGCAGTACGGTACAGTAGGCCACTGCTCTACCTACCTCTGTGTCGTCAAGTATACTATCCATCCATACCTGTGGTGCATTTTAGTTGTTGTGCGCAGTATATATAGTAGGAGGACAGTGCATAATTTTACTGACCACCAGTATATAATATATAGCAGTATGGTACAGTAGGCCATTGCTATTGCTATATTACTGACATATAATTCCACACATTAAAAAATGGAGAACAAAACTGTGGAGGATAAAATAGGGAAAGATCAAGATCCACTTCCACCTCGTGCTGAAGCTGCTGTCACTAGTCATAGCCGAGACGTTGAAATGCCATCAACGTCGTCTGCCAAGGCCGATGCCCAATGTCATGGTAGAGAGCATGTAAAATCCAAAAAACAAAAGTTCAGTAAAATGACCCAAAAATCAAAATGAAAAGCGTCTGATGAGAAGCATAAACTTGCCAATATGCCATTTACGACACGGAGTGGCAAGGAACGGCTGAGGCCCTGGCCTATGTTCAAGGCTAGTGGTTCAGATTCACATGAGGATGGAAGCACTCATCCTCTCGTTAGAAAACTGCAGTGCCACTCCTAGATGGGCCAGGTGTTTGTGTCGGCCACTTGGGTCGCTTAGCTTAGTCACACAGCGACCTTGGTGCACCTCTTTTTTTCTTTGCATCATGTGCTGTTTGGGGACTATTTTTTGAAGTGCCATCCTGTCTGACACTGCAGTGCTACTCCTAGATGGGCCAGGTGTTTGTGTCGGCCACTTGGGTCGCTTAGCTTAGTCACACAGCTACCTCATTGCACCTCTTTTTTTCTTTGCATCATGTGCTGTTTGGGGACTATTTGTTTGTAGTGCCATCCTGTCTGACACTGCAGTGCCACTCCTAGATGGGCCAGGTGTTTGTGTCGGCCACTTGGGTCGCTTAGCTTAGTCACACAGCTACCTCATTGCACCTCTTTTTTTCTTTGCATCATGTGCTGTTTGGGGACTATTTTTTTGAAGTGCCATCCTGTCTGACACTGCAGTGCCACTCCTACATGGGCCAGGTGTTTGTGTCGGCCACTTGGGTCGCTTAGCTTAGTCACACAGCTACCTCATTGCGCCTCTTTTTTTCTTTGCATCATGTGCTGTTTGGGGACTATTTCTTTGAAGTGCCATCCTGTCTGACACTGCAGTGCCACTCCTAGATGGGCCAGGTGTTTGTGTCGGCCACTTGGGTCGCTTAGCTTAGTCACACAGCTACCTCATTGCGCCTCTTTTTTTCTTTGCATCATGTGCTGTTTGGGGACTATTTTTTAAATCTGCCATTCTATCTGACACTGCAGTGCCACTCCTAGATGGGCCAGGTGTTTGTGTCGGCCACTTCGGTCGCTTAGCTTAGTCACACAGCTACCTCATTGCGCCTCTTTTTTTCTTTGCATCATGTGCTGTTTGGGGACTATTTTTTTGAAGTGCCATCCTGTCTGACACTGCAGTGCCACTCCTAGATGGGCCAGGTGTTTGTGTCGGCCACTTGTGTCACTTAGCTTAGTCACACAGCTATCTCATTGCGCCTCTTTTTTCTTTGCATCATGTGCTGTTTGGGGACTATTTTTTTGAAGTGCCATCCTGTCTGACACTGCAGTGCCACTCCTAGATGGGCCAGGTGTTTGTGTCGGCCACTTGGGTCGCTTAGCTTAGTCATCCAGCGACCTCGGTGCAAATTTTAGGACTAAAAATAATATTGTGAGGTGTGAGGTGTTCAGAATAGACTGAAAATGAGTGGAAATTATAGTTATTGAGGGTAATAATACTATGGGATCAAAATGACCCCCAAATTCTATGATTTAAGCTGTTTTTGAGGGTTTTTTGTAAAAAAACACCCGAATCCAAAACACACCCGAATCCGACTAAAAAATTTCAGGGAGGTTTTGCCAAAACGCGTCCGAATCCAAAACACGGCCGCGGAACCGAATCCAAAACCAAAACACAAAACCCGAAAAATTTCCGGTACACATCACTAATACAAACTTTAGAAAATAAAAATATGAAAAAGAAATGTAACCTATACTATGTACTAATGCATGTCAAAAGTTTTATTCAGGACGAGATGATGACCCGACTCTGGTTTCGGCCATTTCTCATGCAGAGGAAGTGGCTGAGACCAGTGGAACTGGTATGTATGGAGCCATTCAAGTACATACATAGTAAGACCCAAAAATAAAATAAAAAAATCCGGAAAGTAATAAATTAAATGGAGAATATCCTGTCCGCACATTAGTATTTCCCAGTAGGAAAGCGGACAGAGAAGGAGTAACCCCCAGGGTGTTTTTTTTTTTTGTAACTATCACTTAGACAGTATCCTGGTCAGTGCTCAATATCTGCTGCATTGTTGTGTGACCAGTATATACTATATAGTAGCACAGAGCAGCATTTTGGTGACCACCAGTATATAGTAGTACAGTACAGTAGGCCATTGCTGTATCTTGCAGCTCTGTGTCACTTCAAGTATCCATATCTGTGCTGCATTGTTGTGAGCAGTATATAGTAGTACAGTGCAGCATTTTGGTGACCACCAGTATATATAGTAGTACAGTACAGTAGGCCATTGCTGTATCTTGCAGCTCTGTGTCACTTCTAGTATCCATATCTGTGCTGCATTGTTGTGAGCAGTATATAGTAGTACAGTGCAGCATTTTGGTGACCACCAGTATATATAGTAGTACAGTACAGTAGGCCATTGCTGTATCTTCCAGCTCTGTGTCACTTCTAGTATCCATATCTGTGCTGCATTGTTGTGAGCAGTATATAGTAGTACAGTGCAGCATTTTGGTGACCACCAGTATATATAGTAGTACAGTAGGCCATTGCTGTATCTTGCAGCTCCATGTCACTTCAAGTATCCATATCTGTGCTGCATTGCTGTGAGCAGTATATAGTAGTACAGTGCAGCATTTTGGTGACCACCAGTATATATAGTAGTACAGTACAGTAGGCCATTGCTGTATCTTGCAGCTCTGTGTCACTTCTAGTATCCATATCTGTGCTGCATTGTTGTGAGCAGTATATAGTAGTACAGTGCAGCATTTTGGTGACCACCAGTATATATAGTAGTACAGTACAGTAGGCCATTGCTGTATCTTCCAGCTCTGTGTCACTTCTAGTATCCATATCTGTGCTGCATTGTTGTGAGCAGTATATAGTAGTACAGTGCAGCATTTTGGTGACCACCAGTATATATAGTAGTACAGTAGGCCATTGCTGTATCTTGCAGCTCCATGTCACTTCAAGTATCCATATCTGTGCTGCATTGCTGTGAGCAGTATATAGTAGTACAGTGCAGCATTTTGGTGACCACCAGTATATATAGTAGTACAGTACAGTAGGCCACTCCTGTATCTTGCAGCTCCATGTCACTTCAAGTATCCATATCTGTGCTGCATTGTTGTAAGCAGTATATAGTAGTACAGTGTAGCATTTTGGTGACCACCAGTATATATAGTAGTATAGTACAGTAGGCCATTGCTGTATCTTGCAGCTCTGTGTCACTTCAAGTATCCATATCTGTGCTGCATTGTTGTGAGCAGTATATAGTAGTACAGTGCAGCATTTTGGTGACCACCAGTATATAGTAGTACAGTACAGTAGGCCATTGCTGTATCTTGCAGCTCTGTGTCACTTCTAGTATCCATATCTGTGCTGCATTGTTGTGAGCAGTATATAGTAGCACAGTGCAGCATTTTGGTGACCACCAGTATATATAGTAGTACAGTACAGTAGGCCATTGCTGTATCTTCCAGCTCTGTGTCACTTCTAGTATCCATATCTGTGCTGCATTGTTGTGAGCAGTATATAGTAGTACAGTGCAGCATTTTGGTGACCACCAGTATATATAGTAGTACAGTAGGCCATTGCTGTATCTTGCAGCTCCATGTCACTTCAAGTATCCATATCTGTGCTGCATTGTTGTGAGCAGTATATAGTAGTACAATGTAGCATTTTGGTGACCACCAGTATATATAGTAGTACAGTACAGTAGGCCACTCCTGTATCTTGCAGCTCCATGTCACTTCAAGTATCCATATCTGTGCTGCATTGTTGTAAGCAGTATATAGTAGTACAGTGTAGCATTTTGGTGACCACCAGTATATATAGTAGTACAGTACAGTAGGCCATTGCTGTATCTTGCAGCTCTGTGTCACTTCTAGTATCCATATTCTATGCTGCATTGTTGTGAGCAGTATATAGTAGTACAGCGCAGCATTTTGGTGACCACCAGTATATAGTATTACAGTACAGTAGGCCATTGCTGTATCTTGCAGCTCTGTGTCACTTCTAGTATCCATATCTGTGCTGCATTGTTGTGAGTAGTATATAGTAGTACAATGCAGCATTTTGGTGACCACCAGTATATAGTAGTACAGTACAGAAGGCCATTGCTGTATCTTGCAGCTCTGTGTAACTTCAAGTATCCATATCTGTGCTGCATTGTTGTGAGCAGTATATAGTAGTACAGCGCAGCATTTTGGTGACCACCAGTATATAGTAGTACAGTACAGTAGGCCATTGCTGTATCTTGCAGCTCCGTGTCACTTCTAGTATCCTGAACAGTGCTTAGTATCACTGGTCAGTGTCATGTCAGAACAAAATGTTTTGGAGGTTGTGGAGGTGTCTTCCTCAGAGGAGTCTGTACCAGGTACTCAGGATTGCCTTGAGTGGTTTCATCCCATTAGGATGGAGACAGAATGGCTGGATAGCCTAGGAAATAAGATTCCTGTGAGTTCATTAGGGCATACTCTAGTAAGTTGCCGGAAAAAGCTACGAAGAATGCTCTAGATATGGATCAGTCCATTTCATTTAGGACCCCCTCAGCTCCTGATACACAGGTCTTGCAGGCCAACGCGGACATTGATGCCGACACAGGGATCGACACAGAAGTTAGAGGGGGGCACTATGATAGATTGGAATATAAAATTCAGCAATTTATCAATGCCATTAGGGACGTGTTAGAAATACCTATACAAATAGAGGAAAATTCTTGTATGCTAACTGCAAAATCATTAGTGACATTCCCGATTTCAGAAGAGTTGAATACCCTATTTGAAAGATCCTGGTTAAACCCAGAAGAGGTTTTACACATCCCCAATAAAGTACTTAAGACATATCCCTTTCCTGAGGAGGATAGAAGGAGATGGGAGATTCCTCCCATAATGGACATTTCAGTGTCCAGGCCATCAGGGGTAATTACATTACCTGTACCAGGCTCGGCCTCGTTAAAGGAGCCGACTGACCGCAAGATAGAGACAACTCTAAAATCCATTTACACGGCTACTGAAGCCGCCCTTAGGACCACCATTGCATGCACTTGGGTAGCTAGGGCTATGTTAAAATGGTCAGACAATTTAATAGAAGACCTTGATACAATCCATAGGGACGATGTTGTCTTGATTCTAGGTTACATAAAGGATTCGGCTAAATTCATGGTGAAAGCCATGAGGGACATTGGGATGATGAATTCTAGAGCATCCTCCATGGCAGTAGCGGCTCGCAGAGGTCTCTGGATCCGTCAATGGAACGCAGACGCCGAATCCAAGAGGTACCTCCCCTTCGCAGGTGAGACACCGCTTGGGGACACTCTGAATACAAATCCTTCCGCAGCACCACCTGTGAGAAGACGTAACTCTGCTTATCTGATGCAGTCCCCTTGGGCTGCCAGATCGAGAAAATTCGGGAGGGCCTACTTCTGCACGAGGCTAGGCCATAGAAAGAGCAGAAAGTCTGCACCCTCTACATGTGCACGGGTGCAGAGGTTGGATTATACTCCCTTCGCGTCCTCAGCGTGACGCGGAAGGACTCCCATGTGGGGGTCCACTTGGGGGGGGGAATCTCATCTACATCACTACAGGGGAGCCTTAGTGATTATAATTATATCCCATCATGTCTGACACTTCCGTATATGTCCAGTGGTATTGCCATTTGATATAATTCCTGACATTACTGCCATTTAATTCCAGTGATTTTGTCATTTTCTTCCAGTGATTTGGACCAATAATACCATTGATTAGAACGAATAACTCCTGTGATACTGGCTTCTCATTCTAGTGATTTTGTCATTTTCTTCCAGTGATTTGGACCAATAAATAATACCATTGATTAGAATGAATAATTCCTGTGATATTGAGGTGTTTGTGTCGCTTAGTTTAGCCATCCAGCGACCTTGGTGCACCTCTTTTTTTCTTTGCATCATGTGTTGTTTGGGGACTATTTTTTTAAGTGCCATCCTGTCTGACACTGCAGTGCCACTCCTAGATGGGCCAGGTGTTTGTGCCACCCACTTGGGTCGCTTAGCTTAGTCATCCAGCGACCTCGATGCAAATTTTAGGACTAAAAATAATATCGTGAGGTGTGAGGTGTTCAGAATAGACTGGAAATTAGTGGAAATTATGGTTATTGAGGTCAATAATACTATAGGATCAAAATTGCCCCCAGATTCTATGATTTAAGCTGTTTTTGAGGGTTGTTTTTTTTTAAAAAACACCCGAATCTGACAAAAAAGTTTAAGGGAGGTTTTGCCAAAACGCGTCCGAAACCAAAACACGGCCGTGAAACCGAATCCAAAATCAAAACACAAAACCTGAAAAATTTCCGGTGCACATCTCTATGCTAAACCCTTTTCTTTTTCTCCTGGCAGCAGTGGCTCCTGACTAACTTATTCGACAGAGATTTTGTTGTGTTAATTGAAATGTGTAATACATATATTGTACTCCCGCTCAGGAGGTACAAGGTATGTTAGATATTCCTCAAAGACTAATATTGCATTCCACTGTTCTAGATTCATGTCCATCACAGGAAGATGAAATTATCTCGCAGATTCCGGGTTCCCTATGAACTTAGGGTGGACAGTACACTGGATTGACCGCTGAGGTAGTCCCAGTAGTGACACAGCAAGCACAAGATTTAAGGGGGGTAGACCAAGTAGTTAAGAATCAATTCCCCGTAGTGCCCAATCCAGCTGTCATTTTAATAAAATCCTCTCCACCTCTACAAACTTTACTGTCACCAATCTCTGTTTTCTTCACTGTTTCCTCTTTGCATTCACAAAGGGGGTACAATACATGGACCCGACTCTCCCAAGGTTTCATTGACAGCCTGAGTATTTTCTACCAGGCCTTGCATAGCTGCTTACTATCCTTTCAGCCCAATAAGAGATTGGTATTGATATGAATTTATTACTGTGCTCTGATACATTTGTGTCTTCACTGGCGGATACTAAAAAACTTTTGTTTCATCTCTTCCAGACAGGACACAAGGTCTCAAAGGATAAACTGCAGTTGTGTAGGACAAGGGTCAAATACTTAGGACGTATTACTGGTACATGATTTGACAGTTCATACATCACATGCCGTATCAGTCCTTCAAAAAATTCTGCCCGAACCCGGCATGTCTCATCAGCACGAGTTACAAAATGGGAGTGTCACTGATGACACCAGTATATTACTGCATGTGCCTTGTAATGCACATAAGGGTGGAGGATGAGAATAGTGGTGAAGGGAAATTTTGTATGGACACTGATATGCATTATGGCAGTGCCAAAACTAGGCATTTTAGTGCTGTGTGCAAGAAGCGGCATTGGCGCCCCTACTCTATGCAAGATAGGGGCAGTGCGCGCCGTAGGTGCGTGAAAAATATATAGGGGCGTAGCTTAATGGGAAAGGGGCGTGGCCACAAATTAATACCAATTCATACTACGGTGCATAGTAGTCTCCATTATTCAAATTACGCTGCACAGTAGCGCCACTACACCAGGTAGAGCCCCTTTTACACATTACGGCAGACAGCGTCTCCCTTTTTACACATTACAGCAGACAGCATCCCCCTTTTTACACATTATGGCAGACAGCATCCCCCTTTTTACACATTACGGCAGACAGCGTCCCCTTTTTACACATTACGGCAGACAGCATCCCCCTTTTTACACATTGCGGAAGACAGAATAGATAGAGAGATAGATAGAGAGAGAGAGACAGACAGATAGATACTTACCATTTCTCCCCACTGGCAGTCAGGCTCCTTGGCGCTATCAGATCCCGGGCAGGGGAGGAAGAGGGAGGGGGACTGGAGCCGCAGCAGAGCTATGTAATTGGTAGAGGAGCCGCTGCAGCACTCCCCTCTCCTTCCGTATTGGCTGGCCGCCGCTTTGAATGCTTGGATGAGGGAAGCGCATCCCAGCATTCACAGCAGCACCGGGCAGCCAATGCGGAAGGAGAGGGGACTGCTGCAGCGGCACCTCTACCAAGTACATAGTGCTGCTGTGGCTCCAGTCCCCCTCCCTCCCCTGCCTCCGGCACTGCTGCTCTCCTCCCCTGCCTCCGGCTTCTCCAGCGAGGCGCACACAACAGAGGCGGCTTGTAATGAGTCAATTTGACTCATTACAAGCTGCTGGCCGTTGCGCCCTCAGGGCGACTGCGTTGTGTGCCAGACACACCTGGCACACACGTAGTTACGGCGCTGCACAATGGTATGGAATATCTGAATAAGACTTTTACTACGAGACCAGACATAAGTGTCAGCCCGTTAGTGAACACAGACCTGATTTTGTTTTCTAGACTGCCGGTAGTTACCACAGACAGACAGACTCAGGAGACTTATGCACAGGATATGCTGTTGTAGATGAAAGAGGTATTATAGAAGCTGAAACCTTTGGGCAGACCGCATGCAGCACTGGTTGCTGAGCTGGTCTCACTGACCAGGACATGCGAGTTGGCAGAAGATACGTCAGCCAATATATATACCGACTCTAGAGATGTTTTTGGAGTGATGCTCATGGTACTCTACATTGCAAACACAATTAAATTGAGATGCAGATTTGTGTTCCCTACAGGAGGAGGTCTGGAAGGCGAAGGGGTATGGTCAGGAGTCCTTAGGACTCTGGAGAGGTGGACAAGGTAAGCCAGTAGCCCCCAGGGCGTATCTCCCAAGCCTAGCTGGGGCGGCACAAGGTCTGACTCATCTGGGCAAGGAGGGTATGTGCAAATTGGTAAGAGCTTACTGGAGTGCACCAGGGTTCTCTCCTCAGGTGAGCAGGAAAGCAATATCCTGTCTTACTTGCATGAGGAAGTACATTTGGTAAGGTAATACCAACAGAACCATCCCATACTCCTCCTGCAGAAGGACCTTTTCAGGTAACACAAATCGACTTCGTACAGTTAACACCCTGCAGGAATTTGTACTATGTATTAATGTGCACTGATGATTTCTCAAACTGGGTAGAAGCATTCCCTGCTGCTGCAAATACTGCTGTGTTTACCGCAAAGAAAACTGTGCAGGAATTTGTGTGTAGATATGGTATCCCTAGGATTAGAAACAAAGTGATAGCTGAAACTGGACTATCGTGGTCATAGACACTGCCACTGCTGTTATGTAGCATCGGCACCACTCCCAGATCCCCACTTAACGAATCACCCTCTTTGAATTTTTCTTTTTGGAAGACAACCTCATGTCATGATCGATCCGCACCAAGATCTGAAATGCCTCAATGAGGTGATAGTACAGTACCTTTTCAAGATGAGCCAGCATTTGAGAACTTAGCAAAAGAACTTGAAATTGTTGTTTCCTGATATGCCAACTACTAACTGTCTTGATTGTGAAACAAGAGACTGTGGGGGTCATTCCGACCCGATTGCTCGCTGCAGTTTGTCGCAGCACAGCGATCGGGTCAGAACTGCGCATGTGCCGGCGCCACAGTGCAGTTGTCGCTGCCTAGCGATCACCTCTGAGACAGAGGCGGTCGCTGGGTGGGAGGGGGCTGAACGGCGGCATGAAGCCACCATTTAGTAGGCGCGGTCTGGCCAACGCAGGTGTGGCCGGACCGTAGGGGGGGCTTGCCGTGACACACAACTCCCGGCCAGCCGCAGGAGCTGCACTGGCCGGGTGTTACTCCTCAAATACAAAGGCAACCCAAGGATTACAAAAAGACCAGTCGTTGTAAGATGGATTTGCTATAAGCAAGATTTGTTTTGTTCTTTCTTTTTCTTTTGATAAACATTTTTTTCCAGGACATTCTATTTTTGTGAGGTTTCCTGAGGAGTCGAGCGTGGGACTGGAGCTGGTTCTGGAGAAAGGAGTGATGTCTTTATAGGATCCTAGGATCAGCCTATCACTTTGTTTAAAGCCAGAGTAAATCAAAGGTCTAGTAGTTACGGAGTTCAGAGGCAATGTGATAGGCTATTGTCTGAGGAATACTGTATTTTGTAGTTACTACGACCCTATAATTGAAGATGAGTGCATCCAGAGATGTCAGTCAAGTGGTAAGGTTGAATTTGACAGACATCCCTTGAATGCAGTGGCGTAAGTTTCTCCCAGTTGCCCGGAGGCAAGAAAAATATTGGTGCCCCCGCCCCCCTATATATCATCCATGAGACAATAAGATGCCGTTTTGAGATCTGAGTAACACCAAGTAAAACCGAACCCGCTCATCTCTAATTCTAACTATATGAAGCTAATGCAAAACCGTTGCAACTAGGCAGATCGATGTAGGGGTCCAGCCACACCCTACATAGATCTGCTCAGTCACTCACAATGCTGATTATTTCTCTGACAATTAATTTGCAAGTGTCATATCCAGGATTAGAACCCACAACCTTTTACACTGGTAGCATGCACCTTACTGATGGAGGTATCTGCTCTTGCATAGGAAGTATGAGCATTCTAACTATATGAAGTTACGTGTAATTGTCAGAGAAATAATGTCATATAGTTAGAATTCTCATGTTTCCTTTATAGGAGCAAATAGCTTCATCCGTAAGGTGTCTGCTTCCAGTGTATCTATAATAAAGAGGGTGTGATTTCTAAGGTGTAGTGACTAGTGGGGAAGTCGGCTATGGAAGAGATACCGGCTGCTGTCAATTAACTTAATGGATTAATGTCGCTGAACACACGGAACAGGAGGAGGTGCCCCCCTTCAAAGCAGGAGCCCGGCGGCAGCTGACTCCATTGCCTCCCAGAGTTCTGCCTCTGCTTGAATGATTATCATTCATTAGTGGGTAAGGTTTTAAGTTAAACGGAATATTGGATGTGCTCACAGATACCTCTAAGACAAAATAATGCAGGATTAGTGCCATATTCTTTAGAGTTAGCTGAGGTACTTAAGTGACACAAGGGGGGGGTGGGGGGGGGTGGACAAGGAATATAATATAACTAGACTCCCTAGTCTTAGGATCCACCAGTACCATAGATATATCCCTGATATGTTTAAATCTCACCAATTTCAGGAAATCAGGAAATTGGGAGGTAATCAGGAACAATCAGACAATGGCCTATTCACACATAGCAGATAAAGAGATAATACCATGACTGTACAAAAAATTGTTATACGTGGAAGAAAAGTATATGAGTGGCTCTACCCGAACTCTGAAGGTTTATGTTATCTAGGAAGGATACTACCTGAAATAATAACCCTTGTTCAATGATGAAACAGATTTGGTATACGATCCAGAAATTGAAACAGTGTTCAGGGTGTGATAGGAATAATAGGATTTTAATCACCTACCGGTAAATCCTTTTCTCGTAGTCCGTAGAGGATGCTGGGGTCCATTTTAGTACCATGGGGTATAGACGGTTCCGCAGGAGCCTTCAGCACTGTAAGAATTTTCAACAGTGCCCCTCCTCCAGACCTCAGTATAGGAACTGTGCCCGAAGAGACGGACAACTTCGAGAGAAGAATTTACATTAAACTAGTGGCGACAGTGGCGCACCCAGGGGGGGTTTCCGAGTACCCAGAAACCCCCCTCCACCAAAAAAAAAAAGAATTAATTTTTTTTTTTTTTTTTTTTAAATGCTGCATGAGTATTGTTAATGGCTGTCTAGCGTCCTCTGCAGCCTGCTCTCTTCCTGGTGGCACTTGTAAGTGCTTCATAAAAGTTTACTTTATTTTAATTATAGTACATATCCATGTGCAATTTGTGCATACATATATACACATGTATATACATACATATAAACACACACACATGATATATATATGTACTTGTACTATATGTATATATATATATATATTATCCTTTATTTATATGGCGCCACAAGGGTACCGCAGCGCCCAATTACAGAGTACATAAATAATCAAACAGGAAAACAGCAACTTACAGTTGATGACAGTATAGGACAAGTACAGGGTAAATAAACATAGTTACATCAGCAGATGACACTGGAATAAGTATCAGGTGGCAGAATACTGCTGGAGTTGATGCAGTTGAAGATTATTAAAGTAAGACAAAGGATAAGCACGTGAGGGAAGAGGGCCCTGCTCGTGAGAGCTTACATTCTAAAGGGGAGGGGTAGACAGACAGGGGTGAGACAGATGGGGTACATAGAGAGCGTAGAACAGAGGGTTAGGATGAGATTTGGCTGGGTTTGGTGAAGAAGTGGGTCTTGAGAGCCTGTTTGAAGTTTTGTAGAGAGTTGGAGAGTCTGAGGGGGAGAGGTAGGGAATTCCAGAGAATTGGAGCAGCACGTGAAAAATCTTGGAGGTAGGAGTGGGAGGAAGTAATCAGTAGGCAGGAGAATCGGCGTGCATTAGCAGAGCGAAGAGGACGGGTGGGAGTGTAAAGGGAGATAAGGTCAGAGATGTAGATGGGAGAGGAGTGGGTGAGGGCTTTGTAAGCGAGTGTGAGAAGCTTGAAATGGATATATATATGCATGTTTAATATGCTATGTGTATATTATATATATATATATATATTTATATATATATATATATATATATATATAGGTGTATATACGGTATATATGTGTACATATATAGATATGAACACAGACACACTAGTTTTACGGACCCAGCATGTACTGGGTCACCTCAGTCCCCGCCCCCGTGCTTGGCTCCACCCAGTTCTGGAAACCCCCCCATGAAAATCCTGCGTTTGCCACTGGGCGAGATTCACACCAGCTCACACCATACCAAAAACATGTCGCCTAACATGGCCTTTAACATAACCCATGCTAACGTGCATGCATAACGTAACAGCAACTACTGTAAAACATCTTAACACATGAGAACCTGTGTAAAAAGACAAAACGTAATTTGCAGGAAAAATTAGACCTGGGCGGGCGCCCAGCATCCTCTACGGACTACGAGAAAAGGATTTACCGGTAGGTAATTAAAATCCTATTTTCTCTTACGGCCTAGAGGATGCTGGGGTCCATTTTAGTACCATGGGGATGTACCAAAGCTCCCAGTATGGGCGGGAAAGTGCTAATGTTCCTGCAGAACTGACTGACCAAACTGAATGTTGTCAGCAGCCAAGGTGTCAATCCTGTAAAACTTAGCAAACGTGTTTACCCCTGACCAAGTAGCTGCTCAGCAAATTTGCAATGCCGAGACACCCCGGGCAGCCGCCCAGGAAGAACCCACTTTCCTTGTAGAGTGGGCCTTTACTGAACTCGGTAACGGCAATCCTGCCATGGAATAAGCTTGCTGAATGGTACCTCTGATCCAGCGCGCAATAGTCTGCTTAGAAGCAGGACCCCCAATCTTGTTGGCAGGACCCCCAATCTTGTTGGGGTCATAGAGGACAAACAAAGATTCTGTTTTCCTTATCCGAGCCGTTCTTGCAACATAAGTCCTCAACGCTCTGACGACATCCAAGGACTTTGAAACGGCTGAGGTGTCAGAAGCCACTGGCACCACCACAGGTTGGTTGATATGGAAATAAGACACAACCTTTGGAAGAAAATCAAAACAAAAAACTGCAACAAACGAGCGCCTAATCATCAAAATAAAAAGTGAAAACCAATACGTGTTTCATAGAATTAAATAATCACAATTTTATGTTCCCGATAGTCTGCGCTTGCCGGAATACTATGTGTAGTATTGTGGTGATAGCATAGAAAAAGAACAAACGGCTGCGCTGAATATCAGGAACGAAACATAATGTACAGAGAGCCAACGTAAAAAATAACAATGTTTATTAATAAAACATATAAAAAGATTAATTATCAAATAACCGGTGAATAATATATATAAATATATATAAGAACAATCACTAGATGTGAACTAGTGGTATATTGTAATAACTCAGCTTATTGGGGTGAAAAGTTCAGTGATTCACTTGTTAGATAGTTGATAAATACCAGGTGTGTTGGTAGGATCCTAATAAATTAAAAGTCCCTCAGTTGAAATTGATATTCAATACCTTTCCAAAATGGGCTGGTAAGAGCCGAGCGTCCTCGGCTTCAATGTCCTGCAATGCCCATATACGCTGTGCAGCGGAAAGGAATGGACCGTCTCTCTCACAACCCGGTCGTGGCGGCGTGTGCGCTGAAGCCGCTGATGTCGGATGCTGTAGACGGAGGGTGCAGCGGGGACCAAGGAACACCTGGAAGATTTCACCTGAGCTGAGTGTGGATAGTGGCGGGTCCTGACGCGTTTCGTCACGTTCACGTGACTTTCTCAAAGGTAGATACCTGCCTCCTAGGTCATCCGGTATTTAAAGGCTGAGTTGATTAGTGTGGACAGGTGAATGTCATCAGCAATGTTAAAAGCAATAAAAATGCATAAAACGAAGGCTCTCATGTACTAACCCATAACATTATATATAGTTGGCAGAAATGACTAGAGAAAGATACATTTATAATAGACTTATTGGTGTCAGAGAAAGGTGTAAATTTAATGTGGTTATACTTTATATTGTAGTAAATAGTAAGCCATTGCAGATCATGGTTTCAGTTCAGGTGTCATGACAGGTGTATTGATTCACCACAAATTAGATCACCTAATAGCTTCACCTATAATGAGTAGCAGACATTTAACACAAGGTTCACTGTTTTATGTTTTATGTTTTATGCATTTTTATTGCTTTTAACATTGCTGATGACATTCACCTGTCCACACTAATCAACTCAGCCTTTAAATACCGGATGACCTAGGAGGCAGGTATCTACCTTTGAGAAAGTCACGTGAACGTGACGAAACGCGTCAGGACCCGCCACTATCCACACTCAGCTCAGGTGAAATCTTCCAGGTGTTCCTTGGTCCCCGCTGCACCCTCCGTCTACAGCATCCGACATCAGCGGCTTCAGCGCACACGCCGCCACGACCGGGTTGTGAGAGAGACGGTCCATTCCTTTCCGCTGCACAGCGTATATGGGCATTGCAGGACATTGAAGCCGAGGACGCTCGGCTCTTACCAGCCCATTTTGGAAAGGTATTGAATATCAATTTCAACTGAGGGACTTTTAATTTATTAGGATCCTACCAACACACCTGGTATTTATCAACTATCTAACAAGTGAATCACGGAACTTTTCACCCCAATAAGCTGAGTTATTACAATATACCACTAGTTCACATCTAGTGATTGTTCTTATATATATTTATATATATTATTCACCGGTTATTTGATAATTAATCTTTTTATATGTTTTATTAATAAACATTGTTATTTTTTACGTTGGCTCTCTGTACATTATGTTTCGTTCCTGATATTCAGCGCAGCCGTTTGTTCTTTTTCTTTGGAAGAAAATGCTGACGCGTCCGCAGTTCAGCTCTATCTTCATGAAAAATTAAATAAGGACTCTTGTGTGACAGAGCCCCTAATTCAGACACTCGTCTGCCTGAGGCCAAGGCCAACAGCTTGACCACTTTCCAAGTGAGAAACTTCAACTCTACCTCTTGTAGAGGCTCAAACCAGTCCGATTTAAGGAACTGCAACACCACATTAAGATCCCATGGCGCCGCAGGAGGCAGAAAGGGAGGTTGGATGCGCAGAACCCCCTTCACGAACGTCTGGACCTCAGGAAGGGAAGCCAACTGTTTCTGAAATAAAATGGACAAGGCCGAAATTTGGACCTTGATAGACCCTAATCTCAAGCCAGCATCCACACCCGCCTGTAGAGATAGGAGAAGACGTCCTAATTTAAACTCCACCACAGGAGACTTGTTGGATTCACACCAAGATACATATTTTCTCCAAATACGATGGTAATGTTTGGACGTTACCCCTTTCCTGGCCAGAATAAGTGTGGGAATGACTTCATTGGGAATACCCTTACGGGATAGGGTCTGGCGCTCAACAACCATGCTGTCAAACGCAGCCGCGGTAAGTCTTGATAAACAAACAGCCCCTGCTGAAGCAGGTCCTCGTGAAGAGGAAGAGGCTGAGGATCTTCCAGTAATAACTCCTGAAGATCTGGATACCAAGCCCTCCTTGGCCAGTCTGGAGCAATGAGAATTGCTCCAACCCTTGTTCTTCTGATGATCTTGAGAACTTTTGGTATTAGTGGAAGTGGAGGGAACAGATACACCAACTGAAACCCACTGGATCACCAGTGCATCCGCTGCTATTGCTTGTGGGTCTCTCGACCTGGAAGAATATTTCTGAAGCTTCTTGTTGAGACGTGATGCCATCATATCTACTTGAGAAACACCCCAACGATCTGCTACCTCAGCCAAGACTTCTGGGTGGAGGCCCCATTCTCCTGGATGAAGATCGTGTCTGCTGAGGAAGTCTGCTTCCCAGTTGTCCACTCCCGGAATAAAAATTGCCGACAGAGCTTTTGCATGTCTTTCTGCCCAGAGGAGTATCTTTTTCACCTCTGCCATTGCCGCTCTGCTTTTTGTTCAACCCTGGCAGTTTATGTAAGCTACTGCCGTTACATTGTCTGACTGGATCTGTATGGGACGACCTTGAAGAAGGTGTGCCGCTTGATGAAGGCTGTTGTACACAGTTCTCAATTCCAGAATGTTTATGTGAAGGAGTACTTCTAGACTTGGCCATCATCCTTGGAAGCTTTCCCCTTGCGTGACTGCTCCCTAACTTCAGAGGCTTGCATCTGTGGTCACCAGGATCCAAGTCTGAATCCCGAACCTGCGTCCCTCCAGGAGGTGAGAACTTTGAAGCCACCACAAGAATGAAATACTGGCTTTTGTTGACAGGATTATCCTCCGGTGCATGTGTAGGTGCGATCCGGTCCACTTGTCAATTAGGTCCCATTGGAACACCCTGGCGTGGAATCGGCCAAATTGTAGAGCCTCATAGGCCGCTACCATCATCCCCAGCAGGCGGATGCACTGATGAATCGATACGTGTGCTGGTTTTAAAACTTGTTTGACCATGCTCTGGATCTCCAAAGCCTTTTCCACCAGTAGGAATACTTTCTGTGCTCCGTGTCCAATATCATTCCCAGAAATGATAACCTCATTGTGGGTTCCAATTGTGATTTTGGAAGGTTTATGATCCAACCGTGCTGTTGAAGCACCGTCAGGGAAAGTGCAATGTTCTGCACTAGTTTCTCCCTGGATCTCGCTTTTATGAGGAGATCGTCCAAGTATGGGATGACTTTGACTCCTTTCTTGCGAAGAAGAACCATCATCTCCGCCATAACCTTGGTGAATATTCTCGGAGCCGTGGAGAGCCCGAAAGGCAATGTTTGGAACTGGTAGTGGCAGTCCTGCACCGCAAACCTCAGGTATGCCTGATGCGGCGGGTAGATGGGAACATGTAAATAAGCATCTTTGATGTCCATCGATACCAGAAATTCCTTTTCCTCCAAGCTGGAGATCACCGCTCTCAGGGATTCCATCTTGAATTTGAACCTTTTCAAATAAAGGTTCAGAGTCTTTAGGTTTAAAATCGGTCTAACCGAGCCATCCGGTTTCGGCACTACAAACAGGCTTGAATAAAACCCTTTTTCCTGTTGTGACACAGGAACTAAGGAAATTACGTTGTCTTGACATAATTTCAGTATTGTGTTCAGCACTTTTGCTCTGTCGTGAACAGAAGCTGGTAAGGCTGATTTGAAAAATCGGCATGGGGAAGGTCCTGAAATTCCAATTTGTACTCTTGGGATTCTATCTGCAATACCCAAGAATCCAGATCTGAGTGAACCCAGACCTGACTGAAAGACAGTAGACGTGCCCCCACCCGATCGTACTCCCGCAGGGGAGCCCCAGCGTCATGCTGAGGTTTTAGCAGAAGTAGCTGTTGACTTCTGCTCCTGCAGGCCTGATGGTGTAGATTTTTACCTTTTCTTCACCCTCTTCCTGCGAAGAAGGGGGTACCCTTTGCCTTTTTGGACTTGTTGGGCCGAAAGGATTGCATCGTATGAGAATGAAATCCTTTCCAAGGTGGAGCAGCTACGGAAGGCAGAAATGCTGACTTGCCTGATGTAGTTGTTGAAATCATAGCATCCAGCTTGTCTCCAAAGAGGGCTTCTCCATTGTAAGGAAGCGCCTCAATATTCTTTTTTGGTTCTGCATCAGCATTCCATTGGCAGATCCACAGCGCCCTGAAATTGCCATAGCGGAGGATCTTGAACTCAGCAATCCAATATCCTTCATAGCTTCAACTAAGTAAGCTGCAGCATCTTTGATATGGCCGAGAGTTAGGACTATTTCATCCCTGTCAACTGTGTCTATGTTAACAAGCAAGTTGTCAGACCATTTTTCCACAGCATTACCTACCCACGCACAAGCAATGGTGGGCCTGAGCACCATTCCGTTAGCCGTATATATGGATTTTAGGGTTGTTTCTAATTTACGGTCAGCTGGATCTTTTACAGAGGCTGAACCAGGGGCAGGCAAAACTATTTTCTTAGACAGCCGAGAAACGAGGTGTCTATCATTGGGGGTGTCTCCCATTTGTGCCTGTCTTCCTCAGGGAAAGGGTACGCTACATGTATCCTTCTGGGAAGGGTAAATTTCTACTCAGGGTTAGCCCAGGATTCTTCAAAGAACGCATTCAAATCCTTTGAAGGAGGTAAAGTCACAACCTGCTTTTTATTTAATTTAAAATAATCCTTTCCCTCTGGGACCAGTGTTGTTTCAGGAAACGCCAACACTTCCTTTATAGCAACTATCATACATTGTATGCTTTTGGCTAATTTGGGGTCTACCCCCTCTCAAATCCCCAGTGTTGACGTCAGAGTCGGAATCTGTGTCTGTGTCCCCTTGAAATATCTGGGCCAGAGACCTTTTCTGGGAACTGGATGGGACCCGAGTGGATGATATGGAGGGGTCAGTAAACAGTGCATCCTCCACAGACTGCCTCCAATATTTAGTCTGTTGTTCAGACTCAGAGAATTTCTTTGCAAGCATTGACGTATTCTTTTGCAGCATTCTCACCCACTCGGGCTCCTTCTGAGAGGGAAGGGCCACCACATTACCCTCTTGTGCATCTAAAATGTGTTCTTCCTGGGAAGAACCCTCCCCAATGTCTGACATGTTACACACTTGTACACACACACACACACACACACACACACACACACCCATCACACAGGGGAGCAATTGGGGACACACACTGCGCCTTATTGTGAATTGTGGAAATATTACGACTTACAGCGCATATACCAATAATAAGCTCACAGACCTAATTATAATGAACACTCTCTGCCCCTTCTTTAACACCCTGTACTTGTATCAGCGCTGTCATGAGGAGAAACAGTGTTCAGGAGCTTCACACTGGAATTTCTGCAGGAAAAAATGGCACCCAGTAAGTGTTCTGGCAAATCTGAGAAGACCCGCCCTTCAGCCTCAGCAATGTAATATCTATACTGGCTGGGGATGGCACATCAGCAGCTGTACATGTATGTACCCTTTTTGCCAGTGAGAGTAAAACATGCCCTCAGAGCGCGCCCCCCCCCCCCCCCCCCCCGCGCGCTCTGCACCCTTGTGCTGAGAGACATGGCGCGCAGCGTGTATCTGTATGCCACCAACGATGACCGGAGGATCCCCTCTCTGCAGAACTCCGGTAATATACTCACCAGCCTTCTGACTTCTGGCTCTGTTAGGGGGTGGCGGCTGTGCTGTGGGAGTGAACGCTGGCCAGGCTTCGGCTGTGTTCAGTACCCTTCAGGAGCCAATGGTGTCCTGTCAGCTGAAGCAGAACCATTAACTAATTGAGAAGTTGGTTCCTACTTCCCCCACTAAGTCCCACGAAGCAGGGAAGCTGTTGCCAGCAGCTTCACTGTAAAATAAAAAACCTAAGAAAGTCTTTTTCCAAGCAAAGCTCTGTAGAGCTCCACTAGTGTGCATCCAGTCTCCTGGGCACATTTTCGAAACTGAGGTCTGGAGGAGGGGCATAGTGCCGAAGGCTCCTGCGGAACCGTCTATACCCCATGGTACTAAAATGGACCCCAGCATCCTCTAGGACGTAAGAGAAATATACCATGAAAATGTTATGTCTCTTTCACGACTTGTTTGTGTTTTCTCCCCCTACCCAGCAAAACCTCTATCGAATCCGAACACCAGTGTACAAAGACGTAGGTACATGTATGCAACGATCGTTCAGATCAGACATCATAGGCTATAGCACTGTCCCAGCATACTCTATAGGTTGAATGTCATCCCGCATCCAACCAGTGGTCTCACGACCGCCGAGCGCATATAGGGGATGTCCCATCCTCTTCCCTGTCTACCCCAACTATAGTCAATGTTTGATTTGCAAAATGAATACATGCGTGTGTCTAGGTCACCAATTATTGTTTGAAATATTTTAATTATGTTTAGTGTGAAAGTTGATAGTTTTGTTGACTATCAAAGGGTGGATTGTCGAAGTTGGAAAAGGAAGACAATACAAACTACACACAGAGTGGTGTTTCTCGGCGGTGGTGTAAGGACGCAATTGACATATATGGATGCACCATGCTTCTCTACCGTACATCATGCATAGAGTCCCACGGCGTGCGTGTTTCAGCGTGGTGGGTGTATATACGGTAAAAGGTGCAATCACTGAGAAACGCCATAAACACGCACACAGACACATATTCATACAACACATAAATTACACATAGACAAAACATGTACAGCACCAGACTTGTATTATATTGTATTTATATAATAGAGTGTAAAAATAAGAATTTACTCACCGGTAATTCTATTTCTCGTAGTCCGTAGTGGATGCTGGGAACTCCGTAAGGACCATGGGGAATAGACGGGCTCCGCAGGAGACTGGGCACTCTAAAAGAAAGATTAGGTACTATCTGGTGTGCACTGGCTCCTCCCTCTATGCCCCTCCTCCAGACCCCAGTTAGGGAAACTGTGCCCGGAAGAGCTGACACAACAAGGAAAGGATTTGGAATCCAGGGTAAGACTCATACCAGCCACACCAATCACACTGTACAACTTGTGATAACCATACCCAGTTAACAGTATGAACAACAACTGAGCCTCATTTTACGGATGGCTCAAAACAATAACCCTTTAGTTAAGCAATAACTATATACATGTATTGCAGAGAGTCCGCACTTGGGACGGGCGCCCAGCATCCACTACGGACTACGAGAAATAGAATTACCGGTGAGTAAATTCTTATTTTCTCTGACGTCCTAGTGGATGCTGGGAACTCCGTAAGGACCATGGGGATTATACCAAAGCTCCCAAACGGGCGGGAGAGTGCGGATGACTCTGCAGCACCGCATGAGCAAACTCAAGGTCCTCCTCAGCCAGGGTATCAAACTTGTAGAACTTAGCAAACTTGTTTGACCCCGACCAAGCAGCAGCTCGGCAAAGCTGTAAAGCCGAGACCCCTCGGGCAGCCGCCCAAGAAGAGTCCACCTTCCTTGTGGAATGGGCTTTCACCGATTTTGGATGCGGCAATCCAGCCGCAGAGTGAACCCGCTGAATCGTGCTATAGATCCAGCGAGCAATAGTCTGCTTCGAAGCAGGAGCGCCAGCCTTGTTGGCTGCATACAGAATAAACAGCGAGTCAGACTTTCTGACTCCCGCCGTTCTGGAAAAATACATTTTCAAAGCCCGGACTACGTCCAGCAACTTGGAATCCTCCAAGTCCCTAGTAGCCGCAGGCACCACAATAGGCTGGTTCAAATGAAACGATGATACCACCCTAGGGAGAAATTGGGACGAGTCCTCAATTCTGCCCTGTCCATATGGAAGATCAGATAAGGGCTTTTACATGACAAAACCGCCAAATCTGACACACGCCTAGCCGAAGCTAAGGCCAATAGCATGACCACTTTCCACGTGAGATATTTTAGCTCCACGGTCTTAAGTGGCTCAAACCAGTGGGATTTCAGGAAATCCAACACAACGTTAAGATCCCAAGGTGCCACCGGTGGCACAAAAGGAGGCTGAATATGCAGCACCCCCGGAACAACGTCTGAACTTCAGGCAGTGAAGCCAGTTCTTTTTGAGAAAAAATGGATAGGGCCGAAATCTTAACCTTTATGGATCCTAATTTTAGGCCCATAGTCACTCCTGACTGTAGGAAGTGCAGGAATCGACCCAGCTGGAATTCCTCTGTAGGGGCCTTCCCGGCCTCACACCAAGCAACCTATTTTCGCTATATACAGTGAAAAAGTCTTGCTGTCACGTCTTTCCTAGCCTTTATCAGCGTAGGAATAACTGCATCCGGAATGCCCTTTTCCGCTATGATCCGGCGTTCAACCGCCATGCCGTCAAATGCAGCCGCGGTAAGTCTTGGAACAGACAAGGCCCCTGTTGCAACATGTCCTGTCTGAGAGGCAGAAGCCCTGAGTCCTCTGAGAGCATTTCTTGCAGCTCCGGGTACCGAGTCCTTCTTGGCCCATTCGGAGCAAAGAATATTGTTCTCACTCCTCCTTTTATTAAAATTCTCAGCCCTTGGGTATGAGAAGAAGAGGAGGGAATACATAGACCGACTGGAACACCCACGGTGTTACTAGTGCGACCACAGCTATCACCTGAGGGTCCCTTGACCCGGCTTAAAACCTTTTTTAGCTTTTTATTGAGGTGGGACGCCATCTAGTCCACCTGAGGCAGTTCCCATCAATTTGCAAACTGCGTGAAGACTTCCTGATGAAGTCCCCACTCTCCCGGGTGGAGGTCGTGCCTGCTGAGGAAGTCTGCTTCCCAGTTGTCCACTCCCGGAATGAACACTGCTGACAGTGCGCTTACTTGATTCTCCGCCCAGCGCAGAATTCTGGTGGCTTCTACCCTCGCCACCCTGCTCCTTGTGCCGCCTTGGCGGTTTACATGAACCCCTGCGGTCTGACTGGATCAGAACCGGTTGGTCGCGAAGCAGGAACTCCGCTTGACTTAGGGCGTTGTATATGGCCCTTAGTTCCAGGATATTGATGTGAAGGCAGGTCTGTTGACTTGACCACAGACCTTGGAAATTTCTTCCCTGTGTAACTGCCCCCCACCCTCGGAGGCTTGCATCCGTGGTCACCAGGATCCAGTCCTGAATGCCGAATCTGCGGCCCTCGAGAAGGTGAGCACTCTGCAGCCACCACAGGAGAGACACCCTGGCCCTGGGGGATAGGGTGATTAACCGATGCATCTGAAGAGGTGATCCGGACCACTTGTCCAGTAAGTCCCATTGGAAGGTCCTCGCATGGAACCTGCCTAAGGGGATGGCCTCGTATGATGCCACCATCCTTCCCAGGACTCGAGTGCAGTGATGCACTGACACCTGTTTTGGTTTTAATAGATTCCTGACCAGTGTCATGAGCTCCTGAGCTCTCTCTATCGGGAGATAAACCCTTTTCTGGTCTGTGTCTAGGATCGTGCCTAGGAGAGGCAGATGAGCTGTAGGAACCAACTGCGACTTTGGAATATATAGAATCCAGCCGTGTTGCCGTTACATTTCCAGAAAAAGTGATACGCTGTTCAGCAACTGCTCTCTTGATCTCGCTTGTATGAGGAGATCGTCCAAGTACGTGATAATAGTGACACCTTGCTTCCGCAGGAGCACAATCATATCTGCCATTACCTTGGTTATGACAATCCCGTACCGCAATTCTGAGGTACGCCTAATGAGGTGGATAAATGGGGACATGAAGGTATGCATCCCTTATGACCCGATTCACGATAAAGTCTCCCTCTTTTTAGGCTTGCCCTGACCGCTCTTAGCGATTCCATCTTGAACTTGAACCTTCTCAGGTATATGTTCAGGGATTTTTAATTCAATATGGGTCTGACCGAACCGTCTGGTTTCGGGATTACAACATGGTCAAATAATAACACCCTCTTGTTGAAGGAGGGGACCCTTGACCACCACCTGTTAAAGATACAATTTGTGAATTGCAGTTAACACTGGCTCCCCCTCTTGGGGGGAAGCCCGCAGGGCCGTCGGTGAGGGGGCATCTTCTCACAGTCCAGCTTGTATCCCTAAGACACAATATCTATTGCCCAGGGACCTAACAGGGAGTGAACCCACTTGTGGCTGAACTTACGAAGGCGTGTCCCCACCAGGCCTAGCTCCGCCTGTGGAGCCCCAGCGGCATAGGTGGATTTTTGTAGGGGCCGGGGAGGACTTCTGTTCTTGGGAACTAGCTGTGTTGATCCCGGCTCTGACAAGAAAGGACGCACCTCAGACTTTCTTGTTTCTTTATTCAAAGGCTGCATTTAATAATGTCGTGCTTTCTTAGGCTGTGCAGGAATATAAGGCAAACTAGCAGAATTACCAGCTATAGCTGTGGAGACCAGGCCCGAGAACCCTTCTCCACACAATCCTCAGCCTTCCATATGCCTCTTAAGTCGGCATCATCTGTCCAATGCATATTCTACAGGACATGTCAAGCAGAGATCGACATAGCTTTGACTCTAGGAACCAGTATACTCATGTCTCTTTGGGCATGCTTTATAACTATATATCTATCACTTAAGACAGCATCTTTAATATATTTACTAGGGTCTCAATCTCTGCTGATAAGGTACCTGTCCACGCTGCCACAGCGCTATAAACCCATGCCGACACAATCGCCGGTCTGGGTAGTATACTAGAATGTGCACGCTATCTGCAGGATCCCTGAGAATAGCAAGTGCTACCGTCTGTGCAAACAGGACACCCTAGGGGAAGATTCTCAACACATCCTGGCCCTAGTGGGGAAAGGATACAGCCTGAGAATTCTCTTGTGGGAAGCTGCCGTCTCTTGTCTGGAGATTCCCGCTCTTTTTCCTCATTAGAGGAGGGAAATTTACCTCAGCATTCTTCCCCTTAAACATGTGTACTCTCGTGTCAGGGACAGATGAGTCATCAGTGATATGCAAATTATCTTTTATTTCAATATCATATATTGAATACCTTCTAGCCATCTTGGCTGTAACTTTGCATTATCGTAGTCGACAGTGGAGTTAAACTCTGTGTCGATACCAGTGTTTGTTATTTTGGATAGTGAGCATTGTGAGACTCTGAAGGTCTCTGTGACATAGGGACAGACATGGGTAGATTTCCTGTCTGTTCCCTAACCATTTGTGCAATAAATTCACCTTAGCACTTACACATATCCAAACAGGTGTCGGCGTTGTCGACGGAGACACCCTCTCACATACATATCCGCTCTATCACCTCCTTAGAGGAGCCTTTTACCTCAGACATGTCGACACACGCGTACCGACACACCACACACACACAGGGGATGCTCTATTTGAAGACAGTTCCCCCACAAGGCCCTTTGGAGAGACAGAGAGAGAGTATGCCAGCACACACCCCAGCGCTATATAACCCAGGGATTACACTACAACTCAGTGTTTACCCAGTAGCTGCTGTATATACAATTTTTGCGCCTAAATTTATGTGTGTCCCCCCCCCCCTCTCTTTTCACACTTTGTGTACCAGGATACTGCAGGGGAGAGCCTGGGGAGCTTCCTTCCAGCGGAGCTGTGAAGAGAAAAATAAGAATTTACTTACCGATAATTCTATTTCTCATAGTCCGTAGTGGATGCTGGGGACTCCGTAAGGACCATGGGGGAATAGCGGCTCCGCAGGAGACTGGGCACATCTAAAGAAAGCTTTAGGACTAACTGGTGTGCACTGGCTCCTCCCCCTATGACCCTCCTCCAAGCCTCAGTTAGGATACTGTGCCCGGACGAGCGTACACAATAAGGAAGGATTTTGAATCCCGGGTAAGACTCATAACTATGTACAAGTATTGCAGACAATCCGCACTTGGGATGGGCGCCCAGCATCCACTACGGACTATGAGAAATAGAATTATCGGTAAGTAAATTCTTATTTTCTCTAACGTCCTAAGTGGATGCTGGGGACTCCGTAAGGACCATGGGGATTATACCAAAGCTCCCAAACGGGCGGGAGAGTGCGGATGACTCTGCAGCACCGAATGAGAGAACTCCAGGTCCTCCTCAGCCAGGGTATCAAATTTGTAGAATTTAGCAAACGTGTTTGCCCCTGACCAAGTAGCTGCTCGGCAAAGTTGTAAAGCCGAGACCCCTCGGGCAGCCGCCCAAGATGAGCCCACTTTCCTTGTGGAACGGGCTTTTACAGATTTTAGCTGTGGCAGGCCTGCCACAGAATGTGCAAGCTGAATTGTACTACAAATCCAACGAGCAATAGTCTGCTTAGAAGCAGGAGCACCCAGCTTGTTGGGTGCATACAGGATAAACAGCGAGTCAGATTTCCTGACTCCAGCCGTCCTGGAAATATTTTCAGGGCCCTGACAACATCCAGCAACTTGGATTCCTCCAAGTCCCTAGTAGCCGCAGGCACCACAATAGGTTGGTTCAGGTGAAAACGCTGGAACCACCTTAGGGAGAAACTGAGGACGAGTCCTCAATTCCGCCCTGTCCGAATGGAAAATCAGATAAGGGCTTTTACAGGATAAAGCCGCCAATTCTGACACGCGCCTGGCCCAGGCCAGGGCCAACAGCATGATTACTTTCCATGTGAGATATTTTAACTCCACAGATTTAAGTGGTTCAAACCAATGTGACTTTTGGAACCCAAACTACATTGAGATCCCAAATTGCCACTGGAGGCACAAAAGGAGGCTGTATATGCAGTACCCCTTTTACAAACGTCTAAACTTCAGGGACTGAAGCTAGTTCTTTTTTGGAAGAAAATTGACAGGGCCGAAATCTGAACCTTAATGGACCCCAATTTCAGGCCCATAGACACTCCTGTTTGCAGGAAATGTAGGAAACGACCCAGTTGAATTTCCTCCGTCGGGCCTTACTGGCCTCGCACTACGCAACATATTTTCGCCAATTGCGGTGATAATGTTTTTGCGGTTACATCCTTCCTGGCTTTAGATCAGGATATGGATGACTTCATCCGGACTGCCTTTTTTCCTTCAGGATCCGGTGTTCAACCGGCATGCCGTCAAACGCAGCCGCGGTAAGTCTTGGAACAGACAGGGTCCTTGCTGGAGCAGGTCCCTTCTTAGAGGTAGAGGCCACGGATCCTCCGTGAGCATCTCTTGAAGTTCCGGTTACCAAGTCCTTCTTGGCCAATCCGGAGCCACGAATATAGTGCTTTCTCCTCTCCATCTTATCAATCTCAGTACCTTGGGTATGAGAGGCAGAGGGGGGAACACATACACTGACTGGTACACCCACGGTGTTACCAGAGCGTCTACAACTATTGCCTGAGGGTCTCTTGACCTGGCGCAATACCTGTCGAGTTTTTTAATCATGTGGACGACTTCTGGGTGAAGTCCCCACTTTCCCGGGTGGAGGTCGTGCTGAGGAAGTCTGCTTCCCAGTTGTCCACTCCCGGAATGAATACTGTTGACAGTGCTATCACATGATTTTCCGCCCAGCGAAGAATCCCTGCAGCTTCTGCCATTGCCCTCCTGCTTCTTGTGCCACCCTGTCTGTTTACGTGGGTGACTGCCATGATGTTGTCCGACTGGATCAACACCGGCTGACCTTGAAGCAGAGGTCTTGCTAAGCTTAGAGCATTGTAAATGGCCCTTAGCTTCAGGATATTTATGTGAAGTGATGTATCCAGGCTTGACCCTAAGCCCTGGATATTCCTTCCCTGTGTGACTGCTCCCCAGCCTCGCAGGCTGGCATCCGTGGTCACCAGGACCCAGTCCTGAATGCCGAATCTGCGGCCCTCTAGAAGATGAGCACTCTGCAACCACCACAGGATGGATACCCTTGTCCTTGGTGACAGGGTTATCCGCTGATGCATCTGAAAATGCGACCCGGACCATTTGTCCAGTAGGTTCCACTGGAAAGTTCTTGCGTGGAATCTAACGGATGGGATTGCTTCGTAGGAAGCCACCATTTTTACCCAGAACCCTTGTGCATTGATGCACTGAGACTTGGTTCGGTTTTAGGAGGTTCCTGACTAGCTCGGATAACTCCCTGGCTTTCTCTTCCAGGAGAAACACCTTTTTTCTGGACTGTGTCCAGGAACATCCCTAGGAAACAGAAGACAAGTCGTCGGAACCAGCTGCGATTTTGGAATATTGAGAATCCAATCGTGCTGCCGCAACACTACCTGAGATAGTGCTACACCGACCTCCAACTGTTCCCTGGATCTTACCCTTATCAGGGAATCGTCCAAGTAAGGGATAACTAAAATTCCCTTCCTTCGAAGGGATATCATTTCGGCCATTACCTTGGTAAAGACCCGGGGTGCCGTGGACCATCCCTACGGCAGCGTCTGAACTGATAGTGACAGTTCTGTACCATAACCTGAGGTACCCTTGGTGAGAAGGGTAAATTTTGACATGAAGGTAAGCATCCTTGATGTCCCGAGACATCATGTAGTCCCCTTCTTCCAGGTTCGCAATCACTGCTCTGAGTGACTCAATCTTGAATTTGAACCTCTGTATGTAAGTGTTCAAAGATTTTAGATTTTAGATTTAGATTTAGAATCGGTCTCACCGAGCCGTCTGGCTTCGGTACCACAATAGTGTGGAATAATACCCCGTTCCCTGTTGCAGGAGGGGTACCTTGATTATCACCTGCTGGGAATACAGCATGTGAATGGCTTCCAAAACTGCCTCCCTGTCAGAGGGAGACGTCGGTAAAGCCGACTTTTGGAAACGGCGAGGGGGAGACGTCTCGAATTCCAATATGTACCCTTGAGATATTACCTGAAGGATCCAGGGGTCTACTTGCGAGTGAGCCCACTGCGCACTGAAATTCATTGAGAACGGGCCCCCACCGTGCCTGAGCTTGTAAGGCCCTAGCGTCATACTGAGGGCTTGGCAGAGGCGGGAAAGGGTTTCTGTTCCTGGGAACTGGCTAATCTCTTCAGCCTTTTTCCTCTCCCTCTGTCACGAGCAGAAAAGAGGAACCTTTTGTCCGCTTGCCAACAAAGGACTGCGTCTGATAATACGGCGTCTTATTTTGAGAGGCGACCTGGGGTACAAACGTGGATTTCCCAGTTGTTGCCGTGGCCACCAGGTCTAAAAGACCGACCCCAAATGTCCCTTTTCAAAGGCAATACTTCCAAATGCCGTTTGGAATCCGCATCACCTGACCATTTTACTGGTAGAATTGGACAGCGCACTTATACTTGATGCCAGTCGGCAAATATTCCGCTGTGCATCATGCATATATAGAAATGCATCTTTTAAATGCTCTATAGGCAATAATATACTATCCTTATCTAGGATATCAATATTTCCAGTCAGGGAATCCGACCATGCCAACCCAGCACTGCACCTCCAGGCTGAGGCGATTGCTGGTCGCAGTATAACACCAGTATGTGTGTGAATACATTTTTGGATACCCTCCTGCTTTCTATCAGCAGGATCCTTAAGGGCGGCCATCTCATGAGAGGATAGAGCCCTTGTTCTTACAAGCGTGTGAGCGCCTTATCCCCCCTAGGGGGTGTTTCCCAACGCACCCTAACCTCTGGCGGGAAAGGGTATACACCAATACTTTTTAAGAAATTATCAATTGTTATCGGGGGGAAACCCACGCATCATCACACACCTCATTTTATTTCTCAGATTCAGGAAAACTACAGGTAGTTTTTCCCTCACCGAACATAATACCCCTTTTTGGTGGTACTCGTATTATCAGAAATGTATAAAACATTTTCCATTGTCTCAATCATGTAACGTGTGGCCCTACTGGAAATCACGGTTGTCTCTTCACCGTCGACACAGGAGTCAGTATCCGTGTCGGCGTCTGTATCTGCCATCTGAGGTAACGGGCGCTTTAGAGCCCCTGACGGCCTATGAGACGTCTGGACAGGCACAAGCTGAGTAGCCGGCTGTCTCATGTCAACCACTGTTTTTTTATACAGAGCTGACACTGTCACGTAATTTTCAACAGTACATCCACTCAGGTGTCGACCCCCTAGGTGGTGACATCACTGTTACAGACACTCTGCTCCGTCTCCACATCATTTTTCTCCTCATACATGTCGACACAAACGTACCGACACACAGCACACACACAGGGAATGCTCTGATAGAGGACAGGACCCCACTAGCCCTTTGGGGAGACAGAGGGAGAGTATGCCAGCACACACCAGAGCGCTATATATATATACAGGGATAACCTTATATAAGTGTTTTTCCCCTTATAGCTGCTGTATGTTTTAATACTGCGCCTAATTAGTGCCCCCCTCTCTTTTTTTAACCCTTTCTGTAGTGTAGTGACTGCAGGGAAGAGCCAGGGAGCTTCCCTCCAACTGAGCTGTGAGGGAAAATGGCGCCAGTGTGCTGAGGAGATAGGCTCCGCCCCCTTTTCGGCGGCCTTATCTCCCGTTTTTTTGTATATTCTGGCAGGGGTTAAATGCATCCATATAGCCCAGGAGCTATATGTGATGTATTTTTTGCCATGTAAGGTATTTTTATCATGTTTTATTGCGTCTCAGGGCGCCCCCCCCAGCGCCCTGCTCCCTCAGTGACCGGAGTATGAAGTGTGCTGAGAGCAATGGCGCACAGCTGTAGTGCTGTGCGCTACCTTATTGAAGACAGGAACGTCTTCTGCCGCCGATTTTTCCGGACCTCTTCGCTCTTCTGGCTCTGTAAGTGGGTCGGCGGCGCGGCTCCGGGACCCATCCAGGCTGGGCCTGTGATCGTCCCTCTGGAGCTAATGTCCAGTAGCCAAGAAGCCCAATCCACTCTGCACGCAGGTGAGTTCGCTTCTTCTCCCCTTAGTCCCTCGATGCAGTGAGCCTGTTGCCAGCAGGTCTCACTGAAAATAACAAACCTAAACTAAAACTTTCACTAAGAAGCTCAGGAGAGCCCCTAGTGTGCACCCTTCTCGTCGGGCACAGAAATCTAACTGAGACTTGGAGGAGGGTCATAGGGGGAGGAGCCAGTGCACACCAGTTAGTCCTAAAGCTTTCTTTAGATGTGCCCAGTCTCCTGCGGAGCCGCTATTCCCCCATGGTCCTTACGGAGTCCCCAGCATCCACTTAGGACGTTAGAGAAATGGCGCTGGTGTGCTGAGGAAGAAGGCCCCGCCCCCTCAGCGGCGGGCTTCTGTCCTGTTTCTGACTAAAATTGGTGGGGATTTTACACATATACAGTCACAGACTGTATTATGTGTATTTTTATGCCAAAGGTATTTTTATTGATGCCCAGGGCGCGCCCCCCCCCAGCGCCCTGCACCCTACAGTGACCGGAGTGTGTGGTGTGCTGTGGGAGCAATGGCGCACAGCTGCGGTGCTGTGCGCTACCTTAATGAAGACAGGAGTCTTCTGCCGCCGATTTCATCGCTTCTCTTCTGTCTTCTGGCTCTGCAAGGGGGACGGCGGCGCGGCTCCGGGAACGGATGATCGAGGTCAGGCCCTGTGTTCGAACCCTCTGGAGCTAATGGTGTCCAGTAGCCTAAGAAGCACAAGCTAGCTGCAAGCAGGTAGGTTTGCTTCTCTCCCCTCAGTCCCACGTAGCAGTGAGTCTGTTGCCAGCAGATCTCACTGAAAATAAAAAACCTAACAAATACTTTCTTTCTAGCAAGCTCAGGAGAGCCCACTAGGAGCACCCAGCTCTGGCCGGGAACAGATTCTAACTGAGGTCTGGAGGAGGGGCATAGAGGGAGGAGCCAGTGCACACCAGATAGTACCTAATCTTTCTTTTAGAGTGCCCAGTCTCCTGCGGAGCCCGTCTATTCCCCATGGTTCTTACGGAGTTCCCAGCATCCACTAGGACGTCAGAGAAACCAGATATATATGTAGTATTGGGACAGAGTAAGTTTATTATATCATGCTTAATGTCAAAATGGTCAGGAGAATGTGTGGATTAATTTGATAGCTATGGGTAAATTGTAGCACATTGCGACAATTAGTTATGATCAAATGTATGAATATAAAGTCACATTCTACGAGAACAAAGGACTTCCTGAGAAAGCATGTGGGCAGAATCCCAGTGGTTAATCCCTATACCTGCATCTTCAAACTGGACATTGCGTACATATGAACTGACCAATAACACACAATGAATGAGAAACCTCCCTCTCCTGGACCAATGGATGGAGACTGAAACAAACAAACTGTCAACTCCCACTGTTTGATATATGTAGTTTCTAGGGCTTAGAGAGGTAGTTGCTGAGAGGAAGACATGGAGGAATGTCCTATGGGATAGGGTGATGTATATTGGCTGTGACAGATTCTTATGTTACTGTAACCCTATTATATATATATATATATATATATTATACTGAATGATATACTGTACATGTTATTTTGTATTTATACCTTTTAATATCAAATACATATATATATCTCTGAGCATTGGACCTCAATATACCATGTGTGCGACTACTTGATTTCTTTTAAGGGACATAGTGCTGCGACATGTAGCGCACTATTAGCGTATATGGTAATAAGATGCACCTTGCATCCGCAGTATATATATTAACACTGGTATGCAAATGTTTATTTAAAATAATGGAAATTCACAGTATCCAAATCCTCTAGTAATGTGCCTGACCACTTAACTATGGCTTTAGAAATCCATGCACAGGCAATAGTGGGCCTTAACGCCACTCCTGTAACAGTGTAAATGGATTTGAGCGTAGTGTCAATCTTACGATCAGCCGATTTTTTTAGCGCAGTAGATCCAGGAACAGGTAAAACCATCTTTTTAGACAGTCTGGAGAAAGATGCGCCAACAATGGGTGGGTTTTCCCATTTTTTCCTATTCTCCTCAGGGAAGAGAAAGGCAACCAGAACACTTTTTGGGATCTGAAATTTTTTCTCCGGGTTTTCCCAGGATTTTTCAAATATAGCATTTCATTCTTTAGACGCAGGGAATGTTAGCGAGGCTTTCTTATTGTCAATGAAGTAAGCCTCAACCTGCTCAGGTGGCGTGTTAGTAATGTTTAACACATCTCTAATGGCCTCAATCATGAGCTGCACCCCCTTGGCAAGGGATGCCGCCCCCTCAGCACATCCCCATCACTGTCTGCAGCATCAGAGTCGGTATCCGTGTTATCTTGCATAATTTGGGCAAGTGCACGTTTCTGTGGGAACATGCTAGGGGATTTTGAAGGAACAGGAACAGAACCTGACCAAACTGCCATAGATTTCTTTAACACCTGAGTTTCAGTCTCAGTATTTGCTACCCTAGTAGAGATCTGAGAGATCATTCCTTTAATAGAGGTTAACCACTCAGGCTCAATAATAGGGATCTGAGACAAGGCATTACATTTCTGTGTACATGGAATGGATTCCTCCTGAGAGGAAACATCCTCTGCAGCATATGAGAGACCCTAGACATGGCTATTTGAGATAACAAACACCCACACCCACGGAAATGTCAGACAGTTTCCCCCCAAGTATGTCACAGAGAGAGAGAGAAAGAGATTGGAGCCAATCCACACACAGCACTTTCTGAGGTAGAAATAATAAGAATTTACTCACCGGTAATTCTATTTCTCGTAGTCCGTAGTGGATGCTGGGAACTCCGTAAGGACCATGGGGAATAGACGGGCTCCACATGAGACTGGGCACTCTAAAAGAAAGATTAGGTACTATCTGGTGTGCACTGGCTCCTCCCTCTAAGCCCCTCCTCCAGACCTTAGTTAAGGAAACTGTGCCCGGAAGAGCTGACACAACAAGGAAAGGATTTGGAATCCAGGGTAAGACTCATACCAGCCACACCAATCACACTGTACAACTTGTGATAACCATACCCAGTTAACAGTATGAACAACAACTGAGCCTCAGTAACAGATGGCTCATAACAATAACCCTTTAGTTAAGCAATAACTATATACATGTATTGCAGAGAGTCCGCCCTTGGGACGGGCGGCCAGCATCCACTACGGACTACGAGAAATAGAATTACCGGTGAGCAAATTCTTATTTTCTCTAACGTCCTAGTGGATGCTGGGAACTCCGTAAGGACCATGGGGATTATACCAAAGCTCCCAAACGGGCGGGAGAGTGCGGATGACTCTGCAGCACCGAATGAGCAAAGGCAAGGTCCTCCTCAGCCAGGGTATCAAACTTGTAGAACTTAGCAAATGTGTTTGAACCCGACCAAGTAGCAGCTCGGCAAAGCTGTAAAGCCGAGACCCCTCGGGCAGCCGCCCAAGAAGAGCCCACCTTCCTTTTGGAATGGGCTTTTACCGATTTAGGATGCGGCAACCCTGCCGCAGCATGAGCTTGCTGAATCGTGTTACAGATCCAGCGCAATAGTTTGCTTTGAAGCCGGAGCACCCAGTTTGTTGGGTGCATGCAGGATAAACAGCGAGTCAGTTTTCCTGACTCCAGCCGTCCTGGCTACATAGATTTTCAAAGCCCTGACTACGTCCAGCAACTTGGAAGCCTCCAAGTCCCGAGTAGCCGCAGGCACCACAATAGGTTGGTTCAAATGAAACGCAGATACCACCTTTGGGAGAAATTGGGGACGAGTCCTCAATTTCAATTCTGCCCTATCCATATGGAAGATCAGATACGGGCTTTTACATGACAAAGCCGCCAATTCTGACACACGCCTAGCTGAAGCCAAGGCCAACAGCATGACCACCTTCCACGTGAGATACTTTAGCTCCACGATCTTAAGTGTCTCAAACCAGTGTGATTTCAGGAAATCCAACACAACGTTAAGATCCCAAGGTGCCACTGGAGGCACAAAAGGGGGCTGAATATGCAGCACTCCCTTAACAAACGTCTGAACTTCAGGCAGTGAAGCCAGTTCTTTTTGAAAGAAAATAGATAGGGCCGAAATCTGGACCTTTATGGATCCTAATTTTAGGCCCATAGTCACTCCTGACTGTAGGAAGTGCAGGAATCGACCCAGCTGGAATTCCTCTGAAGGGGCCTTCCTGGCCTCACACCAAGCAACATATTTTCGCCATATACGGTGATAATGCTTTGCTGTCACGTCTTTCCTAGCCTTTATCAGCATAGGAATAACTTCATCCGGAATGCCCTTTTCCGTTAGGATCCGGCGTTCAACCGCCATGCCGTCAAACGCAGCAGCGGTAAGTCTTGGAACAGACAGGGCCCCTGCTGTAACAGGTCCTGTCTGAGAGGCAGAGGCCATGGGTCCTCTGAGATCATTTCTTGTAGTTCTGGGTACCAAGTTCTTCTTGGCCAATCCGGAACGATGAGTATAGTTCTTACACCTCTCTTTCTTACTATCCTCAGTATTTGGATGTATACCGCACCGGTGTATAAAAATTATAGTAATGAATATACTAAACCAAAATTTAACAGTTATAAGGAAAGCAACGTTTTCCAGTCACAGTTTGGTGGTGCACCCTAAATCAATGGGGCTGCTAACAAAAACAGAGAAGGAAAAAGAGACTCTTTTCTGGGCGCACTCTTTACTTTTTGAATAATAATATAAATGTTGCATAGATAGGATGAGAATGAATCTAAGTATAAAATATAACTTTTATTAACATCTTAAAATAAAAAGATATATAGTCGTCAAAAATTAGATAACTATCCAATGAATAACGGAATTAGTACAAAATTGTATCAATCCTCAATAACACAAACTTATGATGTAAGGATAAATCAATAAATGTTCAATTAATAACAAATCAGTGCTGAATTTAATGTAATGTAATCCGTCCCGATTGTATCAATATAATAAGAATGCCAAAAAATTGATAAAACAGATGTAGAACCTCCAGATAATACTTGGGCTGTCGGAACAGACTAACTGTCACGATCCGGGTATCTGGACGCCATTTCTTACCCATCAGATGCCTCCTAAGGCTGGCTCAGCGCTCCAGGACCGGATCCCATCTGTTATCCTGATGTTTACATTCCTGTATCCTCTCCTGTCACTCTGAGACGCTGTCACAGTAAACGCCATATTATACCTGGGATGGCGTCTCCCGCGGCCTCCGCCGCCGTCCCTGAGCTTCTGCATGCAGAGTGTCAGAGTGGCGATTACGTCAGCCGCGGCCTCCGCTGTGTCCGCGTGGTTGGATGTGCACTTGTCAGCCTGGCGTCTCCTGTCTCCAGTGGCCGGCGCCGCCATTACTGTTTTCATTACCACATGGATTACAAACCAAACTTCCCTCCAAGTGTCTGCATGGGCGCAGCCATCTTGGATTCTGTCAGCTGATCATTTCCTCCAATCTGTTGTCAGTATTGTTAATCTGCATAATTGCCTAGCCAATCCCTTCCTTGCTGCAGGTATAAATACACTGTGCCTGAGCAAGGAAGGCGTCAGTGCTTTGGTTGTCAAACCTAGTTCCTGTTTGTCTCTCTCCTGTGATTGTCTTCCAGGTTCCAGCTCCTGTCTCAAGACTTCCATCATAGAGACCCGCACCAGCATTCCACCTGCGGTGTAGCCTGACTCTCCGATCCATTGTGGATTCATCTGTTTCCAGCTACAACATTACCTGCTTCCAGCCCAGCTTCCAGCAGAGTACAGCTTCTCTTAAAGGGCCGGTGTCCTTTCTACAGTTTACCACTCTCCACCGGTATTATTATTTCTCCGCTCTCAAACTCTACATTTCATTCATATTGCATCGCTCTCAAGCTTCATTTATTATTTGACTGGTTCCAGCCAGTATCCACTCCGTGCCAACATCTGTCTGGTTCCAACCAGAACCCACAGCAGCTATTTTATTTACAGCAGTCCAGCTTTCCCTGGAACACCAGCTGGTACGATCCTGGGCTTTCTTCATTGCTACAGTCAGGCCTGGTAAGGACTTTCCAACTCGCAGATAATAAGAACTGTCTCATACTACCAGAGCTCTGTGGCCCCTGCCACCCTGTAGTACCCAGGAACTGTATTATTTCTCTGCTGATTTTATGTTTCTTTTACTGCTACTGTGATGCATGGAGTTTGTCATAAATAAACATCATTGACTTTTATTCAAGCTGTCGTGGTCACGCCTTCGGGCGGTTCTTCTTCATGTTACTTACATGTCCAGGGGTCTGATACAACCTCCCAGGTTCCGGTACATCTCAGCCCCTACAACTGAGGCTGCCTCCCGTCAGCTCAGGCCCTCAGTTGTGACAGTAAGCACTGACCTAATGAATCCAGCCGGAGACCAGGATCAAGCGGCCAGGCCGATGCAAGAACTGGCAGCCCGACTAGAACATCAGGAGGCTGCACAGGGCCACATCATCCGCTGTCTCCAGGATCTCTCTACTCGGCTGGATGGGATTCAGACAACTCTCCGTGGATCAGGCGCGTCTGGTGCGTCAACCACAGTGACTCCAGCTATAACCCCACCCACCTTACCCATTTCTGCTCCACGTCTTCATCTTCCAACGCCAGCAAAATTTGACGGATCTCCAAGATTCTGCAGGGGATTTCTCAACCAGTGTGAGATTCAGTTTGAGCTACAACCTGGCAATTTTCCCAGTGACCGTACAAAAATTGGCTACATTATTTCTCTTCTCAGTGGCTCAGCCCTTGATTGGGCATCACCGTTATGGGAGAGGTCCGACACCCTGCTATCTTCTTACACTGCATTCGTGACAACATTCAGGCGCATCTTCGACGAACCAGGCCGGGTAACCTCAGCTTCATCCGAGATTCTCCGTTTACGCCAGGGGTCACGTACTGTAGGACAATATCTGATACAGTTCCAGATCCTGGCATCCGAACTGGCATGGAACGACGAGGCCCTGTATGCTGCATTCTGGCATGGCTTATCTGAGCGTATTAAAGATGAGTTAGCTACCAGAGACTTACCCTCTAAGTTAGATGAGCTAATCTCACTCTGCACGAAAGTTGATTTACGTTTCAGAGAGAGAGCAACTGAGCGTGGAAGATCATCTGCTCCAAAATCTTCTGCTCCTCCTCCTCGCCAACTGTCACCAACTAAAGATGAGCCCATGCAAATTGGCCGTTCCCGTTTAACTCCTGCTGAGCGCCGAAGACGTCTCTCCGAGTCTCTCTGTCTTTATTGTGCAGCTCCGTCTCACACCATTAATGCCTGTCCCAAACGTCCGGGAAACTCCAAATCCTAGCTCGCCAAGGAGAGGGCCGGCTAGGAGTAATGATCTCCTCTCCATCTCCTCAAGATTGTAATCTCCCAGTCTCGCTTCAAGTTGCTCAACGTTATCGGAACGCCATTGCCCTCCTTGATTCCGGAGCAGCTGGGAACTTTATTACCGAAGCCTATGTTAAACGGTGGTCCCTACCCACCGAGAGACTTCCTTCGTCCATTTCTTTAACTGCCGTGGATGGCAGCAAAATTTTTGATGCAGTTATTTCTTTAAGGACTCTACCAGTTCGTCTGAGAGTGGGAGTTCTTCATTCCGAACTTATTTCTTTTTTAGTGATTCCAAGAGCCACACATCCTGTGGTCCTGGGCCTTCCATGGCTCCGTCTTCACAATCCTACAATTGATTGGACGACTACGCAAATCCTGGCATGGGGTTCCTCCTGTGCTGAGACATGTTTGTTTAAAGTATTGCCTGTCTGTTCTTCCTCCCCCAGGTCGTCTGATGTTCCACCTCCTCCATATCAAGATTTCACGGATGTGTTCAGTAAAGCTTCTGCTGATATCCTTCCTCCTCATAGAGAATGGGACTGCCCGATTGATCTCGTTCCAGGGAAGGTTCCACCTCGAGGCCGAACTTATCCGTTGTCTCTGCCTGAGACGCATTCTATGGAGGAATACATTAAAGAGAACCTAGCAAAGGGGTTCATTCGACCTTCTTCTTCCCCAGCCGGCGCAGGCTTCTTTTTTGTAAAAAAGAAAGATGGTGGTCTGCGGCCGTGCATCGACTACAGAGGTTTGAACGACATTACCATCAAGAACCGTTATCCTTTACCCCTGATTACTGAGCTCTTTGACAGAGTTAGCGGAGCTACCATCTTTACAAAGCTGGACTTGAGAGGTGCATACAATCTCATCCGGATCCGTGAGGGTGACGAGTGGAAGACCGCCTTTAACACCCGTGACGGACATTATGAGTACCTCGTCATGCCCTTCGGATTGAGCAATGCTCCAGCTGTCTTCCAGCATTTTGTCAATGAGATCTTCAGAGACATTCTATACCGTTATGTCGTGGTCTATCTAGACGATATCCTCATTTTTGCCAACGATTTAGAGGAACATCGTTTTTGGGTTAAAGAGGTTCTGTCCCGTCTCCGTGTCAATCATCTCTATTGCAAATTAGAGAAATGCGTCTTTGAAGTCAAGTCCATTCCGTTTCTAGGGTACATTGTGTCCGGTTCCGGACTAGAGATGGATCCTGAGAAACTACAAGCAATCCAAAATTGCCCGGTACCCTTAACCCTCAAAGGGGTCCAGAGGTTCTTAGGGTTCGCCAACTATTACCGAAAGTTTATACGAGACTTTTCCACCATTGTGGCGCCTATTACTGCTTTCACTAAGAAGGGTGCTAACCCGTCCAAGTGGTCTGAAGAAGCCATGCAAGCATTTCATCTTTTAAAACAAAGGTTCATCTCTGCACCTGTTCTGAAACAGCCTGACATCGACTCTCCTTTCATCTTAGAGGTGGATGCCTCCTCCGTTGGAGTAGGAGCGGTGTTATCTCAGAGGGCTAAAGATGGCCATTTACACCCTTGCAGTTTCTTCTCCCGGAAGTTCTCCCCAGCTGAGCGCAACTATGCCATTGGCGACCAGGAGTTGCTAGCCATCAAGCTCGCTCTAGAAGAGTGGAGGTATCTGTTGGAGGGAGCTTCTCATTCAATCACCATACTTACAGACCACAAGAACCTTTTATATCTGAAAGGCGCACAATGTCTCAACCCTCGTCAGGCCAGATGGGCACTTTTCTTTTCCAGGTTCGACTTTAAACTCCAGTTCTGTCCGGGCTCTCAGAATCGCAAGGCCGATGCCCTTTCCCGCTCATGGGAGCAAGAAAATGAGTCAGAGTCTTCAGACAAGCATCCTATTATAAATCCGTTGGCATTCTCCACGGTAGGGATGGACTCTACGCCCCCATCAGGGAAAAGTTTTGTGAAACCGATGCTAAGGAAGAAGCTCATGCATTGGGCCCATGCTTCCCGTTTTGCCGGACATACAGGTATCCAAAAAACCCTGGAGTTTATCTCTAGGTCCTATTGGTGGCCAACTCTGAAAAAGGACGTCTTGGAGTTTATTGCATCTTGCCCAAAGTGTGCTCAACATAAGGTATCCCGCCAGTCGCCTGCGGGGCAACTGGTTCCACTATCTGTTCCCCGTCGACCTTGGACCCATTTGTCGATGGATTTTATTACAGATTTACCCATGTGCAACAAGTTCAATACCATCTGGGTGGTAGTTGACCGGTTCACCAAGATGGCACACTTCATTCCTCTCACCGGTCTTCCGTCAGCTTCCAAGTTGGCTCAAGTATTCATACAAGAGATCTTCCGACTCCACGGTCTTCCTGAAGAAATTATCTCAGATCGAGGAGCTCAATTCACAGCCAAATTCTGGCGAAGTTTATGTCAAGTCCTCCAAGTCAAGCTAAAGTTTTCCACGGCTTACCATCCTCAGATCAATGGTCAAACCGAGAGGGTGAATCAGGACTTGGAGGCCTTCCTCCGCATCTATGTGTCCTCCTCTCAAGATGACTGGGTTCAATTACTTCCCTGGGCCGAGTTCTGTCATAACAACCAGTATCATTCTTCATCTGCTTCAACACCATTCTTCACTAACTTTGGATTCCACCCTAAAGTCCCTGAGTTCCAACCGCTTCCAGCAACTTCTGTTCCCGCAGTGGATATCACCTTGCATCAGTTTGCCAATATCTGGAAGAGCGTACGATCAGCTCTGCTCAAGGCATCGTTCAGGTACAAGAAGTTTGCGGATAAGAAGCGTCGAGCAGTTCCTGCTCTCAAGGTGGGTGATCGGGTATGGTTATCCACGAAGAATTTGAGGTTAAGAGTTCCCAGTATGAAGTTTGCACCTCGCTATATCGGTCCTTTCAAGATTGAACAAGTCATCAATCCTGTTGCTTACAGACTTCAGTTGCCTCCCTTCTTAAAAATACCCAGGACATTCCATGTTTCCCTGTTGAAACCGCTGATCTTGAATCGGTTTCATTCCTCACTTCCTCCAACTCCGAAAGTCCAAACTCAACGAGGCGTTGAATATGAAGTAGCCAAGATCCTGGACTCACGTCACCGTTATGGTCAACTACAATATCTTATTGACTGGAAGGGTTATGGCCCTGAGGAACGTTCATGGACCAATGCTTCTGATGTCCATGCTCCTGCCTTGGTCCGGAGATTCCATTCCAAGTTTCCTCAAAAGCCAAAGAAGTGTCCTGGGGCCACTCCTAAAGGGGGGGGTGCTGTCACGATCCGGGTATCTGGACGCCATTTCTTACCCATCAGATGCCTCCTAAGGCTGGCTCAGCGCTCCAGGACCGGATCCCATCTGTTATCCTGATGTTTACATTCCTGTATCCTCTCCTGTCACTCTGAGACGCTGTCACAGTAAACGCCATATTACACCTGGCATGGCGTCTCCCACGGCCTCCGCCGCCGTCCCTGAGCTTCTGCATGCAGAGTGTCAGAGTGGCGATTACGTCAGCCGCGGCCTCCGCTGTGTCCGCGTGGTTGGATGTGCACTTGTCAGCCTGGCGTCTCCTGTCTCCAGTGGCCGGCGCCGCCATTACTGTTTTCATTACCACATGGATTACAAACCAAACTTCCCTCCAAGTGTCTGCATGGGCGCAGCCATCTTGGATTCTGTCAGCTGATCATTTCCTCCAATCTGTTGTCAGTATTGTTAATCTGCATAATTGCCTAGCCAATCCCTTCCTTGCTGCAGGTATAAATACACTGTGCCTGAGCAAGGAAGGCGTCAGTGCTTTGGTTGTCAAACCTAGTTCCTGTTTGTCTCTCTCCTGTGATTGTCTTCCAGGTTCCAGCTCCTGTCTCAAGACTTCCATCATAGAGACCCGCACCAGCATTCCACCTGCGGTGTAGCCTGACTCTCCGATCCATTGTGGATTCATCTGTTTCCAGCTACAACATTACCTGCTTCCAGCCCAGCTTCCAGCAGAGTACAGCTTCTCTTAAAGGGCCGGTGTCCTTTCTACAGTTTACCACTCTCCACCGGTATTATTATTTCTCCGCTCTCAAACTCTACATTTCATTCATATTGCATCGCTCTCAAGCTTCATTTATTATTTGACTGGTTCCAGCCAGTATCCACTCCGTGCCAACATCTGTCTGGTTCCAACCAGAACCCACAGCAGCTATTTTATTTACAGCAGTCCAGCTTTCCCTGGAACACCAGCTGGTACGATCCTGGGCTTTCTTCATTGCTACAGTCAGGCCTGGTAAGGACTTTCCAACTCGCAGATAATAAGAACTGTCTCATACTACCAGAGCTCTGTGGCCCCTGCCACCCTGTAGTACCCAGGAACTGTATTATTTCTCTGCTGATTTTATGTTTCTTTTACTGCTACTGTGATGCATGGAGTTTGTCATAAATAAACATCATTGACTTTTATTCAAGTTGTCGTGGTCACGCCTTCGGGCGGTTCTTCTTCATGTTACTTACATGTCCAGGGGTCTGATACAACCTCCCAGGTTCCGGTACATCTCAGCCCCTACAACTGAGGCTGCCTCCCGTCAGCTCAGGCCCTCAGTTGTGACACTAACCCTGTATATGTCCACAATCAAAAGGTACTTAAGTACTGGTTCCCACACTGTTTGAAAAGGGGGGACAGAGCAGATAGAAAAAAGTAACAGTGTGAATCCGCTGTCAGTGTTAGACTCTTGAGCGTAACGGATCAATGTTACGATCCGTTACGCTCAAGAGTCTAACACTGACAGCAGATTCACACTGTTACTTTTTTCTATCTGCTCTGTCCCCCCTTTTCAAACAGTGTGGGAACCAGTACTTAAGTACCTTTTGATTGTGGACATATACAGGGTTAGTCTGTTCCGACAGCCCAAGTATTATCTGGAGGTTCTACATCTGTTTCATCAATTTTTTGGCATTCTTATTATATTGATACAATCGGGACGGATTACATTACATTAAATTCAGCACTGATTTGTTATTAATTGAACATTTATTGATTTATCCTTACATCATAAGTTTGTGTTATTGAGGATTGATACAATTTTGTACTAATTCCGTTATTCATTGGATAGTTATCTAATTTTTGACGACTATATATCTTTTTATTTTAAGATGTTAATAAAAGTTATATTTTATACTTAGATTCATTCTCATCCTATCTATGTAACATTTATATTATTATTCAAAAAGTAAAGAGTGCGCCCAGAAAAGAGTCTCTTTTTTCTTCTCTGTTTTTGTTACTATCCTCAGTACCTTGGGTATGAGAGGAAGAGGAGGGAACACATAAACCGACTGGTACACCCACGGTGTCACTAGTGCGTCCACAGCTATCGCCTGAGGGTCCTGTGACCTGGCGCAATATTTTTTTAGCTTTTTGTTGAGGCGGGACGCCATCATGTCCACCTGTGGCAGTTCCCAACGGTTTACAATCTGTGTGAAGACTTCTTGATGAAGTCCCCACTCTCCCGGGTGGAGGTCGTGCCTGCTGAGGAAGTCTGCTTCCCAGTTGTCCACTCCCGGAATGAACACTGCTGACAGTGCTAGCACGTGATTCTCCGCCCATCGAAGAATCCTTGTGGCTTCTGCCATTGCCATCCTGCTTCTTGTGCCGCCCTGGCGGTTTACATGGGCGACCGCCGTGATGTTGTCTGACTGAATCAGTACAGATTGGTTTTGAAGCAGGGGCTCTGCTTGACTCAGGGCGTTGTAGATGGCCCTTAGTTCCAATATATTTATGTGTAGAGAAGTTTCCAGACTTGACCACTGTCCTTGGAAGTTTCTTCCCTGAGTGTCTGCCCCCCATCCTCGGAGGCTTGCATCTGTGGTCACCAGGATCCAGTCCTGTATGCCGAACCTGCGTCCCTCGAGAAGATGAGCACTCTGCAGCCACCACAGCAGAGACACCCTGTCCCTTGGGGACAGGGTGATCAACCGATGCATCTGAAGATGCGATCCGGACCATTTGTCCAACAGATCCCACTGAAAGATCCTTGCATGGAACCTGCCGAAGGGAATTGCTTCGTAAGAAGCCACCATCTTTCCCAGGACTCGCGTGCAGTGATGCACCGACACCTGTTTTGGTTTCAGGAGGTCCCTGACCAGAGATGACAATTCCTGGGCCTTCTCCTCCGGGAGAAACACCTTCTTCTGTTCTGTGTCCAGAATCATTCCCAGGAAAAGCAGACGCGTCGTAGGGATCAGCTGCGACTTTGGGATATTCAGAATCCAGCCGTGCTGTTGCAACACTTCCTGAGAGAGTGCTACGCTGACCAACAACTGCTCTTTGGACCTCGCCTTTATGAGGAGATCGTCCAAGTACGGGATAATTATAACTCCCTTTCTTCGAAGGAGTATCATCATTTCGGCCATTACCTTGGTAAATATTCTCAGAGCCGTGGAGAGACCAAACGGCAACGTCTGTAATTGGTAATGACAGTTCTGTACCACAAACCTGAGGTACTCCTGGTGAAGTGGGAAAATGAGGACATGCAAGTAAGCATCCTTGATGTCCAGCGACACCATAAAATCCCCCTCTTCCAGGCTTGCAATAACCGCCCTGAGCGATTCCATTTTGAACTTGAACTTCTTTATATAAGTGTTCAAGGATTTTAAATTCAGGATGGGTCTCACCGAACCGTCCGGTTTCGGTACCACAAACATTGTGGAATAGTAACCCCTGCCTTGTTGAAGGAGGGGGACCTTGATTATCACCTTCTGGAGGTACAGCTTGTGAATTGCCGCCAGTACTACCTCCCTTTCCCTGGGAGCAGCTGGCAAGGCTGATTTGAGGTAACGGCGAGGGGGAGTCGCCTCGAACTCCAGCTTGTATCCCTGAGATACAATTTGTACAGCCCAGAGATCCACTTGTGAGCGAACCCACTGGTTGCTGAAGTTTCGGAGACGCGCCCCCACCGCACCTGGCTCCGCCTGTGGGGCCCCAACGTCATGCGGTTGACTTAGTGGAAGCAGGGGAGGATTTTTGTTCCTGGGAACTGGCTGCCTGGTGCAGCTTTTTTCCTCTACCCTTGCCTCTGGCCAGAAAGGATGCTCCTCTGACCCGCTTGCCTTTCAGAGGCCGAAAGGACTGCACTTGATAATACGGTGCTTTCTTAGGCTGTGAGGGAACCTGAGGCAAAAAAGTCGACTTCCCAGCAGTTGCTGTGGATACGAGGTCCGAGAGACCGTCCCCAAATAGTTCCTCACCCTTATAAGGCAAAACCTCCATGTGTTTTTTAGAATCAGCATCACCTGTCCACTGCCGAGTCCATAATACTCTCCTGGCAGAAATGGACATTGCATTAATTCTAGATGCCAGCAGGCAAATGTCCCTCTGTGCATCCCGCATATATAAGACAACGTCTTTTATATGTTCTATGGTTAGCAAAATAGTATCCCTGTCGAGGGAATCAATGTTGTCCGACCGGGTATCAGTCCATGCTGCTGCAGCACTACACATCCAGGCTGAAGCAATAGCAGGTCTCAGTAGAGTACCAGAGTGTGTATACACAGACTTCAGGATAGCTTCCTGCTTTCTATCCGCAGGATCCTTTAGGGCGGCCGTATCCTGAGACGGCAGTGCCACCCTTTTAGATAAGCGTGTTAGCGCCTTGTCCACCCTAGGGGATGTTTCCCAACGTAACCTATCCGTTGGCGGGAAAGGGTACGCCATCAGTAACCTCTTAGAAATCACTAGTTTCTTATCACGGGAACTCCACGCTTCTTCACACAAATCATTTAATTCATTAGATGGGGGAAAAGTCACTGGCTGCTTTTTCTCCCCAAACATAATACCCCTTTTGGTGGTAACCGGGTTAATATCAGAAATGTGCAATACATCTTTCATTGCAGTAATCATGCATCGGATGGCTTTTGTAGACTGTACATTTGTCTCATCCTCATCTACACTGGAGTCAGACTCCGTGTCGACATCTGTGTCTACCATCAGAGCTAGCGGGCGTTTATGAGCCCCTGACGGCTTCTGAGTCGCCTGGGCAGGCGCGGGCTGAGACCCCGGCTGTCCCAAGGCTGCTGCGTCATCAAATTTTTTATGTAAGGAGTTGACACTGTCGGTTAAGACCTTCCACATATCCATCCAATCAGGTGTCGGCCCCGTCGGGGGCGACACCACATGTATCTGCCCCGCCTCCACGTAACCCTCATCAAACATGTCGACACAGCCGTACCGACACACCGCACACACACAGGGAATGCTCAGACTGAGGACAGGACCCCACAAAGTCCTTTGGGGAGACAGAGAGAGAGTATGCCAGCACACACCACAGCGCTATATAACACAGGGATTTACACTGCTAATAAGTGATTTTCCCAATAGCTGCTTGTTTGTATCAATTTGCACCTAAATTTATGTGCCCCCCCCCTCTCTTTTCACCCTTTGTGTACCAGGATACTGCAGGGGAGAGTCTGGGGAGCTTCCTTCCAGCGGAGCTGTGAAGAGAAAATGGCGCTGGTGTGCTGAGGAAGAAGGCCCCGCCCCCTCAGCGGCGGGCTTCTGTCCCGCGTTTTGTGTGACTTAATGGCGGGGGTTTGCACACATATACAGTGCTAGACTGTATTATGTGTGTAATTTGTGCCAAAAGGTATTATAATTGCTGCCCAGGGCGCCCCCCCCCAGCGCCCTACAGTGACCGGAGTGTGTGGTGTGGTGTGCTGTTGGAGCAATGGCGCACAGCTGCAGTGCTGTGCGCTATCTTAATGAAGACAGGAGTCTTCTGCCGCCGATTTCATCTGTTCTTCTGTCTCTGCAAGGGGGACGGCGGCGCGGCTCCGGGAACGGACGATCGAGGTCAGGCCCTGTGTTCGAACCCTCTGGAGCTAATGGTGTCCAGTAGCCTAAGAAGCACAAGCTATCTGCAATCAGGTAGGTTTGCTTCTCTCCCCTCAGTCCCACGTAGCAGTGAGTCTGTTGCCAGCAGATCTCACTGAAAATAAAAAACCTAACAAATACTTTCTTTCTAGCAAGCTCAGGAGAGCCCACTAGGAGCACCCAGCTCTGGCCGGGCACAGATTCTAACTGAGGTCTGGAGGAGGGGCATAGAGGGAGGAGCCAGTGCACACCAGATAGTACCTAATCTTTCTTTTAGAGTGCCCAGTCTCCTGCGGAGCCCGTCTATTCCCCATGGTCCTTACGGAGTTCCCAGCATCCACTAGGACGTCAGAGAAAATATAACTGCAAGCACTATCTGTGTACCTTAATAGACCACACAGTATTTACACAGCCTCCCACCCCCCTTCTACAACCCCCTGGTACCGCACAGGATAGCTGCAGTTGCTTGGAGGGACAGCTCTCCCTGTCAGTATCTCTGTGTAGGAACTGCAGGCAGGAAAATGGCGCTGAACGCGGCTGGGTCCGCTCTGAGAAGCTCCGCCCCCTGAACATGGCACTGCTTCCCGCTCTTCACATTCTTTATACTGGCCTGAGGATTATTGCTGGCAGCGTTACTGAGGTTCCTGACAGCAGCGTGACCAGTGTAGCGTATTGGCGCTGGCTCAGGGCACCCCTCACAGCACCATGTACCGCTGAGCCTCCATAGTGGTTAGTACTGCGCTCCCACCCTGCTGCCGCCATCTTCACACCGGCTCACCGCTTGCCAGGGGGGCCGGTGACTCACTCGCCACCGAATCTTCTGGCTCTATAAGGAGGTGGCAGCATGCTTTGGGAGTGAGCGGTCGCCTGGGGCGGCTAACGATCATCACCCTCAGGAGCTCAGTGTCCTGTCAGCGGAGATAGTGACTCGGACCCATCAGGACAGACACTACTCCCCCACACCCCACCCTTAGTTCCAGAAAGCAGGGAGGCTGTTGCCAGCAGCCTCCCTGTGCCTAACTCTTAGAAAATAAAAATAAGATTTTACTCACCGGTAAATCTATTTCTCGTAGTCCGTAGTAGATGCTGGGAACTCCGTAAGGACCATGGGGAATAGACGGGCTCCGCAGGAGACTGGGCACTCTAAAAGAAAGATTTGATACTATCTGGTGTGCACTGGCTCCTTCCTCTATGCCCCTCCTCCAGACCTCAGTTAGGATACTGTGCCCGGAAGAGCTGACACAATAAGGAAGGATTTTGAATCCCGGGTAAGACTTATACCAGCCACACCAATCACACCGTATAACTCGTGATACTATACCCAGTTAACAGTATGAAATATAACTGAGCCTCTCAACAGATGGCTCAACAATAACCCTTTAGTTAGGCAATAACTATATACAAGTATTGCAGACAATCCGCACTTGGGATGGGCGCCCAGCATCCACTACGGACTACGAGAAATAGATTTACCGGTGAGTAAAATCTTATTTTCTCTGACGTCCTAGTGGATGCTGGGAACTCCGTAAGGACCATGGGGATTATACCAAAGCTCCAAAACGGGCGGGAGAGTGCGGATGACTCTGCAGCACCGAATGAGAGAACTCAAGGTCCTCCTCAGCCAGGGTATCAAATTTGTAGAATTTAGCAAACGTGTTTGCCCCTGACCAAGTTGCAGCTCGGCAAAGTTGTAAAGCCGAGACCCCTCGGGCAGCCGCCCAAGATGAGCCCACCTTCCTTGTGGAATGGGCTTTTACTGATTTAGGATGCGGCAATCCAGCCGCAGAATGCGCCAGCTGAATTGTGCTACAAATCCAGCGAGCAATAGTCTGCTTAGAAGCAGGAGCACCTATTTTGTTGGGTGCATACAGGATAAAAAGCGAGTCAGTTTTCCTGACTCCAGCCGTCCTGGAAACATACATTTTTCAGGCCCTGACTACGTCCAGTAACTTGGAATCTTCCAAGTCCCTAGTAGCCGCAGGCACTACAATAGGTTGGTTCAAGTGAAAAGCTGATACCACCTTAGGGAGAAACTGGGGACGAGTCCTCAATTCTGCCCTATCCATATGGAAAATCAGATAAGGGCTTTTACATGACAAAGCCGCCAATTCTGACACCCGCCTGGCCGAAGCCAAGGCCAATAACATGACCACTTTTCACGTGAGATATTTCAAATCAACAGTTTTAAGTGGCTCAAACCAATGTGATTTCAGGAAACTCAACACCACATTGAGATCCCAAGGTGCCACAGGAGGCACAAAAGGGGGCTGAATATGAAGCACTCCCTTTACAAAAGTCTGAACTTCAGGCAGTGAAGCCAGTTCTTTCTGGAAGAAAATCGATAGAGCCGAAATCTGGACCTTAATGGAACCCAATTTTAGGCCCATAGTCACTCCCGACTGTAGGAAGTGCAGAAAACGACCCAGCTGAAATTCCTCTGTAGGGGCCTTCCTGGCCTCACACCACGCAACATATTTCCGCCAAATACGGTGATAATGGTTTGCGGTTACTTCTTTCCTGGCTTTTATCAGCGTAGGAATGACTTCCTCCGGAATGCCCTTTTCCTTTAGGATCCGGAATTCAACCGCCATGCCGTCAAACGCAGCCGCAGTAAGTCTTGGAACAGACAGGGCCCCTGCTGTAGCAGATCCTGTCTGAGCGGTAGAGGCCATGGGTCCTCTGATATCATTTCTTGAAGTTCTGGGTACCAAGTTCTTCTTGGCCAATCCGGAACCACGAGTATCGTTCTTACTCCTCGCCTTCTTATTATTCTCAGTACCTTTGGTATGAGAGGCAGAGGAGGGAACACATAAACCGACTGGTACACCCACGGTGTCACTAGAGCGTCCACAGCTATCGCCTGAGGGTCCCTTGACCTGGCGCAATATCTCTTTAGCTTTTTGTTGAGGCGGGACGCCATCATGTCCACCTGTGGCCTTTCCCAACGGTTTACCAACAGTTGGAAGACTTCTGGATGAAGTCCCCACTCTCCCGGGTGTAGGTCGTGTCTGCTGAGGAAGTCTGCTTCCCAGTTGTCCACTCCCGGAATGAACACTGCTGATAGTGCTAGTACGTGATTTTCCGCCCATCGGAGAATCCTTGTGGCTTCTGCCATCGCCATCCTGCTTCTTGTGCCGCCCTGTCGGTTTACATGGGCGACTGCCGTGATGTTGTCTGATTGGATCAGTACCGGCTGGTTTTGAAGCAGGGGCCTTGCCTGACTTAGGGCATTGTAAATGGCCCTCAGTTCCAGAATATTTATGTGTAGGGACGACTCCTGACTTGACCAAAGTCCCTGGAAATTTCTTCCCTGTGTGACTGCCCCCCAGCCTCGAAGGCTGGCATCCGTGGTCACCAGGACCCAGTCCTGTATGCCGAATCTGCGGCCCTCTAGAAGATGAGCACTCTGCAGCCACCACAGTAGAGACACCCTGGTCCTTGGAGACAGGGTTATCAGTCGATGCATCTGAAGATGCGATCCCGACCACTTGTCCAAGAGGTCCCACTGGAAGGTCCTTGCATGGAACCTGCCGAATGGAATTGCTTCGTATGAAGCCACCATTTTTCCCAGGACTCGTGTGCAGTGATGCACCGATACCCGTTTTGGTTTCAGGAGGTCTCTGACTAGAGATGACAGCTCCCTGGCTTTCTCCTGCGGGAGAAACACTTTTTTCTGTTCTGTGTCCAGAACCATCCCCAAGAACAGTAGGCGTGTGGAAGGAACCAGCTGTGACTTTGGAATGTTTAGAATCCAGCCATGCTGTTGTAGCACTTCCCGAGATAGTGCTACTCCGACTAGCAACTGCTCCTTGGACCTCGCCTTTATTAGGAGATCGTCCAAGTACGGGATAATTAAAACTCCCTTTTTTCGAAGGAGTATCATCATTTCTGCCATTACCTTGGTAAACACCCTCGGTGCCGTGAACAGTCCAAACGGCAGTGTCTGGAATTGGTAATGGCAATCCTGTACCACAAATCTGAGGTACTCCTGGTGAGGAAGGTAAATGGGGACATGCAGGTAAGCATCCTTGATGTCCAGGGATACCATGTAATCCCCCTCGTCCAGGCTTGCAATAACCGCCCTGAGCGATTCCATCTTGAACTTGAATTTTGTTATGTATGTGTTCAAGGATTTAAAATTTAAAATGGGTCTCACCGAACCGTCCGGTTTCGGTACCACAAACAGTGTGGAATAGTAACCCCGTCCTTGTTGAAGTAGGGGTACCTTGACTATCACCTGCTGGGAATACAGCTTGTGAATTGCCTCTAGCACAGCCTCCCTGCCCGAGGGAGTTGTCGGTAAGGCAGATTTGAGGAAACGGCGGAGGGGAGACGTCTCGAATTCCAGCTTGTACCCCTGAGATACTACTTGAAGGATCCAGGGATCCACCCGTGAGCGAACCCACTGATCGCTGAAATTTTTGAGGCGGCCCCCCACCGTACCTGGCTCCGCCTGTGGAGCCCCACCGTCATGCGGCGGATTTGGAAGAAGCGGGGGAGGACTTTTGTTCCTGGGAACCTGCTGTTTGTTGCAGCTTTTTTCCCCTTCCTCTGCCTCTAGACAGAAAGGACCCGCCTTTTCCCCGCCTGTTTTTCTGGGGTCGAAAGGACAGTACCTGATAATACGGCGCTTTCTTAGGCTGTGAGGGGACATGGGGCAAAAATGCTGACTTCCCAGCTGTTGCTGTGGAAACAAGGTCTGAAAGACCATCCCCGAATAACTCCTCACCCTTATAAGGCAAAACTTCCATGTGCCTTTTTGAATCTGCATCCCCTGTCCACTTCCGAGTCCATAAGCCTCTCCTAGCAGAAATGGACATTGCACTTATTCTAGATGCCAGCCGGCAGATCTCCCTCTGTGCATCTCTCATGTATAAGACTGACTCTTTTATATGCTCTACGGTTAGCAATATAGTGTCCCTGTCTAGGGTGTCAATATTTTCCGACAGGGAATCTGACCATGCAGCAGCAGCACTGCACATCCACGCTGAAGCAATAGCTGGTCTCAGTATAACACCAGTGTGTGTATATATAGACTTCAGGATAGCCTCCTGCTTTCTATCAGCAGGTTCCTTTAGGGCGGCCGTATCCGGAGACGGTAGTGCCACCTTTTTTGACAAACGTGTGAGCGCTTTATCCACCCTAGGGGGAGTTTCCCAACGTGACCTATCCTCTGGCGAGATAGGGAACACCATTAGTAATTTTTTTGAAATTAAGAATTTTTTATCGGGGAAAGCCCACGCTTCTTCACACACTTCATTTAATTCTTCAGATGGGGGAAAAACTATTGGTAGTTTTTTCTCCCCAAACATAATACCCTTTTTTGAGGTACCTGGGTTTATATCAGAAAATAAGAATTTACTTACCGATAATTCTATTTCTCATAGTCCGTAGTGGATGCTGGGGACTCCGTAAGGACCATGGGGAAGAGCGGCTCCGCAGGAGACTGGGCACATCTAAAGAAAGCTTTAGGACTATCTGGTGTGCACTGGCTCCTCCCCCTATGACCCTCCTCCAAGCCTCAGTTAGGATACTGTGCCCGGACGAGCGTACACAATAAGGAAGGATTTTGAATCCCGGGTAAGACTCATACCAGCCACACCAATCACACCGTATAACCTGTGATCTGAACCCAGTTAACAGCATGATAACAGAGGAGCCTCTGAAAGATGGCTCACAACAATAATAACCCGATTTTTGTAACAATAACTATGTACAAGTATTGCAGACAATCCGCACTTGGGATGGGCGCCCAGCATCCACTACGGACTATGAGAAATAGAATTATCGGTAAGTAAATTCTTATTTTCTCTAACGTCCTAAGTGGATGCTGGGGACTCCGTAAGGACCATGGGGATTATACCAAAGCTCCCAAACAGGCGGGAGAGTGCGGATGACTCTGCAGCGCCAAATGAGAGAACTCCAGGTCCTCCTCAGCCAGGATATCAATTTTGTATAATTTTACAAACGTATTTGCTCCTGACCAAGTAGCTGCTCGGCAAAGTTGTAAAGCCGAGACCCCTCGGGCAGCCGCCCAAGATGAGCCCACCTTCCTTGTGGAGTGGGCATTTACAGATTTTTGGCTGTGGCAGGCCTGCCACAGAATGTGCAAGCTGAATTGTACTACAAATCCAACTAGCAATAGTCTGCTTAGAAGCAGGAGCACCCAGCTTGTTGGGTGCATACAGGATAAACAGCGAGTCAGATTTCCTGACTCCAGCCCTCCTGGAAACATATATTTTCAGGGCCCTGACAACGTCTAGCAACTTGGAGTCCTCCAAGTCCCTAGTAGCCGCAGGCACCACAAATAAGTTGGTTCAGGTGAAAACGCTGAAACCACCTTAGGGAGAAACTGACGAGTCCTCAATTCCGCCCTGTCCGAATGGAAAATCAGATAAGGGCTTTTACAGGATAAAGCCGCCAATTCTGACACGCGCCTGGCCCAGGCCAGGGCCAACAGCATGACCACTTTCCATGTGAGATATTTTAACTCCACAGATTTAAATGGGTTAAACCAATGTGACTTTTGGAACCCAAAACTACATTGAGATCCCAAAGTGCCACTGGAGGCACAAAAGGAGGCTGTATATGCAGTACCCCTTTTACAAACGTCTGAACTTCAGGGACTGAAGCTAGTTCTTTTTGGAAGAAAATTGACAGGGCCGAAATTTGAACCTTAATGGACCCCAATTTCAGGCCCATAGACACTCCTGTTTGCAGGAAATGTAGGAATCGACCCAGTTGAATTTCCACCGTCGGGCCTTACTGGCCTCGCACCACGCAACATATTTTCGCCAATTGCGGTGATAATGTTTTTGCGGTTACATCCTTCCTGGCTTTGATCAGGATAGGGATGACTTCATCCGGAATGCCTTTTTTCCTTCAGGATCCGGCGTTCAACCGCCATGCCGTCAAACGCAGCCGCGGTAAGTCTTGGAACAGACAGGGTCCTTGCTGGAGCAGGTCCCTTCTTAGAGGTAGAGGCCACGGATCCTCCGTGAGCATCTCTTGAAGTTCCGGTTACCAAATCCTTCTTGGCCAATCCGGAGCCACGAATATAGTGCTTACTCCTCTCCATCTTATCAATCTCAGTACCTTGGGTATGAGAGGCAGAGGAGGGAACACATACCCTGACTGGTACACCCACGGTGTTACCAGAGCGTCTACAGCTATTGCCTGAGGGTCCCTGGACCTGGCGCAATACCTGTCGAGTTTTTCCCAACGGTTTATAATCATGTGGAAGACTTCTGGGTGAAGTCCCCACTCTCCCGGGTGGAGGTCGTGCTGAGGAAGTCTGCTTCCCAGTTGTCCACTCCCGGAATGAATACTGCTGACAGTGCTATCACATGATTTTCCGCCCAGCGAAGAATCCTTGCAGCTTCTGCCATTGCCCTCCTGCTTCTTGTGCCACCCTGTCTGTTTACGTGGGTGACTGCCGTGATGTTGTCCGACTGGATCAACACTGGCTGACCTTGAAGCAGAGGTCTTGCTAAGCTTAGAGCATTGAAAATGTCCCTTAGCTTCAGGATATTTATGTTAAGTGATGTCTCCAGGCTTGACTATAAGTCCTGGATATTCCTTCCCTGTGTGACAGCTCCCCCGCCTCGCAGGCTGGCATCCGTGGTTACCAGGACCCAGTCCTGAATGCCGAATCTGCGGCCCTCTAGAAGATGAGCACTCTGCAACCACCACAGGAGGGACACCCTTGTCCTTGGTGACAGGGTTATCCGCTGATGCATCTGAAGATGCGACCCGGACCATTTGTCCAGCAGGTCCCACTGGAAAGTTCTTGCGTGGAATCTACCGAATGGGATTGCTTCGTAGGAAGCCACCATTTTACCCAGAACCCTTGTGCATTGATGCACTGAGACTTGGCTCGGTTTTAGGAGGTTCCTGACTAGCTCGGATAACTCCCTGGCTTTCTCCTCCAGGAGAAACACCTTTTTCTGGACTGTGTCCAGGATCATCCCTAGGAACAGAAGACAAGTCGTCGGAACCAGCTGCGATTTTGGAATATTGAGAATCCAACCGTGCTGCAGCAACACTACCTGAGATAGTGCTACACCGACCTCCAACTGTTCCCTGGATCTTACCCTTATCAGGGAATCGTCCAAGTAAGGGATAACTAAAATTCCCTTCCTTTGAAGGAATATCATCATTTTGGCCATTACCTTGGTAAAAACCCGGGGTGCCGTGGACCATCCATACGGCAGCGTCTGAACTGATAGTGACAGTTCTGTACCATAAACCTGAGGTACCCTTGGTGAGAAGGGTAAATTTTGACATGAAGGTAAGCATCCTTGATGTCCCGAGACATCACGTAGTCCCCTTCCTCCAGGTTCGCTATCACTGCTCTGAGTGACTCAATGTTGAATTTGAACCTCTGTATGTAAGTGTTCAAAGATTTTAGATTTAGAATCGGTCTCACCGAGCCGTCCGGCTTCGGTACCACAACAGTGTGGAATAATACCCCGTTCCCTGTTGCAGGAGGGGTATCTTGATTATCACCTGCTGGGAATACAGCTTGTGAATGGCTTCCAAAACTGTCTCCCTGTCAGAAGGAGACATCGGTAAAGCCGACTTTAGGAAACGGCGAGGGGGAGACGTCTCGAATTCTAATTTGTACCCCTGAGATATCACCTGAAGGATCCAGGAGTCTACTTGCGAGTGAGCCCACTGCGCGCTGAAATTCATTGAGACGGGCCCCCCACCGTGCCTGATTCTGCTTGTAAAGCCCCAGCGTATACTGAGGGCTTGGCAGAGGCGGGAGAGGGTTTCTGTTCCTGGGAACTGGCTGATTTCTGCAGCCTTTTTCCTCTCCCTCTGTCACGGGGCAGAAATGAGAAACCTTTTGCCCGCTTATCCACGAAAAGACTGCGCCTGATAATACGGCGTCTTCTCATGTTGAGAGGCGCCCTGGGGTACAAACGTGGATTTCCCAGCTGTTGCCGTGGCCACCAGGTCTGAAAGACCGACCCCAAATAACTCCTCCCCTTAATAAGGCAATACTTCCAAATGCCGTTTGGAATACGCATCACCTGACCACTGACGTGTCCATAACCCTCTACTGGTAGAAATGGACAACGCACTTAGACTTGATGCCAGTCGGCAAATATTCCGCTGTGCATCACGCATATATAGAAATGCATCTTTCAAATGCTCTATAGGCAAAAATATACTGTCCCTATCTAGGGTATCAATATTTTCAGTCAGGGAATCCGACTACGCCAACCCAGCACTGCACATCCAGGCTGAGGCGATTGCTGGTCGCAGTATAACACCAGTATGTGTGTAAATACATTTTAGGATACCCTCCTGCTTTCTATCAGCAGGATCCTTAAGGGCGGCCATCTCAGGAGAGGATAGAGCCCTTACAAGCATGTGAGCGCTTTATCCACCCTAGGGGGTGTTTCCCAACGCACCCTAACCTCTGGCGGGAAAGGATATAATGCCAATAACATTTTAGAAATTATCAGTTGTTATCGGGGGAAACCCACGCCTCATCACACACCTCATTTAATTTCTCAGATTCAGGAAAACTACAGGTAGTTTTTCCTCACCGAACATAATACCCCTTTTTGGTGGTACTCGTATTATCAGAAATGTGTAAAACATTTTTCATTGCCTCAATCATGTAACGTGTGGCCCTACTGGAAGTCACATTTGTCTCTTCACCGTCGACACTGGAGTCAGTATCCTTGTCGGCGTCTATATCTGCCATCTGAGGTAACGGGCGCTTTAGAGCCCCTGGCGGCCTATGAGACGTCTGGACAGGCACAAGCTGAGTAGCCGGCTGTCTCATGTCAACCACTGTCTTTTAAACAGAGCTGACACTGTCACGTAATTCCTTCCAACAGTTCATCCACTCAGGTGTCGACCCCCTAGGGGGTGACATCACTATTACAGGCAATCTGCTCCGTCTCCACATCATTTTTCTCCTCATACATGTCGACACAAAAGTACCGACATACAGCACACACACAGGGAATGCTCTGATAGAGGACAGGACCCCACTAGCCCTTTGGGGAGACAGAGGGAGAGTTTGCCAGCACACACCAGAGCGCTATATATATACAGGGATAACCTTATATAAGTGTTTTTCCCCTTATAGCTGCTGTATAGTTAATACTGCGCCTAATTTGTGCCCCCCTCTCTTTTTTAACCCTTTCTGTAGTGTAGTGACTGCAGGGGAGAGCCAGGGAGCTTCCCTCCAACGGAGCTGTGAGGGAAAATGGCGCCAGTGTGCTGAGGAGATAGGCTCCGCCCCCTTATCGGCGGCCTTATCTCCCGTTTTTTTATGTATTTTGGCAGGGGTTAAATGCATCCATATAGCCCAGGAGCTATATGTGATGCATTTTTTGCCATCCAAGGTGTTTATTATTGCGTCTCAGGGCGCCCCCCCCAGCGCCCTGCACCCTCAGTGACCGGAGTGTGAAGTGTGCTGAGAGCAATGGCGCACAGCTGCAGTGCTGTGCGCTACCTTGTTGAAGACAGGACGTCTTCTGCCGCCGATTTTCCGGACCTCTTCTGCCTTCTGGCTCTGTAAGGGGGCCGGCGGCGCGGCTCTGGGACCCATCCAAGCTGGGCCTGTGATCGTCCCTCTGGAGCTAATGTCGAGTAGCCTAAGAAGCCCAATCCACTCTGCACGCAGGTGAGTTCGCTTCTTCTCCCCTTAGTCCCTCGATGCAGTGAGCCTGTTGCCAGCAGGTCTCACTGAAAATAAAAAACCTAAACTAAAACTTTCACTAAGAAGCTCAGGAGAGCCCCTAGTGTGCACCCTTCTCGTTCGGGCACAGAGATCTAACTGGGGCTTGGAGGAGGGTCATAGGGGGAGGAGCCAGTGCACACCAGATAGTCCTAAAGCTTTCTTTAGATGTGCCCAGTCTCCTGCGGAGCCGCTATTCCCCATGGTCCTTACGGAGTCCCCAGCATCCACTTAGGACGTTAGAGAAATGTGTAATACCTCTTTCATTGCCTCAATCATGCAACGAATGGCCCTAGTGGACATTAAATTTGACTCATCGTCGTCGACACTGGTATCAGTATCCGTGTCGACATCTGTGTCTGCCATCTGAGGTAGTGGCCGCTTTAGAGCCCCTGATGGCCTTTGAGTTGTCTGGGCAGGCACGAGCTGAGAAGCCGGCTGTCCCGCATTTGGCATGTCGTCAAATTTTTTATGTAAGGAGTCGACACTTGCACGTAATTCCTTCCATAAGCCCATCCACTCCGGTGTCTGCCCCGCAGGGGTGACATCACATTTATGGGCAACTGCTCTGCCTCCACATAAGCCTCCTCATCAAACATGTCGACACAGCCGTACCGACACACCGCACACACACAGGGAATGCTCTTAAAGGAGACAGGACCCACAAAAGCCCTTTGGGGAGACAGAGAGAGAGTATGCCAGCACACACCAGAGCGCTATATAATGCAGGGACTAACTGAATTATGTCCCCTTATAGCTGCTATAAGTTATACTGCGCCTAAATTTAGTGCCCCCCCTCTCTTTTTTACCCTTTCTGTAGTGCAGACTGCAGAGGAGAGCCAGGGAGCTTCCTTCCAGCGGAACTGTGAGGGAGAAATGGCGCCAGTGTGCTGAGGGAGATGGCTCCGCCCCTTTTTCGGCTGACTTTTCTCCCGCTTTTTTATGGATTCTGGCAGGGGTAATTACCACATATATAGCCTCTGGGGCTATATATTGTGGTTATTTTGCCAGCCAAGGTGTTTTTATTGCTGCTCAGGGCGCCCCCCCCCCAGCGCCCTGCACCCTCAGTGACCGGAGTGTGAAGTGTGTATGAGGAGCAATGGCACACAGCTGCAGTGCTGTGCGCTACCTTGGTGAAGACTGAAGTCTTCTGCCGCCGATTTTCCGGACCATCTTCATGCTTCTGGCTCTGTAAGGGGGACGGCGGCGCGGCTCCGGGAACGAACACCAAGGACGGGTCCTGCGGTCGATCCCTCTGGAGCTAATGGTGTCCAGTAGCCTAAGAAGCCCAAGCTAGCTGCAAGCAGGTAGGTTCGCTTCTTCTTCCCTTAGTCCCTCGTTGCAGTGAGCCTGTTGCCAGCAGGTCTCACTGTAAAATAAAAAACCTAACATATACTTTCTTTCTAGGGGCTCAGGAGAGCCCCTAGTGTGCATCCAGCTCGGCCGGGCACAGAAATCTAACTGAGGTCTGGAGGAGGGGCATAGAGGGAGGAGCCAGTGCACACCAGATAGTACCAAATCTTTCTTTTAGAGTGCCCAGTCTCCTGCGGAGCCCGTCTATTCCCCATGGTCCTTACGGAGTTCCCAGCATCCACTAGGACGTCAGAGAAATAAAACTAAAGAAGCTCTAGGAGCTCTTCTAGCTGTGACCGGCTCCTCCGGCTACATTTTCTAAACTGAGTATGGTAGGAGGGAATTAGAGGGAGGAGCCAGCCCACACTCTCACTCTTAAAGTGCCAGTGGCTCCTAGTGGACCCATCTATACCCCATGGTACTAATGTGGACCCCAGCATCCTCTAAGACGGAAGAGAAAATGAATTTATTCCAGTTTGGAATAAGGCTGTAACATAACAAAATGTGGAAAAAGTGAAGCGCTGTGAATACTTTCCGGATGCACTTTACCAGCCAATCAGCTCCTAACTTCCATGTTGCAGACTGTGTTCGAAATAGGACAGTTAGGAGCTCATTGGTTGTACTTTAGCACAATGCTATTTATCACTCACCAGGGCTTAATAAATCTGGGCCCTAGTCTAGTATTAATAAAGGAACTTTTGCTGGTGGCAGTTACCAGGTTTCATTAACAGCATGTGCTGAGGTAACCATTGAGTCACTGGTGGCCATTTTCAGATTGAGTTATCTGGAGAATCGTCAGGCCAGGTGTGACAACCATGTGATTTAAAGCCTTGAGAAAAACACATTTTTAACTATTTTGTTACAATGGCTTAACCTTATCTCCCAACATGACCCTCTACGGGAGGAACAAAATGCTCTGTTCCTGGACTTTCCTCTTAATTTATGATTGCCGGTGGCTGTTTTTAATAGGTTAATGGATAAGCAAGGTGTTTCACCCAAGGTGATGGCAATCATAAATTAAGAGGGAAGTCCAGGGGCAGAGCATTATGTTACTCCTGGAGAGGGTCATGTTGGGAGGCATGGCTTAACTTCTGAGCAGATAAGGAATCTGCTAAACCAATAAAAACAACTCAAATATTCTTATGGAAATCTGTTGTTTATTGAATCAGCAAAGAACCTTGACATTACTTTTAGGTAAAGTATCCACATTCCTTATATACTACACATTGACTTGACTGTAAAATAACTTTACGTGGTTACTTTAAGTGGTACGCTGTACCCAAACATATATTAGAGCAATATGAAAGCATATACACATGCATCACATGTCATGGTTGCAACACAGGCTCTAGTAGATTCTTGTACTACAAGTTCAGTTGCTGAGCCAACAGCTTTTTCTACGGTTCAAAATCTGGATATCCGCTATTCCTCTTCATAACCTTTATAGGGTGGCCAATTTGCCAATACCAGATGGAATTAAGCCATTAGATGGGCTGAAACTATATCCATAACACAATTTTTATTAATGCATTAGAAATTGGCAGGTGTCTTAATGATGTCACTAGTTCCTAGTGAACTTATAGGCAGATTATGATTTTTTATTTTTTTAGACCACAAAACTGCTTCCATCATTGAAGTTAGGAGAAGTTAAAAAAATATAAAGTTAACCAACCTGGAGAAGACTCTTACAAGCAGAATGGTGCATGGATTGCAGATTATTTATTTATCCTATTTTAAATCCTTGTGTTATTTCATGCAAGTTCCTGGTGTGGGTTAAATAAAAATACAGCAAAAGTCTAAATTTTCTACATTAAATGTTGTGTTCAACTTTATAGTGTGGTTTAAATAAAAAAAATACAGCAATATACATCTTGATTAGTTACATACTCCCAAGTCACAAAGTAATGCCTTTGCTTAGTTTTTTACATTGTCAAAGGGAAAAATACACTAAAGTGTAAGCACTATGGAGTAAAGAATTGTGCAATGAAAAAATAAAATAAAAAAAGTTTAAGTATGTACAAATAAAGAAGCACTCTGTGTCCCTTGAGATTAAAGGCGACACGCTTCATAGAGAAACTTCACCGTTTTCTGTAACAAGCAGAAATTAGATTAAATTAAATGCTTACGTACACCATGAGAACATGTATACAATAAAAAATAAGCTTTCAAAACCAATTATTTCTTTTATGTATGTTGCAGGGACACTAATAACCAGCGGCTCCTGTGTTTCAGCAGAGTGTAGTTTTGAGCTGTTCTCTGATAGTGATCATATAAAACCCTTCTTTTTCTTTAATATATATACACAGCAGTACACACCAGCAACGCGTATAACTCACCACTAGAATGCATTACAGTTGTAGACATGCAACAAATAAATCCACTTAGTATTCAAGCCTATTTATCATCCAAATAATTACCAAACTTTTTTTTACAGGAAGTTAAAATGAATCCTATTAACAGGAAATAGAGTAACGTATATTTATTATTGTGACACATGGCATCATAGGGATGTGTATACTGTAATTGTCCAATTCTAGGTTTTTTATTTTTATTTTCCTGAGATCCAAACCAAGTTAACAGGGTCAGCCAGAGAAAGGGTACAACCCTCATCAAATGTAAACAAACAGACTGGAAAAAGGGCTGTGGATAAGAGCAGGAGATTTACCCCCAGGCTACAGTCTGGGTTCTCCGATAAAAGTTCTTGTAACGATTTCCTTCCTGTGGGTCAGGCATTTCAAATTTAATCATCGTCCAAGGTATGCTGGGAAGGTTACAATTTATGCAGCGTTTGTAGGAGGGTGTGCCGAGGATGGGGCTGAGATTCCAACGCACGATTGGGCCTGCAGAGAGAAACACACAGATTTTATGAAAATAATAGTAATTAACGACGATGATGGACTTTTCCATTTATACTTCAAAAACCTGCAGTGGAAGCTCCAAGGAGAATTTACATATCACACTTCAGCAAGACAACTTAGTTTTATACACTTACTTAGAAATGAAAGCCAGAAGAATAGGAGCAAGAGATTTCTGAAAGTAATCCTGTTGTACTACATGATTCAAAGTCATTAATGGTCCATACAAGTGTGGAATGGCTTTAATCTTCTCCTCACTCTGCAACAAAAGAAAAGTAACAATGAAGGTAGGTCCATTTTACAGTATCTCCTACTTCTACTTATTCCTAACAATTCCCTGACTCGATGATCAAAACTGCCAATCGGTGGCCATCGATGATCAACATTCTGCAAAGCAATCAGGGCAATTCCACAACCATGTTGTGGGCTACCTGCTGAGAGGGAGCGTGCGCTCAGGGGAGATGGCCACCTGTGGCTGGGGTATATGGGATAAGAAGCCTGGGCTGCTATGAGAGAAATATTAACTATTTAGTGCCCAGACTCCAAATCAACAGACTACCCCAGTGCTATCCTGTGTCCCCTACAGAGGAAGGAGAAACCCTTGATTTGCCAATCCTGATCATTTTTTGGTTGGGATCGGCAAATTGAGGAATCCAACATGTTGGATTTCCTCGATCCCCTGACCCAGGTGTCACTGGTTGGGGACATGCAGCAATTTTCACAGGTGTATGGGCCCCCTTACCCAAACAAACCCTTAAGGCTCTGAAATGGGTTCTGTTCATGAAGAGGAGGGAGAGTCAGTAGAGGCGTTAATTGATGTCAGTCCTCAGGAGGAGGATACGGAGGTCAAAGGGCTAGAATCCCTTATTGAAGCGGTAAACAGGTACTTAACTTCAAGGAAAAAGAGGTTAAGGAACCTGGGGTGTTTGATCTATTTGAGTCTCAGAAAACGCAAACAGCAGTTTTTCCGATTCCTCAGACTCTCCAGGATCATATGGGAGAGGCATGGAAGCAGCCAGATAGACGCTTTTAAATTCCCAAAAAGTTCACGGCTAATTACCCACTGCCCAAAGGTGTCATGTCTAAGTGGGACGTCTCGCTGATTGTGGACGCTTTCCTAGCTAGACTGTCAAAGAAGACAATCTTACCTATACCAAATGTGACTACACTAAAGGATGGGTCAGATCGTAAGTTGTATACGGCACTTAAATTTATTTTTGTGGCTGCAGGTGCATCACAGAGACCTACTATTATGAGTGCTTGGGTAAATAAGGCTGGTCAAATTGTTCAGGCAGTGGCGGTAGATAACAGCTAGGAAGAAATAGTTCGACTAGCGGAGAATATCCGGGAGTCGGCCACATACATTTGCCAAGCTACAAAGGATGCTAGCAGGATAGCATCACGGCTTCGGCTATATCGGCCAGAAGAATTCTTTGGCTGAGGGAATGGCAAGTGGATTCGGATTCCAAGAAGGCAGTGGAGGCGATCCCCTTTGTAGGGGAGGCTTTATTTGGTCCTAAATTAGACAAGTGGATTTCACAAGCAACAGCTGGAAAATCTACTTTTCTGCCTACCACGTATCCTAGAACTACGCCACCGGTGAGAAGAAATTACTCTGGTCCGGTGTTCAATTCAATTGGGTCAATCATTTCGAGCATTAGGAAGAGGTTTTGGCGGTCAAGCTCGTGGAAACAGAGGTAGAGGTTGTTCTCAGTCCACAGCCTGAGAACAGGACCCTAAACCGGTTGACAAGACCATGGCATGATGGTCTCCCAGCTCACCTTGGGTCTCCTATGGTGGGCGCATGGCTAGAAAGGTTTCAGGACACCTGTGCCGAAACCTCACCAGGAGTCTGGATCACCAATATTATTACACAGGGATACAAAATAGAATTTTTGAACCGACCTCACAGCGCTTTACGACAGGCCTTCATCGGTGCCCTCAAAAAGCGAGGGCTTTAGACAAGGCTATTCAAAAGTTACTTCAGAAGGAAGTAATTATGCCTGTCCCGACTTCTCAAAAAGGAACGGGATGTTATTCAATTTTTTTTGTAGTGCCAAAACAGGATGGGTCTATCAGACCAATCCTAAATTTAAAACGTGTTAAATCAATTCCTGACGGTTTACAGATTCAAGATGGAACCAATACAGTCAGTTATTGCGGGACTGGAGCAATGAGAGTTCATGGTGTCCATGGACATAAAGGGAGCGTACCTCCATGTCCCAATTTGGACCCCACACCAAGCCTATTTACAGTTTGCAGTGGGCAAGTCTCATTACCAGTTCAGAGCTCTACCATTCTGCCTATCATCAGCCCCTAGAGTCTTCACAAAGATCATGGCAGTCATGGTAGTCATGGTAGCGAAATTGAGATCATTTGGGGCAACAATAATACCGTATCTGGACGACCTTCTTATCAAAGCTCCCTCTCAGGACCAGTTGATCCGGGATGCTGAGATCACTCATCAGTTTCTGATTCGACACGGCTGGATCATGAATTTCAAAAAATCCAATCTGCAACCGACGCAGAGGATTAAATTTCCGGGTCTTATTTTAGATACTATACAACTGAAGGTGTTTCTCCCAGAATACAAGATTCAAGACATCAAGGAGATGGTACGTCAGGTTCTACAGAACCAGACGGTCTCTCTGCATCTTTGTATACGGCTTCTAGGAAAGACTGTAGCATCCTTCTAATCGATCCAATATGGCAGACTACATTCCAGACCTTTTCAGCTGAATCCGATTGCTCAGGGGGCGGGCATAGTAACATAGTAACATAGTAACTTCTGGTGGAAGACCTTTTATGGGCTCAACATGCGAGAGTGCAGTTGGACAATGTGACGGCGACAGCATACATAAACTGTCAGCAAGGAACAAGAAGCTGCAAGGCTTTAAAAGAGGCCACAAAGATTCTGTCTTGGACAGAAAAGCGCAGCATAATCCTGTCGGCAGTTTTCATTCCAGGACTGGAATACTGGGAAGCAGACTACCTCAGTCGTCAGGATATGCATCCAGGGGAGTGGTGTCTACACCCACAGGTATTCAAGGCAGTGGTAGGACGGTGGGGCCTACCATAGATAGACCTAATGGCCTCTCGGAACAACCATCAGCTGCCAAGATATGTTGCCATAACACGGGATCCAGCAGCAGAGGTGGTGGACGCGCTGGCGATTCCTTGGACATACGAACTGGTGTACATCTTTCCGCCGTTTCCCATTTACCAAGAGTGTTGAAGAAGGTGAAACGAGAAGGGGCATGGGTGATTTTAATAGCATCGGACTGGCCTCGCAGAAGTTGGTACTCAGACCTGAGAGGACTTCTGCCGGAAGATCCTTAGAAACTGCCACAGAGAGAGGACCTGTTGTCACAAGGCCCATTCCTTCACCCAGATCTGAACAGTCTACGTTTGACGGCGTGGTTCTTGAGACCAGGATACTAAGAGACCGGTATCCCCGAAATCAGTTATCCCGACCATGTTAGCTGCAAGGAAGCCAGTCACTGCGACACATTACTATAGAATCTGGAAGAAGTACATGGACTGGTGCCAACCTAAGGGTTGGAATTCCAGCGAGTTCTGCCTTACTAGACTGTCGAAGTTTCTCAGAATGGTTTGGATGGGGGTTTGAGATTAGGATCCTTGAAGGTACAGGTTTTGTCCCTCTCAATCCTTTTCCAGCAACGTCTGGCGTCCGTACAGGCGGTCCAGACATTTTTACAGGGTGTGTTGAGAATACAATCACCTATTCGCCTCCCACGGACCCATGGGATCTAAATTTAGTGCTCGTATTTTTGAGACCGACAGTTTTCGAGCATTTCGAAAGGGCAGATCTCAAATATATGAGCTGGAAAGCAGTCCTGCTCCCAGCTTTAGCATCAGCAAGAAGCGTCTCAGAGTTAGATGCCCTGTCATGCTAATTTTAGATTGTGCCACACCTCCGGTTGCAAGCTTCACACCCCTACTGTATAGGACTCCAGTGTCCCTTAGTGGATGAAAGAGAAAGTCCTTTCCTAGTTTTTCATGAAGACAGAGTGGAGCTTCGTACAAAAGCTGAGTTTTTACCTAAGGTGGTTCAGGTTACCACATAAACAAGCAGATTGTGGTCCCCTCCTTCCAAGGATTGGCAAAGGGTGAATTGTCCTTGGATGTAGTCAGAGCGTTATGGGTCTACGTGCAGGCTACAAATTCTATTAGGAAGTCTGACGCTTTGTTTGTACTGTATGATGGCCCCAGCAGGGGTTGGCCAGCTTCAAAACAAACCTTGGCCACATGGATACGACTAACCATCAAACAAGCATATATTTCTTGTGGTAAGAGAGTTCCCTTTCGGGTAGGTGCTCATATCACCAGATCAGTGGGTGCTTCATGGGCTGCGGCTAGAGGAGCTTCCACTACCCAACTTTGCAGAGCTGCACCGTGGTCATCAGCACACACGTTCACTGGTTTTTACCAGTTTAATATGTGTGCATCGAGAGATGAAAGTTTTGGATGTTTGGTTCTTCAGGCTTCGGACAGCACTCCCACCCATGGGAGTATCTTTGGGACGTCCCCAGCTGTCTAGTGTCCCCTAGTGGATGAAAGAGAAAAGAGGATTTTGGTACTTACCGATAAATCCACTTCTCTAAATCCACACAGGGAAACACTGGACGCCCGCCTCGGTGCTGTTAGCCTGCACGTTCTTGTCAAATTTAGTTCAAACCATTTTGTTATTGAGTCAATAGTTCTTGGTTGCTGTTTGACGTGTTGGTATGGTTGGTTCTTGATCGTTCATGTTCACTCTTCTCTCCGTCAATTTTTAAAACTGGAGGAATTGGGGGGGGGGGGGGGGAGTGAAGGGAGAGGAGCCAGCTGTGCATAATTTTTTGTATTACAATGTGCTACCTCCGGTCTGCATCCTTCACACCCCAGCTGTCTAGATCTCCAGAGTCCCTGAGTGGATTCAGAGAAATGGATTTATCGGTAAGTACCAAAATCCTCTTTTCTTTAACTATCACCTATTTCTGTTCTCAAGTTACTCAAGATTGTCTGCTATGAGCTCACTTGCTTCTCAGGGGTGGTCACTATTGTGCCACAACTCTATGGCAGTGGCACCTATGCCTTATAAAGGGGCATAAGGAGCCCTTTGGCATAGCCAGTAGCGTGCGTCATGTGGAGGGAGCTGGGATGTCCTAGTGGTTTTTAACCCAAAATGGATGACTGTAATGCTTACTTATGAGCCCTAGTCCAATTGTTCAGAGGATGCTCTCCTTGCTGACCATGATCGGTCTGGCAGTCACGTAGGGGAATTCAATGTTGCGTAAGACCAGGATGTAGCAGCCTTCTGAGTTTTACAACCATATACACTGTAGTGTTCTTTTCCAGTAAAAAAGTGGCTCCAGCTGTAAGCCTGACAAAGTAACCCACCTAGTAAAGGATTGCTTGGAAGCTGGTATCTGAAGCTATCGTCGGCGACAGCATGCTCCTAGATGTAGCCACTCCCAGATCCTAAGATATATTTTATGCGTATTGTACTACACTGTTTGCCCAGGACTGCCTGAGAGCTTCCAGGGGAGTTCAAGGGAAATCGCTAACGAGAATGTATTGTTTACATGTCGTCTAGTGTATGGGCACCTTTACACAAGATTTATCAGGCGGGGGACACAGAGAAAGATCTCCATGGCAGGTCTCTTCCCCACAGTCAGGCAAATGTTGTTACTATTCTGGCGTCACAGGTCTATTACCAGTGAAGCTGCTACACTCAGCAGACGCTTACACACAAAAGCCAGCACCATATAAGTATATACGTACATACTGTATGTACCAAAAATTTCCCAAATTAATTGAAAGGAAACTGCAATACCTTTAGAAGTCCCATACGCACTAATAAACTGGTGACAAACATGTCTGGCTGGAAAATTGAGCTGCCAAATGCCTTTTCCATTAACCCATCTGAAAAGAAAGAGAGGAGATAGGGAAATCAGGCATGAAGAGGAAAAATAAAATTAAAACGGAAGTGCTGATTAATAACTAGCAGCTTCATACCGATGGTTTCTTCTACTGCTGTTTTCACCGCTTGGTCATCTCTGTACACCGAGGAAATCTGGACAAAAGCCTGGACTACCTTATCAGTATCTGCAACATCAGTCTAAAACCAAAGACAAGTGTTTAATAATAGGTTACCATTAACATGAATCTGTACCTAAGAACAGAGGACAATTAAAGCCTGTTTTAGTGCCCAAGCTCCAGTGCAGCACATCTATACCCCAAGTACCCCCTCACCCCTCCTCCCATAGATTAGGAGAAAATATTGTTTAGGAATTCATTTCTACAATGATCAAACTAGTGAACATGAGGACACAAAATCCAGTTTCTCTCATTGTGGATTAAAGTGTGAATAAACTTGATCAATTATTTAGGTCATTTTTAAGGCAATTTTAAAAAGCACAAATAACAAATGTCTTTTTATGTTTTTTTTTTTACATTTCTACACTGACTGAACACATACTAGGGGTAAATGGGTATAGATATCTGAAAACAAATCTCGTTTCTTACCCAATACATCAGTATGCTTATTTCATATCATAATTAAATATATACAAGATTTGACATCTGTAAATACTTTATTATTTTATGATAGCTGTAAATACGTTATTATTTTATGGTAGTGCGTAATACATTTGCACATATGTTCTTAGCCCTGGTGAGAACTTTATAACTCAAACTTAATATCTGTGATTTTACTTTCTGCAGGTAAGGTGGAGTACGCACATAATGCGGATTACCTGAGCTACAATTGCAGAACGTCTGGACCCCATCCGCAGGAGCTTTTCAGGAGAAGGAAAACTGAGGAATGTGGATGGATCAACAGGAGGAAGGGGAGGTGAAACAGGTGTGGAATCCTTAAAGGAAATAAAAAATATTTAGGTCTGTATTTTGGAATTGAAATATTTGTTTTCTACCCCCAATAATTGTAATAACAGTCATCAGCATAAGAGTCAAAGCTCCTGATTATCGTGGTGGAACGGAGAGCAGTGTTTCAGGCATACATAAACTATTAGAGATGCACAGGGAGGGACCCCTTAATTGCTGGATGTTGTCAGTATTCTGAAGACCTATTTTATTAGGATTTGAGCTTTAGTCCCCTATGTCAAACTAGTGCTAGAAGACTTATGATGGAGTGGGGAAACTAGTTCCTGACCATGTGAAGGATCACTTTCCCTGTTCAGGCAGCACTTCTTAGGCGGAATGGCATGATGATCTGGCTGAGCTGCAATGGTGGTCCTCAGACTATTTAAATAAGGAAATATAGAATTTGACAGCAGATAAGAACAACTCTGCACATCTAGTCTGCCCTAAACACATGTACAGATGTGTCCTCATCTGCCATGAGCGAGCCGCCAGGTCCTGTGCAACTCTACTAAAGTCCAAACGCACCACGATGCACAAGGAGACTTGGTTAATTAATTTGATATAGGACACATGTATTTGTGTGACTGAGACTGTACACAGAGCAGAACAGAACAGAACTTTATTGGATAAAGCTGTAGCTGCTATATTGTAGCACTTTATACAGATTCAGAGACTTAGTCGCACACAGATATACAAGTGTCATATAAAATTAATCAGCACAGTCTCCGTGTGCATCCTAGTAACATTGTTTTGCGACTAAGACACAATTTTGGCAAAAAAGACACCAGAAGCTACAAGATTCTCGCGTGACTAGGCGTGCCTGCAGCAAAGATACATGATGAAACATCTGTATATGCACACTTACACACTAGGTTACCTACCAGTATATTATTGTATTGTGGGAACCCACGCAAACACAGGGAGAATATACAAACTCCACACAGGGCCAAGGTGCATCCGGAGAGGCTTACTTTGGATGGAAGATGCTTTGCACCACAACTTCGATGCATACCCACCCACAGAAACAGCTTTTACTCATCCCCAAGAACCAGCGTGCTCGCAGGATGATAATCAAACAAGTTTTTCATACTTGAATTAAATCCTTTTCTCTGAATTCACTGGGGAGACACTGTGCACAATTCATAACATACTGTGACTTTTACTTTACATAAGAAATGTAATCAAGCAAAAGCATTACCTCTGAAGTCTACATAAACTCAAAACAAACTTGGGCACTTCTACAGTTGATCATGATGCTCCATATTTAACTGGAAGGTACAAGCGTCCTCATACACCTAGCCTGAATATGCCATGCACAAGTGAGTCAACATGTCTCGAGCACCTTTGCTAACTCCAGGCGTTTATGTCGCCCGAAAATGCGCCCTAGTCACAGCGTGATGAATATGCACCAGGAGACTGTGCTGATATGCAACACTTGTAACTCTGTATGTGACCAAGTCTGTATACGAAGCACAACAAAACATTGTAGGACTTTGTATACCGAGTCAGTCGTCCACAAGTGTTATACAGTATGTCAAATTAATGAGTGCAGTCTCCTGGTGCATCTGAGTCGCATTTGTAGTTACAGTAATTGCCATTATATCATGAATGCACTGTAATAGTGATATTTACCTGTTTAACACACTCTAAACACATTGATTTTAACATGTTTTAAAACAAAACTTAATTTATTGGATTCTATGACACTTGAATATCTAGCAGATCTGAAGTTTATGCAGTATTATTTGTGTGTATTAACTCAAATGCAATACTGTTTAAATGAAACAATCACATATTGTCATTAGAAAACACTTTGGTGGTCATTCCGAGTTGTTCGCTCGCTGCCGATTTTCGCAGTGCAGCAATTAAGTAAAAAAACGGCAAAAATGCGCATGGTACGCAGCGCACATGCGCTAAGTACTTTCACACAAAACTTTGTAGATTTACACAAGCTCGAGATACGTTTTTTCATCGCTCAAGTGATCGTAGTGTGATTGACAGGAAGTGGGTGTTTCTGGGCGGAAACTGGCCGTTTTCAGGGAGTGTGCTAAAAACCGCAGGCGTGCCAGGTAAAAACGCAGGAGTGGCTGGAGAAACGGGGGAGTGGCTGGCCGAACGCAGGGCGTGTTTGTGACGTCAAACCGGGAACTAAACGGACTGAGGTGATCGCAGTCTAGGAGTAGGTCTGGAGCTACTCAGAAACTGCAGCAAATTATTTAGAAGCAGTTCTGCTAATCTTTCGTTCGCTATTTTGCTAAGCTAAGATACACTCCCAGAGGGCGGCGGCCTAGCGTATGCAATGCTGCTAAAAGCAGCTAGCGAGCGAACAACTCAGAATGAGGGCCTTTGTTTGTGAAAACCCAAATATTAATTTATATAGTCACAATTCTGTTGTTGTGGATTTGGAAAGATTCACAACTTTCACGAGCCACACAACCAACCCCACCGAATCCCCCCCTTCCCATACGCAAACCAGAAAGGGTATGCAGCTCAATACTCCGACATAGCTTAAGGGTCCTACACATTTAAAGATTTCCCTTAAAGATGTGAACGTTCTCGTTCATTAATGAACAAGAACTCGTTCATATCGTTCAGTGTGTAGGCACCAACGATGAAAGATGCGCGGCCCCGCGCTCGTTCATCGTTGGTGCCGGGTCGCTTATGCATGCAGGCCAATATGGACAATCTTGTCCATATTAGCATGCACTGCTATGGAGCCAGGTGACGGGGGGAGTTAAGAAACTTCACTCCCCCTGTCACCTTCCCCCCCGCAGCCAGGTCACCCGTCAGCCGTATCCACCATCGGGCAGCTCGGCGGCGGATCGCAGAGTGTATAGGGGGCATTGCAGAATGCCATACAATGTGGGATTACTTTTTGACCTAATACATATATGAAATCCCAACACCGGAGTGCCGACACTGAGAATGCCGACGGATCCTCGAGGTGATTGTGAGGCTTTTAGTTAGGCTGTGGGAGGGGGCGGTTAGAGTTATATAATTTTATTAGGTTATACGTCACTACTATTGATGTTAATGGCTGCTGTCACCTTATTATAATTGACAATTTTGCTTTAACAACCAGGTTTGCCTTCACCTGCTCACTTAACACTTAATAAAGGCATTCCTTTCCATTTTATTTAAATGCGGTACGTTTTATTATGAATTTTTGTAGAGAAAAAAAAGACAAAAAAAATACTTATTTAAAATTACAATAGAGATGAAAAACAAACAGTTCACATGTTATGGTAACAGAATAACATCAATAAAAACATTAGCGTACAATATGTGGAACAGTGAGTAGTAGATTTAATGACCTGAGGGGGCCTGCCTTAGGAGACCAAATCAGGAGTGACTAACGATCCCTAATTTTGTGGTACGTACATGATTACAGATCTCATTAACAAGCATCTCTCCATTTAAAAATGTCTGGGGACTCTGGAGTAAAGTTCTGGCTATATGTACTTTAGTCATGGTGGAGAGACCGTGAATTTATTTGTAAAGTATGTTATCGTAGAACTCCTCCAAACCAAGGCCAAATAAACACATCTTTCCTTTTAGCATCTCTATGCTTGAATGGCCGAATAAAAAATTACAGACGCTTTCATTTCTCTCAACAAATAGTTTGACTTTGTGGGCAGGTCTGCCTTTGTTACTTAGCCTTTTTGCCTTTGATAAGCGGGGAAAAAGTATCCTCACCTCCTAAGCCAGTGGTTCTCAAACTGTGTGCCTAGGCACCCAGGGGTGCCTCAGGGCACTTGCAAGGGTGCCTTGGTGGCTGTCAATATTAAAATATATGGACAAACAGAAGCAAATCTTGTCACTCACCACACAATTGAACCTAAGGATGACATACTGTATAAACACATTTCACTTAATTTAATATTTCTTTCTAAATTTCTCAATAAAAATCTTTTGACCTTGGGGTGCCGTGAAAATAATTATGATACTCTAGGGCGCTGTGATTCAAAAAAGTTTGGGACCACTGTCTTAAGCAATACTGCCCAATGCCGCAGTTTTGCTCTAACTTTCCCTGTTAGTAGATAAAATCAATAATAATCCCAATAAAAGTGATCTCTCATATCTTGAACATGACCAAATTCTTAGAATTGAAGTTTCACCTTTGTACCTCCTTGCATATATATATATATATATATATATATATATATATACACAGACACACACACAAACAATAAGAATTTACTTACCGATAATTCTATTTCTCGGAGTCCGTAGTGGATGCTGGGGTTCCTGAAAGGACCATGGGGAATAGCGGCTCCGCAGGAGACAGGGCACAAAAAGTAAAGCTTTAGGATCAGGTGGTGTGCACTGGCTCCTCCCCCCATGACCCTCCTCCAAGCCTCAGTTAGGATACTGTGCCCGGACGAGCGTACACAATAAGGAAGGATTTTGAATCCCGGGTAAGACTCATACCAGCCACACCAATCACACTGTACAACCTGTGATCTGAACCCAGTTAACAGTATGATAACAGCGGAGCCTCTGAAAAGATGGCTCACAACAATAATAACCCGATTTTTGTAACTATGTACAAGTATTGCAGATAATCCGCACTTGGGATGGGTGCCCAGCATCCACTACGGACTCCGAGAAATAGAATTATCGGTAAGTAAATTCTTATTTTCTCTATCGTCCTAGTGGATGCTGGGGTTCCTGAAAGGACCATGGGGATAATACCAAAGCTCCCAAACGGGCGGGAGAGTGCGGATGACTCTGCAGCACCGAATGAGAGAACTCCAGGTCCTCCTTAGCCAGGGTATCAAATTTGTAGGATTTTACCAACGTGTTTGCCCCTGACTAAATAGCCGCTCGGCAAAGTTTTAAAGCCGAGACCCCTCGGGCAGCCGCCCAAGATAAGCCCACCTTCCTTGTGGAATGGGCATTTACATATTTTGGCTGTGGCAGGCCTGCCACAGAATGTGCAAGCTGAATTGTATTACACATCCAACTAGCAATAGTCTGCTTAGAAGCAAGAGCACCCAGTTTGTTGGGTGCATACAGGATAACAGCAAGTCAGTTTTCCTGACTCCAGCCGTCCTGGAACCTATATTTACAGGGCCCTGACAACATCTAGCAACCTGGAGTCCTCCAAGTCCCTAGTAGGCGCAAGGCACCAAAATAAGCTGGTTCAGGTGAAACACTGACACCACCTTAGGGAGAGAACTGGGGACGAGTCCGCAGCTCTGCCCTGTCCAAATGGACAACCAGATATGGGCTTTTTTGAGAAAAAACCCACCAATTTGACACTCGCCTGGTCCAGGCCAGGGCCAAGAGCATGGTCACTTTTCATGTGAGATGCTTCAAATCCACAGATTTGACTGGTTTTAAACCAATGTGATTTGAGGAATCCCAGAACTACGTTGAGATCCCACAGTGCCACTGGAGGCACAAAAGGGGGTTGTATATGCAATACTCCCTTGACAAACTTCTGGACTTCAGGAACTGAAGCCACTTCTTTCTGGAAGAAAATCGACAGGGCCGAAATTTGAACCTTAATGGACCCCAATTTGAGGCCCATAGACACTCCTGTTTGCAGGAAATGCAGGAATCGACCGAGTTGAAATTTCTTCGTGGGGCCTTTCTGGCCTCACACCACGCAACATATTTTTGCCACATGTGGTGATAATGTTGTGCGGTCACCTCCTTTCTGGCTTTGACCAGGGTAGGAATGACCTCTTCCGGAATGCCTTTTTCCCTTAGGATCCGGCGTTCCACCGCCATGCCGTCAAACGCAGCTGCGGTAAGTCTTGGAACAGACATGGTACTTGCTGAAACAAGTCCCTTCTTAGCGGCAGAGGCCATAAGTCCTCTGTGAGCATCTCTTGAAGTTCCGGGTACCAAGTCCTTCTTGGCCAATCCGGAGCCATGAGTATAGTTCTTACTCCTCTACGTCTTATAAGTCTCAGTACCTTAGGTATGAGAAGCAGAGGATGGAACACATACACCGACTGGTACATCCATGGTGTTACCAGAACGTCCACAGCTATTGCCTGAGGGTCTCTTAACCTGGCGCAATACCTGTCCCGTTTTTTGTTCAGACGGGACGCCATCATGTCCACCTTTGGTATTTCCCAACGGTTTACAATCATGTGGAAAACTTCCCGATGAAGTTTCCACTCTGCCGGGTGGAGGTCGTGCCTGCTGAGGAAGTCTGCTTCCCAGTTTCCATTCCCGGAATGAAACACTGCTGACAGTGCTATCACATGATTTTCCGCCCAGCGAAAAGTCCTTGCAGTTTTTGCCATTGCCCTCCTGCTTCTTGTGCCGCCCTGTCTATTTACGTGGGCGACTGCCGTGATGTTTTTCCCACTGGATCAATACCGGCTGACCTTGAAGCAGAGGTCTTGCTAAGCTTAGAGTATTATAAATTTACCCTTAGCTCCAGTATATTTATGTGGAGAAAAGTCTCCAGACTTGATCACACTCCCTGGAAATTTTTTCCTTGTGTGACTGCTCCCCAGCCTCTCGGGCTGGCCTCCGTGGTCACCAGCATCCAATCCTGAATGCCGAATCTGCGGCCCTCTAGAAGATGAGCACTCTGTAACCACCACAGGAGAGACACCCTTGTCCTTGGATATAGGGTTATCCGCTGATGCATCTGAAGATGCGATCCGGACCATTTGTCCAGCAGATCCCACTGAAAAATTCTTGCGTGAAATCTGCCGAATGGAATTGCTTCGTAGGAAGTCACCATCTTTACCAGGACCCTTGTGCAATGATGCACTGATTTTAGGAGGTTCCTGACTAGCTCGGATAACTCCCTGGCTTTCTCTTCCGGGAGAAACACCTTTTTCTGGACTGTGTCCAGAATCATCCCTAGGCACAGCAGACTTGTCGTCGGGATCAGCTGCGATTTTGGAATATTTAGAATCCACCCGTGCTGTTGTAGCAGTATCCGAGATAGTGCTACTCCGACCTCCAACTGTTCCCTGGACTTTGCCCTTATCAGGAGATCGTCCAAGTAAGGGATAATTAAGACGCCTTTTCTTCGAAGAAGAGTCATCATTTCGGCCATTACCTTGGTAAAGACCCGGGGTGCCGTGGACAATCCAAACGGCAGCGTCTGAGACTGATAGTGACAGTTCTGTACCACGAACCTGAGGTACCCTTAGTGAGAAGGGCAAATTTTGGACCTGGAGGTAAGCATCCCTGATGTCTCGGGACACTATATAGTCCCCTTCTTCCTGGTTCGTTATCACTGCTCTGAGTGACTCCATCTTGATTTGAACCTTTGTAAGTGTTCAAATTTTTTTAGATTTAGAATAGGTCTCACCTAGCCTTCTGGCTTCAGTACCACAATATAATGTGGAATAATACCCCTTTTCTTGTTGTAGGAGGGGTAATTTGATTATCACCTGCTGGGAATACAGCTTGTGAATTGTTTCCCATACTGCCTCCTTGTCGGAGGGAGACCTTGGTAAACCAGACTTCAGGAGCCTGCGAAGGGGAAACGTCTCGACATTCCAATCTGTACCCCTGGGATACTACATGTAGGATCCAGGGGTCCTGTATGGTCCCAGCGTCATGCTGAGAGCTTGGCAGAAGCGGTGGAACGCTTCTGTTCCTGGGAATGGGCTGCCTGCTGCAGTCTTCTTCCCTTTCCTCTATCCCTGGGCAGATATGACTCTTATAGGGACGAAAGGACTGAGGCTGAAAAGACGGTGTCTTTTTCTGCAGAGATGTGACTTAGGGTAAAAACGGTGGATTTTCCAGCAGTTGCCGTGGCCACCAGGTCCGATGGACCGACCCCAAATAACTCCTCTTCCGTTATACGGCAATACACCTTTGTGCCGTTTGGAATCTGCATCACCTGACCACTGTCGTGTCCATAAACATCTTCTGGCAGATATGGACATCGCACTTACTCTTGATGCCAGAGTGCAAATATCCCTCTGTGCATCTCGCATATATAGAAAATGCATCCTTTAAATGCTCTATAGTCAATAAAATACTGTCCCTGTCAAGGGTACCAATATTTTTAGTCAGGGAATCCGACCAAGCCACCCCAGCTCTGCACATTCAGGCTGAGGCGATCGCTGGTCGCAGTATAACACCAGTATGTGTGTATATACTTTTTATGATATTTTCCAGCCTCCTGTCAGCTGGCTCCTTGAGGACGGCCCTATCTATAGACGGTACCGCCATTTGTTTTGATAAGCGTGTGAGCGCCTTATCCACCCTAAGGGGTGTTTCCCAACGCGCCCTAACTTCTGGCGGGAAAGGGTATACCGCCCATAATTTTCTATCGGGGGGAACCCACGCATCATCACACACTTCATTTAATTTATCTGATTCAGGAAAAACTACGGTAGTTTTTTCACATCCCACATAATACCCTCTTTTGTGGTACTTGTAGTATCAGAAATATGTAACACCTCCTTCATTGCCCTTAACGTGTGGCCCTAATAAGGAATACGTTTGTTTATTCACCGTCGACACTGGATTCAGTGTCCGTGTCGACCGACTAAAGTAAACGGGCGTTTTAAAACCCCTGACGGTGTTTCTGAGACGTCTGGACCGGTACGAATTGTTTGTCGGCCGTCTCATGTCGTCAACCGACCTTGCAGCGTGTTGACATTATCACGTAATTCCCTAAATAAGCCACCCATTCCGGTGTCGACTCCCTAGAGAGTGACATCACCATTACAGGCAATTGCTCCGCCTCCTCACCAACATCGTCCTCATACATGTCGACACACACGTACCGACACACAGCACACACACAGGGAATGCTCTGATAGAGGACAGGACCCACTAGCCCTTTGGAGAGACAGAGGGAGAGTTTGCCAGCACACACCAAAAACGCTATAATTATATAGGGACAACCTTATATAAGTGTTTTCCCTTATAGCATCTTTTATATATTTCTAACGCCAAAATAGTGCCCCCCCTCTCTGTTTTAACCCTGTTTCTGTAGTGCAGTGCAGGGGAGAGCCTGGGAGCCTTCCCTCCAGCCTTTCTGTGAGGGAAAATGGCGCTGTGTGCTGAGGAGATAGGCCCCGCCCCTTTTTCGGCGGGCTCGTCTCCCGCTCTTTAATGGATTCTGGCAGGGGTTAAATATCTCCATATAGCCCCCGGAGGCTATATGTGAGGTATTTTTAGCCAAAAAAAGGTTTTCATTTGCCTCCCAGGGCGCCCCCCTCCCAGCGCCCTGCACCCTCAGTGACTGCCGTGTGAAGTGTGCTGAGAGGAAATGGCGCACAGCTGCAGTGCTGTGCGCTACCTTAAGAAGACTGAGGAGTCTTCTGCCGCCGATTCTGGACCTCTTCTCGTTTCAGCATCTGCAAGGGGGCCGGCGGCGAGGCTCCGGTGACCATCCAGGCTGTACCTGTGATCGTCCCTCTGGAGCTAATGTCCAGTAGCCAAAGAAGCCAATCCATCCTGCACGCAGGTGAGTTCACTTCTTCTCCCCTAAGTCCCTCGTTGCAGTGATCCTGTTGCCAGCAGGACTCACTGTAAAATAAAAAACCTAAGCTAAACTTTTCTAAGCAGCTCTTTAGGAGAGCCACCTAGATTGCACCCTTCTCGGCCGGGCACAAAAATCTAACTGAGGCTTGGAGGAGGGTCATGGGGGGAGGAGCCAGTGCACACCACCTGATCCTAAAGCTTTACTTTTTGTGCCCTGTCTCCTGCGGAGCCGCTATTCCCCATGGTCCTTTCAGGAACCCCAGCATCCACTAGGACGATAGAGAAATATAGATGACTTGGGAGCCGGCACATCCAGAAACAGAGACAACAATAGTCAACGAAGGGTGCTTTTAGAAATTGCACCAAATTCCAGCAGTGGAGCAGTAAGGAAGGCATATTACATGTTATTGCAACCAGCAGCATACATAATCAGCAGTATATATTGTGTTACACAGAGCAGCACCATCCCCACATACGGCAGGTGGCCCAACCAAATGCTGTATGTGGGGATGGTGCTGCTGTGTGTAACACGATAAATACTGCTGCTGATTATGTATGCTGCTGGTTGCAATAACATGTAATATGCCTTCCTTACTGCTGGCATACCCGAGGAAAATGCCCAAATAAAAGCGGCATTGAAACGTCGTACTTTATAATATGCTTTTATTGGTAAAGTCATTTGGAGTGCCGCGTCTGCTGTCTATCTATATCTATATATATATATATATATATATATATATATATATACACACACACATACACACACTTGATGGATATGAAGGCGTAAACCACACATAACTAAAGTTGTACACTGTAATCACATTCTGGATAAGTCATAGGTACAATTACATGTTGCGGAATTTTCTTAGATTTCTCCTCATTATGTTCCTCTTCCTCCGCTTCTTCTCCTCCCTCCTCTTCATCATCATCATCTTCTTCATCCTCCTCACCATCTTCGTCCTCATCAGCTTCTTCCTCTTCATCATCATCGTTGTCATCCTCTTCATCTTCATCCTCATCACCTTCATCATCACTAAAACATGGAAAAAGAGGATTTTGGTACTTACCGATAAATCCATTTCTCTGAATCCTCTAGGGGACACTGGAGTTCTATACAGTAGGGGTGTGAAGCCTTGAACCGGAGGTGTGGCACAATCTAAAATTAGCATTGTCTGCACAGCCGGCTCCTCCCCCTTCACATCCCTCCTCCCTCAGTTTGAAAAATTTGACTGAGAGAATAGGATATGACACTATAGCACATGGCGAGGAACCGAACCGTACAACATATCAAACAGCGGCCAAGAACTCTTAAACGAAAAAAAAAAGGAACGCTGTTTATACGAACTGTTTTAAAACAAGAACTTAGAACACAGCAGGTTGACAGCACCGAGTCGGGCGTCCAGTGTCCCCTAGAGGATTCAGAGAAATGGATTTATCGGTAAGTACCAAAATCCTCTTTTCTCTTTCATCCACTAGGGGACACTGGAGTCCTATACAGTAGAGGACGTCCCAAAGTTTACCCCCAGGGTGGGAGTGCTGTCGGTGACCTGCAAAACTAAACGTCCGAACTTAGATTCTCCGGACACAAAAGTATCAAACTTGTAAAATTTCGCGAACGTGTGGGCTGAAGACCACGTCGCCGCCCTGCAAAGTTGAGTAGTGGAAGCACCCTTGGCAGCCGCCCACGAGGCACCCACTGAACGGGTAGTATGAGCACCCGTCTGAACCGGAACCTGTTTGCCACAGGAAACATAAGCTTGCCGAATGGTAAGTCTAATCCATCTAGCCAAAGACTGCTTAGATGCTGGCCAACCCTTCTTTGGCCCATCATAAAGGACAAACAAATGGTCCGACTTTCTGAAGGACGACGTAACTTGTACGTATATCCTTAAAGCTCGGACAACATCCAAGGACACGTCCTCATCTGTGAGACCCTGGAAAGATGGAACCACTATTGGCTGGTTGACATGAAACCCCGAAACCACCTTCGGAAGGAAGTCCGCCCTTGTACGGAGTTCCGCCCTATCCTCATGAAAAACTAAGAAAGGACTCTTACAGGATAAGGCTCCCAACTCAGAAACTCGCCTAGCCGAAGCCAAGGCAAGTAATAACGTAACCTTCCAAGAGAGATATTTCAGGTCTGTTCTTGTCAATGGCTCAAAAGTCGGTGACTACAAATATTCTAACACCAAATTCAAGTCCCATGGTGCCGTGGGAGGACGAAAAGGGGGTTGAATCCTCAGAACCCCATGTAAAAAGGTTTGAATCTCTGGCAAGGATGCTAACCGCTGTTGAAAAAGGATGGAGAGAGCCGAAATCTGAACCTTCAGAGAGCCCAGTCTGAGGCCTCCCTCTAGACCAGCCTGAAGGAAAAGTAGAAGTCGAGATAAATGGAAGTTCGTTGAATTCCATCCCCGCTGCTGACACCAAGCCATGTACCGTCTCCAAATCCTGTAGTAGTGCCTGGCTGTGACCGGTTTTCTTGCGGCAATCATCGTAGGGATGGCCGTTCGTGGAATCCCTCTGTATCTTAAGATCCGGGTTTCAATAGCCACGCCGTCAAACGCAGCCTGTTCAGGTCGGGGTGTAGGAACGGTCCCTGAGATAGCAGGTCCTCTCTCTGAGGTAACCTCCAAGGATCTTCCGCAAGTAATCCTCTCAGGTCGGAGTACCAACTCCTGCGGGGCCAATCTGGTGCGATTAGAATGGCCCACACTCGTTCCCGCTTTACCCTTTTCAGAACCCTGGGTATGAGTGGGAATGGTGGAAATATGTAAACCCTCCTGTAACACCAAGGGAGTGTTAATGCGTCCACTCCTTCTGCTGCTGGATCTCGCGTCCTTGACACATATCTGGGCAGCTGATGGTTTTGCCGAGACGCCATTAGGTCCACCTGAGGTAGACCCCATCTTCTCACAATCATGTTGAAAATCTGTGGGTGAAGGCACCACTCTCCCGGGTGCATGTCCTGACGAATGAGGTAATCTGCTTCCCAGTTCTCCACACCTGGAATGAACACTGCCGAGAGAATGATGTCTCTTTTTTCCGCCCACAACAAGATCTTTGTGGCTTCCTTTAACGCCATCCTGCTCTTTGTTCCTCCTTGCCGGTTTATGTAAGCCGTCGTCGTGACATTGTCTGACTGAATCCTGATGTGTTGATTCACGAGCAGGTCTTCTGCTAAGAGAAGTGCATTGTAAACTGCCCTTAGTTCGAGGATATTTATGGGTAGTTTGCTCTCCTGTAGGGTCCACCGTCCTTGAAACTGATGGTCGTTTAGGACGGCTCCCCAACCTCTGAGACTGGCATCCGTCGTCAGGATCCTCCAATCCCAAATGCCGCATTTTTTCCCGGCTGCAAGGTTCTTGTGTAACGACCACCATATCAGGGAGACCCGTACCTGTGGGTGAAGTCGGATTCTCCGATGTAGAAGCCAGTGCGAGCCTGCTCCCTGAGTAATAAGGTTCATTTGGAATGGTCGTGAATGAAGTCTGCCGTACTGGAGAGCTTCGAACGACGCCACCATCTTCCCGAGAAGTTGCACACAGAGGTGCAGAGAAACGGTTTGCGTCCTCAGTACCTGAGCCACTAATCTCTGTAGGTCCTGGATCTTGTTCTCTGGCAGGAACACCCGTAATAGGACCGTGTCCAAGATGAGACCGAGGAATTGAATCCGTTGAGTCGGTATGAGGTTGGACTTTTGGAAATTGATAATCCATCCATGTTGAATTAGGAATTGATGGGATGTCTGAACATCCTTGAGCAGTCGATTCTGAGATGGAGCCTTGATCAATAAATCGTCCAGATAAGGTATAATCGTGACCCCCAACAGTCTCAGTCCTGCAACCATGATCGCCATGATCTTTGTGAAAATTCGTGGGGCTGATGCTAGGCCGAACGGCAATGCCCGGAATTGGTAGTGATCCGCCACCAATGCGAACCTTAAGTAAGCCTGGTGAGGACTCCAGATTGGAATATGCAGATATGCATCCTTTATGTCCATGGATACCATGAACTCGCCCTGCAATGACTGATTGGATTGATTCCATCTTGAATCTGTAGACTCTTAAAAACTGGTTGAAAACTTTTAAATTGAGTATTGGTCTGACCGTCCCGTCTGGCTTTGGCACGACAAAAAGATTGGAATAGAACCCCGTTCCTCTCTGAGAAGCGGGAACCGGAATAATGACCTCTGCTTGTAGCAATTTGAGAATTGCTGCCCGTAGTGCCCTTGCCTTCTGAGGGCAGTGAGGCAATCCTGTTGTAAAAAACTGACTGTGAGGCCTCTGTTGAAATTCCAGTGTGTATCCCTGAGATATCAAGTTGCTCACCCAAAGTTCTGGTGAGGTTTTGGCCCAGATGTCCTGAAAACCTTAAGGGCGGCCTTAAAAGTCGGCCGCCCACCAAAGGGGACCCCAGGTGAGTTGGGAGGCCGTCATGCCACGGTCTTGTTAGCGGGTTTATCCTGCTTTCTGGTTGTTGCTTGTGAGCGGCCTCTACCTCTGCCCCCACGTGCTTGTGTACCGAAACCCCTTCCTCTGGCTCGAAAGGACTGAGATCTAAATGAAGTAAATGCTGGTCCCGAATAACCTCTCCTAGTTTGTGAAGCGGTTCTCGTATACGGAGTAGGCAGAAAAGTGGACTTCCCCGCTGTAGCCTGCGAAATCCACTTGTCTAATTCTGGTCCGAACAGCATTTCACCCACAAAGGGGATGGATTCTACCGCCTTCTTGGTCTCAGAGTCTCCCTGCCATTCTCTGAGCCATAAAATCCTTCTAGCCGATATGGCCGATGCAGATATGCGCGATGCTATTCTGCTAATATCCTTAGAAGCTTGACACAAGTACGATGCAGATTCTCGAATGTGTTCTGCCAGTTGGGTAATCTCTTCTAAGCTATTTTCCTCCTCAATAGCTTGTACAATACGCCCGGACCATGCTCCCATGGCCTTGTTGACCCAAGCACAGACGATCGCAGGTCTCTGCGCTGCACCAGCTGCAACTAAAATTGACTTTAACGCAGTATCAACTTTACGGTCTGACGCATCCTTTAAAGTAGTTACGTTAGGAATTGGTAAAATTGTCTTTTTTGACAACCTTCCTAGGGAAGCATCCACTACCGGCGGAGTCTCCCACTTGTCCATTACACCCTTAGGTAGGGGATAAGTTACTTGAAACCGTTTCGGAAATTGAAACCGTTTGTCAGGTTGTTTCCAAGCCTCCTCTATCTGAGATTGGAGGGATTTAGGAATAGGAAACACTGCTGAACGCGGCTTCTGGGATTCGAACAAATCTAAATCCTCCGGCTCCCATATTTGCTCGTCCTTAAAACGTAGGATCTCTTTTACCGCGTCAATTAAGAAGTCTAGACCTGAGATTGCCGAGTCCTCCTCTGGAAAGTCGGCGTCTAGGTTAGGTTTAATTAACTCACCTTCCTCCGTATCAGGAAAAAAACCCTCTTCCTCCTCTGATTCTTGTATCATAGGGAGAGTTCTTTTAACCGCTTTGCGCACACTCGTTTCTGCGGGTGCGGGCGGCGTTAACCTGATGAGAAATTCCTCCATCGTCTTTGAGAATCCCGCAGCCCATTCTGATTGTTGCTTGCGCAACTCAGCCATCTCCATGGAGATTCTATTAGCAAGGTTGTCTTCCCCATACCTTGGCCAGAGCACTGCTCCCAGGTGGAGCGTCCTTGTTTAAGCAGGAGTCGCACACCCCGGAGCTGCCAACCTGCGTGCTCTTCTTGTTACATTTCGTACAAACATAACAGGTCTTGGCTGCCTTAGACATGTTGTTTTGAAAACCCTGTACCAGGGTAGCCCGCCGCGCTTTCACCCTTTAAACTAGGAAGAGAAAGACTGGGAGATGACGGAAGCGAAGGTATTGGATCCGGCTGGAATTACCTGTCCTTTTCGTATATAAAAGGAGCAGGTCAATAACTTTACTTTAATTAACAATAATAAAAAATTAAAGAAAAAAAAAAAAATTAAAACACCAGCCGACTCGCAATTCTCACACCCCAACTGTAATCAGCTACGATGTTAGAGTTGGTATTCGCTTGCTTCCGTGTATTTTCTGCAGGATCTTTGAAACAGAAGTCCCTTGAAAATATAAATTGTAAAGTTGATTACTTTTCAGGAGATCCTCATCTGTATATATATTATCCACCAGCAGAGGGAGCAGTTACCTAACGATCTCCCTGATATCTTATACTATGCACTATGCAGGCAGTGCAGCAGGGGGAGCTAATTCTTTATTAAACAACTTCCCCTATGTATCTACTGGGGTGAGGGGGAGGACCCACCCATTACCTCAGCCTGGCGCCATAATCATTAAACATGGTCCTCACTGATGTCTTGCAAGACTTTTGAAAATATATGCTGCTGTCAAGGAACCCTAGCCATTAGGCTATATGAGTTCCACTTGCTGCTGCCTCGGATGAACTTTTATACTAGCCCCCTTCCGCTGGCTGGCGCGCGCCGAGTCCACTCTCTGGCGCTCTGTGCGGACACTATTTTGGCGCGCTCCGGACCCGCTGGCCGGCGCGCATCTGGACAGCTTCCCGCAGCGGCGCCTGAGCTCCACTTCGGCTGTCAGCTCTCTCGCTGTGCAGCGCGCCGCTCTGCCGTCCCTCCCTGCTCACAGGGAGGAAAGGCCAAGTCCCGCACCGCACTCTGCTCCCGCGCCCGCCGCTGTAACTGCAATGTGAGGGGCTATATTATATCGGAGGCAGCATTACATTGAGCTATTACAGGGGGCAGCTCTTGTACAGTGATTACAGGAGGCAGCATACAACAGAGATCAATTACAGGATCTCAGTGATATTTTAGTAAGGAAGGTCTCTCCCTGCTCACTATAGAAATAAATAAAAATAAATAAACATACATGAAGGACCATAACTCTTCCTTCTACCAGTACTCACTGTTAGAAGTCTTGGAGGATCTCCTGTGGAGAGAGGCAGGTCCCTTCAATAGGGATCTTTGTCTCTCTGATATTAGGCAGCCTTGTCCCCCTTTTATTAGGGTTACGCAGCCCCTTTTAGTATCTTTTGTCAGGAGCTCAGTGCTCCCACGTGCTTCACCTCAAGCACAATTTTTCAAACTGAGGGAGGAGGGATGTGAAGGGGGAGGAGCCGGCTGTGCAGACAATGCTAATTTTAGATTGTGCCACACCTCCGGTTCAAGGCTTCACACCCCTACTGTATAGGACTCCAGTGTCCCCTAGTGGATGAAAGAGAAATATAAATGTAATTTTAAATCTATAAATTACAAGTTTAGCAATAATCCTTTAAAGCCGTTACAACAATGTATCTTACATGAAACATACTATACATGGATATCAGAAATTGTATACAAATATAACAGGCATGGTTCTGCGTAGTAAAGGAAAACTCCTTTTTCTCTTTCATGGTGGAACTTGGGATAAAGAAGTTCAGCACTATGCCACTCCTCACCCTGCAGGGAACTCTCTTTTTCTGTCAGCCACTAGAGGACACTGGCACAACTTCAAGACCGTGGGGTGATGATGGTGGTTTACAGGGAGCTGGTACTTTAAATAATGCAAGAAGTGAAACAGGCTCCTCCCCCTCTATCCCCCATCATCCCTCAGTTTTGAATTTGTGCCGAGGGAGCCGGTCACTGCTGACTGAGCTCAAGCTCAGTCTATATTTACTTTCATTTATTTAGCTTTTTTATTCATGGGACTAAGTTCCCTCAGCCTCAGGAACTCTTTGCCACTTATATGAGAGAAGTAGGGTCCGGGTTACACACTAGCAGCGTCAAGCTGCACAAGGAGAACAGCGCTTAACCTGAGAAGCACTGTTCCTCCCTAGACAGCAAGGAGAACAGTGCTTGACCTGAGAAGCACTGTTCCTCCCGAGACAGCCGCATCCTAAGGCTCCGGTCGGGTGAGTGAGCCTCCTTGTGTGAGGCACTGTGCGGCGCCCGTGTCCAGTGTAGCGGCATCCCCCACATTCCCTCTCCTCATCGCTGGCTATGACTGGCCGCAGGAGCGGCGTGGTCTCCACTACACAGAGTGGTAGTGTGGATGAGTGAGCCTCCTTGTGTGGGGCACTGTGCTCGAGTGGTCGCGGCGTGGTCCCCACTGCACTGCCGTGCTGACAGTACACAGCGCGACAGCATAGCTCACTCAGTGCAGGACAGAGGGAGTTTACAGAGGAGGTTAGTGGAGCGGATCCGCAGTAAGCAGCGGATCTGGGGGCTAAGGCGCATGGCATTTAACTAGTAGGCAGACAGCATTTGGACCACCTTGTGAGTTGGGTGCAGGCAAAGGCTGATTTTAATTGTGTAGGGTAACAACTCAAAATGGTGCTTAGTAGGGAAGCCGATCCCGGGCCATTTTTTCAATCCCGGGTAGCGGGATTGAAAAATGGTCAATCCCGGGATTGGCTTTTACCTAGGTGGCCGCCCCATCGCCCCACACATATAACTCACCATACACCGTGGGCGGGCGGGAGGGGAACACCGTGTGAACGCTGCTGGTGTCTCCCAGCAGCAGCTAACAGCGCAGCGTGACCTCTCACTCTGGGCTGGGGACCCGGAAGCAGGAAGCCGGGATTGGAGCTTCCAATCCCAGCCATTTTTGGCCCTAAATCCCGAGATCCCGCCGATCCCGGGATTGGCCACCATAGCACTTAGAGACCTGGTTGAGATGGGTGCCAGCGGATAGGGGACGGAGTTGGCAGGTTTTCAAACTGTCAACCACAGAAAAAGGCGCCTTCCTCAGCTAGGCAGCTCATGAATAGCAACAATGTTTCTTCTCTCCTCAGGAATCAGCACTGTTAGCAGAGACAAGTGCACATTAATTCAGGCTGCCAGAAACCTGAAAGCCTGCACATAAAATACAGGCTGGTGGCAGAGGGAGTTAGAATAGGGGAGTAGTACAAATAATAAGAATTTACTTACCGATAATTCTATTTCTCGGAGTCCGTAGTGGATGCTGGGGTTCCTGAAAGGACCATGGGGAATAGCGGCTCCGCAGGAGACAGGGCACAAAAAAGTAAAGCTTTACTAGGTCAGGTGGTGTGCACTGGCTCCTCCCCCCATGACCCTCCTCCAGACTCCAGTTAGGTACTGTGCCCGGACGAGCATACACAATAAGGGAGGCATTTTGAATCCCGGGTAAGACTCATACCAGCCACACCAATCACACCGTACAACTTGTGATCTAAACCCAGTTAACAGTATGACAACAGAAAGGGCCTCTTAAAGATGGCTCCTTAACAATAACCCGAATTAGTTAACAATAACTATGTACAAGTATTGCAGATAATCCGCACTTGGGATGGGCGCCCAGCATCCACTACGGACTCCGAGAAATAGAATTATCGGTAAGTAAATTCTTATTTTCTCTATCGTCCTAAGTGGATGCTGGGGTTCCTGAAAGGACCATGGGGATTATACCAAAGCTCCCAAACGGGCGGGAGAGTGCGGATGACTCTGCAGCACCGAATGAGAGAACTCCAGGTCCTCCTTTGCCAGGGTATCAAATTTGTAAAATTTTACAAACGTGTTCTCCCCCGACCACGTAGCTGCTCGGCAGAGTTGTAATGCCGAGACCCCTCGGGCAGCCGCCCAAGATGAGCCCACCTTCCTTGTGGAGTGGGCTTTTACAGTTTTAGGCTGTGGCAGGCCTGCCACAGAATGTGCAAGTTGAATTGTGTTACAAATCCAACGAGCAATCGACTGCTTAGAAGCAGGTGCGCCCAACTTGTTGGGTGCATACAATATAAACAGCGAGTCAGATTTTCTGACTCCAGCCGTCCTTGCAATGTATATTTTTAAGGCTCTGACAACGTCCAACAACTTGGAGTCCTCCAAGTCGCTAGTGGCCGCAGGCACCACAATAGGTTGGTTCAGATGAAATGCTGATACCACTTTAGGGAGAAAATGCGGACGAGTCCGCAGTTCTGCCCTATCCGAATGGAAGATTAGATAAGGACTTTTATAAGATAAAGCCGCCAATTCAGATACTCTCCTGGCAGAGGCCAGGGCTAGTAACATAGTCACTTTCAATGTGAGATATTTCAAATCCACCTTTTTCAATGGTTCAAACCAATGGGATTTGAGGAAATCTAAAACTACATTTAGATCCCACGGTGCCACCGGAGGCACCACAGGAGGCTGTATATGCAGTACTCCCTTGACAAAAGTCTGGACCTCAGGGACAGAGGCCAATTCTTTTTGGAAGAATATTGACAGGGCCGAAATTTGAACCTTAATGGATCCCAATTTGAGACCCATAGATAATCCTGATTGCAGGAAATGTAGGAAACGACCCAGTTGGAATTCCTCCGTCGGAACCCTCCGATCCTCGCACCACGCTACATATTTTCGCCAAATGCGGTGATAATGTTTCACGGTGACTTCCTTCCGTGCCTTAATCAAGGTAGGAATGACTTCTTCTGGAATGCCTTTCCCTTTTAGGATCTGGCGTTCAACCGCCATGCCGTCAAACGCAGCCGCGGTAAGTCTTGAAAAAGACAGGGACCCTGCTGTAGCAGGTCCCTTCTCAGAGGTAGAGGCCACGGTTCGTCCGTGAGCATCTCTTGAAGTTCCGGATACCAAGTCCGTCTCGGCCAATCCGGAACCACTAGTATTGTTCTTACTCTTCTTTGCCGTATGATCTTCAATACCTTTGGTATGAGCGGCAGAGGAGGAAACACATACACTGACTGGTACACCCAAGGAGTTACCAGTGCGTCCACAGCTATTGCCTGTGGATCTCTTGACCTGGCGCAATATTTGTCCAGTTTCTTGTTGAGGCGAGACGCCATCATGTCTACAATTGGTCTTTCCCAACGGTCTATTAACATGTTGAAGACTTCTGGATGTAGACCCCACTCTCCCGGATGAAGATCGTGTCTGCTGAGGAAGTCTGCTTCCCAGTTGTCCACGCCCGGGATGAACACTGCTGACAGTGCTATCACGTGATTCTCCGCCCAGCGAAGAATCTTGGCAGCTTCTGCCATTGCACTCCTGCTTCTTGTGCCGCCCTGCCTGTTTACATGGGCGACCGCCGTGATGTTGTCCGACTGAATCAACACCGGCTTTCCTTGCAGGAGAAGTTCCGCCTGGCTTAGAGCATTGTAGATTGCTCTTAGTTCCAGAATGTTTATGTGAAGAGACTTTTCCAGACTCGTCCATACTCCCTGGAAGTTTCTTCCTTGTGTGACTGCTCCCCAGCCTCTCAGGCTGGCGTCCGTGGTCACCAGGATCCAATCCTGAATGCCGAATCTGCGGCCTTCTAATAGGTGAGCCTTCTGCAACCACCACAGAAGTGACACCCTTGTCTTTGGTGACAGGGTTATTCGCAGGTGCATCTGCAGATGCGACCCTGACCATTTGTCCAACAGATCCCTTTGGAATATTCTTGCATGGAATCTGCCGAATGGAATTGCTTCGTAAGAAGCCACCATTTTTCCCAGGACTCTTGTGCATTGATGTACTGACACTTTTCCTGGTTTTAGGAGGTTCCTGACCAGATCGGATAACTCCTTGGCTTTTTCCTCTGGAAGGAAAACCTTTTTCTGAACCGTGTCCAGAATCATTCCTAGGAACAGCAGACGAGTTGTCGGGATTAAATGGGATTTTGGAATATTCAGAATCCACCCGTGTTGTCTTAGCACCTCTTGAGATAGTGCTAAAGCTGTCTCCAGCTGTTCTCTGGACCTTGCCCTTATTAGGAGATCGTCCAAGTATGGGATAACTAATACGCCTTTTCTTCGAAGAAGAATCATCATCTCGGCCATTACCTTGGTAAAGACCCGAGGCGCCGTGGACAATCCGAACGGCAGCGTCTGAAACTGATAGTGACAGTTTTGAACAATGAACCTGAGGTACCCCTGGTGTGCGGGGTAAATCGGAACGTGTAGATACGCATCCTTGATGTCCAAGGATACCATAAAGTCCCCTTCTTCCAGGTTCGCTATCACTGCTCTGAGTGACTCCATCTTGAACTTGAACTTTTTTATGTAGAGGTTCAAGGACTTCAGATTTAGAATAGGCCTTACCGAGCCATCCGGCTTCGGTACCACAAATAGAGTGGAATAATACCCCTTTCCTTGTTGTAATAGGGGTACTTTGACTATCACCTGCTGAGCGTACAGCTTGTGAATGGCTTCCAACACCCTCTCCCTTTCGGAAGAGACGGTTGGTAAGGCAGACTTCAGGAAACGATGAGGAGGATCCGTCTCTAATTCCAACCTGTACCCCTGAGATATTATCTGCAGGATCCAGGGGTCTACCTGCGAGTGAGCCCACTGCGCGCTGTAATTTTTGAGACGGCCCCCCACTGTCCCCGAGTCCGCTTGAGAGGCCCCAGCGTCATGCTGAGGTTTTTGCAGGAGCCGGGGAGGGCTTCTGTTCCTGGGAAGGAGCTGCCTGTTGGTGTCTCTTCCCTCTTCCTCTGCCTCGTGGCAGGTACGACAAGCCCTTTGCTCTCTTATTTTTGTAGGAGCGAAAAGGCTGCGGTTGAAAGGTCGGTGCCTTTCTCTGTTGGGGAGTGACTTGAGGTAAAAAAGTGGATTTCCCGGCAGTAGCCGTGGCCACCAAGTCTGATAGACCAACTCCAAATAACTCCTCCCCTTTATACGGCAAAACCTCCATGTGACGTTTTGAATCCGCATCGCCTGTCCACTGTCGTGTCCATAAGGCTCTTCTGGCTGAAATGGACATAGCACTCACCCGAGATGCCAGTGTGCAAATATCCCTCTGTGCATCACGCATATAGATAAATGCATCCTTTATTTGTTCTAACGACAGTAAAACATTGTCCCTATCTAGGGTATCAATATTTTCAATCAGGGATTCTGACCAAACTACTCCAGCACTGCACATCCAGGCAGTTGCTATAGCTGGTCGTAGTATAACACCTGCATGTGTGTATATATTCTTTTGAATAACTTCCATCTTTCTATCTGATGGATCCTTAAGTGCGGCCGTCTCAGGAGAGGGTAACGCCACTTGTTTGGATAAGCGTGTGAGCGCCTTGTCCACCTTAGGGGGTGTTTCCCAGCGCGCCCTAACCTCTGGCGGGAAAGGGTATAATGCCAATAACTTTTTTGAAATTATCAACTTTTTATCAGGAGCAACCCACGCTTCATCACACACTTCATTTAATTCTTCTGATTCAGGAAAAACTGTTTGTAGTTTTTTCACACCATACATAATACCCTGTTTTACGGTATCTGTAGTATCAGCTAAATGTAACGTCTCCTTCATTGCCAAAATCATATAACGTGTGGCCCTACTGGAAAATACGTTTGAATTTCTACCGTCGTCACTGGAATCAGTGCCCGTGTCTGGGTCTGTGTCGACCGACTGAGGCAAAGGGCGTTTTACAGCCCCTGACGGTGTTTGAGGCGCCTGGACAGGCATTAATTGATTGTCCGGCCGCCTCATGTCCTCAACTGACTGTTTAAGGGAAGATAAACCATCACGTAATTCCACAAATAAAGGCATCCATTCTGGTGTCGACCCCCTGGGGGGTGACATCTGCATATTTGGCAATTGCTCCGCCTCCACACCAATATCGTCCTCATACATGTCGACACCACGTACCGACACACACCGCAAACTCACAGGGAATGCTCTAATGAAGACAGGACCCACTAGCCCTTTTGGGGAGACAGAGGGAGAGTCTGCCAGCACACACCACAAAGCGCTATATATACAAGGGATATCCTTATATTAAGTGCTCCCTTATAGCTGCTTTAATATATATATATATAGCCATTAATGTGCCCCCCCTCTCTGTTTTACCCTGTTTCTGTAGTGCAGTGCAGGGGAGAGACCTGGGAGCCGTTCTGACCAGCGGAGCTGTGACAGAAAATGGCGCCGTGTGCTGAGGAGATAGGCCCCGCCCCTTTTTCGGCGGGTTCTTCTCCCGCTATTTTTCCAGTCAGGCAGGGGTTAAATATCTCCATATAGCCCCTATGGGCTATATGTGAGGTATTTTTAGCCTTGTATAAGGTTTATATTTGCCTCTCAGAGCGCCCCCCCCCAGCGCTCTGCACCCTCAGTGACTGCCCAGTGAAGTGTGCTGAGAGGAAAATGGCGCACAGCTGCAGTGCTGTGCGCTACCTTATGAAGACTGAGGAGTCTTCAGCCGCCGGTTTCCGGACCTCTTCACGCTTCAGCATCTGCAAGGGGGTCGGCGGCGCGGCTCCGGGACCGGACTCCACGGCTGGGCCTGTGTTCGATCCCTCTGGAGCTAATGGTGTCCAGTAGCCAAGCAGCAAATCCACTCTGCATGCAGGTGAGTTTACTACTTTCCCCCTAAGTCCCACGTTGCAGTGATCCTGTTGCCAGCAGGACTCACTGTAAAGAAAAAAACCTAAACTAAACTTTCTCTAAGCAGCTCTTTAGGAGAGCCACCTAGATTGCACCCTTCTCGTTCGGGCACAAAATCTAACTGGAGTCTGGAGGAGGGTCATGGGGGGAGGAGCCAGTGCACACCACCTGACCTAGTAAAGCTTTACTTTTTTGTGCCCTGTCTCCTGCGGAGCCGCTATTCCCCATGGTCCTTTCAGGAACCCCAGCATCCACTTAGGACGATAGAGAAATTATACATCCCTCTATCCCTCTCTCTCTCTATTATTGAGAGTGCTGGTGTGAATTGTATGCGTCTCCACTCTGTCCGTCACAATGGCAGACAAGGGAACAGCTAATAAGGCATCACAAAAACTATTTATCTGTGCTACAGTAAGTGTAAAAAAAAGAACTCACACAGACGATTCCTCCATGTGCAAAGCATGTGCTTTAGAGGTTATGTTAGTTAATCCGTCCCAAGATGCTAATTTTACCCCCTGGGCGGTAGCGCTCACAGGAACCATCTGACAATTACATAATGAGGTGTCTGCTTTACGAAAGACTGTTAAGGAGATTCCTTGAAACAATGTACTTTCTATTGCTACAGAACCACCCTGGGTGGCAGGTCTTCTCTCTCAGGACGAAGCTGAAGAGGACAATCGTGAGTTGGGCGAAATTACAGACCCAGACGAAGAAGTTCCACAGGAACCTTCCCAAGGGGTTGAACCTCTTATTTTAGCTATAGGATAAGTTTTGAACACTTCTGAGACTACGACACCAGATTCATCAGATACTGCTTTATTTGGTAGACAGCAGCATTCATCGGTTACTTATCCTTTTTCCAAAAAACTGGATGATCAGCTGACGGAGGCTTCGAAACACCCGGACAAACGGTTTCAGATGCCTAAAAGTTTTCGAAGTATTTATTCATTTCAACTTGCCATGACCGAAGCCAAAGAACTCTTCTGGCTGCAATAGTTGCTGCTGAGATTCTCAAGTTAACTTGTCTGATCTCTCTAGCCCCTTCTCCTAGGTATATCGCTGATTCCTTAATATGTTCCGCTAAGATCAATACTTCTTCTAACGGAACTCCCTCTTGTACGTCCTTTATCAATTTAGTGGCCCAATGCTCCACTGCCTTGTTCACTCAGGAACTCCCCAAGGTTGGTCTAAGTGAGACACCTGCGGCCGAATAGATGGACTTCAACGTGGTGTCCAGCTTCCGATCAGACGGGTCTTTCAACGAAATTGCTTCCATAACAGGTAATGCAGTCTTTTTGGACAACCTGGATAGAGAGGAGTCCACTCGAGGTAACATCTCCCATTTTACCAACCATTCGGCCACCACCTAAGCACTCTTATACTGGATTTTCCTTTCGGGCCTTTCGTTCCACTCAGCCTTTTAGAGGACGCGGAAGAGCTACACCCTTGCGAGGTAGAAATCGCGGCAACCAACCAACCAGTCGCTGCTCGTCGTCAAGACCCAGAGCCTACAGAAAAGACCATGGCATGACAGTCTCCCCTCCCACCAGGGCCCAAGTACGGTGGGATGCCTGGTTCAAGATATCAGCCAATGGGCCTAATTCAGACCTGATCGTAAATTGACCTAAATTTAGCACATCTACGATCAGCTTCTCTGATATGCAGGGGGGAGACGGGGATGCCCCGCATGTCAGGCACGGCCCTGCCGCACAAGTACTTGAAGAGTAGCTCCCGACCAGCGTAGCTCCTACGCGCTGGTAGGGAGCTACTCATCAATGTGAGGGTCGCAGCGGCTGCGCATGACGTCACGCAGCCGCCGCGGCCCACCCCCCTGACCGATCCGGACACGCCTGTGTTGCCCGGAGTGCGGCCCTAAAATGGCGGCCAAACGCCACCAGTCCGGCCCCTCCTGCCCAGCAAACGCCTCTGCCTGAGACGGCCATCGGCTGTCTGGCATGCGCCGGCGCACTGTGGAGCTGGTGCATGCGCAGTTCAGACCTGATCGGCTGCTGTGCGAAAACGGACAGCACCGATCACGTCTGAATTAGGCCCAATGTGTGGATTCGCAATATCATCTCCAAAGGGTACAAGTTAGATTTCAAATTTTGCCGCCAAAGAAATATTTTACGACAAGTCTTCCACTTCTTCTGGACAAACGTTTGGCCCTTCAAGGTGCAATACAGTCCTTAGTAGAATCGGCTGTGTTAATGCCGGTACCACTGCTTCAATGAAAGAAGGGTTACCATTCCAATCTTTTCGTAGTACCAAAACCAGACGGTACCCTATGACCAATTCTGAATCTTAAATCGTTAAATCAGTTTATGTCTTATTACCGATTCAAGATGGAATCGCTCAACTCAGTGATCTCGAGCCTGGAACCCAAGGAATTTATGATATCGCTGGACATCAAGGATGCATATCTCCATATTTCGAAATGGGAACCACACCAAGTGGTGGATCTCATGGCGTACCGTCTCAGTCATCAGCTACCTCGATACATCTCCAGAACACGGGATCCTCAGGCGGAAGCTGTAGGCGCTCTGGCCGTGAGTTGGCCGTACGACCTAGTATACGTGTTTCCTCTATTGTCTCGAATTCTCAAGAGAATCAAACGGGAGTCAATCACGGCGATCTTGGTAGCACCAGATTTGCCTCGGAGAGTTGGGTTTTCAGACCTGCGCCTTCTGCTAGCGGACGATCCTTGGCCTCTACCTCTGCGAATGGAAATACTCCAACAAGTGCCCTTCGTGTATCCAGATTTACCACAACTACATTTAACAGGATGGCTCGAGGCAGACATCCTAAAACGCAAAGGGATTCCGGAATGTGTTATTCCCACGATGTTGCGTGCACGAAAACCTGTTATGGCAGCCCATGACCATCGCATCTGGCATTCTTATATCTCTTGATGTGACCGAAAAGGGTTTCAATTAGATTATTTTCGTTTCTCACGGTTCTTGCTTTTTCTTCAGGCAGGTTTAGATTCCAAACTTCGTTTAGGATCCCAGAAAGTTCAGGTCTCTGCCTTATCGATTTTCTTTCAGAGACGCCTGGCGCTCCTACCGGATGTGCAAACTTTTCTACAAGGGGTCCTTCGGGTACAACCCCAGTTTGTTCCCCCTACAGGCTCCTTGGGACTTGAATCTGGTGCTGCAGTCACCCTGTTTTGAACCCTTGGAAGACGCAGATATTAACTATCTTACTTGGAAGACTGATTTTCCATTTAGCCATAGCTTCATCCCGGAGGGTATATTGTCTTGTATGCCTCTCTACTTGATTTTTTATCCTGATAGGGCCGAGTTAAGAACACATGTTTCCTTTCTTCCCAAGGTCGTGTCGGCTTTTAATATCAAATCAGCAGATTGTGGTACCGTCCTTACAGGTGGACTTTGGAACGGACAGCACTGTTACGAAAGACTGATGCTTTATTCGTGCTTTATGATCTTACGCGGCGAGGGTGGCCTTCTACTAAGCAGACCTTGGCCCGCTGGATTCGGTTGACTATTCGTCAAGCCTATCTACGCCAATCTAGGCGACTTCCATTATCCTTTGCTGCGCATTCTACGCGCTCAGTTGGGTCTTCCTGGGCCGCTAGTAAGGGGGCTACCACGTCTCAACTCTGTAGAGCAGCCACTTGGTTGAGTAATTATATATGTTTGCCAATTTCTACAAGTTTGATACATTTGCGGCTTCATCTTCATGGTTTGGCCATCTTGTTTTGCAAGTTCCTCAGCGATCTCCCGCTAGGGGGGAAAGTTTGGAACGTCCACACGGTCTTGAAGTTGTGCCAGTGTCCCCTAGAGGCTGACAGAAAAATTAGGATTTTGGTATTTACCGATAAATCCATTTTTCGGAAGCCATAGGGGACACTAGCACAACTTCAAGACCGTGGGGTGATGATGGTGGCTTACAGGGAGCTGGAACTTTAAATAATCCAAGAAGTGAAACAGGCTCCTCCCCCTCTATCCCACATCATCCCTCAGTTATGAATTAGCCGAGAGGAGACGGGAACAAGAGAACAAAACTATACGAGGAAAGAGAGCAACAATGAAGGGAAGAGAAAAGCGACGGGCAGGTGGCCAGTGTCCCTTATGGCTTCCGAAAAAGGGATTTATCGGTAAGTACCAAAATCCTCCTTTTTACGTTAGTGCTCACAGGAGTAGGTTACTTCTGCTTTGAGCTGCCGAGCATTAGTTGTTGTTGTTTTTTTTAAATTTGCTTAATTTATTTTTCCACGGTCACTCATATAACTACACAGGATGTACATAGACTCAAGCAGGCTAAGGTGTTGCCATTTCAGTACCACCTACTGCTGACCTCACTAACTACAAGAGATTGCCTCTCGGGGGAAAGTTCACTGCCACTGCAGGCTGTTGACAATGGACCCTGTGCTACTGGTGCCATTGTGTTGTGGTTAAAACACCAGAGAAGAGGCGTATACAGTAATGGTCAGCCACCTGCCCGGAGGGCAAAGTAAAAAAGCTTCCAGTATCCTGGAGGCAGGTGGGTGGGGGCTGCAGGGCATGACAACTCCACAGCAGGAAAAACCTAGCATTTAAAGGGCCTCTTGTATGGTAGCCATGTTCTTCACACTCAAAGTTCATAGAACAACTGACCAGACAACTTGAGCTTTTGACAATCTCCAGTTCAGAAAGCAACAACCTCCAATGTAAACTTTGGGTAACTCTAAATAAAGGTAACTTGAAATCGTTCTATCCTTACAGACTAGCATCTGTTGTCAATGTGTCCAGTCTCAGAGACAGAACGACTGACCCTTTTTAAGACTTTCGTCTCTCGGCAACCAATGGAGCGATAGATGCAGCCTAAGGAGAGTCTGAAATGCTAGCTTGCCAAATGTTAGCAAAACTTCTTCCATTCCTAAATTAGTTAGATCTACAACACGCTCAAATAGTGGTATAAACTGCAGTACCTTGAAGATGGAGAATTGAGAATTCAACCAATAGCACACAGAAAAATTCAGAACCAGCAACACACCGCATCACTACTTCCCTGCGTATGGAGGGGGCAAACGTGGAGGCTGCTCCCATCAAATGGCTGCTGTACCTGTTATGGTGGGCTTAACAATTGGGAAGCCTCACCAGTGAATGAAGGGACCACCTCCAAGGTCCCAGCTTAGCAGGATGGTCTTCTTAGCCATACTAATGCCGAATGCGGGCTGCCAAGATTAGCAGCTCCCTTATCTGGTCTCCCCAAGACCCAGTACAAATGCAGGACCACCTCAATAGAGAGGGAGGAGTCTGAGCTTTATGAAGGTATATTTTAAGTGCCCAGACTCACGGCTCCACACTCTATACCCCATGATACTCCAGTGTCCACCAATGGATGAAAGGAGAAAAACAGTTTCACGGCAGTAAGTGCTTTCTAGTATTATAACAAAAATTAAAAGTGAAACAATATATTGGTACCTAAGTGATCCCAGAACTGAGGCCATGCTGAAGCCATCCAAAATTTCATGAATGTGTTCGCAACCTTCCTCGCCAAGACTGTTTCCTGTAACATAAGACATACACAGACCCACATTGCTGATTATCTGTACACATACATACATACACACACACACACACACACACACACACACACACACACACACACACACACACAGGAGCCTCCAAGCTCACCATTTAATTCCAATTTCTCCAGCTCGGATTTGTCTTCCACTGACTCCGCTAATGCAAGAGCTGCATCGCGCTTAATTTCACAGAAGGAGAGATTAAGTTCCTACCATAGGAACAAAGACAAATGCATTAATTATCATAAAATGCATGAGGTCAAACATCACATATACATGATACAGTGAAAACAAAATGTAATGAATAGTAATATATAAATGGCATTCTGCGCAGTATAGCAGATGCCACAAAACCCAAATCCTTAATTTGATCTCTTTCCCTCTGTGCTGTTCATAATAGCTCTCTACTCTATCTCTCTCTAATCTAACTCCCTGTGTAATTCTCTGTAATCTTTGTAAAATCTTTCTCTTTCGCAGTGACCTCTCTCTAAAATATTAGCCTCTCTCAAATCAATTTCTCTTGAATCAACCCTCTCTCTAATCTAGTTCTCTGCGTGTCAACAAAAACATATCCTAACCCATAAAGCAGCACATTACTTACCTTTAGCTTATGCAAACCCTCCTTCAGGGCCCCAGCAATTGCAAATGCTCCCTTAGAGCGCACCAAACAGTCACCAAAATTAATATGTTCCACTTGTCTCAGGGTCTTCAGTGCCTGTTTGGATGAAAACAAGCTTAATTTATACGAAAACCTGCTACAAGTGATTGTTAAAGCACAACTTAACAAAAATGACACATAGACAATGTATATATGATGAGGACTAGAAGACCATTACCTCAGCCATAGCAATGCCTCCTTTATCTGTAAACGTGTTATCATTAAGGTTGATGACCTTTAGCAATGGGTTGACTTTAAATGCTTCTGCCAGTGCAGAGATTCCAGAATAATTAATACCATTCTGAGGCATGTGTACTTCCTCCAAGGTGCCGATTAACTGGAAACAGAAATGAAATAATGTAGGTATGCAGAATTACAGAACATTTAATCCCATGCGAAACAGCTGTGTTATAAACCTGAACACACATACCCGAAACGCTTCTGCCAAAGCTGTAGCCCCATCATTCTCTAAGCGATTCCTTCCAGCCACAAACACTTTGAGAGCCAGAGGCTTGCCAAATGAACTGGACTTTTTATGGCACTCTGTCAGAGCCGCAGCCAGAATCTGAAAGAAGCACAGGAAATGAGATTGCTGCAGCTGGCCGTGATACTTATATGCATATATAATTTATACAAAACAGAGACAACCAGCTAATGAGCAGACACCAACAAGTTCACCATGGCCATCTGGTACTGTGAATACTGCTAAAATCTCTAAATCAAATCCACCAAATAATCATTAACAATGCATTACAGATGAACTCTTACCTTTTATTAATAACATTTATTTCTCTAATTTCAGTGGCATGTAGGCCACAAAGCAAAACTCACTAGGAGGTGGAAAATAAAACAGTTAAGAAAATTAGATTCTGACATCTCTAGATACACCTGAGGGGTATTACTAAACTACTTGAGCAACTTCCATTTTATATTGCAGTTCTTAGAGGCACAAATGGGACCAGCATTTGGAGACCATGCTGATTCTTGTAGTCAATTGGAGTACCCAGGGGTGACTCCCGGTAAACTGGCTCTCAGTTTAGATATATTTTTTGTAAATGCTATTATAATGTGGCCTTACAGTAGACAATTATACGGACCATAGTGGGTACAGTTATCATGCAGTGTTAGGGACCTCCAGTATCAGGGTAGCGTTGACGATGGCCTGTAGGCTTAAGCATGCAAATATATGCAACTAATATCTCTGAATTAACTACCACCATGAAGTGTTCAAATCTTACTGCTAATACCCTTTGGTGTGCTGGGGAAATCCTTTCTTGTGTTTTTACTTGCTTAGAATAACCCCTCCCTTTCAAGCACCTGATGGGTATTACTAAACTGATTGGTCAATTTCCATTTTACATTGCACCTCTAGATACAGTCCACCGACACTTGAGAATTGTGATGTTTTGTTTGAATTAATAGTGCCATCAGCACTTCCCAGGCTCCCTCGCTACTTTAGTGGCTGAAAGAGGACAGCCTTAATAGTGACTGTTCCTTTCCCATATGGAATTGGACAGTTTTGTGACAATAGACAACCTCTAGGGATGGTCCCACATCACAGACTGCTAAATAAATTCTAAAAACGTGGGACTGAATTTTAAGATGGTTGATTGGATAAGAATGGAGTGCAGTATCAGGAAGGAAAAGTTACAAGAAGTGTGCCCAAGGGAGCTGTACTTCGTGTACCAGTGCTTTTTAATATCTTTGTTATCTTAGCAAATGGCATTGAAGGGAAAATATGTCTTTTTGCAGATGACCCAAAAAAAGGATTTTGGTTACCTACCAGTAAATCCTTTTCTCATAGTCCGTAGAGGATGCTGGGGTCCACATTAGTACCATGGGGTATAGATGGGTCCACCAGGAGCCACTGGCACTTTAAGAGTTTGAGAGAGTGGGCTGGCTCCTCCCTCTATGCCCCTTCCACCAGACTCAGTCTAGAAACTGTGCCCGAGGAGACGGACATCCTCGAGAGAAGGATTTAACACAGATAGTGGCGAGATTCATACCAGCTCACACATACAAGGCACATCAAGCTAACTAGCTTGAAAAACTCAGTAACTGCTGAAACATTGCTTACCAAGTAACAATGCAGTACATAACTAAACAAAGTTGTACTGAACCAGATAACGATTGCAGGAAAACGAAGCGCTGGGCGGGCGGGCGCCCAGCATCCTCTATGGACTACGAGAAAAGGATTTACCGGTAGGTAACCAAAATCCTATTTTCTCTTACGTCCTAGAGGATGCTGGGGTCCACATTAGTACCATGGGGATGTACCAAAGCTTCCAGAATGGGAGGGAGAGCGCAGAGGCTTCTGCAAAACTGATTGAATGAACTTCAGATCATCAGAGGCCAAAGTATCGAACTTGCAGAACTTAGCAAACGTGTTCGACCCAGACCAAGTTTCTGCTCGGCAAAGTTGGAACACAGAGACACCTCGGGCAGCCGCCCAGGAAGACCCCACCTTACGAGTAGAGTGGGCCTTAATAGATTTTGGACACAGCAATCCAGCCGTAGAATACGCATGCTGGATAGTGAACCTAATTCAGCGAGATATAGTCTACTTTGAAGCAGGACACCCAAATTTCTTGGGATCATACAGGACAAACAAAGAGTCCGATTTCCTGTGACGAGCAGTCCTCTTCACATAGATTTTCAAAGCCCTCACAACATCCAAGGACTTTGACGAAATTGAGGCGTCAGTAGCCACTGGCAAAATAGGTCGGATGATACGAAATACCGACACAACCTTTGGAAGAAACTGCTGACGTGTCCGGAGCTCAGCTCTATCTTCGTGGAATATCAAGTATGGGCTTTTACAGGACAAAGCCCCCAATTCTGACACACGTCTAGCAGAAGCTAAGGCCAACAACGTGACAGCCTTCCATGTAAGAAACTTGACCTCAACCTCCTGTAGAGGCTCAAACCAGTCCGACTGGAGAAACAGCAACACCACGTTAAGGTCCCAAGGCGCCGTAGGTGGTACAAAAGGAGGTTGCATGTGCAGAACTCCCTTCAAAAAGGTCTGAACTTCAGGGAGGGCAGCCAATTGTTTCTGGAAGAAAATAGACAGGGTCGAAATCTGGACCTTCACAGATCCCAACCTCAGGCCCATATCCACACCTGCTTGCAGGAAGAGGAGAAAACGTCCCAGTTGAAACTCCACCGCAGGAAACTTCTTGGACTCACACCAAGAGACATATTTCTTCCAAATACGATGGTAATGTTTAGACGTTACCCCTTTCCTAGCCTGTATCAGGGTAGGAATGACCTTCTTCGGAATGCCCTTCCGAGCTATTATCAGGCGTTCAACCTCCATGCCGTCAAATGTAGCAGCGGTAAGTCTTGATAGGCGAACGGCCCCTGCTGCAGCAGGTCCTCCCGAAGAGGAAGAGACCTCGGCTCTTCCTGCAAGAGATTCAGAAGGTCCGCGTACCAAGCATGCTTTGGCTTGTCTGGAGCAATGAGGATTGCTTGAACTCTTGTTCTCCTTATGAGCTTTAGAACTCTTGGAATGAGTGGGAGTGGTGGAAACACGTACACCGACTGGAACACCAACGGAGACACCAGGGCATCCACTGCCACTGCTTGTGGGTCCCTCGACCTGGAACAATAGCGTAGAAGCTTCCTGTTGAGACGAGAGGCCATCATGTCTATTTGAGATAACCTTGAACACCTCCGGATGGAGACCCCACTCCCCCGGATGGAGATCGTGTCTGCTGAGCAAGTCTGCTTCCCAGTTGTCCACTCTTGGAATGAAGATTGCAGAGAGCGCCAACGCGTGTTTTTCTGCCCAGAGGATGATTCTCGTCACCTCTGACATCGCAGCTCTGCTCTTCGTTCTGCCCTGTCGGTTTATGTAAGCCGTCGTTACATTGTCCGACCGTACTTGAATGGCCCGATTTAATAGAAGATGGGCCACCTGAAAAAGACCGTTGTAGACGGCTCTTAGTTCCAGGATGTTGATCGGCAGGCCGGTTTCCAGACTTGACCACCTTCCTTGGAAGGTTTCCCCTTGAGGGACTGCGTCCCAGCCCCGGAGGCTCGCATCCGTGGTTAGAAGGACCCAGTCCGGAATCCCGAACCTGCGGCCCTCCAGAAGGTGGGGCAATTGGAGCAACCAGAGGAGTGAAATCCTGGCCTTTGGCAACAGACGAATTCTCTGGTGCATGTGTAGATGAGATCCTGATCACTTGTCCAGAAGATCCAGTTGGAAGGCCCGAGCATGGAACCTCCCGTAGTGGAGAGCCTCGTAAGAGGCCACCATCTTCACAAAAAGGCGAATGCATTGATGAACCAACACCCGGGCTGGCTTCAGGACATCCCAGACCATTGTTTGTATCACCAACGCTTTTTCCTGCGGAAGAAATACCCTCTGCACTTCCGTGTCGAAGATCATCCCCAGAAACGACAACCTCCGGGATGGTTCCAAATGAGATTTTGGAAGGTTCAGAATCCAACCGTGGACTCTGAGTAGGCGGGTTGTGAGTACAATGGACTGCAACAACTCCTCCTTGGACGATGCCTTTATCAGTATTTCGTCCAGATATGGAATGATGTTTACCCCGTTTCGGAGTAGAACCATCATCTCCGCCATCACCTTGGTGAACACCCTTGGTGCTGTAGAGAGGCTGAATGGCAGGGCCTGGAACTGGAAATGACAGTCCAGTAATGCAAAATGGAGATAAGCCTGATGCGGCAGCCAAATCGGAATGTGGAGGTACGCATCCTTGATAACCAGGGATACTAGGAATTCCCCCTCTTCCAGACCTGATATCACCGCCCTGAAAGACTCCATTTTGAACTTGTACTCCTTCAGAAAAGGGTTTAGTGATTTTAGGTTCAGAATGGGCCTGACCGAACCATCCGGTTTCGGTACCACGAAAAGGTTCGAATAGTAACCCGTGGCTTGCAAATGAGGAGGTACTGGCACAATGACCTGTGCCTCCACCAACTTCTGGACCGCTGCTTGTAGGACAGTCCTGTCCGCCAGCAGAACTGGCAAGCCTGATTTGAAAAAGAGGAGGGAGATTTTGAAATTCCAACCTGTATCCCTGGGACACAATATCTATCACCCAGGGATCCAGGCCGGACGATACCCAGACGTGACTGAACTGTCTGAGCCTCGAACCCACTGGCCCCACCTCCAGGCCGTGCGGTCCACCGTCATGTGGAGGACTTCGGCGTACTGGAAGCAGGCTTAGTTTCCTGGGAACCTGCCGCAGCAGGTTTCTTGGATATAGCTCAACCTCCCCTAAAGAAGGTATTGGACGGTTTGGCCTTTCTAGGCTTGTTATACAGAAAGGACTGTGATGCTGATGAAGAGAAGGATTTCTTCGGAGCAGGTGCAGCCGAGGGAAGGAAAGAGGTTTTTTTTTTTGTTTGTTTGTTTTTTAACTCTGTAAAGATTTAGTTGGCTGCCTTATTGGTATGTAATGCCTGTTTGTGTAAGCTAATTTATTGCCTTAGTTTGAAGTGGGATTGTATCAGGAGGAGTTTGCAATCATGGCATTCACATGGAAAATGTTCCTATTTAATATCTAGTCTAAGGCTGGAAGCCGTCGGCTGGGAGTGCTTCCATAGAAGTGCTGACATAAAAGTGTTATTATAATATTAGCGTTATACCTGCGTTAAACCGAAGGAGAACAGAAGGAAAACAACAACACACCAAAACTATGACCTATGGACTGTCTTAATGCCGCAAAAGTATGTAATTCATCTTATGCATATTATCTGTCTTTTAAACTAAGAAAAGACATCCCCAATCTGCTCACTACAGTTCTCTATTATGCAAACTCATGTATGTTCTTGATGTAATGAATTGCTTGTAATTGGCATTGCATGTGTGGGGAAGTTGTTCAGTGAAACAGTTTTATTACTGCATGCTGTCTGGTGTTTACCTCCTTTGACCATTTGTGGACAGGTGTACTATATCTTTTCATTTAGTGAGGTGTAGTCGTGGTGTAAAGGACAGAGTGTGATTCCTGATTGGGGTGGGGGGGGGGGGGGGGGAGGAACAAATAAACAAACACTGAACAACATCACCAAACAGGTAGTTTCAATATTAAACTTGTTCTTTTTTTGTACTGTCTGGACATGGCTACTAATAACAGATGCACAGACAAAGTTCTTAAAGCTATGTGTGCAAATGCTAGGAGCTTAGGAGACCAAATTCCAGAGCTAATTGCAATAATGACAAGGGATAACCTGGATATTGTCAAAATTACTGAGTCATGGTGCAATGAGAATCATGACTGGGACAAATCTATACCAGGATACAATTTATTTAGGAAGGATAGAATGGGTAGAAGAGGAGGAGGGGTAGCAATGTATGTGAAAAAAAATAAGATTTTACTCACCGGTAAATCTATTTCTCGTAGTCCGTAGTGGATGCTGGGACTCCGTAAGGACCATGGGACTCCGTAAGGACCATGGGGAATAGCGGCTCCGCAGGAGACTGGGCACAACTAAAAGAAAGCTTTTGGTCTACCTGGTGTGCACTGGCTCCTCCCTCTATGACCCTCCTCCAGACCTCAGTTAGGATACTGTGCCCGGAAGAGCTGACACAATAAGGAAGGATTTTGAATCCCGGGTAAGACTCATACCAGCCACACCAATCACACCGTATAACTCGTGATACTATACCCAGTTAACAGTATGAACAATAACTGAGCCTCTCAACAGATGGCTCAACAATAACCCTTTAGTTAAACAATAACTATATACAAGTATTGCAGACAATCCGCACTTGTGATGGGCGCCCAGCATCCACTACGGACTACGAGAAATAGATTTACCGGTGAGTAAAATCTTATTTTCTCAGACGTCCTAAGTGGATGCTGGGACTCCGTAAGGACCATGGGGATTATACCAAAGCTCCCAAACGGGCGGGAGAGTGCGGATGACTCTGCAGCACCGAATGGCCAAAATCTAGGTCCTCCTCAGCCAGGGTGTCAAACTTGTAGAATTTAGCAAATGTGTTTGACCCCGACCAAGTAGCTGCTCGGCAAAGTTGTAGAGCCGAGACCCCTCGGGCAGCCGCCCAAGAAGAGCCCACCTTCCTCGTGGAATGGGCTTTCACTGATTTAGGATGCGGCAGTCCAGCCGCAGAATGTGCAAGCTGAATCGTACTACAAATCCAGCGAGCAATAGTCTGCTTTGAAGCAGGAGCACCCAGCTTGTTGGGTGCATAGAGGATAAACAACGAGTCAGTTTTCCTGACACTAGCTGTCCTGGAAACATACATTTTCAGGGCTCTGACTACGTCCAACAACTTGGAAGCCTCCAAGTCTTTAGTAGCCGCAGGCACCACGATAGGTTGGTTCAAATGAAAGGCTGATACCACCTTAGGGAGAAACTGGGGACGAGTCCTCAATTCTGCCCTATCTATATGGAAAATCAGATAAGGGCTTTTACATGACAAAGCCGCCAATTCTGACACACGCCTGGCCGAAGCCAAGGCCAACAGCATGACCACTTTCCACGTGAGATATTTTAATTCCACGGTTTTAAGTGGCTCAAACCAATGTGACTTTAGGAAATCCAACACCACGTTGAGATCCCAAGGTGCCACTGGAGGCACAAAAGGGGGCTGAATATACAGCACTCCCTTAACAAAAGTCTGAACTTCAGGTAGTGAAGCCAGTTCTCTCTGGAAGAAAATCGATAAGAGCCGAAATCTGGACCTTAATGGAACCCAATTTTAGGCCCATAGTCACCCCTGACTGTAGGAAGTGCAGAAAACGGCCCAGCTGAAATTCCTCCGTTGGGGCCTTCCTGGCCTCACACCACGCAACATATTTTCGCCATATACGGTGATAATGGTTTGCGGTCACTTCTTTCCTAGCTTTAATCAGCGTAGGAATGACTTCCTCCGGAATGCCCTTTTCCTTCAGGATCCGGTGTTCAACCGCCATGCCGTCAAACGCAGCCGCGGTAAGTCTTGGAACAGACAGGGCCCCTGCTGCAGCAGGTCCTGTCTGAGCAGCAGAGGCCATGGGTCCTCTGAGATCATTTCTTGAAGTTCCGGGTACCAAGCTCTTCTTGGCCAATCCGGAACAATGAGTATAGTTCTTACTCCTCTTCTCCTTATTATCCTCAGTACCTTGGGTATGAGAGGAAGAGGAGGGAACACATTAACCGACCGGTACACCCACGGTGTCACTAGAGCGTCCACAGCTATCGCCTGAGGGTCTCTTGACCTGGCGCAATACCTTTCTAGCTTTTTGTTTAGGCGGGACGCCATCATGTCCACCTGTGGCCTTTCCCAACGGTTTACAATCAGTTGGAAGACTTCTGGATGAAGTCCCCACTCTCCCGGGTGGAGGTCGTGCCTGCTGATGAAGTCTGCTTCCCAGTTGTCCACTCCCGGAATGAACACTGCTGACAGTGCTAACACGTGATTTTCCGCCCATCGGAGAATCCTTGTGGCTTCTGCCATCGCCGTCCTGCTTCTTGTGCCGCCCTGTCGGTTTACATGGGCGACAGCCGTGATGTTGTCTGACTGGATCAGTACCGGCTGGTTTTGAAGCAGGGGTTTTGCCTGACTTAGGGCATTGAAAATGGCCCTCAGTTCCAGAATATTTATGTGTAGGGAAGTCTCCTGACTTGACCATAGTCCTTGGAAGTTTCTTCCCTGTGTGACTGCCCCCCAGCCTCGAAGGCTGGCATCCGTGGTCACCAGGACCCAGTCCTGTATGCCGAATCTGCGGCCCTCTTGAAGATGAGCACTTTGCAGCCACCACAGCAGAGACACCCTGGTCCTTGGAGACAGGGTTATCAGCCGATGCATCTGAAGATGCGATCCGGACCACTTGTCCAACAGGTCCCACTGAAAAGTTCTTGCATGGAACCTGCCGAATGGAATTGCTTCGTAGGAAGCTACCATTTTTCCCAGGACTCGCGTGCAGTGATGCACCGACACCTGTTTTGGTTTTAGGAGGCCTCTGACTAGAGATGACAGCTCCTTGGCCTTCTCCTCCGGGAGAAACACTTTTTTCTGTTCTGTGTCCAGAACCATCCCCAGGAACAGTAGACGTGTCGTAGGGACCAGCTGTGACTTTGGAATATTTAGAATCCAACCGTGCTGTTGTAGCACCTCCCGAGATAGTGCTACCCCGACCAACAATTGCTCCCTGGACCTCGCCTTTATCAGGAGATCGTCCAAGTACGGGATAATTAAAACTCCCTTTTTTCGAAGGAGTATCATCATTTCGGCCATGACCTTGGTAAATACCCTCGGTGCCGTGGATAGACCAAACGGCAACGTCTGGAATTGGTAATGACAATCCTGTACCACAAATCTGAGGTACTCCTGGTGAGGATGGTAAATGGGGACATGCAGGTAAGCATCCTTGATGTCCAGTGATACCATGTAAACCCCCTCGTCCAGGCTTGCAATATCCGCCCTGAGCGATTCCATCTTGAACTTGAATTTTTTTATATATGTGTTCAAGGATTTTAAATTTAAAATGGGTCTCACCGAACCGTCCGGTTTCGGTACCACAAACATTGTGGAATAGTAACCCCGTCCTTGTTGAAGGAGGGGCACCTTGACTATCACCTGCTGGGAATACAGCTTGTGAATTGCCTCTAGCACTGCCTCCCTGTCTGAGGGAGTTGTTGGCAAGGCAGATTTGAGGAAACGGCGGGGGGGAGACGTCTCGAATTCCAGCTTGTACCCCTGAGATACTACTTGAAGGATCCAGGGATCCACCCGTGAGCGAGCCCACTGATTGCTGAAGTTTTTGAGACGGGCCCCAACCGTACCTGGCTCCGCCTGTGGAGCCCCAGCGTCATGCGGTGGACTTGGAGGAAGCGGGGGAGGACTTTTGCTCCTGGGAACTGGCTGTATGCTGCAGCTTTTTCCCTCTACCTCTGCCTCTGGGCAGAAAGGACGCGCCTTTAACCCGCTTGCCCTTATGGGGCCGAAAGGACTGTACCTGATAATACGGTGCTTTCTTTGGCTGTGAGGGAACATGGGGTAAAAATGCTGACTTCCCAGCTGTTGCTGTGGAAACGAGGTCCGAGAGACCATCCCCGAACAACTCCTCACCCTTATAAGGCAAAACTTCCATGTGCCTTTTAGAATCTGCATCACCTGTCCACTGCCAAGTCCATAACCCTCTCCTAGCAGAAATGGACATTGCACTTATTTTAGATGCCAGCCGGCAAATATCCCTCTGTGCATCTCTCATGTATAAGACTGCGTCTTTAATATGCTCTACGGTTAGCAATATAGTGTCCCTGTCTAGGGTATCAATATTTTCCGACAGGGAATCTGACCAAGCAGCTGCAGCACTGCACATCCATGCTGAAGCAATAGCTGGACTCAGTATAATACCTGTGTGTGTATATACAGACTTCAGGATAGCCTCCTGCTTCCTATCAGCAGGCTCCTTTAGGGCGGCCGTATCCGGAGACGGTAGTGCCACCTTCTTTGACAAGCGTGTGAGCGCTTTATCCACCCTAGGGGATGTTTCCCAACGTGACCTATCCTCTGGCGGGAAAGGGTACGTCATTAGTAACCTTTTAGAAATTACCAGTTTCTTATCGGGGGAAGCCCACGCTTCTTCACACACTTCATTTAATTCCTCAGATGGAGGAAAAAATAAGATTTTACTTACCGATAAATCTATTTCTCGGAGTCCGTAGTGGATGCTGGGGTTCCTGAAAGGACCATGGGGAATAGCGGCTCCGCAGGAGACAGGGCACAAAAAGTAAAGCTTTTCCAGATCAGGTGGTGTGCACTGGCTCCTCCCCCTATGACCCTCCTCCAGACTCCAGTTAGGTACTGTGCCCGGACGAGCGTACACAATAAGGGAGGATTTTGAATCCCGGGTAAGACTCATACCAGCCACACCAATCACACCGTACAACTTGTGATCTAAACCCAGTTAACAGTATGATAACAGCGGAGCCTCTGAAAGATGGCTTCCTTCAACAATAACCCGAATTAGTTAACAATAACTATGTACAATTATTGCAGATAATCCGCACTTGGGATGGGCGCCCAGCATCCACTACGGACTCTGAGAAATAGATTTATCGGTAAGTAAAATCTTATTTTCTCTATCGTCCTAGTGGATGCTGGGGTTCCTGAAAGGACCATGGGGATTATACCAAAGCTCCCAAACGGGCGGATGACTCTGCAGCACCGAATGAGAGAACTCCAGGTCCTCCTTAGCCAGAGTATCAAATTTGTAAAATTTTACAAACGTGTTCTCCCCTGACCACGTAGCTGCTCGGCAAAGTTGTAATGCCGAGACCCCTCGGGCAGCCGCCCAAGATGAGCCCACCTTCCTTGTGGAGTGGGCCTTTACAGATTTAGGCTGTGGCAGGCCTGCCACAGAATGTGCAAGTTGGATTGTGCTACAGATCCAACGAGCAATCGTCTGCTTAGACGCAGGAGCACCCATCTTGTTGGGTGCATACAATATAAACAACGAGTCAGATTTTCTGACTCCAGCTGTCCTTGCAATATATATTTTTAATGCTCTGACAACGTCCAGTAACTTGGAGTCCTCCAAGTCACTTGTAGCCGCAGGCACTACAATAGGCTGGTTCAGATGAAATGCTGACACCACCTTAGGGAGAAAATGCGGACGAGTCCGCAGTTCTGCCCTGTCCGAATGGAAAATCAGATATGGGCTTTTGTAAGATAAAGCTGCCAGTTCTGACACTCTCCTGGCCGAAGCCAGGGCTAGAAGCATGGTCACTTTCCATGTGAGATATTTCAAATCCACCTTCTTTAATGGTTCAAACCAATGAGATTTTAGAAAGTCCAAAACCACATTGAGATCCCACGGTGCCACTGGAGGCACCACAGGAGGCTGTATATGTAGCACTCCCTTAACAAAGGTCTGGACTTCAGGGACTGAAGCCAATTCTTTTTGAAAGAAAATCGACAGGGCCGAAATTTGAACCTTAATAGATCCCAATTTGAGACCCATAGACAATCCTGATTGCAGGAAATGTAGGAATCGACCCAGTTGAAATTCCTCCGTCGGAGCACTCCGATCTTCGCACCACGCAACATATTTTCGCCAAATTTGGTGATAATGTTGCACGGTTACTTCCTTCCTTGCTTTAATCAAAGTAGGAATGACTTCTTCCGGCATGCCTTTTTCCTTTAGGATCCGGCGTTCAACCGCCATGCCGTCAAACGCAGCCGCGGTAAGTCTTGAAACAGACAGGGACCCTGCTGAAGCAAGTCCCTCCTTAGAGGTAGAGGCCACGGATCTTCCGTGATCATCTCTTGAAGTTCCGGGTACCAAGTCCTTCTTGGCCAATCCGGAACCACTAGTATCGTCCTTACGCCTCTTTGCCGTATAATTCTCAATACTTCTGGTATGAGAGGCAGAGGAGGAAACACATACACCGACTGGTACACCCAAGGCGTTACCAGCGCGTCCACAGCTATTGCCTGCGGATCTCTTGACCTGGCGCAATACCTGTCCAGTTTTTTGTTGAGGCGAGACGCCATCATGTCCACCATTGGTCTTTCCCAACGGGTTACCAGCAAGTGGAAGACTTCTGGATGAAGTCCCCACTCTCCCGGGTGAAGCTCGTGTCTGCTAAGGAAGTCTGCTTCCCAGTTGTCCACTCCCGGGATGAACACTGCTGACAGTGCTATCACATGATTCTCTGCCCAGCGAAGAATCCTTGCAGCTTCTGCCATTGCACTCCTGCTTCTTGTGCCGCCCTGTCTGTTCACATGGGCGACTGCCGTGATGTTGTCCGACTGGATCAACACCGGTTTTCCCTGAAGCAGAGGTTCTGCCTGGCTTAGAGCATTGTATATTGCTCTTAGTTCCAGAATGTTTATGTGAAGAGACGTTTCCAGGCTCGTCCATACTCCCTGGAAGTTTCTTCCTTGTGTGACTGCTCCCCAGCCTCTCAGGCTGGCGTCCGTGGTCACCAGGATCCAATCCTGTATGCCGAATCTGCGGCCCTCCAATAGATGAGCACTCTGCAACCACCACAGAAGAGACACCCTTGTCCTTGGAGACAGGGTTATCCGCAGGTGCATCTGAAGATGCGACCCTGACCATTTGTCCAACAGATCCCTTTGGAAAATTCTTGCGTGGAATCTGCCGAATGGAATTGCTTCGTAAGAAGCCACCATTTTTCCCAGGACTCTTGTGCATTGATGTACAGACACCTTTCCTGGTTTTAGGAGGTTCCTGACAAGCTCGGATAACTCCTTGGCTTTTTCCTCCGGGAGAAAAACCTTTTTCTGAACCGTGTCCAGAATCATCCCTAGGAACAGCAGACGAGTTGTCGGCATTAACTGGGATTTTGGAATATTCAGAATCCACCCGTGCTGTTTTAGCACTTCTTGCGACAGTGCTAATCCCATCTCTAGCTGTTCTCTGGACCTTGCCCTTATTAGGAGATCGTCCAAGTATGGGATAATTAATATGCCTTTTCTTCGAAGAAGAATCATCACCTCGGCCATTACCTTTGTAAAGACCCGAGGTGCCGTGGACAATCCGAACGGCAGCGTCTGAAACTGATAGTGACAGTTTTGTACAACGAACCTGAGGTACCCCTGGTGTGAGGGGTAAATTGGAACGTGGAGATACGCATCCTTGATGTCCAAGGATACCATAAAGTCCCCCTCTTCCAGGTTCGCTATCACTGCTCTGAGTGACTCCATCTTGAACTTGAACTTCTTTATGTACAGGTTCAAGGACTTCAGATTTAGAATAGGCCTTACCGAGCCATCCGGCTTCGGTACCACAAAAAGAGTGGAATAATACCCCTTCCCTTGTTGTAGAAGAGGTACCTTGACTATCACCTGCTGAGAGTACAGCTTGTGAATGGCTTCCAAAACCGTCTCCCTTTCGGAGGGGGACGTTGGTAAAGCAGACTTCAGGAAACGGCGAGGTGGATCTGTCTCTAATTCCAACCTGTACCCCTGAGATATTATCTGCAGGATCCAGGGATCTACCTGCGAGTGAGCCCACTGCGCGCTGTAATTTTTGAGACGACCACCCACCGTCCCCGAGTCCGCTTGAGAAGCCCCAGCGTCATGCTGAGGCTTTTGTAGAAGCCGGGGAAGGCTTCTGTTCCTGGGAAGGAGCTGCCTGTTGCTGTCTCTTCCCTCGACCTCTGCCTTGGCAGATATGAATAGCCCTTTGCTCTCTTATTTTTAAAGGAACGAAAGGGCTGCGGTTGAAAAGTCGGTGCCTTTTTCTGTTGGGGAGTGACTTGAGGTAGAAAGGTGGATTTCCCGGCTGTAGCCGTGGCCACCAAATCTGATAGACCGACTCCAAATAACTCATCCCCTTTATACGGCAAAACTTCCATATGTCGTTTTGAATCCGCATCGCCTGTCCACTGTCGCGTCCATAAAGCTCTTCTGGCCGAAATGGACATAGCACTTACCCGTGATGCCAGTGTGCAGATATCCCTCTGTGCATCACGCATATAAAGAAATGCATCCTTTATTTGTTCTAACGACAGTAAAATATTGTCCCTGTCCAGGGTATCAATATTTTCAATCAGGTACTCTGACCAAACTACCCCAGCACTGCACATCCAGGCAGTCGCTATAGCTGGTCGTAGTATAACACCTGCATGTGTGTATATACTTTTTTGGATATTTTCCATCCTCCTATCTGATGGATCTTTAAGTGCGGCCGTCTCAGGAGAGGGTAACGCCACTTGTTTAGATAAGCGTGTTAGCGCCTTGTCCACCCTAGGAGGTGTTTCCCAGCGCTCCCTAACCTCTGGCGGGAAAGGGTATAATGCCAATAATTTCTTTGAAATTATCAGCTTTTTATCAGGGGCAACCCACGCTTCATTACACACGTCATTTAATTCTTCTGATTCAGGAAAAACTATAGGTAGTTTTTTCACACCCCACATAATACCCTGTTTAGTGGTACCTGTAGTATCAGTTAAATGTAACGCCTCCTTCATTGCCAAAATCATATAACGTGTGGCCCTACTGGAAAATACGGTTGATTCGTCACCGTCACCACTGGAGTCAGTGCCTGTGTCTGGGTCTGTGTCGACCGACTGAGGCAAAGGGCGTTTCACAGCCCCTGACGGTGTTTGAGTCGCCTGGACAGGCACTAATTGATTGTCCGGCCGTCTCATGTCGTCAAACGACTGCTTTAGCGTGTTGACACTATCCCGTAGTTCCATAAATAAAAGGCATCCATTCTGGTGTCGACTCCCTAGGGGGTGACATCCTCATATTTGGCAATTGCTCCGCCTCCACACCAATATCGTCCTCATACATGTCGACACACACGTACCGACACACAGCAGACACACAGGGAATGCTCCTAACAAAGACAGGACCCACTAGCCCTTTGGGGAGACAGAGGGAGAGTTTGCCAGCACACACCAAAAGCGCTATATATAACAGGGATAGCCTTATAATAAGTGCTCCCTTATAGCTGCTTTATATATATCAAAATATCGCCATAAATTTGCCCCCCCTCTCTGTTTTACCCTGTTTCTGTAGTGCAGTGCAGGGGAGAGACCTGGGAGCCGTCCTGACCAGCGGAGCTGTGAGAGGAAAAGGCGCCGTGTGCTGAGGAGATAGGCCCCGCCCCTTTTCCGGCGGGCTCGTCTCCCGCTATTTAGTGAATCCAGGCAGGGGTTAAATATCTCCATATAGCCTCTGGGGGCTATATGTGAGGTATTTTTAGCCTTTATATAGGTTACATTTGCCTCCCAGGGCGCCCCCCCCCCAGCGCCCTGCACCCTCAGTGACTGCGTGTGAAGTGTGCTGAGAGGAAAATGGCGCACAGCTGCAGTGCTGTGCGCTACCTTTAGAAGACTGCAGGAGTCTTCAGCCGCCGATTCTGGACCTCTTCTGACTTCAGCATCTGCAAGGGGGCCGGCGGCGCGGCTCCGGTGACCATCCAGGCTGTACCTGTGATCGTCCCTCTGGAGCTGATGTCCAGTAGCCAAGAAGCCAATCCATCCTGCACGCAGGTGAGTTCACTTCTTCTCCCCTCAGTCCCTCGTTGCAGTGATCCTGTTGCCAGCAGGACTCACTGTAAAATAAAAAACCTAAGCTAAACTTTTTCTAAGCAGCTCTTTAGGAGAGCCACCTAGATTGCACCCTTCTCGGCCGGGCACAAAAATCTAACTGGAGTCTGGAGGAGGGTCATAGGGGGAGGAGCCAGTGCACACCACCTGATCTGGAAAAGCTTTACTTTTTGTGCCCTGTCTCCTGCGGAGCCGCTATTCCCCATGGTCCTTTCAGGAACCCCAGCATCCACTAGGACGATAGAGAAACTACTGGTAGTTTTTTCTCTCCAAACATAATACCCTTTTTTGTGGTTCCTGGGGTAACATCAGAAATGTGCAACACATTTTTCATTGCCTCAATCATGTAACGTGTGGCCCTATTGGAAGTTACATTAGTCTCATCGTCGTCGACACTGGAGTCAGTATCCGTGTCGACATCTGTGTCTGCCATCTGAGGTAGCGGGCGTTTTAGAGCCCCTGATGGCTTTTGAGACGCCTGGGCAGGCACAGGCTGAGAAGCCGGCTGTCCCATATTTGGTATGTCGTCAAACCTTTTATGTAAGGAGTCGACACTGTCGCGTAATTCCTTCCACATAACCATCCACTCAGGTGTCGACCCCGCAGGGGGTGAAATCACATTTATCGGCATCTGCTCCGCCTCCACATAAGCCTCCTCATCAAACATGTCGACACAGCCGTACCGACACACCGCACACACACAGGGAATGCTCTGACAGAGGACAGGACCCCACAAAGCCCTTTGGGGAGACAGAAAGTATGCCAGCACACACCAGAGCGCTATATAACACAGGGATGAACACTATAACTGAGTGATTTTCCCTTATAGCTGCTTATATATATATATATATATATATATATATATATATATATATATATATATATACTGCTGCGCCTAAATTTAGTGCCCCACCCTCTCTTTTTTACCCTTTGTAGTCTTGAAACTGCAGGGGAGAGCCTGGGAGCGATCCTTCCAGCGGAGCTGTGAGGGAAAAATGGCGCCAGTGTGCTGAGGGAGATAGCCCCGCCCCTTTTTCGCCGGGCTTCTCCCGCTTTTTTATGGATCCTGGCAGGGGTATTTTTCACATATATAGCCTCTAGGACTATATATTGTGATATTTTGCCAGCCAAGGTGTTAATATTGCTGCTCAGGGCGCCCCCCCAGCACCCATCAGTGACCGGAGTGTGAGGTGTGCATGAGGAGCAATGGCGCACAGCTGCAGTGCTGTGTGCTACCTTGTTGAAGACCGAAGTCTTCTGCCGCCGATTTTCAGGATCATCTTCTTGCTTCTGGCTCTGTAAGGGGGACGGCGGCGTGGCTCCGTGTTCGATCCCTCTGGAGCTAATGGTGTCCAGTAGCCTAAGAAGCCCAAGCTAGCTGCAAGCAGGTAGGTTCGCTTCTTCTCCCCTTAGTCCCTCGTAGCAGTGAGTCTGTTGCCAGCAGATCTCACTGAAAATAAAAAAACCTAAAATATACTTTATTTTCTAGGAGCTCAGGAGAGCCCCTAGTGTGCATCCAGCTCAGCCGGGCACAAGATTCTAACTGAGGTCTGGAGGAGGGTCATAGAGGGAGGAGCCAGTGCACACCAGGTAGACCAAAAGCTTTCTTTTAGTTGTGCCCAGTCTCCTGCGGAGCCGCTATTCCCCATGGTCCTTACGGAGTCCCATGGTCCTTACGGAGTCCCATGGTCCACTTAGGACGTCAGAGAAATCATAAATGCTACTTTAATACAAAATGTTGAGGACAAAACTGAGGCCCTTTGGGTCACCACGGTAACTGGGGAGAAGGACATTATTCGCATTGGGGTGATCTATAGACCACCAGGCCAGGGGCAGGATTTGGACAGGAACCTATTGCTGGACATCTCTAAAATGTCTTTAAAGGGAGAAGTCATAATCATGGGAGACTTTAATTTACCTGATGTAAATTGGGAGGGGTCTTTTGCAAGTTCAGCTACAAGTTGCAAATTTCTAAATTCCTTACAGGGAGCATCTCTCAAGCAATTGGTGAGGTAGCCCACTCGCAAAGACTCAATATTAGATTTAATTCTTACAAATGGTGACAGGATATCAGACATATATGTGGATGAGCACCTGGGATCCAGCGATCATCAAGCAATATGGTTTAGTATAAAGACAGGATCCAACTCCTGTCACACAAAAACAAAGGTGTTGGATTTTAGAAATGCTGACTTTGCAAAAATGGGGAGATGTTTAAGTGATTCATTGGCGGACTGGAGGAACTTGGAAGGAGTGCAGGAGAGATGGGAAAACTGAAAAGTGCAATACTAAGGGCAACAGACCTTTGTATCAAAAGGGTTAGGAAAAGCACAAGGAAAAGGAAGCCAGTGTGGTTCACAAAAGTAGTATCAACTAGTGTGAAAGCAAAAAACATGGCTTTTAGGAAATACAAACAGACTCAAAATAATAACGACAAAGAGGTGTATCTTGACAGACGGAAGGATGCTAAGAAAGTGATCAGACGTGCAAAGGCAGAAGCTGAGGAGAAAATGGCCCAGTCAGTAGATAAAGGGGGCAAAACTTTTAATATAAATGAAAGGAGAAAATCAAATGGAGTAATAAATAAGAATTTACTCACCGGTAATTCTATTTCTCGTAGTCCGTAGTGGATGCTGGGAACTCCGTAAGGACCATGGGGAATAGACGGGCTCCGCAGGAGACTGGGCACTCTAAAAGAAAGATTAGGTACTATCTGGTGTGCACTGGCTCCTCCCTCTATGCCCCTCCTCCAGACCTCAGTTAAGGAAACTGTGCCCGGAAGAGCTGACACAACAAGGAAAGGATTTGGAATCCAGGGTAAGACTCATACCAGCCACACCAATCACACCGTACAACTTGTGATAACCATACCCAGTTAACAGAATGAACAACAACTGAGCCTCAGTAACAGATGGCTCATAGCAATAACCGTTTAGTTAAGCAATAACTATATACATGTATTGCAGAGTCCGCACTTGGTACGGGCGCCCAGCATCCACTACGGACTACGAGAAATAGAATTACCGGTGAGTAAATTCTTCTTTTCTCTGACGTCCTAGTGGATGCTGGGAACTCCGTAAGGACAATGGGGATTATACCAAAGCTCCCAAACGGGCGGGAGAGTGCGGATGACTCTGCAGCACAGAATGAGCAAAGGCAAGGTCCTCCTCAGCCAGGGTATCAAACTTGTAGAACTTAGCAAATGTTTGAACCCGACCAAGTAGCAGCTCGGCAAAGCTGTAAAGCCGAGACCCCTCGGGCAGCCGCCCAAGAAGAGCCCACCTTCCTTGTGGAATGGGCTTTTACTGATTTAGGATGCGGCAATCCTGCCACAGAATGAGCTTGCTAAATCGTGTTACAGATCCAGCACGCAATAGTTTGCTTTGAAGCAGGAGCACCCAGCTTGCTGGGTGCATGCAGGATAAACAGCGAGTCAGTTTTCCTAACTCCAGCCGTCCTGGCTACATAGATTTTCAAAGCCCTGACTACATCTAGTAACTTGGAGTCCTCCAAGTCCCGAGTAGCCGCAGGCACCACAATAGGTTGGTTCAAATGAAACGCTGATACCACCTTAGGTAGAAATTGGGGACGAGTCCTCAATTCTGCCCTGTCCATATGGAAGATCAGATAAGGGCTTTTACATGACAAAGCCGCCAATTCTGACACACGCCTAGCCGAAGCTAAGGCCAATAGCATGACCACTTTCCACGTGAGATATTTTAGCTCCACGGTCTTAAGTGGCTCAAACCAGTGGGATTTCAGGAAATCCAACACAACGTTAAGATCCCAAGGTGCCACTGGAGGCAAAAAGGGGCTGAATATGCAGCACTCCCTTAACAAACGTCTGAACTTCAGGCAGTGAAGCCAGTTCTTTTTTAAAGAAAATAGATAGGGCCGAGATCTGGACCTCTATGGATCCTAATTTTAGGCCCATAGTCACTCCTGACTGTAGGAAGTGCAGGAATCGACCCAGCTGGAATTCCTCTGTAGGGGCCTTCCTGGCCTCACACCAAGCAACATATTTTCGCCATATACGGTGATAATGTAGTGCTGTCACGTCTTTCCTAGCCTTTATCAGCGTAGGAATCACTTCATCCGGAATGCCCTTTTCCGTTAGGATCCGGCGTTCAACCGCCATGCCGTCAAACGCAGCCGCGGTAAGTCTTGGAACAGACAGGGCCCCTGCTGTAACAGGTCCTGTCTGAGAGGCAGAGGCCATGGGTCCTCTGAGATCATTTCTTGTAGTTCTGGGTACCAAGTTCTTCTTGGCCAATCCGGAACGATGAGTATAGTTCTTACTCCTCTCTTTCTTACTATCCTCAGTACCTTGGGTATGAGAGGAAGAGGAGGGAACACATTAACCGACTGGTACACCCACGGTGTCACTAGTGCATCCACAGCTATCGCCTGAGGGTCCCTTGACCTGGCGCAATATTTTTTTAGCTTTTTGTTGAGGCGGGACGCCATCATGTCCACCTGTGGCCGTTCCCAACGGTTTACAATCTGCGTGAAGACTTCTGGATGAAGTCCCCACTCTCCCGGGTGGAGGTCGTGCCTGCTGAGGAAGTCTGCTTCCCAGTTGTCCACTCCCGGAATGAACACTGCTGACAGTGCTAGCACGTGATTTTCCGCCCATCGGAGAATCCTTGTGGCTTCTGCCATCGCCATCCTGCTTCTTGTGCCGCCCTGGCTGTTTACATGGGCGACCGCCGTGATGTTGTCCGATTGAATCAGCACTGGTTGGTTTTGAAGCAGGGGCTCTGCTTGACTCAGGGCGTTGTAAATGGCCCTTAGTTCCAGTATATTTATGTGTAGTGAAGTCTCCTGACTTGACCACTGTCCTTGGAAGTTCCTTCCCTGAGTGACTGCCCCCCATCCTCGGAGGCTTGCGTCCGTGGTCACCAAGACCTAGTCCTGTATGCCGAATCTGCGGCCCTCGAGAAGATGAGCACTCTGCAGCCACCACAGCAGAGACACCCTGGCCCTTGGGGACAGGGTGATCAACCGATGCATCTGAAGATGCGATAGGGACCATTTGTCTAACAGATCCCACTGAAAGATCCTTGCATGGAACCTGCCGAAGGGAATTGCTTCGTAAGAAGCCACCATCTTTCCCAGGACTCGCGTGCAGTGATGCACCGACACCTGTTTTGGTTTCAGGAGGTCCCTGACCAGAGATGACAATTCCTGGGCCTTCTCCACCGGGAGAAACACCTTCTTCTGTTCTGTGTCCAGAATCATGCCCAGGAAAAGCAGACGCGTCGCAGGGATCAGCTGCGACTTTGGGATATTCAGAATCCAGCCGTGCTGTTGCAACACTTCCCGAGAGAGTGCTACGCTGACTAACAACTGCTCTCTGGACCTCGCCTTTATAAGGAGATCGTCCAAGTACGGGATAATTATAACTCCCTTCTTCCGAAGGAGTATCATCATTTCGGCCATTACCTTGGTAAATACTCTCGGTGCCGTGGACAGACCAAACGGCAACGTCTGGAAATGGTAATGACAATCCTGTACCACAAACCTGAGGTACTCCTGGTGAGGTGGGTAAACGGGGACATGCAAGTAAGCATCCTTGATGTCCAGCGACACCATAAAATCCCCCTCTTCCAGGCTTGCAATAACCGCCCTGAGCGATTACATTTTGAACTTGAACTTCCTTATATAAGTGTTCAAGGATTTTAAATTCAGAATAGGTCTCACCGAACCGTCTGGTTTCGGTACCACAAACATTGTGGAATAGTAACCCCGTCCCTGTTGCAGGAGGGGAACCTTGATTATCACCTGCTGGAGGTACAGCTTGTGAATTGCCGCCAGTACTACCTCCCTTTCCCTGGGAGCAGCCGGCAAGGCTGATTTGAGGTAACGGCGAGGGGGAGTCGCCTCGAACTCCAGCTTGTATCCCTGAGATACAATTTGTACAGCCCAGAGATCCACTTGTGAGCGAACCCACTGGTTGCTGAAGTTTCGGAGGCGCGCCCCCACCGCACCCGGCTCCGCCTGTGGAGCCCCAGCGTCATGCGGTGGACTTAGAGGAAGCGGGGGAGGATTTTTGTTCCTGGGAACTGGCTGCCTGGTGCAGCTTCTTTCCTCTACCCCTGCCTCTGGGCAGAAAGGATGCGCCTCTGATCCGCTTGCCTTTCTGAGGCCGAAAGGACTGTACATGATAATACGGTGCTTTCCTAGGCTGTGAGGGAACCTGAGGTAAAAAAGTTGACTTCCCGGCTGTTGCCGTGGATACGAGGTCCGAGAGACCGTCCCTAAACAATTCCTCACCCTTATAAGGCAAAACCTCCATGTGTCTTTTAGAATCAGCATCACCTGTCCACTGCCGAGTCCATAATACTCTCCTGGCAGAAATGGACATTGCATTAATTCTAGATGCCAGCAGGCAAATGTCCCTCTGTGCATCCCGCATATACAAGACAACGTCTTTTATATGTTCTATGGTTAGCAAAATAGTATCCCTGTCGAGGGAATCAATGTTGTCTGACAGGGTATCAGACCATGCGGCTGCAGCACTACACATCCATGCTGAAGCAATAGCAGGTCTCAGTATAGTACCTGAGTGTGTATACACAGACTTCAGGATAGCTTCCTGCTTTCTATCCGCAGGCTCCTTTAAGGCGGCCGTATCCTGAGACGGCAGTGCCACCTTTTTTGATAAGCGTGTGAGCGCCTTGTCCACCCTAGGGGATGTTTCCCAACGTAACCTGTCCGTTGGCGGGAAAGGGTACGCCATCAGTAACCTCTTAGAAATCACTAGTTTCTTATCGGGGAAACTCCACGCTTCCTCACACAATTCATTTAATTCATCAGATGGGGGAAAAGTCACTGGCTGCTTTTTCTCCCCAAACATAATACCCTTCTTGGTAGTAACCGGGTTAATATCAGAAATGTGCAATACATTTTTCATTGCAGTAATCATGCATCGGATGGCTTTTGTAGACTGTGCATTTGTCTCATCCTCATCTACACTGGAGTCAGACTACGTGTCGACATCTGTGTCTACCATCTGAGCTAGCGGGCGTTTATGAGCCCCTGATGGCCTCTGAGACGCCTGGGCAGGCGCGGGCTGAGATCCCGGCTGTCCCAAGGCTGCTGCGTCATCGAACCTTTTATGTAAGGAGTTGACACTGTCTGTTAAGACCTTCCACATATCCATCCAATCCGGTGTCGGCCCCGTCGGGGGCGACACCACACTTATCTGCCCTTGCTCCGCCTCCACGTAACCCTCCTCATCAAACATGTCGACACAGCCGTACCGACACACCGCACACACACAGGGAATGCTCTGACTGAGGACAGGACCCCACAAAGTCCTTTGGGGAGACAGAGAGAGAGTATGCCAGCACACACCACAGCGCTATATAACACAGGGATTTACACTATAATGAGTGATTTTTCCCAATAGCTGCTTATTATCTTATTTGCGCCTAAATTTATGTGCCCCCCCCTCTCTTTTTTACCCTTCTTGTACAGGATACCGCAGGGGAGAGCCTGGGGAGCGTCCTTCCAGCGGAGCTGTGAAGAGAAAAAGGCGCTGGTGTGCTGAGGAAGAAGGCCCCGCCCCCTCAGCGGCGGGCTTCTCCCGCATTTTGTATATCTTAATGGCGGGGGTTTTTGCACATAATACAGTTTTCCAGACTGTATTATGTGCATAATGTGCCAAAAGGTATTCTTATTGCTGCCCAGGGCCCCCCTCCACCCCAGCGCCCTGCACCCTACAGTGACCGGAGTGTGTGGTGTGCAGTGGGAGCAATGGCGCACAGCTGCAGTGCTGTGCGCTACCTTAATGAAGACCGGAGTCTTCTGCCGCCGATTTCATCTCCTTCTTCAGTCTTCTGGCTCTGCAAGGGGGACGGCGGCGCGGCTCCGGGAACGGACGATCGAGGTCAGGCCCTGTGTTCGAACCCTCTGGAGCTAATAGTGTCCAGTAGCCTAAGAAGCACAAGCTAGCTGCACGCAGGTAGGTTTGCTTCTCTCCCCTTAGTCCCACGTAGCAGTGAGTCTGTTGCCAGCAGATCTCACTGAAAATAAAAAACCTAACAAATACTTTCTTTCTAGTAAGCTCAGGAGAGCCCACTAGGAGCACTCAGCTCTGGCCGGGCACAGATTCTAACTGAGGTCTGGAGGAGGGGCATAGAGGGAGGAGCCAGTGCACACCAGATAGTACCTAATCTTTCTTTTAGAGTGCCCAGTCTCCTGCGGAGCTCGTCTATTCCCCATGGTCCTTACGGAGTTCCCAGCATCCACTAGGACGTCAGAGAAATAAGACTTAAGACAGAGAGTGAGAATTTGATGGAGGGAGAGAAGCAATAGCATTTCACCTAAATAATTACTTTTGCTCAGTATTTACTACAGAAGGAGAAGGGAAGGGGCCCAAGTTATGTTGCAAGGACATTCATAAAAATAAGGTAGATGAAAGTACATTTACAGAGGAGCAAGTCCTAACTGAACTTTCAAAACTAAAAGTGGATAAATCAATGGGGCCAGATGGGATACACCCAAGGATACTAAAAGAGCTAAAAGATGTGCTGGTGGCACCATTAACAGAATTATTTAACCAGTCACTAAATACAGGTGCCATTCCAGAGGACTGGAAAAGAGCAAATGTAGTTCCATTGTACAAAAGTGGAAGCAAGGAAGAAGCAAGTAACTACAGACCAGTAAGCCTTACATCAGTAGTAGGGAAAGTAATTGGAAAACTACTAAAAGAAAGAGTTGTGGAATATCTTAAATCAAACAACTTACAGGATCCAAAACAGCATGGATATACTGGTGGGAGATCATGCCAAACAAATCTTATTGACTTTTTTGACTCTGTGATGAAAATAATATATCAAGGGGGAGCTGTAGATGTAGCATATCTAGACTTTAGTAAGGCATTTGACACTGTCCCACATCGCAGACTGCTAAATAAACTTGAAAGTGTGGGGGTGGATTATAAAATAGTTAAATGGATAAGAACCTGGTTGCAGGATAGGAAACAGACAGTTGTAGTAAATGGAGTGCAATCTATGGAGGGAAATGTTACCAGTGGAGTACCCCAGGGATCTGTACTCGGACCAGTTCTCTTTAATATCTTTGTTGGTGACATTGCAAATGGTATTGAAGGGAAAGTATGCCTTTTTGCAGATGATACAAAGATATGCAACAGGGTAGACACACCAGGAGGGGTAAAACAAATGATTGATGACCTAGCTAGGCTTGAAAAATGGTCAAGAACATGGCAACTACAGTTTAATGCTAAAAAATGCAAAATCATGCACTTGGGTCTCAAAAACCCAAAGGCTAAATATAGTATCAAGGGTACTATAATGGAAACTACTGAGGAGGAAAGGGATTTAGGAGTCACTATTTGAAGTGACTTAAAGGCAGGAAAGCAATGCAACAAAGCAATGAGAAAGGCAAGTCAGATGCTTGGTTGCATAGGGAGAGGAATCAGTAGCAGGAAAAGAGAAGTAATAATGCCACTGTATACGTCATTGGTGCGGCCTCATCTAGAATACTGTGTCCAGTTCTGGAGACCATATCTCCAGAAGGATATAAATACATTAGAGAGTGTACAAAGAAGGGCAACTAAAATGGTGCATGGCCTACATCACAAAATTTACCCGGAAAGGCTAAAATATCTTAACATGTATAGTATGGAGGAGAGAAGGGAAAGGGGAGACATGATAGAAACTTTCAAATATACCAAAGGTTTTAACAAAGTTCAGGAGGGAAACATTCTTCAAAGGAAGAGAAGTATTAGAACTCGAGGACATACACTGAAACTGGAGGGAGGCAGGTTCAGGGGAAATTTAAGGAAAAATTATTTCACAGAAAGGTTAGTGGATAAGTGGAATAGCCTCCCATCAGAGGTGGTAGAGGCTAAGACTGTAGAGCAATTTAAACATGCTTGGGATAGGCATATGAATATCCTTACAAAGAATTAAGGTTCAAAAAGGGTTGCGATTACCTAAAGGATAAAAAAAATGGGCAGACTAGATGGGCCAAGTGGTTCTTATCTGCCGTCAAATTCTATGTTTCTATGTTACCTGCTGTAGCCGTGGATATCCACGCATCCAAAGCTTCCCCAAAGAGAGCCTGAACTGTGTAGGACAGGGACTACACACTTTTCCTGGATTCCGCGTCAGCCGACCACTGGCGCAGCCACAGTCCCCGATGAGCTGAAACAGACATGGAAGAGATCCCAGCAGCCATGGAACCCAGGTCTTTCTACCATAATACCTGCTGAATCGTGAATGTTACGCAAAAACAATTCAACATCACCCTTATCCATTGTATCCAAATCCTCAAGTAAGGTGCCTGACCATTTCACTATAGCTTTTGCAATCCATGCACTAGCACTAGTGGGACGTAATATGGCCTCCGAAGTGGTGTACATTGATTTAAGTGTATTATCAATTTTTCGATCAGCCGGCTCCTTTAAGGCGGTAGATCCCGGAACAAGTAAAACCACCTTTTTTTTGAGAGTCTGGACACAGATGCGTCAACAATTAGCGGGCTTTCCCAGTTTTTCCTATACTCCTCAGGAAAAGGAAACGCCACCTGGACCCTTTTAGGGATCTGGAATTTTTTCTCAGGGTTTTCCCATGCTTTCTCAAATATAGCATTTAATTCCTTTTTCGCAGGGAAGGTTAGCGAAGCTTTCTTATTTTCAGTGAAAAAAGCCTCCTCAACCTGCTCAGGTGTTGTATCATTAATATTCAATACATCCTTGATAGCCTCTATCATCAATTGCACCCCCTTTGCAAGAGAGGCAGACCTCCGCAACACATCCCCAGTACCGTCTGTGGTATCAGAATCGGTATCCATGACATCTTGCATGACATGAACAAGTGCACGTTTGTGGGGGTATATAGCAGAGCGTCCTGAGGTACCAGAATCGGGCCATACTGCCATAGAGTTCTGTACTACCTGGGTAGCAGATTCATTACTTGCAACCCTATTTGAAATCTGAGAAATCCAAGATTTGATAGAGGAAAACCACTCAGGTTCCCTTGCTGGAATCTGTGCCAAACCAGTGCTATCCTGATTACATGCAATGGGATCATACTAGGAGAACATATCCTCCGCAGCATATGACACAGTGTCCCTGGACATAACTAAAGGAGACCACAAAACCCCCCACACACACACAGGGGAGGGCAGACAGTTTCACCCCCAAGAATGGCAAGAGAGACACAGAGATTGGAGCCAACCCACACACACAGCGCTTTTAACCGAAGGGAGACCCCTTGTCAGCGCTGACTGTGCACCTTAATAGGATACACAGTCATATTGCAGCCTCCCCCCTCCCCCTTCTACAACCCCTTGGTACCGTGAGAAATAGCTGGAGATGCTGTGGAGGGACCGTCTTTCTCCTGATCAGTTCTTTGCAGGCAGGAAAATGGCGCTGAACACTGCTGGGTCCGCTCTGAGAAGCTCCGCCTCCAAAATGGCGCTGTATTCCTGCTCTACATCCGATTATACTGGCCGGGGGATTGATGCTGGATGAGATCCTGGGACCCCGACAGACTTTGTCACCAGTATAGGGTGTAAGCGCTGGCCCAGGGCGCCCCTCAACGCGCCGCACTATGTACCGCTGAGCCATCCCGGAGCGCAGTTAATACTGCGCTCCTACTCTGCTGCCGCCATCTTCACACCGGCCCCCCATTTCCAAGGGGGGGGGGGGGGGGGGGGGTCGGTGTCTTACTCGCCACAATCTTCAGCTCTGTAAGGGGGTGGCGGCATGCTGCTGGGATGAGCGATCTATCCCCTCAGGAGGTCAGTGTCCTGTCAGCGGAGTAAGTGGCTCAGACCCCGCAGGGCGGACACTACTGCCCCCCTTAGTCCCACGCTGCAGGGAGGCTGTTGCCAGCAGCTTCCCTGTAAAATAAAAAACTCTAAAATAACTTTTTACTAGAAAAGCTCCCCTAGCTGTGACCGACTCCTCCGGGCACATTTTCTAAAATGAGTCTGGTAGGAGGGGCATAGAGGGAGAAGACAGCCCACATTCTCAAACTCTTAAAGTGCAAATGGCTCCTGGTGGACCAGTCTATACCCCATGGTACTAATGTGGACCCCAGCATCCTCTAGGACGTAAGGTCAGGATTTTGGTACTTACCGATAAATCCCTTTCTCAGATTCCACAGGGGCCACTGGAGCGCAGTTACAATGGGGAAATAGTAGGCAGTAATTGGGAGCTGGCACTTCTAACACTGTGGCTAGCTCCTCCCCTACTATGTCCCCCCTCCAAGCCAGTCTACGTAAAACTGTGCCCGAGGAGAGCTGGAATAAACAAACTTTAAGGTAGAGGAGGTTAACGCCGCCATGTAAACCAGGATAACACGAGACAAACCTGGAACATAACCTAACAAAATAAGAATTTACTCACCGGTAATTCTATTTCTCGTAGTCCGTAGTGGATGCTGGGAACTCCGTAAGGACCATGGGGAATAGCGGGCTCCGAAGGAGGCTGGGCACTCTAGAAAGATTTAGGACTACCTGGTGTGCACTGGCTCCTCCCACTATGACCCTCCTCCAAGCCCCAGTTAGGACACTGTGCCCGGACGAGCAGACATAATAAGGAAGGATTTAGAATCCCGGGTAAGACTCTTATCAGCCACACCAATCACACCGTACAACACGTGATACTATATCCAGTTTGACAGTATGGAAACAACTGAGCCTCTCAACAGATGGCTCAACAATAACCCTTTAGTTAACAATAACTATTTACAAGTATTGCAGACAATCCGCACTTGGGATGGGCGCCCAGCATCCACTACGGACTACGAGAAATAGAATTACCGGTGAGTAAATTCTTATTTTCTCTAACGTCCTAGTGGATGCTGGGAACTCCGTAAGGACCATGGGGATTATACCAAAGCTCCCAAATGGGCGGGAGAGTGCGGATGACTCTGTAGCACCGAATGAGAGAACTCCAGGTCCTCCTCAGCCAGGGTATCAAATTTGTAGAATTTTGCAAACGTGTTTGCCCCTGACCAAGTAGCTGCTCGGCAAAGTTGTAAAGCCGAGACCCCTCGGGCAGCCGCCCAAGATGAGCCCACCTTCCTTGTGGAATGGGCATTTACAGATTTTGGCTGTGGTATGCCTGCCACAGAATGTGCAAGCTGAATTGTACTACAAATCCAGCGAGCAATAGACTGCTTAGAAGCAGGAGCACCCAGCTTGTTGGGTGCATACAGGATAAACAGCGAGTCAGAGTTTCTGACTCCAGCCGTCCTGGAAACATATATTTTCAGGGCCCTGACAACGTCTAGCAACTTGGAGTCCTCCAATTCACTAGTAGCCGCCGGCACCACAATAGGCTGGTTCAGGTGAAACGCTGACACCACCTTAGGAAGAAATTGGGGACGAGTCCTCAATTCTGCCCTATCCATATGGAAAATCAGATAAGGGCTTTTACATGATAAAGCCGCCAATTCTGACACTCGCCTGGCTGAAGCCAAGGCCAATAACATGACCACTTTCCACGTGAGATATTTTAGATCCACGGTTTTTAGTGGCTCAAACCAATGTGATTTTAAGAAAACTCAACACCACGTTGAGATCCCAAGGTGCCACAGGGGGCACAAACGGGGGCTGAATATGCAGCACTCCTTTCACAATGCCTGAACTTCAGGCATTCAGCTAATTCTTTTTGAAAGAAAATCGACAGAGCCGAGATCTGTACTTTAATGGAGCCTAGACTTAGGCCCATATTCACTCCTGCTTGCAGGAAATGTAGAAATCGACCTAGTGGAAATTCCTCTGTTGGGGCCTTTTTGGCCTCGCACCATGCAACATATTTCCGCCACATGCGGTGATAATGCTTTGCCGTAACATCTTTCCTGGCTTTAATAAGCGCAGGAATGACTTCTTCCGGAATACCCTTTTCCTTCTGGATCCGGCGCTCAATCGCCATGCCGTCAAACGCAGCCGCAGTAAGTCTTGGAACAGACAGGGCCCCTGCTGAAGCAGGTCCTGTCTGAGCGGCAGAGGCCATGGGTCCTCTGATATCATTTCCTGAAGTTCCGGGTACCAAGCCCTTCTTGGCCAATCCGGAACCACGAGTATCGTTCTTACTCCTCGCCATCTTATTATTCTCAGTACCTTTGGTATGAGAGGCAGAGTAGGGAACACATAAACCGACTGGTACACCCACGGTGTCACTAGAGCGTCCACAGCTATCGCCTGAGGGTCCCTTGACCTGGCGCAATATCTCTTTAGCTTTTTGTTGAGGCGGGACGCCATCATGTCCACCTGTGGCCTTTCCCAACGGTTTACCAACAGCAGGAAGACTTCTGGATGAAGTCCCCACTCTCCCGGGTGTAGGTCGTGTCTGCTGAGGAAGTCTGCTTCCCAGTTGTCCACTCCCGGAATGAACACTGCTGACAGTGCTAGTACGTGATTTTCCGCCCATCGGAGAATCCTTGTGGCTTCTGCCATTGCCATCCTGCTTCTTGTTCCGCCCTGTCGGGTCACATGGGCGACTGCCGTGATGTTGTCTGACTGTATCAGTACCGGCTGGTTTTGAAGCAGGGGTCTTGCCTGACTTAGGGCATTGTAAATGGCCCTCAGTTCCAGAAATTATATGTAGGGAAGTCTCCTGACTTGACCATAGGCCCTGGAAGTTTCTTCCCTGTGTGACTGCTCCCCAGCCTTGAAGGCTGGCATCCGTGGTCACCAGGACCCAGTCCTGTATGCCGAAACTGCGGCCCTCTAGAAGATGAGCACCCTGCATCCACCACAGTAGAGACACGCTGGTCCTTGGAGACAGGGTTATCATTTGATGCATTTGAAGATGCGATCCCGACCACTTATCTAAGAGGTCTCACTGGAAGGTCCTCGCATGGAACCTGCCGAATGGAATTGCTTCGTATGAAGCCACCATTTTTCTCAGGACTCGTGTGCAACGATGCACCGATACCCTTTTGGTTTTAGGAGGTCTCTGACTAGAGATGACAGCTCCTTGGCTTTCTTCTGCGGGAGAAACACTTTTTTCTGTTCTGTGTCCAAAATCATCCCCAGGAACAGTAAGCGAGTGGAAGGAACCAGCTGTGACTTTGGAATGTTCAGTATCCAGCCATGCTGTTGTAGCACCTCCTGAGATAGTGCTACTCCGACCAGTAACTGCTCCCTGGACCTTGCCTTTATAAGGAGATCGTCCAAGTATGGGATAAATAAAAACTCCCTTTTTTTTGAAGGAGTATCATCATTTCTGCCATTACCTTGGTAAACACCCTCGGTGCCGTGGACAGTCCAAACGGTAGTGTCTGGAATTGGTAATGGCAATCCTGTACCACAATCTCACAATCTGAGGTACTCCTGGTGAGGAAGGTAAATAGGGACATGCAGGTAAGCATCCTTGATGTCCAGGGATACCATGTAATCCCCCTCGTCCAGGCTTGCAATAACCGCCCTGAGCGATTCCATCTTGAACTTTGTTATGTAAGTGTTCAAGGATTTCCATTTTAAAATGGGTCTCACCGAACCGGCTGGTTTCGGTACCACAAACAGTGTGGAATAGTAACCCCGTCCTTGTTGAAGTAGGGGCACCTTGACTATCACCTGCTGGGAATACAGCTTGTGAATTGCCTCTAGCACAGCCTCCCTGCCTGAGGGAGTTGTCGGCAAGGCAGATTTGAGTAAACGGCGGGGGGGAGACGCCTCGACTTCCAGCTTGTACCCCTGAGATACTACTTGAAGGATCCAGGGATCCACCTGTGAGCGAGCCCACTGATCGCTGACATTTTTTAAACGGCCCCCCACCGTACCTGGCTACGCCTGTGGAGCCCCCGCGTCATGCGGTGGACTCAGAGGAAGCAGGGGAAGAATTTTGATTCTGGGGACTGGCTGCTGGTGCAGCTTTTTCCCTCTTCCCTCGTTTGACCCGCCTGCTTTTTTGAAGCCGAAAGGACTGTACCTGATAATACAGTGCGTTTCTTAGGCTGTGAGGAAACCTGAGGTAAAATATTTTCATCCCAGCTGTTGCTGTGGATACGAGGTCCCAGAGACCATCCCCAACCAATTCCTCACCCTTATAAGGCTCTATGTGCCTTTTAAAGTCAGCATCACCTGTCCAGTGTCGGGTCTCCAATACCCTCCTGACAGAATGGACATTGCAATAATTCAGGATGCCAGCCGGCAAAATATTCCTCTGTGCATCCCTCATATATAAGACGACGTCTTATGTTCGCAAAATAGTATCCCTGTTTGAAAGGGGTACAGACCACGCTGCAGCAGTCTGCAGGTCTCAGTCTAGTACCTGAGTGTGTAATTACAGACTTCAGGATAGCCTCCTGCTATTTATCAGCAGGTACCTTCAAAGTGGCCGTATCCTAAGACGGCAGTGCCACCTTGACAAACGTGTGAGCGCCTTATCCACCCTAGGGGATATCTCCCAGCGTAACTTATCCTCTGGCGGGAAAGGGTACGCCATCAGTAACTTGTTAGAAATTACCAGTTTCTTATCGGGGAAACCCACGCTTTTTCACACTTCATTCACTCATTTGATGGGGGAACAAAACACTGCCTGCTTTTTCTCCCCACACATAAAACCCTTTGTTTTTAGTGGTACTTGGGTTAATGTCAGAAATGTGTAACACATTTTATATTGCCGGGATCATGTAACGGATGTTCCTAGTGGATTGTGTATATGTCTCAACCTCGTCGACACTGGAGTCAGACTCCGTGTCGACATCTGTGTCTGCCATCTGAGGGAGTGTTGATGGCCTTTGAGACGTCTGGGCAGGCGCGGGCTGAGAAGCCGGCTGTCCCATAGCTGTTACGTCATCCAGCCTTTTATGTAAGGAGTTGACACTGTCGGTTAATACCTTCCACCTATCCATCCACTCTGGTGTCGGCCCACAGGGGCGACATCTCATTTATCGGCATCTGCTCCGCCTCCACATAAGTCTCCTCATCAAACCTGTCGACACAGCCGTACCGACACACTGCACACACACAAGGAATGCTCCAATGAGGACAGGACCCACAAAAGCCCTTTGGGGGGACAGAGTGAGAGTATGCCAGCACACACCAGAGCGCTATATAATGCAGGGACTAACTGAGTTATGTCCCCTATAGCTGCTTTTATATAATTTATACTGCGCCTAAATTTAGTGCCCCCCCTCTCTGTTTTAACCCTGTTCTGTAGTGTAGACTGCAGGGGAGAGCCAGGGAGCTTCCCTCCAACGGAGCTGTGAGGGAAAAATGGCGCCAGTGTGCTGAGATAGGCTCCGCCCCTTTTTCGCGGCCTTTTCTCCCGCATTTTTATGGAATCTGGCAGGGGTTAATATACATCCATATAGCCCTGGGAGTTATATGTGATGTATTTTTGCCAGCCAAGGTGTTTATATTGCTGCTCAGGGCGCCCCCCCCCCCAACGCCCTGCACCCTCAGTGACCGGAGTGTGTGGTGTGCATGAGGAGCAATGGCGCACAGCTGCAGTGCTGTGCGCTACCTTGGTGAAGACTGATGTCTTCTGCCGCCGTTTTTCCGGACCTCTTCTTGCTTCTGGCTCTGTAAGGGGGACGGCGGCGCGGCTCCGGGACCGAACACCAAGGACTGGGCCTGCGGTCGATCCCTCTGGAGCTAATGGTGTCCAGTAGCCTAAGAAGCCCAATCCGGCTGCAAGCAGGCGAGTTCGCTTCTTCTCCCCTTAGTCCCTCGCTGCAGTGAGCCTGTTGCCAGCAGGTCTCACTGAAAATAAAAAACCTAAATCTATACTTTCTTTCTAAGGGCTCAGGAGAGCCCCTAGTGTGCATCCAACCTCGGCCGGGCACAAGATCTAACTGAGGCTTGGAGGAGGGTCATAGTGGGAGGAGCCAGTGCACACCAGGTAGTCATAAATCTTTCTAGAGTGCCCAGCCTCCTTCGGAGCCCGCTATTCCCCATGGTCCTTACGGAGTTCCCAGCATCCACTAGGACGTTAGAGAAAAAAGGTTAACCTGAACCAAACAAGCAGTCACATAGTGATCTGCAAACCGTTAAGCAAAAAAGGAGTAACAGCGCTGGGTGGGCGTCCAGTGGCCCCTGTGGAATCGGAGAAAGGGATTTATCGGTAAGTACCAAAATCCTGATTTCTCCTTCATCTACTAGGGGCCACTGGAGCACAGTTACAATGGGGACGTCCCAGAGCTCCCAAAACGGGTGGGAGAGCGCTGAGAGTCCTGTAAAACCGCTCGGCCAAACTGCGATGCAGAGGCTGCAAAAGTGTAAAACTTGTAGAATTTGACAAACGTATGTCGGCCCGACCAAGTAGCCGCCCGACATAAAGTAGTCATGGAGACCCCACGGGCAGCCGCCCACGAAGGTCCCACAGAGCGCGTAGAGTGTGCTGAAATGGAAGATGGAGGTTCCCGAGAAGCTGCCAAAAAAGCCTGTCTGATGGCAAGCCGAATCCATCGGGACAAAGTCTGCTTAGAAGCCGGCCAACCACGGCGAGCAGCATCGTAGAGAACAAATAAGGAATCTGACTTCCGAATAGCTGAAGTCCTATCCACATAGATCTTGATCGCCCTGACAACGTCCAATGATCACGAATCCGGAGAGCCCACCGAGAGTGCCGGAACCACAAGCGGCTGATTTATGTGAAAATCAGACACCACCTTAGGTAGAAAAGACATACGAGTACGAAGCTCGGCCCTATCCGCATGAAACACCAGGTAAGGAGACCTACAAGAGAGAGCCCCAAGTTCCGACACCCGTCTAGCTGAAGCCAGCGCCAGGAGAAGAACCACCTTCCAGGTGAGATATTTTATCTCCACTGATTCCAGGGGCTCAAACAATGAAGACTGCAGAAAAGAGAGGACCAGATTGAGGTCCCATGGCGCTGTCGGAGGGCGGAAGGGAGGCTGTATTCGAAGAACCCCTTGAAAGAAAGTCTGAACTTCAGGCAGCAAGGCTAACTTTTTCTGGAAGAAAACCGAAAGAGCAGAGACCTGCACCTTTAGTGAGCCCAGTCTTAGGCCTGCTGAAAAACCTGCCTGCAAAAAACGGAGAAGGCGGGCTAAGCGAAACACGGAAGGAGAAAATTCTCGACGTTCACACCAGGCTACATAAGCCTTCCAAATGCGGTAGTAGTGAGAAGATGTGACTGACTTTCTAGCCCGAAGCATAGTAGGTATAACCGTACGAGGAATCCCCTTCCTTTTCAAGATGGCTTTCTCAACAGCCACGCCGTCAAACGTAGCCTGCGTAAGTCTGGATAAAGAAAAGGACCCTGTTGTAGAAGATCGTCTCGTAGTGGCAGGGGCCAAGGCTCCGCCACTGACAACAGGTGTAGGGTGGAGTACCAAACCCTGCGTGGCCAATCCGGAGCCACCAGGAGGACCAGAGCGGTTTCTCTCTTGATGCGCTGCTGAACCCGCGGCAACAGCTGGAAAGGAGGAAAGGGGTAAACGAACCGGAAATTCCAAGGAGCCGTGAGGGCATCCACGCCCGCCGCCGCTGAGTCCCTCGTCCGAGAGTAATAAAGAGGCAACTGATGGTTCAGGCGGGACGCCATGAGGTCGATCTGTGGTTTTCCCCACCGGCGGACCAGTTGCCAAAACACCTGGGGATGTAGTGACCACTCTCCCGGGTGCAAGTCCTGTCGGCTTAGATAATCGGCTTCCCAATTGTCAACTGAATATCGCCGAGAAGGACAGAGCATACTTCTCCGCCCAGAGAAGGATGTTGGTGACCTCCCTCATCGCTGCACGGCTGCGAGTGCCGCCCTGACGGTTGATGTACGCCACCGTCGTGGTGTTGTCGGACTGAACTCTGACCGCTCGACCGCGTAGTAGGTGATGTGCCTGAAGCAGAGCATTGTACACCGCCCTTAGTTCGAGAATGTTTATGGGGAGAGCGGATTCGTGGATTGACCAGCGCCCCTGAAACCGATGTTCCAGGGTCACTGCCCCCCAGCCTCGCAGACTGGCGTCCGTGGTGAGGAGAGTCCAATCCCATACACCGAACCGCCTTCCTTCCAACAGATGTGTCGACTGGAGCCACCAGAGAAGCGACGACCGTGCCTTTGGAGATAGCGTCACCCTTTGATGAAGGAACAGATGAGATCTTGACCACTGATGTAGAAGACACAGCTGAAACGGTCAAGAGTGGAAGCGAACGTACGGAAGAGCTTCGAACGCTGCTACCTTCTTTCCCAGAAGGCGAATGCACAGATACACTGACACCCGACGGTGTCGAAGAACCGACCTTACCAGTGTCTGCAGAGACAGGATCTTGTCCTGAGGAAGGAAAACCTTCTAACGGACCGTGTCGAGAATCATCCCCAGAAACAACAGCCGTTGTGAGAGGCATAAGTGAGACTTCAGGAAATTCAGGATCCACCCGTGTCGGATCAGAAGGTCCTGCGTTATCCGGATATTCTGAAGCAACAGTTCAGCCGAGCTTGCTTTTATTAGCAGATCGTCCAGATAGGGAACAATCGTCACACCCTGCTTCCGAAGTAGGGCCATCATGACCGCCATGACCTTTGTGAACACTCTGGGAGCAGAAGAGAGACCGAAAGGAAGGGCCTGGAACTGGAAATGAGCGTCCTGTATCGCGAACCGGAGAAAAGCCTGATGAGGAGGCCAAATGGGAACATGTAAGTATGCATCCTTGAAGTCTAAGGACGCCAGAAACTCGTTTTTTTCCAACCCCGCAATAACAGACTGGAGGGACTCCATCTTGAACTTGAATACCCTCAAATACGGATTGAAATCCTTCAAGTTCAGGATTGGATTGACCGAGCCGTCCGGCTTCGGTACGAGAAACAGGCTTGAGTAATAGCCCTGTTTCCGATGATGAGAGGGAACAGGGATCACCACCCTTGCGGATAGGAGCTTCTGGACCGCTGCCTGTAAGACAACTCCTCGGTTGTCGGAAACTGGCAAACTCGTGGTAAAAAAACGCTGGGGCGGTTGTTCCTGAAAATCGAGCTTGTAACCGCAAGTGATTAGATCCCGGACCCAAGTGTCTGGACAGGACTGTACCCAGACCTCCTTGAAATCCCACAGACGAGCTCCCACCCTGTGATCTCCCAGGTGGGAGGGAAGCCCGTCATGCGGTGGTAGTGATAGAGGACTTAACCTCTGACTGAGCTGAGGCTGCGGAACCTCTACCCCTGCCTCTACCTCTATGGCCACGGAAGGTAGAAGCTCCTCCCCTGGCCTGGCCTCGAAACCTGGAAGGGGCACGAAAGGATCGACCCCTATATGGCCTGCGAGTGGCTGGAGCAGCAGAAGGAAGATTAGTCGACTTACCACCGGTGGCCTGAGAGATCCAGGCATCCGGATCCTTACCAAACAGAACCTCACCCGTAAAGGGCAACGCTTCTGCTGCCTTTTTGGATTCCGTATCCGCTTGCCACTGCCGGAGTCAGAGAGCTCTGCGGACCGCAATTGCTAAAGCAGAAATTCTAGCTCCGAGAATACATATGTCCTTGGATGCTTCGCAAAGATAAAGGGCTGATTCACGGATGTGTTCCGCCAACTGTATCAATTGATCCGCTGGCAATTCGTCACGAATTCCAGAGGACAAGTGCTCCGCCCAAGCTTCGATCACCTTGTTGACCCAACAACCTACCTGCGCCGGGCGATGTAATACCCCCGCCGCCGAGTAAATAGTCTTCAAGGTGGATATTAACTTCCTATCCGACGCCTCCTTAAGCGAAGTCGCTCCCGGAACCGGTAGGACCGTCTTTTTGGACAGATGAGACACCGAAGGATCCACAATCGGAGAGGTCTCATAACGTTTCCTGCTATCTGCGGGAAAAGGATAGGAAGACAACCGTTTTCTTGATACCTGAAATTTTGCGTCTGGATGTTTCCAGGTTGCCGTTATGAGCGCATCCAACTCCTCCGAAACTGGAAAGGTCACCGGCAAGCATTGGTTGGTGCCAAACCTTGAAGGGCGTAAGGCGTCCTGCTCCGTCTCCTCCACCTGTAATACTGAGCGAATAGCAATAATAAGAGCCTCTATACCCTGAGCTACTGGTTCAGAGTCCTCGTACACCTGATCGTCATCAGTATCCTGTATATCTACCACCGCCTCATCTGAGGCATATGATCGTCAAAGTCTTGCAACACAGAGGATAGCAATCTCTTTTTAGAAGCCTGTTGAGGGGGGCTAAAGGACAGGGCTTGGGAAGAGATTACTGCCCTAGAGAGCCCTTCTACTGACTTTGCCAATGAAACAGCCCATGCAGGTTCTGGCTCCGGTACCAGGACAAGCTGTCGGAACCGGTCCGCCTCTCTATTTTCCCGAGAAGCCTTCAGTTCCCCAGTCAGCAGAGACATAACCTCTGTGAGTTGTGTCGTCCATGCAGGGGCGCTCTGGGGTTCTGAAGAGGGCTGAGCTGATGGCTCTGACTCCTCACATAAAACATGACCCTGTTTTTGTGTTGCCTTGGAGCCTTTACTGGCCATGGCAACACCTGTGACCCTCCCCCACAGGAAAACAGCAATAGGCAGAAGGGGAGGGAGGGGGGAGAGTAGGGAAACATGCAGCCACAGCAGCCCGAGCTATCCTGCACGATACTGTGCAGTGATAGGCTGTAAGGAAGATATAGGTGCCCCCCCAGTGCCCCCTGTCCCCACTGAAACTGTCTCACTGATCCGTGGCGCTCCTCCGTCCCGCGCTGCAGCAAAGGAAATGGCCGCCAGCGCTCGCTGATTCCGGCGGTACAGAGCGGACTAAGCTCCGCCCCCCTCCGTAAAGGTGCCAAATTTGAACTTGCTTTGCGCCTTTTGCAGGATCCCCGTAGCGGCTCTGTGAGCCGCGCTGAGCGGGGATCCGAGCGGGGAGGGGGGCGGGCGGGAGACAAGCCGGACCTGAACTCAGGTCTCTGTGTTTTAAATAAATAAAGATTTTAAACCTACCGGTAAATCTTTTTCTCGTAGTCCGTAGAGGATGCTGGGACTCCGTAAGGACCATGGGGATAGACGGGCTCCGCAGGAGACATGGACACTTTAAGAAAGACTTTGGATCTGGGTGTGCACTGGCTCCTCCCTCTATGCCCCTCCTCCAGACCTCAGTTAGAGAAACTGTGCCCAGAGGAGACCGACAGTACGAGGAAAGGATTTTTGTTAATCCAAGGGCAAGATTCATACCAGCCACACCAATCACACCGTATAACTTGATATACTAACCAGTTAACAGTATGAAAACAACATAGCATCAGTCCTAGACCGATGAAAACTATAACATAACCCTTATGTAAGCAAAACTATATACAAGTCTTGCTGAAGAAGTCCGCACTTGGGACGGGCGCCCAGCATCCTCTACGGACTACGAGAAAAATATTTACCGGTAGGTTTAAAATCTTATTTTCTCTAACGTCCTAGAGGATGCTGGGACTCCGTAAGGACCATGGGGATTATACCAAAGCTCCCAAACGGGCGGGAGAGTGCGGATGACTCTGCAGTACCGATTGAGCAAACAGGAGGTCCTCCTCAGCCAGGGTATCAAACTTATAGAACTTTGCAAAGGTGTTTGACCCCGACCAAGTAGCAGCTCGGCACAGCTGTAGTGCCGAGACCCCTCGGGCAGCCGCCCAAGATGAGCCCACCTTCCTAGTGGAATGTGCCTGAACCCATTTTGGTAACGGCAATCCTGCCGTAGAATGCACCTGCCGAATCGTGTTACAGATCCAGCGAGCAATAGTCTGCTTTGAAGCAGGGCCGCCGACCTTGTTGGCTGCATACAGGACAAACAGTGCTTCTGTTTTTCTGATCCTAGCCGTTCTGGCCACGTAGATTTTCAAAGCCCTGACCACATCAAGGGACTCGGAATCCTCCAAGTCACGTGTAGCCACAGGCACGACAATAGGTTGGTTCATATGAAAGGACAAGACCACCTTAAATAGGAATTGAGGACGGATCCGCAATTCCGCTCTATCCATATGGAAAACCAGATAGGGGCTTTAATGTGATAAAGCCGCTAATTCCGAAACTCGCCTAGCCGAAGCCAAGGCTAACAACATGACCACCTTCCAAGTGAGATATTTCAACTCCACTGTTCTAAGTGGTTCAAACCAATGTGACTTAAGTAAATTTAACACCACGTTAAGATCGCAAGGCGCTACCGGAGGTACAAAAGGAGGCTGAATATGCAGTACTCCCTTCCCAAAAGTCTGTACTTCAGATAGAGAGGCCAATTCCTTTTGAAAGAAAACGGATAAGGCCGAAATCTGAACTTTAATGGAGCCTAATTTTAGGCCCAAATTCACTCCAGTTTGTAGGAAGTGAAGAAAACGGCCTAGATGGAATTCTTCCGTAGGAGCATTCCTGGCCTCACACCAAGAAACATATTTTCGCCATATTCGGTGATAATGTTTAGATGTCACGTCCTTCCTAGCCATTATTAGCGTAGGAATGACCTCATCCGGAATACCTTTTTCCGCTAGGTTCCGGCGTTCAACCGCCATGCCGTCAAACGCAGCCGCGGTAAGTCTTGGAACAGACAGGGACCCTGTTGCAACAGGTCCTGTCTTAGAGGAAGAGGCCACGGATCTTCTGTGAGCATCTCCTGCAGATCCGGATACCAGGCCCTTCGTGGCAAATCCGGAACAATGATTATTGTTCTCACTCCTCTTTTTCTTATTATTCTCAACACCTTGGGTATGAGAGGAAGAGGAGGGAATACATAGACCGACTGGAACACCCACGGTGTCACTAGGGCGTCCACAGCTACCGCCTGAGGATCTCTTGACCTGGCGCAATACCTCTGTAGCTTTTTGTTGAGACTGGACGCCATCATGTCTATTTGGGGCAGTCCCCACCAACTTGCAATCTGTGCGAAGACTTCCTGATGAAGTCCCCACTCTCCCGGATGCAGGTCGTGTCTGCTGAGGAAGTCTGCTTCCCAGTTGTCCACTCCCGGAATGAACACTGCTGACAGTGCGCTTACATGATTCTCCGCCCAGCGAAGAATTCTGGTGGCTTCCGCCATCGCCACTCAGCTCCTTGTGCCGCCCTGGCGGTTTACATGAGCTACTGCGGTGACGTTGTCTGACTGGATCAGAACTGGTCGGTCGCGAAGCAAGGTCTCCGCTTGACGTAGGGCGTTGCATATGGCCCTTAGTTCCAGGATGTTGATGTGAAGACTAGTCTCTTGACTTGACCAAAGGCCTTGGAAATTTCTTCCCTGTGTGACTGCTCCCCAACCTCGGAGGCTCGCGTCCGTGGTCACCAGGATCCGATCCTGAATGCTGAACCTGCGGCCCTCTAGAAGGTGAGCACTCTGCAGCCACCACAGGAGAGATACCCTGGCCCTGGGGGACAGGGTGATCCGCTGATGCATTTGCAGATGTGACCCGGACCATTTGTCCAATAGGTCCCATTGGAAAGTCCTTGCATGGAACCTGCCGAAGGGAATGGCTTCGTACGTTGCCACCATTTTTCCCAGGACTTGAGTGCAATGATGCACTGACACTTGTTTTGGCTTCAGCAGGTTCTTGACTAGAGTCATGAGTTCCTGAGCTTTTTCTATCGGAAGAAAAACCCTTTTCTGGTCTGTATCCAGAATCATGCCCAAGAAGGTCAGACGAGTCGTAGGAACCAACTGTGACTTCGGGATATTGAGAATCCAGCCGTGTTTCTGTAACACCTCCAGTGAAAGTGACACGCTGTTCAACAACTGCTCTTTTGATCTCGCCTTTATTAGGAGATCGTCCAAGTATGGGATAATTGTGACTCCTTGCTTGCGTAGGAGCACCATCATTTCCGCCAATTACCCTGGAATTGGTAATGACAATACTGTACCGTAATTCTCAGGTACGCCTGATGGGGTGGATAAATGAGAACATGAAGGTATGCAGCCTTTATGTCTAGATACATCATAAAATCCCCCCCTTCCAGGCTGGCGATGATCGCTCTGAGCGATTCCACATTGAATTTGAACCTTTTCAAGTATAGGTTCAGAGATTTTAATTTTAAAATAGGTCTGACCGAACCGTCCGGTTTCGGGACTACAGCCAAGGTTGAGTAATATCCCCTTCCTTGTTGAAGGAGGGGAACCTTGAGCACCACCTGTTGGAGATACAATGTGTGAATTGTATTTAATATTATCTCCCTTTCTGGGGGAGAAGCCGGTAGGGCCGATAAGGAAAACCGGCTAGGAGGCACCTCTTCGAATTCCAGCTTGTAACCCTGAGAAACAATTTCTATTGCCCAGGGATCCACCTGTGAGTGAACTCAGATGTGGCTGAAGAGTCGAAGACGTGTTCCCACTGGGGCGGACTCCCTTAGCGGAGCCCCAGCGTCATGCGGTGGATTTAGTAGAGGCCGGGGAGGACTTCTGTTCCTGGGAACTAGCTGTGCCCTGCGCCCTTACCTCTGGTAAGAAAGGACGCTCCTCGTACTTTCTTGTTTTTCTGCGACCGAAAGGACTGCATTTGATAATGTCGTGCTTTCTTAGGCTGTGAGGGAATATAAGGCAAAAGATCAGATTTACCAGCTATAGCTGTGGAGACCAGGTCCGAAAGCCCTTCTCCACCCAATTCCTCACCCTTGTAAGGTAAAACCTCCATATGCCTCTTTAAGTCGGCATCACCTGTCCATTGCATGTTCCACAGGACACGTCTAGCAGAAATCGACATAGCGTTGACTCTAGAACCCAGTAGACCAATGTCTCTTTGAGCATGTCTTATATATAAGACAGCATCTTTTATATATCCTAGGGTCAATAACATGGTATCCTTATCTAGGGTTTCAATCTCCGCTGATAAGGTATCTGTCCACGCTGCTACCGCGCTATAAACCCCTGCCGACACAATCGCCGGTCTGAGTAGTGTACCAGAATGTGTGTAAATGGACTTCAAAGTACTTTTCTGCATGCTATCTGCAGGATCCCCGAGGGTAGCTGTATCTTGGTATGTCAGCGCTACCCTTTGGGTAAACGTGTCAACGCCTTGTCCACCTTAGGGGAGGATTCCTATCGTATCCTTGCCTTAGCAGGGAAAGGATACGCCATGAGAATTCTTTTGGGAAACTGCAGTTTCTTGTCTGGAGATTCCCGCTCTTTTTCACACAATTCATTTGGTTCATGAGAGGGGGGAAATGTTATCTCAGCTTTCTTCCCCTTAAACATGTGTACCCTCCTGTCAGGGACAGATGGGTCATCAGTGATATGCAAAACATCTTTTATGAAAATAATCATATATTGAATACTTTTCTGCCAGTCTTGGCTGTAACTTTGCATCATCGTAGTCGACACTGGAGTCAGACCGGTGTCGGTATCAGTGTCTATTATTTTGGATAGTGGGCGTTTTGAGACTCTGAAGGTCCCTGCGACATAGGGACAGACATGGGTAGATTCCCTGTCTGTTCTCTAATATTTTGTGCAATAAATTTACCTCAGCACTTAATTCCACATATCCAGTCAGGTGTCAGCGTTGTCGACGGAGACACCACACACACACATTTGCTGCATCTTCTCCATAGAAGAGCCTTTTACCCCAGACATGTCGACACACACGTACCGACACACCACACACTCAGGGAATCCTCTTATCTGAAGACAGTTCCCCCACAAGGCCCTTTGGAGAGACAGAGACAGAGTATGCCAGCACACACCCAGCGCTAATACCCCAGGAAAAACACACAATGTGTTTACCCAGTAGCGCTGTAATACTATTATTTGCTGCCAATTATGTGCCCCCCTCTTCTCTGAAACCCCCCTTCACCGTGGATAAGCAGGGGAGAGTCCGGGGAGCTTCCTCTCAGCTGTGCTGTGGAGAAAATGGCGCTGGTGAGTGCTGAGGGAGAAGCCCCGCCCCCTCGGCGGCGGGCTACTGTCCCGCTTAAACATAATAAAAACTGGCGGGGGCTCTTTATATATACAGTGCCTAGCTGTATATATATATCTCTTTTGCCAGAAATGAGGTTTATATTGCTGCCCAGGGCGCCCCCCCTGCACCCTGCACCCTTACAGTGACTGCCGTGTGTGAGGTGTGTGGGAGCAATGGCGCACAGCTGCACTGCTGTGCGTTACCTCAGTGAAGATCATGAAGTCTTCTGCCGCCTCTGAAGTCTTCTTTTTCTTCTCATACTCACCCGGCTTCTATCTTCCGGCTCCGTGAGGAGGACGGCGGCGCGGCTCCGGGACGAACTCCAGGGTGAGACCTGTGTTCTAACTCCCTCTGGAGCTAATGGTGTCCAGTAGCCTAAGAAGCAGAGCCTTGAAACTCACAGAAGTAGGTCTGCTTCTCTCCCCTCAGTCCCTCGATGCAGGGAGTCTGTTGCCAGCAGGCTCCCTGAAAATACAAAACCTAACAAATATACTTTCTGTCAGGAAGCTCAGGAGAGCTCCCTGAAGTGCACCCATCTCCTCTGGGCACAGTATCAAACTTAGGTCTGGAGGCGGGGCATTGAGGGAGGAGCCAGTGCACACCCAGATCCAAAGTCTTTCTTAAAGTGTCCATGTCTCCTGCGGAGCCCGTCTATCCCCACGGTCCTTACGGAGTCCCAGCATCCTCTAGGACGTTAGAGAAATAAATGTTTAAAGAAAATAGCCAGAGCTACTCTCAAGCCCTCCTGCCACCCTTTAACTAAAAGCTGTAGAGAGCGGGGGAAGAGGGGAGGGGGGCAGAGAAGCACTCACTTACTCAACGCTATGCAGTGTGTGGTGGAGTGGCCCCGACACGCGCCGCACGCAGCGGTGTCCGGCCACGTATACTTACCGCTGCCCTAACCTTCAGCCGACGGTGTCCGGCTGGCTCCAGAGAGCTTAGCGTCTCCTTCAGCCGGGGCCCATCCCGAGACGCACGCAGCTGCGATGGGACGCGCCGGCAGCCTCCCGCGGTGCAGACTGGCAGTGGCAGAGCTGCCAGTCTGTGGATGTAAGTAAGAGAAGAAAAAAAAATTCTTCAGAGAAGACCCAAGTGAACCAGCTCCCTTGGGCACAAATTAAAGACTGGCTTGGAAGGGGGACATAATAGGGGAGGAGCTAGCCACAGTGTTAGAATTTTTAAGTGCCAGCTCCCAATTACTGCCTACTATTTCCCCATTGTAACTGCGCTCCAGTGACCCCTAGTGGATGAAGGAGAAAGAAATATGAACCTTGATGGAGGCCAGACGAAGGCCCAAATCCAGGCCCTGTTGTAGAAAAGCCAAAAGTTTGGCCGTACTAAACTTGTAAGTGTCATGATTGTTAGATGCGCATCAAGCAAAGTAAGAATTCCAGACCCTATGGTAAATCCGAGCAGAAGCCGGTTTCCGGGCCTTCAACATGGTTTGAATGACCGCCTCAGAAAATCCCTTGGCCCTCAAGAAGGAAGCTTCAAAAGCCACGCCGTCAAAGCCAACCGGGCTAAATCCTGATATACACAGGGGCCCTGAACGAGTTGATCTGGGCGCTGTGGAAGTAGAAGGGAACGCTCTATCCAGAAACCCTGAAGGTCTGAGAACCAATGCCGTCTGGGCCACGCGGGAGCGATCAGAAGTAGGATTCCTCTTTCTTGCTTGAACTTCCGTATTACTTTGGGCAGGAGTGACCTCGGAGGGAACACGTACGGCAGCTGAAAGTTCCATGGAATTGCCAGAGCATCCAGGAACACTGCTTGAGGATCCCTTGTCCTTGCTCCGAAGACCGAAACCTTGTGATTGTGTCGAGATGCCATCAGGTCCACATCTGGAAGGCCCCACCTGTCCACGAGGAGTTGAAACACTTCTGGATGGAGGCTCCACACTCCGGCGTGTACGTCCTGACGACTGAGAAAGTCCGCTTCCCAGTTTAGGACCCCCGGAATGAATACTACCGATATGGCTGGCAGATGGTGTTCCGCCTACTGAAGAATCTGTGATACTTCCCTCATTGCCATGCGGCTTCGAGTGTCGCCTTGATGATTGATGTATGCCACCGTGGTGGCGTTGTCCGACTGTACTTGAACAGGTCTGTTCTGTATTAAATGCTGGGCCAAGTTCAATGAACCCCGAGAACCTGAACCCTCAGCTGCTATATTTTCCTCAAATGTGTCTGAAGCGTCACCACTACACAATGTGGGATCAGCCCCAGCACCATTGCCCTTTGTAGCTGACATATTTGAAAGCTCAATGCAAGGCAACACAGTACAATAACAGCAGCACAATACCTGACAAGAACCCCCTGTGCAATGTAACAGCACAAACAGGGAATTCAAGAGGTATATGGTGACTAAAAATCAGAGAAAAATACACAGAGTATATCTTGTGAAATACCTATATTAAAATGAGACACCTAGCTCCCTCAAGTTATAGAATATAGGGATAGCAATCTGAGCGAGATACACAAAATGGAGGTCACACAGCAGCTATATGCACACACACATAGTCACATTGTGCAATGCAGAAATTATGACATACAATAACACTGCACTGGACTAGCAATACAGAGTGGTACTAAGTATAGCTATACACTCAATAGATATAACAATACACAGTAAGGACTGGATGTATATCACAGGGTACTTGTACTATATAACCCTGACTAAATGCACTGCTGTATGCCTGCACTGCATGGCACCCACTACAAAACTGAGCTCCTGTGCACAGAGGCGGGGTTATAAAGGAGGCGGCGCTATGCATTCTGGGAACAGTCAAAGCTTTTAGCCCGTTGGTGCCTCGGATCAAGATCTTATTCTACACCACAATGTAATTCCCTGTGGAGTCCAGTGTACCCCGCAGCAGAAATTGATCTATATAATTACCAATCAAGTATTATAGATTCTGCCAATTGCGGTGACCTTGCCACGTCTATTCTACAGACATAGGTATTCAGAGAGTTTATGTTAATGTATATCCTTCAGGATAAGTCTGCGGACAGTGGTACTAATATATTTTAAGTGCTGTACTGGTTTGTCCAGTTGGTGAATCCACACCTTACAATTTAGATGCCTTCTATATATCTTGTACTAATAATCTGTTCCACGTCTATTACATAAACGGGTCAGATCGTAATTATTTAAATAATGTTAAAAACAAGTTATTGTTGTATAAATTCTCTCATTGGCAGTCTGCTGACTGTGGCATAAAACACCAGGTATGCTGTGCAGATTAATTACTTGCTTTATAAATACAATAGTGTGTTGTAAATCAAACCACTGAATGAGTATTCTCTCACAACCATCTATACTGCAGAGGCACTGTTATCTAAAGAGGTGGGAATGCATTCCCTAGCTTCGGTCGCCTCTCTAACATCGCAAGTATATACGCTCCTCTGTGTAAGCAATATTGATTCATTGTAACGTGATTAATTATGATCATTATTGTCTCGGGCAGCACCCCCACTTTAGGAGTTGAACTATCTATTGATAATATTTGGGGAATCTCATATAGGTATTACAATACTGTGCAGGATTTTCGGTCCCTTCGCCATATCCCCATTATAACTTTTTATTTTTTGAGCCTGCTCAGGTCTCGGGGAAAAAAAATAAGATTTTAAACCTACCGGTAAATCTTTTTCTCCTAGTCCGTAGGGGATGCTGGGGACTCCGTAAGGACTATGGGGTATAGACGGGCTCCGCAGTAGACATGGGCACTATAAAGAACTTTAGAATGGGTGTGCACTGGCTCCTCCCTCTATGCCCCTCCTCCAGACCTCAGTTAGAGAAACTGTGCCCAGAGGAGACGGACAGTACGAGGAAAGGATTTTGGTAATCTAAGGGAAAGATTCATACCAGCCCACACCATCCACACCATATAACCTGGAATATACGCAACCAGTTAACAGTATGAACAAAACAGTATCAGCCAACGACTGATCTTAACTGGAACATAACCCTTATGTAAGCAACAACTATATACAAGTCATGCAGAAATATGTCCGCACTGGGACGGGCGCCCAGCATCCTCTACGGACTAGGAGAAAAAGATTTACCAGTAGGTTTAAAATCTTATTTTCTCTTACGTCCTAGAGGATGCTGGGGACTACGTAAGGACCATGGGGATTATACCAAAGCTCCAAACCGGGCGGGAGAGTGCAGATGACTCTGCAGCACCGATTGAGCAAACATGAGGTCCTCATCAGCCAGGGTATCAAACTTGTAGAATTTAGCAAAAGTGTTTGAACCCGACCAAGTAGCTGCTCGGCAAAGCTGTAAAGCCGAGACGCCTCGGGCAGCCACGCAAGAAGAGCCCACCTTCCTAGTGGAATGGGCCTTTACCGAATTTGGTACCGGCAATCCAGCCGTAGAATGAGCCTGCTGAATCGTGTTACAGATCGAGCGAGCAATAGTCTGCTTAGAAGCAGGAGCGCCAACCTTGTTGGCTACATACAGGACAAACAGAGCTTCTGATTTCCTAATTCGAGCCGTCCTGGCTACGTAAATTTTTAAGGCCCTGACTACATCAAGGGATTTGGAATCCTCCAAATCTCCCGTAGCCACAGGCACCACAATAGGTTGGTTCATATGAAACGATGACACCACCTTTGGCAAAAATTGAGGACGAGTCCTCAACTCTGCTCTATCCACATGGAAAATGAGATAGGGGCTCTTATGAGACAAGGCCACCAATTCGGACACCCGCCTTGCAGATGCCAAGGCCAACAACATGACCACGTTCCAAGTGAGAAATTTTAATTCAACAGTTTGAAGGGGCTCAAACCAGTGAGATTTTAGGAACTGTAACACCACGTTCAGGTCCCATGGTGCCACTGGGGGCACAAAAGGAGGCTGGATGTGCAGCACTCCCTTTACAAAAGTCTGGACTTCTGGGAGAGAAGCCAATTCTTTCTGGAAGAATATAGAAAGGGCTGAAATCTGTACCTTAATGGAGCCTAACTTTAGGCCCATATCAACTCCAGTCTGTAGAAAGTGGAGAAACCGGCCCAAGTGAAAATCTTCCGTAGGAGCATTCTTGGCTTCACACCAAGAAACATACTTCCTCCAGATACGGTGATAATGTTTCGCCGTCACCTCCTTCCTAGCTTTTATCAGAGTAGGGATGACTTCTTCCGGAATACCCTTCCCAGCTAGGATTTGGTGTTCAACCGCCATGCCGTCAAACGTAACCGCGGTAAGTCTTGGAACACGCAGGGTCCCTGCTGCAACAGGTCCTCCCTGAGAGGAAGAGGCCATGGTTCTTCTGTGAGCAGCTCCTGAAGATCTGAATACCAGGCCCTTCGAGGCCAATCTGGAACAATGAGTATTGTCTGCACTCATTTTCGTCTTATGATTCTCAGTATCTTTGAGATGAGAGGAAGAGGAGAGAACACATAGACCGACTGAAACACCCATGGTGTCACGAGAGCGTCCACCGCTACTGCCTGAGGGTCCCTTGACCTGGCACAATACCTCCGAAGCTTCTTGTTGAGGCGTGACGCCATCATGTCTATTTGAGGAAGTCCCCAAAGACTTGTTATCTCTGCAAAAACTTCTTGATGAAGTCCCCACTCTCCTGGATGGAGATCGTGTCTGCTGAGGAAGTCTGCTTCCCAGTTGTCCACTCCCGGAATGAATACCGCTGACAGAGCGCTTACGTGATTTTCTGCCCAGCGCAGAATACTGGTGGCTTCCGCCATTGCCCCTCTGCTCCTTGTCCCGCCTTGGCGGTTTACATGAGCCACGGCTGTGACGTTGTCTGATTGAATCAGAACCGGTAGGTCGCGAAGAATATTCTCCGCTTGTCGTAGGCAGTTGTATATGGCCCTCAATTCCAGTATGTTGATGTGTAGACAAGCATCCTGGTTTGACCACAGTCCCTGAAAATTCCTTCCTTGTGTGACTGCTCCCCATCCTCGTAGGCTCGCGTCCGTGGTCACCAGAACCCAGTCCTGAATGCTGAACCTGCGACCCTCTAGGTGGTGAGCACTCTGGAGCCACCACAGGAGAGACACCCTGGCCCTGCGGGACAGAGTTATTTTCTGATGTATTTGAAGGTGGGACCCGGACCACTTGTCCAGAAGGTTCCACTGAAACGTCCGCGCATGAAACCTGCCGAAGGGGATGGCCTCGTAGGTCGCCACCATTTTCCCCAGTACCCGAGTGCATTGATGGACTGACACTCTTTTCGGTTTTAACAGGTCTCTTACCATGTTCTGGAGTTCCTGGGATTTTTCCCTCGGGAGAAAAACCCTCTTTCGTTCTGTGTCCAGAATCATGCCTAAGAAAGAAAGCCGAGTCGTTGGAACCAACTGCGACTTTGGTAGATTTAGAATCCATCCATGTTGCTGTAGCACTCCCAGGGAGAGTGACACGCTTTTCTGCAACTGTTCCTCTGATCTCGCTTTTATCAGGAGATCGTCCAAGTACAGGATAATTGTGACTCCTTGCCTGCGTAGGAGCCCCATCATTTCCGCCATTACCTTGGTGAACACCCTCGGGGCCGTGGAAAGCCCAAACGGCAACGTCTGAAACTGGTAATGACAGTCCTGTACAGCGAATCTCAGGTATGCCTGATGAGGAGGATATATGGGGACGTGAAGATATGCATCCTTTATGTCTAATGACACCATAAAATCCCCCCCTTCCAGGTTGGAGATGACTGCCCTGAGCGATTCCATCTTGAACTTGAACCTTTTTAAGAACAGGTTCAGGGATTTTAAATTTAGAATGGGTCTGACCGAGCCATCCGGTTTCGGGACCACAAATAGGGTTGAATAGTACCCTTTCCCCTGTTGTGTTAGGGAAACCTTGATAATCACTTGCTGTTGACACAGCTTTTGAATTGCAGCTAAAATTATCTCCCTCTCTGGGGGAGAAGCTGGTAAAGCCGATTTGAAGAATCGGCGAGGAGGCACGTCTTCGAATTCCAGCTTGTAGCCCTGGGATACAATTTCCATCGACCAAGGATCCACGTCCGACTGAACCCAGACGTGGCTGAAGAGTCGAAGACGTGCCCCCACTGGTGCGGCCTCCCTCAGTGGAGCCCCAGCGTCATGCGGTGGACTTAGTAGAAGCCGGGGAGGACTTCTGTTCTTGGGAACTGGCCGTAGCAGGCATTCTTTTCCCTCTACCCTTACCTCTGGCGAGGAAGGAAGAGCCCCGACCTCTTCTGGACCGAAAGGACTGCATCTGATACTGTGGAGTTTTATTTTGCTGTGGGGGAACATAAGGCAAAAAGGTAGATTTACCCGCGGTAGCTGTGGAAACTAGGTCCGCGAGACCTTCCCCAAATAAAACCTTACCCTTGTAAGGTAAAACTTCCATATGCCTCTTTGAGTCGGCATCACCCGTCCATTGGCAGGTCCACAGTGCTCGCCTAGCCGAGACCGCCATCGCGTTGGCCCTTGAACCTAGTAGTCTGACGTCTCTCTGAGCGTCTCTCATATATAAGACTGCGTCTTTGATGTGACCTAAGGTCAACAAAATGGTATCCCTATCTAGGGTATCAATATCAGCTGACAAGGTATCTGTCCAAGGTGCTACCGCGCTACAGACCCAAGCCAATGCTATAGCCGGTCTGAGTAAAGCACCAGTATGTGTATAAATTGATTTTAAAGTAGTTTCCTGTCTGCAATCAGCAGGATCTTTGAGAGCTGCCGTTTCTGGGGACGGTAGCGCCATCTTTTTGGATAAGCGCGTCAAAGCTTTGTCCACCCTGGGCGAGGATTCCCACCGTACCCTGTCCTGTGCCGGGAAAGGATACGCCATAAGAACTCTTTTGGGAATCTGCAGTTTTTTGTCTGGAGTTTCCCAAGCTTTTTCAAATAACGCTTTCAGCTCATGAGATGGGGGAAATGTTACCTCAGGTTTCTTTTCCTTAAACATGTGTACCCTCGTGTCAGGGACAGAGGGGTCATCTGTGATATGCAAAACATCTTTTATTGCAATAATCATATAATGAATACTTTTGGCCACCCTTGGGTGTAGCCTTGCATCATCGTAGTCGACACTGGAGTAAGAATCTGTGTCGGTATCAGTGTCTGCTATTTGGGATAGGGGATGTTTTTGAGACCCTGAAGTGCCATGTGACACCGTCAAAGCCATTGATTGACTCCCCGTATTATCCCTGGACTCTGCTTTGTTCAATCTCTTATGTAACAAGGTCACATTTGCATTTAAAACATTCCACATGTCCAACCAATCAGGTGTCGGCGTTGCCGACGGAGACACCACAATCATCTGCTCCACCTCCTCTCTAGAAGAGCCTTCCACCTCAGACATGCCGACACAGGCGTACCGACACCCCCCACACACACAGGGATTGTATGTATGTATATATATATATATATATATATGTAAAAGAGAGAGAGAGAGAGAGAGAGAGAGAGAGAGAGAGAGAGAGAGAGAGAGAGAGAGAGAGAGAGAGAGAGTGTGTGTGTGTGTGTGTGTGTGTGTGTGTGTGTGTGTTCCCCCAATAAGGCTCTTTGGAGAGACAGAGAGAGAGTATGCCACACACCCAGCGCCAATAACACTGGAAACAAAATTCCCAGATAAACAGCGCTTTTATATAATCATATAGATGAATCTATACACTCACTGCGCCTTACAAGTGACCCCCCCCCCTCTTTTTTGCCCTCTGTCACCGTGTTCAGCAGGGGAGGGTCCGGGGAGCCAGCCCCTGCAGTGTGCTGTGGAGAAAATAGGGATTTTTGTTTACTTACCGTAAAATCTCTTTCTCTGATTCTATCTGGGGGACGCTGCGCCGTTACTTGTGGGTTAGAGGTGTGTGGTTGTGGAGTTTGGCACAGAACTATTAAAAACCTGACTCCTCCCCCCCTCTAACCCCTCCCATCTCCTTCCTGCCTAGCCAGCACCTCAGTTAACGTTTAGCCAAGCCAAAGGAGATAGACCGAAAAAAATTAACCGGTTAAACCAGACAAACCAATGGGAGGGATCGCAGCGTCCCCCAGATGGAATCAGAGATAGAGATTTTACGGTAAGTAAACAAAAATCCCTATTTCTCTTTCATCCATCTGGGGGACGCTGCGCCGTTACTTGTGGGATTTCCCAAAGCAAGCTAATGAGAGGAGGGAGACGTTGACGGCATAGCCGTCTGTAAAATACGACGCCCAACAGAGGCAGTCTCCAAACCAAAAGTATGAAAACGGTAAAACTTTGTGAAAGTATGGACTGACGACCAGGTCGCCACCCTGCACAGCTGCTCAATAGATGCACCACCGCGAACAGCCCAAGAGGCTCCAACAGCTCTAGTCGAATGAGCCCTAATTGAGTCAGGAACTGAAACATTTGAAGACACGTACGCCTGTCTGATGGCCGAAGTTACCCAACGGGCCACAGTGTTCTTGGAAGCCGGCCAACCTCGTTTGGGAGCATCAATCAATACCAACAAGGTATCCGTACGACGGAAAGACTCAGTGCGAGACAAATAAACACGTAAGGCCCGAACAACATCCAGGAGGGCCAAATGGGAGTTCTCCCCGGGCGAAGACGACGGAGTAAATGCTGGAAGGACAATGTCCTGATTTAAATGGAATGCTGAAACAACCTTTGGAAGGAAAGAAGGCTTAGTCCGCAGAACCACCCGGTTCTCATGAAACACTAACAAGGGCGGCCTGCAAGAAAGGGCCACCAACTCAGACACTCGTCTAGCTGAGGCAATAGCTAAAAGAAAAACAACTTTTAGTGTTAGATAACGTAGTTCTACAGATTCCAAAGGCTCAAATGGAGATTTTTGAAGGGTCGTAAGGACCAAGTTTAAATCCCAGGGAGGAACCGGAGGAACAAAAGGTGGTTGAATCCGAAGTACTCCCTGAAGGAATGTCTGAACCTCTGGAATGATCGCTAGTTTCTTTTGAAAAAGAACCGACAAGGCCGAAACCTGAACCTTCAGTGAAGAAAGCCTCAGACCTTTCTCGAGACCCTCCTGAAGGAAAGATAGCAGGCGAGGAAGTTAAAACAAATGCGGAGTCAAGCCCCGCTTTTCGCACCAAGCAATGTAAAAACGCCATACCCTATGGTAAATGCCAGAAGTCACCGGTTTCCTAGCCCAAATCATCGTCTGCGCAACAGAACGAGAAAAATAAGATTTTACTTACCGATAAATCTATTTCTCGTAGTCCGTAGTGGATGCTGGGGACTCCGTCAGGACCATGGGGATTAGCGGCTCCGCAGGAGACAGGGCACAAAACTAAAGCTTTAGGATCAGGTGGCTGCTCGGCAGAGTTGTAATGCCGAGACCCCTCGGGCAGCCGCCCAGGATGAGCCCACCTTCCTTGTGGAATGGGCCTTGACAGATTTAGGCTGTGGCAGGCCTGCCACAGAATGTGCAAGTTGAATTGTGCTACAAATCCAACGAGCAATCGTCTGCTTAGAAGCAGGAGCACCCAGCTTGTTGGGTGCATACAGTATAAACAGCGAGTCAGATTTTCTGACTCCAGCCGTCCTTGAAATATATATTTTCAATGCCCTGACAACGTCCAGCAACTTGGAATCTTCCAAATCGCTAGTAGCCGCAGGCACCACAATAGGCTGGTTCAGGTGAAACGCTGACACCACCTTAGGCAGAAACTGAGGACGCGTCCGCAGTTCTGCCCTGTCCGAATGGACAATCAGATATGGGCTCTTATACGATAAAGCCGCCAATTCTGATACTCTCCTGGCTGAAGCCAGGGCCAGTAGCATGGTTACTTTCCATGTAAGATATTTCAAATCCACCGATTTGAGTGGCTCAAACCAATGGGATTTGAGAAAATCCAAAACTACATTCAGGTCCCACGGAGCCACTGGGGGCACAACCGGGGGCTGTATATGTAGTACTCCTTTTACAAAAGTCTGGACTTCAGGAACTGAAGCCAATTTTTTCTGGAAGAAAATCGACAGGGCCGAAATTTGAACCTTAATGGACCCCAATTTGAGGCCCATAGACAATCCTGTTTGCAGGAAATGTAGGAATCGACCCAGTTGAAATTCCTCCGTGGGGCCCTTCCTGGCCTCACACCACGCAACATATTTTCTCCAAATGCGGTGATAATGTTGTGCAGTCACCTCCTTCCTGGCTTTAACCAGTGTAGGAATGACCTCTTCTGGAATGCCTTTTTCCTTTAGAATTCGGCGTTCAACCGCCATGCCGTCAAACGCAGCCGCGGTAAGTCTTGGAATAGACACGGTCCCTGCTGAATCAGGTCCCGTCTTAGAGGTAGAGGCCACGGATTTTCCGTGATCATCTCCTGAAGTTCCGGGTACCAAGTTCTTCTTGGCCAATCCGGAGCCACGAGTATCGTTCTTACTCCCCTTTGCCGTATAATTCTCAGTACTTTGGGTATGAGAGGCAGAGGAGGAAACACATACACTGACTGGTACACCCACGGTGTTACCAGAGCGTCCACAGGTATTGCCTGAGGGTCTCTTGACCTGGCGCAATACCTGTCCAGTTTTTTGTTGAGGCGAGACGCCATCATATCCACCTTTGGTTTTTCCCAACGGTTCACAATCATGTGGAAGACTTCTGGATGACGTCCCCACTCTCCCGGGTGTAGATCGTGTCTGCTGAGGAAGTCTGCTTCCCAGTTGTCTACTCCCGGAATGAACACTGCTGACAGTGCTATCACATGATCTTCCGCCCAGCGAAGGATCCTTGCAGCTTCTGCCATTGCTCTCCTGCTTCTTGTGCCGCCCTGTCTGTTTACGTGGGCGACTGCCGTGATGTTGTCCGACTGGATCAACACCGGCTGACCCTGAAGCAGGGGTTTTGCCAGGCTTAGAGCATTGTAAATTGCTCTTAGCTCCAGTATATTTATATGAAGAGACATCTCCAGGCTTGACCATACTCCCTGGAAGTTTCTTCCCTGTGTGACCGCTCCCCAGCCTCTCAGACTGGCATCCGTGGTCACCAGGACCCAGTCCTGTATGCCAAATCTGCGGCCCTCTAACAGATGAGCACTCTGCAACCACCACAGAAGAGACACCCTTGTCCGTGGCGATAAGGTTATCCGCTGATGCATCTGCAGATGCGATCCGGACCATTTGTCCAGCAGATCCCACTGAAAAGTTCGTGCGTGGAATCTGCCGAATGGAATTGCTTCGTAAGAAGCCACCATCTTTCCCAGGACTCTTGTGCATTGATGCACAGACACTTTTCCTGGTTTTAGGAGGTTCCTGACAAGTTCGGATAACTCCTTGGCTTTCTCCTCCGGAAGAAACACCTTTTTCTGAACCGTGTCCAGAATCATTCCCAGGAACAGCAGACGTGTTGTCGGGGTCAACTGAGATTTTGGAAAATTCAGAATCCACCCGTGTTGTTGCAGCACTACTTGGGTTAGTGCTACTCCGTCCTCCAGCTGTTCTCTGGACCTTGCCCTTATCAGGAGATCGTCCAAGTAAGGGATAATTAATACGCCTCTTCTTCGCAGAAGAATCATCATTTCGGCCATTACCTTGGTAAAGACCCGAGGTGCCGTGGACAATCCAAACGGCAGCATCTGAAACTGATAATGACAGTTTTGCACCACGAACCTGAGGTACCCTTGATGTGAAGGGCAAATTGGGACATGCAGGTAAGCATCCTTTATGTCCAGGGACACCATAAAGTCCCCTTCTTCCAGATTCGCTATCACTGCTCTGAGTGATTCCATCTTGAACTTGAATTTTTGTATGTACAGGTTCAAAGATTTCAGATTTAGAATAGGTCTTACCGAGCCGTCCGGCTTCGGTACCACAAATAGCGTGGAGTAATACCCCTTTCCCTGTTGTAGGAGGGGTACCTTGACTATCACCTGCTGAGAAAACAGCTTGTGAATGGCTTCCAATACCGTCGCCCTGTCTGAGGGAGACGTTGGCAAAGCAGACTTTAGGAACCGGCGAGGGGCAGACTTCTCGAATTCCAACCTGTAACCCTGAGATACTACCTGCAGGATCCAAGGGTCCACCTGTGAGCAAGCCCACTGTGCGCTGAAATTCCTGAGTCGACCCCCCACCGCTCCTGAGTCCGCTTGTACAGCCCCAGCGTCATGCTGAGGGCTTTGCAGAACCCTGGGAGGGCTTCTGTTCCTGGGCAGGGGCTGCTTGCTGCCCTCTCTTACCCCTTCCTCTGCCCTGGGGCAGATATGACTGTCCTTTTGCCCTCTTGTTCTTATAGGACCGAAAGGACTGCGGCTGAAAAGACTGTGTCTTTTTCTGTTGGGAGGGGGTCTGAGGTAAAAAGGTGGATTTTCCGGCAGTTGCCATGGCCACCAGATCCGATAGACCTACGCCAAATAATTCTTCCCCTTTATACGGCAATACTTCCATATGTCGTTTGGAATCCGCATCACCTGACCACTGTCGCGTCCATAAACTTCTTCTGGCAGATATGGACATCGCACTTACTCTCGATGCCAGAGTGCAAATATCCCTCTGAGCATCTCGCATATAAAGAAAAGCATCCTTTAATTGCTCTATAGTCAATAAAATACTGTCCCTATCCAGGGTATCAATATTTTCAGTCAGGGAATCCGACCAGACCACCCCAGCACTGCACATCCAGGCTGAGGCGATGGCTGGTCGCAGTATAACACCAGTATGTGCGTATATACTCTTTAGGGTAGTTTCCAGCCTCCTATCAGCTGGATCCTTGAGGGCGGCCGTATCAGGAGACGGTAACGCCACTTGTTTTGATAAGCGTGTGAGCGCCTTATCCACCCTAGGGGGTGTTTCCCAGCGCGCCCTAACCTCTGGCGGGAAAGGGTATAATGCCAATAACTTTTTTGAAATTAGCACTTTTCTATCTGGGTTAACCCACGCTTCATCACATACATCATTCAATTCCTCTGATTCAGGAAAAACTACAGGTAGTTTTTTCACCCCCCACATAATACCCCTTTTTGTGGTACTTGCAGTATCAGAGATATGCAAAGCCTCCTTCATTGCCGTGATCATATAACGTGTGGCTCTACTTGAAAATACGTTTGTTTCTTCACCGTCGACACTAGATTCAGTGTCCGTGTCTGGGTCTGTGTCGACCGACTGAGGTAAAGGGCGTTTTACAGCCCCTGACGGTGTCTGAGACGCCTGGGCAGGTACCAACTGGTTTTCCGGCCGTCTCATGTCGTCAACTGATTTTTGTAATGTGCTGACATCACGTAATTCCATAAACAAAGCCATCCATTCCGGTGTCGACTCCCTGGGGGGTGACATCACCATTACCGGCAATTGCTCTGCCTCCACACCAACATCGTCCTCATACATGTCGACACACACGTACCGACACACAGCAGACACACAGGGAATGCTCTTATCGAAGACAGGACCCCACTAGCCCTTTGGGGAGACAGAGGGAGAGTTTGCCAGCACACACCCAAGCGCTATAATATATATGGGAACAACCTTATATAAGTGTTGTATCCTTATAGCAGCTTAAATATATAAAATATCGCCATAAAAAGTGCCCCCCCTCTCTGTTTTACCCTGTTTCTGTAGTGCAGTGCAGGGGAGAGTCCTGGGAGCCTTCCTCACAGCGGAGCTGAGCAGGAAAATGGCGCTGTGTGCTGAGGAGAATAAGCCCCGCCCCCTATTCCGGCGGGCTTTTCTCCCGTAGTTTTTAATATCTGGCAGGGGTTAAATACATCCATATAGCCTCAAGGGCTATATGTGATGTATTTTTTAGCCATAAAAGGTATTTACATTGCTGCCCAGGGCGCCCCCAGCAGCGCCCTGCACCCTCCGTGACCGTTGGTGAGAAGTGTGTGACAAACAATGGCGCACAGCTGCAGTGCTGTGCGCTACCTTCAAGAAGACTGAAGAGCCTTCTGCCGCCGGTTTCTGGACCTTCAATCTTCAGCATCTGCAAGGGGGGTCGGCGGCGCGGCTCCGGGACGAACCCCAGGGTGAGACCTGTGTTCCGACTCCCTCTGGAGCTAATGGTGTCCAGTAGCCTAAGAAGCCAATCCATCCTGCACGCAGGTGAGTTGAACTTCTCTCCCCTAAGTCCCTCGATGCAGTGAGCCTGTTGCCAGCAGGACTCACTGAAAATAATAAACCTAAAAACTTTTTCTAAGCAGCTCCTTAAGAGAGCCACCTAGATTGCACCCTGCTCGGACGGGCACAAAAACCTAACTGAGGCTTGGAGGAGGGTCATAGGGGGAGGAGCCAGTACACACCACCTGATCCTAAAGCTTTAGTTTTGTGCCCTGTCTCCTGCGGAGCCGCTAATCCCCATGGTCCTGACGGAGTCCCCAGCATCCACTTAGGACGTCAGAGAAAACCTTTTGCTTTTAAAATGTTGGATTCAAGAACCAAGCCGTCAAAGCCAGCCGACTTAAATCTGGGTGGCGACAAGGTCCTTGAAGAAGAAGATCTGGTCGCAGGGGGAGACGAAAGGGGTCTCCGACGATCATGCTGCGCAGAAGTGTGTACCACTGTCGGCGCGACCAATCTGGAGCCACCAGAATTATTGCGAGACCTTCTCGCCGAATGCGTTGAAGTAGACGTGGAATCAGCGGAATTGGCGGAAACACGTAACCCAGTTGAAACTGCCACGGGGCTGTTAGAGCATTGATCAGAAATGCTTGAGGATCCTGATGAGGTGATGGCTAGGCAGGAAAGAGATGGGAGGGGTTAGAGGGGGGAGGAGTCAGGTTTTTAACAGTTCTGTGCCAAACTCCACAACCACACACCTCTAACCGACAAGTAACGGCGCAGCGTCCCCCAGATGGATGAAAGAGAAATGGTGCTGGTTAGTGCTGTGAGATCAAGCTCCGCCCCCTCAGCGGCGGGCTTCGGTCCCGCTCAAATTTATTTATACTGGCGGGGGATTATAAACTATACTGCCTCCGCAGCCTATATATTCATATGAGCCAGTCCTAGAGGTTTATTGCTGCCCAGAGCGCCCCATCCCCCCCCCCCCCGGCACCCATCAGTGCCTGCAGTGTGTGTAGTGTGTGGGAGCAATGGCGCGCAGCGGTAACGCTGCGCGTTACCTCATAGAAGATCTGAAGTCTTCTGCCACCTTTGAAGTCTTCTTTCTTCTTATACTCACCCGGCTTCTATCTTCCGGCTCTGTGAGGAGGACGGCGGCGCGGCTCCAGGACGAACGGCGAGGGTGAGACCTGCGTTCCGACTCCCTCTGGAGCTAATGGTGTCCAGTAGCCTAAGAAGCAGAGCCCATCATTTAAGTAGGTCTGCTTCTCTCTCCTCAGTCCCACGATGCAAGGAGCCTGTTGCCAGCAGTGCTCCCTGAAAATAAAAACCTAACAAAATTCTTTTTCAAAGAAACTCAGGAGAGCTCCCTTGTAATGCACCCAGTCTCCTCTGGGCACGGGATCTAACTGAGGTCTGGAGGAGGGGCATAGAGGGAGGAGCCAGTGTACACCCATTCTAAAGTTCTTTATAGTGCCCATGTCTCCTGCGGAGCCCGTCTATACCCCATGGTCCTTACGGAGTCCCCAGCATCCTCTAGGACGTAAGAGAAAAAACCTGTTAAGTGGAGCATGCGGTATGACTTCTGGGACAATTTTATAGCCCCGAAGGATCAATTAGCCCACGGTAAATAACTGCGGCTAACTGATTTCTCCCCTTAGTAAGCAGGACTAAGTCCTCATTGACCAGCACTGCCCTTGTCCCTACTGCACAAGGACGAGGAAAATAATTTTAAAGAATTTCTTAAGTTTACCTTTCCTCCACCAATTCCCATACCACAGTTGTTTAGTTTGAGTTCTTGCAGTGTAAAGCATGTGGAGCTTTTGATCAGGGCCTCGATTCCTCTCACACCGTCTGGTCCAAAAGCATTATCACTCAGATCAAGTTCCGTAAGCTGAGCTCTGGCAGAGGTCAGGGCTTCACCTAGGGAAATCTATGGCAAATGAGGTAGTTATAAACTCATGCTTAAACATCCTACTCTCTGGAAATAAAATGATAAATCCACATTCATCATTCAGTATTACATTCTCCAATGCTAACCAAACTTTATGACCAAAAAGAGTCAACATAAAATACCTAACCTATTACAAATTTAAGACCCTTAAAAACCATGCTGCTTCCTATTTTAAAAGTCATAAATTAATATACTTACCAGTGCTGGCGGGATTTCAGATCTCAATCTCCCAGTAAACATATCACTCCAATGACATCGCTGGAACAAAAACAAAAAAAATCAGAATTACAAACAACTATTAGCTAAAATAGTTAAGTTATCAATCTAAAGCATCAAAATACAGACAACGAAAGACGTCAGGATTAAACAAAGTTCATATTTTGCATAATTGTAGCAGTTTTCAAATATGCACTTTTATAGGAATCAAGATGGCCAATATAACAAGAGTTATGGAAAACTTACCATGGTTAACTCTTTTTCTTCGAGGTCCATAGGATCCACAGGGAAAACATTGGGGTGTAGGTGGTTGGAGAGGACCAGGCACCAAACAGTTAAGCTTTTGAGCTCCCAGGATGCTACGGTCCTTCACACCTATACCCAGCCCAGGCTATCCAGTTTTATGAACAAGTCCTAGCAGGAGCAGGATAGGAGAGAAGGAAGACTGATACACACAAGAAACACACTCAATAGAGAAGGGAACTAGTGACCAAGAGAAAAAACCCATTGAAGCCATGTGCATCAGGGTAGGTGCCCTGTGGATTCTATGGACCTCGAAGAAAATCAGTTAACCATAGTAAGTCTACTATAACTCTTATTTTCTTCTTCAGGATATATAGGGATCCACATACCTTGGGGATGTCCCAAAGCAGTTTTCTTATGGGAGGGGACTCATTAGCAGGGAGGAGAATCCAGCACCCAAAAGGAAGTATCCTGAGAGGAGGTATCAAAGGCGGTGTGGACAGAAGACCACGTGGCAAAATTGTACAGTTTAGCAGATGCGCCACGGCAGACTGCCCACGAAGGACCCAGAGTGAGCAGAATGGGCAGAGACTGTATCTGGTACAGGTAGATCAGCTTGCGTGTAAGCCTGTGAGATAGTTATGCCATCTGGTCAGTGTCTGTTTGTTAGCTGGTCAGCCCCTCTTGTGGAAACCATACAGGACAAAGAGGGATTCCTTTTTTCTGACGGAGTTGGTACGACCCACGTGAAGACAAGTAGCATGGACCACATCCAAGGAGGCCTCCCCCACTGAGAGGTCGGGTGACTGGAAAGCCGGAAACTGGACACCACCTTGGGGAGGTACCCTGGTCGTGTCCGGAGGACCACCCTCTCCAGATGAAAGATAAGAAAGGGGGAGCGCCGCTAATTCTGACATCCTCCTGGCAGAGGCAAAAGCCATAAGAAAAAGTGTTTTTGCCGTCAAACGGAAGTTCCTGTAGAGCCTGGAGAACCAACGACAAGTCTGATGGAGCCACTGGAGGGACAAAGATAGGTTGAACAGGAAGGACATCTTGAAGGAAGGTGGGACCATAAGGCAGTGGAGAGATTCTTCACTGAAACCAGACATAAACTTTCAGAGATTACAGGCGGAGTCAGAGATTAAATCCACCTTGGAGAAGTCAAGGACCCTGCAAACCTAATAAACCAAAGTATAATAGTGTCTTGCAGTACACCACTGGTAGTAAGCTTTGCAAACATGGTAATAGATAAGGGCGGAGGCAGGCTTCCGTGCCCTGAGCATGGTTTGAATCACAGAGCCGGAGAAACCTTTGGACCTTAGGAGGGATGACTCAAGAGCCAAGCCATCAAAGACAGGCGACCTAGGTCCGGGTGCAGACAGGGACCCTCAGACAGCCGGTCTGGTCGCCTCTGGATTTCTTGATCTGTACCCATACACGGGAACCTTGTGTTTGTGTCGGGAGGCCATGAGGTCCACGTCCGGCAGGCTCCACTTGTCCACCAGAAGCTGTAAGACCTCTTGGTGTGGAGCCCACTCGCCAGCGTGAATGTCGGAATGGCTGAGGAAGTCCGTTTCCCAGTTGAGGATCCCGGGGATGAACACGGCCGAGATGGCGTTTGGCCCATCAGAGAATGTGAGCCACTTCCAGCATTGTCAACAGACTGCAAGTGCCTCCCTGATGGTTGCGGTAAACCACCGCAGTGGTGTGGTCGGCCTGGACTGATCTGCCTTGGGGAATGTCCTGTGCCTGAGTGAGTGCTCAGTAGCCAGCTCGTAGTGCCAGTTGATAAACAACTTACGGTGGGAGTCCAACTGCTCTGAAAGGAGTGTTGACTGGAAACCGCCCCCCATCCGCGGTCAGGAGTATCAGATCCGGGATCCAGAAGGGTCAACCCTTGACCAAGTAGGTAGAGTGGAGCCACCAAGCTAGAGACAGACAAACTTCTTGAGAGAGGACAATCATCTGGGACCTGAGCAGATGCGGTTGTCCGTTCAATCTGGACAAGATTAAGTGTTGCAGGACTCTGGAGTGGAACTGGGCATACTCCACCATGTCGAAGGTGGAGACCATGGACCTCAAGACCTGCATGGCTGATTGGATTGACACTCAGCGACTGTGAAGCAACTTGCGCACTCACCGTTGTTGTGCGGAAATTTTGTCTGCTGGCAGGAAAAAGAGGATTTTGGTACTTACCGATAAATCCATTTCTCTGAATCCTCTAGGGGACACTGGAGCATTCTGAGACAGTAGGGTGGGAAGCTTGCAACCGGAGGTGTGGCACAATCTAAAATTAGCATTGTCTGCACAGCCGGCTCCTCCCCCTTCACATCCCTCCTCCCTCAGTTTGGAAAATTTGACTGAGAGAATAGGACATGATACTAGAGCACCAGGCGAGGAACCCAACCGTACAACATAGCAAACAGCATCCCAGAAACCCTTAATCGGAAAACCAACGCTGTTTTTACGAACTGCGTAAACCAGAACTTTAAACACAGCAGGCCGACAGCACCGAGGCGGGCGTCCAGTGTCCCCTAGAGGATTCAGAGAAATGGATTTATCGGTAAGTACCAAAATCCTCTTTTCTCTTTCATCCACTAGGGGACACTGGAGCATTCTGAGACAGTAGGGGACATCCCAAAGTTATCCCCCAGGGAGGGATTGCTGTCGGTGGCCTGCAAAACGAAACGTCCGAACATAGAATCTGCGGACGTAACGGTATCAAACTTGTAAAAGTTTGCGAACGTGTGGGCTAAGGACCACGTCGCCGCTCTGCAAAGTTGAGTACAGGAAACACCTCTGGCCGTCGCCCATGAGGCACCCACTGAACGGGTGGGGTATGTGCACCTGACTGAACTGGAACCTGTATTCCACAGGAAATATAAGTCAGCCGAATGGCCAGTCTAATCCATCCAGACAAAGACTGCTTAGATGCTGGCCAACCCTTCTTAGGCCCATCCTACAAAATCACATAACTGGTCCGACTTTCTGAAGGACGACGTAACTTGCACGTATACCCGTAAAGCTCGGACAACATCCAAGGACACGTCCCCATCTGTGAGACCCTGGAAAGATGGGACCACAATTGGCTAGTTTACATGAAACCCCGAAACAACCTTAGGAAAGAAATCTGCTCTTGTACAGAGTTCTGCCCAATCCTCATGAAAAATTAAAAAAGGGACACTTACACGATAAGGTGCCCGAAGCCAAGGCAGGCAATAATGTGACCTTCCAAGAGAGATATTACAGGTCTGTTCTTGCTAACGGCTCAAAAGTATGTTATTACAAAAAGTCCAACACCATATTTAAGTCCCATGGTGCAGTAGGATGACGAAAAGGGGGCTTCAGAACCCCTTGGAAAACGATTTGAACCGCTGGCAAGGATGCTAACCGCTGTTGAAATAGGATGAGAGAGCCGAATCTTGAACCTTCAGAGAGCTCAGCCTCAGTCCTACATCCAGACTGGCCTGAAGAGTAGAAGTCCAGATAAGTGGAAGTTCTCCGAATTCCACCCACGGTCTTGACATCAGTCCATGTACCACTGCCAAATCTTGCAGTAGTGCATGGCTGTTACCGGCTTTCTAGCGGCAAACATTGTAGGAATGGCCGTTTGTGGCATTCCTCTGTTCCGTAAGATCCGGGTTTCAATAACCATGCCGTCAAACGCAGCCTGTGCAGGTCTGTGGAACGGTCCCTGAGACCGCATGTCCTCTCTCTGAGGTAACCGCCAAGGATCTTCCGCTAGCAAACTCGCAGGTCTGAATACCAACTTCCGCGGGGCCAAGCTGGTGCGATTAGAATCGCCCACACTCGCTCTCGTTTCAACCTTGTCAGGACCCTGGGTACAAGGGGGAAGGGTGGAAAAATGTACACCCTCCTGTAACACCAAGGAAGTGTTAATTCGTTCACTCCGTCTGCTGCTGGATCTCTTGTCATGGACACATATCTGGGCAGCTGATAGTCTTGCCGAGACGTCATGAGGACCCTTTGAGGTAGACCCCATCTCCTCACCACCATGTCGAAAATACGTGGGTGTAGGCACCACTGTCCCGGATGCCTGTCCTAGCGACTGAGATAATCCGCTTCCTAGTTCTCCACACCTGGAATGAACACTGCCGAGAGGATGACGTTTCGCCTGTCTGCCCCCAACAAGATCTTTGTGGCTTCCGTGAACGCCATCCTGTTCTTTGTTCCTCCCTGACGGCTTATGTAAGCCGCCGTCGTGACATCGTCCGACTGTATGTTTAAGTGTTGACTCAGGACCACCTCTTCGGATAAGAGAAGCGCATTGTAAACAGCTCTCAGTTCTAGAATGTTAATGGGTAGTGTGCTCTCCTGTAACATCCATCTGCCCTGAAACTGATGTTTGTGTAGGACGGCACCTCAATCTCTGAGACTGGCGTCCGTTGTCAGGATCCTCCAATCCCAAATGCTGCATCTCTTGCCTGCTGTGAGATTCTGGTGCAACGACCACCAGATCAAGGAGGTTCGGATGCGCGGTGGAAGTCGGATTCTTTGACGTAGAAGCCAGTGCGAACCTGCTCTCTGAGCAATGAGGGTCATCTGGAATGGTCTGGAATAAAGTCTGCCGTACTGGAGAGCGTCGAACGACGCCACCAACTTCCCGAGAAGTTGCACACAAAGGTGTAGAGAAACAGTCTGTGTCCGTAGTACCTGAGCCGCGAACCTCTGTAGGTCCTGGATCTTGCTTTCTGGTAGGAAGACTCTCAATTGTACCGTGTCCAATATGAGACCGAGGAATTGAATCCGTTGGGTTGGTATGAGATTGTATTTCTGGAAGTTCACAATCCACCCATGTCGAATGAGAAATTGATGAGATGTCCGAGGTTCGTTTATCAGCTGTTCCTGAAAGGAGGCCTTGATAAGTCGATCATCTAGATAAGGTATTATCGTGACCCCCAACAGTCTCCATCCTGCAACCATTATCTCCATGACCTTCGTAAGGATTCTCGGAGCAGACGACAGACCGAATGGTAGGGCTCTGAATTGGTTGTGATCCTTCACCAGTGCAAACCTTAAGTAAGCTTGGTGAGGAGTCAAAATTGGGATATGCAGGTATAAATCCTTTATGTCCATGGATATCATGAACTCGTCTCATTCCAAACCCGCAATGACTCCGGCTTTGGCACAACAAAAAGATTGGAATAGAACCCCGTTCCTCTTTGAGAGGCAGGAACTGGAATAATGACCTCTGACTGTAGCCATTTTTGGATCGCTAGCAGTAAGGCTTTTGTTTTCTGAGGGCACCGAGGCAATCACGTTGTAAAAAAACGGACTGTGAGGTCTCTGTTGAAAATTCAGTTTGTACCCTTGGGAGGTAATGTTGTTTAGACAAAGTCCTGGTGAGGTTGTGGCCCAGATGTCCCGAAAACCCTCCAGACGCGCACCCACCAAGGGGGACACCAGGTAAGCTGGGAGACCGTCATGCCACGGACTTGTCAGCAGGTAAATCCTGCTTTTTGGTATTTGCCTGTGAACGGCCTCTACCTCTAGCTCCACGTGTACCGAAACCTCTTCCTCGGGCACGAAAGGACTGCGGTCTAAATAAATGAAACGCTGGTCCCGAATAACCTCTTCTAGCCTGTAGAGCAGCTCTCGTAAAAGGAGTAAGTAAGAAAGGCGGATTTCCCTGCTGTAGCCTGCGAAATCCACTTGTTAAACTCTGGACCGAAAAGCATCTCTCCCCCAAAGGGGATGTATTCTACCGCCTGCTTGGCGTCAGAGTCTCCTTACCATTCTCTGAGCCATAAAATCCGTCTAGCCTATATGGCCGATGCAGAGATGCGCAATGCTATCCTGCTAATATATTTTGAGGCTTGACACAAGTAAGAACCAGATTCTTCGAATGTGTTCCGCCAGTTGGGTAATCTCTTCTAAGCTATTTTCCTCTTCAATAGCCTGTACAATACATCCAGACCATGCTCCCATGGCCTTGTTGACCCAAGCACAGACGATCGCAGGTGTCTGTGCCGCACCTGCAGCTATGAAAATTTACTCTAAAGCTGTGTCAACCTTACGATCTGTTTAAAAATCGGTACATTAGGTATTGGTAAGATTGTTTTCTTCGACAACCTTCTTAGGGGAGTATCCACTACTGGTGGAGTCTCCCACTTATCCATTACACCCTTAGGTAGAGGTAAGTTACTAGAAACCTTTTCGGAAATTGAAAGCGTTTGTCAGGTCGTTTCCAAGCCTCCTCCATTTGAGATTGGAGGGATTTAGGAATGGGAAACACTGCTGAACGCGGCTTTTGGGATTCGAACAAGTCGAATTCTTTCGGCTCCTTTACTCCTTTAAAGTGCAGGATCTCCTTCACCGCATAAATGAAGGACTCAAGACCTGCGATTGCCATCTCTTCTGGAAAATCGGCGTCTAGTTTAGAATCAATTAACTCACCTTCTTGTAACTGCCTTGCGCACATTCGTTTCTGTGCGGGCGGCATTAACCTGATGAGAGATTCCTCCATTGTCTTAAAGAATCTCACAGCCCATTTCGATTGCTGCTTGCGTGATTCTGCCATCTCCTTGGAGAATCTATTTGCTAGGATGTCATGACCTAGCGAGAGCACTGCTCTCAGGTGGAGCGTTCTTGTCTAAGCAGGAGTCGCCCACCCCGGAGCTGCCAACCCACGTGCTCTTCTTGTTACATTTCGTACTAACAGAGCAGGGCCTGGATTCCTTGGTTGGTGCATTAGACATGTTGTTTAACCCCGTCACCAGGGTATTACGCAGCGCTTTCACCCTTTAAACGAGGAAGTGAAAGCCTGTGAGAGCTGACGGTAGCGAAGGTATCGGATCCGGCTGGAAGTACCTTTTCCCTTCTTTAGGTAGAAAAGGAGCAGGATGAAATAAATTTATATATATATAAAAATAAAAAATAAAAAATAAATTAAAACATCAGTCTATTCGCAACCCTCACACTCCAACCGTAATCAGCTACGATGTTAGAGTTGGTATCCGCCTTCTGTGTAGTTTCGTCAGGATCTTTGCAATAGAATTCCTTTGAAAATATAAATTATAATTATTTTCCACGGGATCTATGTATTAGAAGTCCCTTGAAAATAGGCATAAACATGTTTGTGTAAAAACACATGGAAAATCCTTCAGTACAAGCAGCAGCAGAGGGAGCATACTAAAACAAACCCTTCCCCTGTTCTAACTGGTCAGGAGTATGCTCCACTAAAGGGGGCGTATAACTTCCGCTTCTCAGTACCTTGGCGCCTCTTTTATATTAAAGATGGCCGCTACTGAAATATATAGTTAACATCATTAAATGTCCCCCAGCGCCCTTCCAGCGCTCCAACAAACAGACCTCACCGCATAAATGAAGCTGTGCGGGCGGCGTTAATCTAAAGCGCACCTGTGCGGGAGGAGGGCGTGATCAGCGTCCGCTAGACTCCTTGGAAATCGTGGCCGCGGCTCAGAGAATGCACCGGGGCTGCCTACGGCTGTCATCTGCTGCCCGGAGTGAGGAGAGCGGGAGACGCCGCGCCCGTCTTCCCCCCCCCCCCGCTGACTCTCCCAGCCCTCTGCGCCCCGTTGTGTGCTGGTGGCGGGAGGGGATGTGCAGCGGGACATAGCTTCTGATTTGCGGTGGGAGGGGGGCGAGCGGTGCTCTCAGTGAAGAGCCGGCCGGGGAGAACGGGGAAGGTTCTTAAAGTAAGCCGTTGCGCAGCTGAATTAACATTTGGGTGGCCCTGTACTCCGGAGTCAGGAGATCAGCCATGTGAGCTGTAAAAGCTCTCTTCAACCGCAGACTACATTAAAAACAGTGACTCCTGTTATGACCAGACCCCTTATACAACCAGTACTCACTAACTGCTGACTGCATCTGGATTTTCTGAGGAGAGATGCAGATCCCCTTTAGTAGGGATCATTGTCTCTCTAATGTGAAGACTTTGTCCCCCCTTTCATTAGGTTGACGCAGCCTCCTTTTCTGTAATGGAGCAGGAAGCTCCCTTCAGTGCCTGTTACCTCCTAGGCCAGTGGTTCCCAAACTGTGTGCCGTGGTTCCCTGGGGTGCCTCGGGACACTTGCAGGGGTGCCCTGGGTTGGTGGTCCAGGACCAATTCAAATTATTTATGGTCAATATAAAAGGCAAAACTAGTGCTGGTGGCCGTCAGTCATAAAATATGGGGACAAACAGAAGCAAATCTTGTCCCTCACCACACAACTGACCCTAAGGATGACCTATAAACACAGTCTACTTAATTTAATATTTCTTTCTAAATTTCTCAATAAGAAATTATTGGCCTAGGAGTGCCGTGAAAAAAATTCTGATACTCTAGGGCGCCGTGATTCAAAAAAGTTTGGGAACCACTGTCCTAGGCACAATTTTCCAAACTGAGGGAGGAGGGATGTGAAGGGGGAGGAGCCGGCTGTGCAGACAATACTAATTTTAGATTGTGGCACACCTCCGGATGCAAGCTTCACACCCTACTGTCTCAGAATGCTCCAGTGTCCCCTAGTGGATGAAAGAGAAATAGGATTTTGGTTACCCACCGGTAAATCCTTTTCTCGTAGTCCATAAGGGATAATGGGATCACTCAGTACGATGGAGTCTGGTGCACTTTAAATTTCTTCAACTGGGTGTTCTGGGTCCTCCCCTTTATGCCCCCTCCTTCAGCCAGTCTAGGTAAAACTGTGCCCGAAGGAGAATGGACATACTTGAGAGAAGGAACATAACAACAACGAGTGGTGAGATTCACACACCAGCACACCACAACATAAACCGACCAGCAACTGCTGTTAACAAAACACCAACAGCTGAAAAGGTAAACTTTTACATAAGAAAAATCTGATTTTACTTACCGGTAAATCTATTTCTCGTAGTCCGTAATGGATGCTGGGGACTCCGTAAGGACCATGGGGAAAAGACGGGCTCCACAGGAGACATGGGCACTTTAAGAAAGAATTTAGATTCTGGTGTGCTCTGGCTCCTCCCTCTATGTCCCTCCTCCAGACCTCAGTTAGAGAAACTGTGCCCGGAAGAGCTGACAGTACAAGGAAAGGATTTTGGAAATCCAGGGCAAGACTCATACCAGCCACACCAATCACACCGTTTAACTTGTGATAAACTTACCCAGTTAACAGTATGAACAACAACAGAGCATCAGATCAACCCTGATGCAACTATAACATAACCCTTATTTAAGCATTAACTATATACAAGCATTGCAGAAGAAGTCCGCACTTGGGACGGGCGCCCAGCATCCACTACGGACTACGGGAAAAAGATTTACCGCTAAGTAAAATCTTATTTTCTCTAATGTCCTAGTGGATGCTGGGGACTCCGTAAGGACCATGGGGATAATACCAAAGCTCCCAAACGGGCGGGAACGTGCGGATGACTCTGCAGCACCGATTGAGCAAACACAAGGTCCTCCTCAGCCAGGGTACCAAACTTGTAGAACTCTGCAAAGGTGTTTGAACCTGACCAAGTAGCCGCTCGGCAAAGCTGTAATGCCGAGACCCCTCGGGCAGCCGCCCAAGAAGAGCCCACCTTCCTTGTGGAATGGGCCTTAACTGATTTAGGCAGCGGCAATCCAGCCGCAGAATGAGCCTGCTGAATCGTGTTACAGATCCAGCGAGCAATAGTCTGCTTTGAAGCAGGCGCCCCAAGCTTGTTGGAAGCATACAGGATAAACAAAGATTCTGTTTTCCTGACTCTAGCCGTTCTGGCTACATAAACCTTCAAACGGGTGGTCTTCAGTTTGCCGAATGTCGGGATCCCGGCGCACAGTAAACCGGCGCCGGAATCCCGACACCCGCCATACCGGCACATATTCTCCCTTGTGGGGGTCCACGACCCCCCTGGAAGGAGAATAAAATAGCGTGGTAGCGCGCCACCGTGCCCGTAGCGTGGCGAGCGCAGCGAGCCCGCAAGGGGCTCCTTTGCGCTCGCCACGGTGTCGGTATGCCGGCGGTCGGGCTCCAGACGCCGGTATGCTGGTCGCCGGGAGCCCGACCGCCGGCATACCATACTACACCCCTTCAAAGCCCTGACTACATCAAGAAACTCGGAATCCTCCAAGTCAGTAGTAGCCACAGGCACCACAATAGGTTGGTTTATATGAAAGGTTGAAACCACTTTCGGCAGAAATTGTGGGCGGGTTCGCAATTCTGCTCTATCCGCATGGAAAACCAGATAAGGGCTTTTATGTGACAAAGCCGCCAATTCTGACACACGCCTAGCCGAAGCTAAGGCTAGTAGCATGATCACCTTCCACGTGAGATATTTCAATTCCACCGTTTTGAGTGGTTCAAACCAGTGTGATTTCAGGAAACTCAACACCACGTTAAGATCCCAAGGTGCCACTGGAGGCACAAAAAGGGGCTGAATATGCAGCACTCCCTTTACAAACGTCTGAACTTCAGGCAGAGAAGCCAGTTCTTTTTGAAAGAAAATGGATAGGGCCGAAATCTGGACCTTAATGGAGCCCAATTTTAGGCCCAAAGTCACCCCCGACTGTAGGAAGTGAAGGAAACGGCCCAGCTGGAATTCCTCCGTAGGGGCATTCCTGGCCTCACACCAAGCAACATATTTTCGCCATATACGGTGATAATGTTGAGCCGTCACGTCCTTCCTAGCCTTTATCAGCGTAGGAATGACCTAATCCGGAATGCCTTTTTCTGCTAGGATCCGGCGTTCAACCGCCATGCCGTCAAACGCTGCCGCGGTAAGTCTTGGAACAGACAGGGCCCCTGTTGCAACAAGTCCTGTCTTAGAGGCAGAGGCTTTCTTGCAGATCTGGATACCAAGTCCTTCTTGGCCAGTCCGGAACAATGAGTATTGTTCTCACTCCTCTTTTTCTTATGATTCTCAGCACCTTGGGTATGAGAGGAAGAGGAGGAAATACATAGACCGACTGGAACACCCACGGCGTCACCACTGCGTCCACAGCTATCGCCTGAGGGTCTCTTGACCTGGCGCAATACCTCTGTAGCTTTTTGTTGAGGCGGGATGCCATCATGTCCACCTGTGGCAGTTCCCACCGACTTGCAACCTGCGTGAAGACTTCTTGATGAAGTACCCACTCTACCGGGTGGAGGTCGTGCCTGCTGAGGAAGTCTGCTTCCCAGTTGTCCACTCCCGGAATGAACACTGCTGACAGTGCGCTTACGTGATTCTCCGCTCAGCGAAGAATTCTGGTGGCTTCTACCATCGCCACCCTGCCCCTTGTGCCGCCTTGGCGGTTTACATGAGCCACTGCGGTGATGTTGTCTGACTGAATCAGAACCGGTTGGTCGCGAAGTAGGTACTCCGCTTGACGTAGGGCGTTGTATATGGCCCTTAGTTCCAGGATGTTGATGTGAAGGCAAGTCTCCTGACTTGACCACAGAACTTGGAAATTTCTTCCCTGTGTGACTGCCCCACACCCTCGGAGGCTTGAATCCGTGGTCACCAGGACCCAGTCCTGAATGCCGAATCTGCGACCCTCGAGAAGGTGAGCACTCTGCAGCCACCACAGGAGAGACACCCTGGCCCTGGGGGATAGGGTGATTAGCCGATGCATCTGAAGATGTGATCCGGACCATTTGTCCAGTAGATCCCATTGAAAGGTCCTCGCATGGAACTTGCCGAAGGGAATGGCCTCGTATGATGCCACCATCTTTCCCAGGACTCGCGTGCAGTGATGCACCGACACCTGTTTTGGTTTTAATAGGTTTCTGACCAGCGTCATGAGTTCCTGAGCCTTCTCCATCGGGAGATAAACCCTCTTCTGGTCTGTGTCCAGAATCATGCCCAGGAAAGACAGACGAGTCGCAGGAATCAACTGCGACTTTGGAATATTTAGAATCCAGCCGTGTTTTTGTTGTAACACTTCCAGAGAGCGTGCTACGCTGATCAGCAACTGCTCTCTTGACCTCGCTTTTATGAGGAGATCGTCCAAGTATGGGATAATTGTGACCCCTTGCTTCCGCAGGAGTACCATCATTTCCGCCATTACCTTGGTAAATATTCTCGGTGCCGTGGAGAGACCAAACGGCAACGTATGAAATTGGTAATGACAATCCTGTACCACAAATCTGGGGTACGCCTGATGAGGTGGATAAATGGGGACATGAAGGTATGCATCCTTTATGTCCAGAGACACCATAAAATCCCCCCGCTTCCAGGCTTGCGATGACCGCTCTGAGCGATTCCATCTTGAACTTGAACCTTTTCAGGTATATGTTCAGGGATTTTAAATTCAATATGGGTCTGACCGAACCGTCCGGTTTCGGTACCACAAACATGGTCGAATAATAACCCTTTCCTTGTTCAAGGAGGGGAACCTTGACCACCACCTGTTGAAGATACAATTTGTGAATTGCAGTTAACACTATTTCCCTCTCTAAAGGGGAAGCTGGCAGGACCGATTTGAGGTATCGGTGAGGGGGCATCTCTTCGAATTCCAGCTTGTATCCCTGAGACACAATCTCTATTGCCCAGGGATCCAACTGGGAGTGAACCCACTTGTGGCTGAAATTTCGGAGACGCGCCCCCACCGTGACCAGCCCCGCCTGTGGAGCCCCAGCGTCATGCAGTGGATTTACTGGAAGCCGGGGAGGACTTCTGTTCCTGGGAACTAGCTGCGTTGTGCAGCTTCCTTCCTCTGCCCCTGCCTCTGGCAAGAAAGGACGCACCTCGGACTTTCATGCCTTTTTGTGATCAAAAGGACTGCATTTGGTAATACGGTGCTTTCTTAGGTTGTGAGGAAACATATGGCAGTAGCTGTGGAGACCAGGTCCGAGAGACCCTCCCCAAACAATTCCTCACCCTTGTAAGGTAAAACCTCCATGTGCCTTTTTGAGTCGGCATCGCTTGTCCATTGCCGAGTCCACAGGACCCTTCTGGCAGAAATCGACATAGCATTTATTCTAGAGCCCAGTAGACAAATGTCTCTTTGAGCATCTCTCATATATAGGACAGCGTCTTTTAAATGCCCCAGGGTCATTAATATAGTATCCTTGACTAAGGTATCAAGTTCCTCAGATAAGATATCCGTCCATGCTGCTACAGCACTACACACCCAGGCCGACACAATTGCCGGCCTTAGTAAGGTACCTGAATGTGTATAAATGGACTTCAGGGTACCCTCTTGCTTTCTATCTGCAGCATCTTTTAGGGTGGCCGTATCCTGTGACGGCAGGGCTACCCTCTTGGATAAGCGTGTTAAAGCTTTGTCCACCCTAGGGGAGGATTCCCAGCGTAACCTGTCCGTTGGCGGGAAAGGATACGCCATAAGCATCCGTTTGGAAATCTGCAGTTTTTTATCTGGAGATTCCCAAGCCTTTTCACAGAACTCATTTAGCTCATGTGAAGGGGGGAAGGTCACCACCTGCCTTTTTTCCCCATACATATGAACCCTCTTGTCAGGGACTGGGGTTTCCTCTGTGATGTGCAACACATCCTTAATTGCTATAATCATATAACGGATGGATTTAGCCAATTTAGGCTGTAACTTTGCATCATCGTAATCGACACTGGAGTCAGAATCCATGTCGGTATCTGTGTCAACAATTTGGGATAGTGGGCGCTTCTGAGACCCTGACGGCCTCTGCGACATAGGATCAGGCACGGGCTGAGACCCTGACTGTCCAAAGGCTTCAGCTTTATCCAACCTTTTATGCAAGGAATTAACATTATCATTTAAAACCTTCCACATATCCATCCAATCAGGTGTCGGCGCCGTCGGCGGAGACACCACATTCATTTGATCCCGCTCTGTTTCCACATAGCCTTCCTCATCAAACATGTCGACACAAGCGTACCGACACACCACACACACAGGAAATGTCTCTTTTTGAAGACAGTTCCCCCACAAGTCCCTTTGGAGAGACAGAGAGAGAGTATGCCAGCACACACCCCAGCGCTATATAACCCAGGAATAACACAGTAACTTAATGTTAACCCAGTATCCGCTGTTATAATGATTTTTGCGCCTAATTATGTGCCCCCCCTCTCTTTTTACCCTCTTCTACCGTGTATCTGCAGGGGAGAGCCTGGGGAGCTTCCTCTCAGCGGAGCTGTGGAGAAACAATGGCGCTGGTGAGTGCTGAGGAAGAAGCCCCGCCCCCTCAGCGGCGGGTTTCTGTTCCGCTTTAATGTACAATATTTTGCGGGGGCTCATGCATATATACAGTGCCCAACTGTATATATGCAAAACTTTTGCCAAGAGGTCCTAATTGCTGCCCAGGGCGCCCCCCCCTGCGCCCTGCACCCTTACAGTGACCGGAGTATGTGGGTGTGTGTGGGAGCAATGGCGCACAGCTGCAGTGCTGTGCGCTACCTCAGTGAAGACTGGAGTCTTCTGCCGCCGATTTCGAAGTCTTCTTGCTTCTTATGCTCATCCGGCTTCTGTCTTCCGGCTCTGCGAGGGGGACGACGGCACGGCTCTGGGATCGGACGACAAGGGTGAGATCCTGTGTACGATCCCTCTGGAGCTAATGGTGTCCAGTAGCCTAAGAAGCAGGACCTATCTGCAGTGAGTATGGACTTTTACACGATAAGGCCACCAATTCTGAGACACGCCTAGCAGAAGCTAGGGCCAGCAACATTACCGTCTTCCACGTAAGGTACTTGTCTTCTGCCGCCATCAAAGGTTCAAACCAGGAGGACTGTAGAAACTCCAAGACCGCATTTAAATCCCAGGGTGCCGTTGGCAGCACAAAGGGAGGTTGTATGTGCAGTACCCTTTGCAAGAAAGTCTGAACTTCTGGCAACATTGCCAACTTCTTCTGGAAGAAAATAGAGAGGGATGAAATCTGGACTTGAGGGAGCCCAGACGTAGGCCCATATCCACTCCAGCCTGTAGGAAACGCAAGAAAAGTCCTAAGTGAAAATCCGTAGAAAGATACGTGCGCTCCTCGCACCAAGAGACATGTCTCCTCCAGATATGATGGTAATGCTGACGTTACAGGTTTCCTGGCCTGAACCATGGTTGCAGTAACCTTTTTTGAAAGGCCTTTGCGAGCTAGGATGTTCCGCTCAACCGCCATGCCATCAAACGAAGCCGCCATAAGTCCAGGTTAACAAACGGTCCTTGTTGAAGAAGATCTCTTCTAAGTGGCAGAGGCCGATGGGTCTTCGACGGACATGTCCAGAAGATCCGCGTACCAAGCCCTCCGAGGCCATTCTGGGGAAATTAGAATTGCCTGGACTCTGATGCCTGATTCTCTTTAGCACCCTTGGGAACAATGGAATCGGCGGAAACAGGTAGATCAACCGGTAAGGCCACGGCGTCGTCAGTGCATCCACCGCCACCTGAGGGTCCCTGGCTTTTGAACAATATCGACAAAGCTTCTTGTTGACCATCAGGTCGATCTGCGGGCAGCCCCACAGTTCAGTGATCTGCCAAAACACCTGTGGGAGGCCCCACTCTCCCGGGTAGAGGTCGTGACGACTCAGGAAGTCCGCTTCACAGTTGTCCACCCCAGGAATAAAGATGGCCGACATTGCTCTTGCATTTCATTCAGCCCAGAGGAGTATCCTTGACACTTCTCGCATGCAGGCTCTGCTCTTTGTTCCTCCCTGTTGATTGATGTATGCCACTGCCGTGGCGTTGTCCAACTAAACTTGAATGGCCCGATCCCGAAGCAGAGAAAAGGCCTGAAGCAGAGCGTTGTAGAGAGTTCCAGAATGTTAATCGGAAGTAGGGCTTCGTGGGAGGACCACCTGCCCTGGAACTGAGCCCCTTGGGTGACAGCTCCCCATCCCCGCGTTCGCTGTGAGGAGGATCCAATCCTGAATCCCGAAACTTCGACCTTCCAGCAGGTCTGAGGACTGTAGCCACCACTGGCCTGAGGTGAGAGGCGTATGATCCTATGCATCTGAAGATGCGATGCAGACCACTTGTTCAGGAAATCACGCAAGAGTATCCGAATAGCCTTGAGCTATGGGCGGGGTATAGGGGAAATGGAACGGAGTATCCTGGGATATGCTGTTTGGTTGCTTTAACTGTTTGGTGCCTGGTCCTAACCAGATGGTTCATGAGTTTAAGCAGATGCTGCTTAAACTCATGAACTATAGAATGTTACACTTGCACTAGAATTTCACAATTTAACAGTGATCTGACCGCGCTGAGCAAAAATAATTGGGGGTCACAGGGACCCCTCACTTCAAAAAATTGGCATCCTATTCCACTATTTCTAGGTTCCATCACATATTATGAGGGGCGAGAGCTGGCAAGGACAGGGTTAGGGGCAGGCAGTACTGGAGGCCAGTGATGAGGTTAGGGAGGGGGTAAGGGTAGGTGGCAGCTGGGGCAGTACAGGGGGCATGGAGAGAGAAAGCGTAGATAGCAGTTGGGGCAGTGCTGGAGGCAAGTGGTGGGTTAGGGGAAGAGTGCTGGGAGCAGTGCTGGTAGTATGGAGGAAGTAAGGGTAGATAGCAGTTGGGCAGTACTGGGGGAAAAGAAGGGGTTAGGGGCAGGCAAAAGGATCTCTGTAGTGATCTTACACAAGGGGGATACATAATATGATACAGGGGATATTATACCTTCCCAAGATCTCTATACGGACCCCTATACGGTCCCCCTTCTCATCGATCAATTTAAATACATGCGGGCCACCATGATCGCGCTGTGTGCAGGGAGGCAGCCGCCGTCACGCTCCTCAAGCAGTCTCTCACTCTTGGAGGCTGGAGTGGCATGCTGCCAGGCAGGAATGTCTCTGTGCCTGGATGGGCACATGCTACCAGTGATGATTGGATGGTGAGATGGGCACTGGGAAATGGTATTGGCTGAGGCAGACACAGGTCTCAGTGACACACAGCGCGTTCCACAGGACCAGCTCATTTTTAAAAAGCGAGTCTCTTGCTGCCTATAGCGTGCAAAAATGCTGTATTGCACGTATTTTGCAATCGCTGTTTAATAAAAGTGGTACCTAAAAATAAGAATTTACTTACCGATAATTATATTTCTCGTAGTCCGTAGTGGATGCTGGGGACTCCGTAAGGACCATGGGGAATAGCGGCTCCACAGGAGACTGGGCACATCTAAAGAAAGCTTTAGGACTAACTGGTGTGCACTGGCTCCTCCCCCTATGACCCTCCTCCAAGCCTCAGTTAGGAAACTGTGCCCGGACGAGCGTACACAATAAGGAAGGATTTTGAATCCCGGGTAAGACTCCTACCAGCCACACCAATCACACCGTATAACTTGTGATCTGAACCCAGTTAACAGTATGATAACAGAGGAGCCTCTGAAAAGATGGCTCCCAACAATAATAACCCGATTTTTGTAACAATAACTATGTACAAGTATTGCAGACAATCCGCACTTGGGATGGGCGCCCAGCATCCACTACGGACTATGAGAAATAGAATTATCGGTAAGTAAATTCTTATTTTCTCTAACGTCCTAAGTGGATGCTGGGGACTCCGTAAGGACCATGGGGATTATACCAAAGCTCCCAAACGGGCGGGAGAGTGCGGATGACTCTGCAGCACCGAATGAGAGAACTCCAGGTCCTCCTCAGCCAGGGTATCAAATTTGTAGAATTTAGCAAACGTGTTTGCCCCTGACCAAGTAGCTGCTCGGCAAAGTTGTAAAGCCGAGACCCCTCGGGCAGCCGCCCAAGATGAGCCCACTTTCCTTGTGGAACGGGCTTTTACAGATTTTAGCTGTGGCAGGCCTGCCACAGAATGTGCAAGCTGAATTGTACTACAAATCCAACGAGCAATAGTCTGCTTAGAAGCAGGAGCACCCAGCATGTTGGGTGCATACAGGATAAACAGCGAGTCAGATTTCCTGACTCCAGCCGTCCTGGAACATATTTTCAGGGCCCTGACAACATCCAGCAACTTGGATTCCTCCAAGTCCCTAGTAGCCGCAGGCACCACAATAGGTTGGTTCAGGTGAAAACGCTGGAACCACCTTAGGGAGAAACTGAGGACGAGTCCTCAATTCCGCCCTGTACGAATGGAAAATCAGATAAGGGCTTTTACAGGATAAAGCCGCCAATCCTGACACGCGCCTGGCCCAGGCCAGGGCCAACAGCATGACCACTTTCCATGTGAGATATTTTAACTCCACAGATTTAAGTGGTTCAAACCAATGTGACTTTTGGAACCCAAACTACATTGAGATCCCAAATTGCCACTGGAGGTACAAAAGGAGGCTGTATATGCAGTACCCCTTTTACAAACGTCTAAACTTCAGGGACTGAAGCTAGTTCTTTTTTGGAAGAAAATTGACAGAGCCAAAATCTGAACCTTAATGGACCCCAATTTCAGGCCCATAGACACTCCTGTTTGCAGGAAATGTAGGAATCGACCCAGTTGAATTTCCTCCGTCGGGCCTTACTGGCCTCGCACTACGCAACATATTTTCGCCAATTGCGGTGATAATGTTTTTGCGGTTACATCCTTCCTGGCTTTTGATCAGGATAGGGATGACTTCATCCGGAATGCCTTTTTTCCTTCAGGATCCGGTGTTCAACCGCCATGCCGTCAAACGCAGCCGCGGTAAGTCTTGGAACAGACAGGGTCCTTGCTGGAGCAGGTCCCTTCTTAGAGGTAGAGGCCACGGATCCTCCGTGAGCCTCTCTTGAAGTTCCGGTTACCAAGTCCTTTTTGGCCCATCCGGAGCCACGAATATAGTGCTTACTCCTCTCCATCTTATCAATCTCAGTACCTTGGGTATGAGAGGCAGATGAGGGAACACATACACTGACTGGTACACCCACGGTGTTACCAGAGCGTCTACAACTATTGCCTGAGGGTCTCTTGACCTGGCGCAATACCTGTCGAGTTTTTTAATCATGTGGACGACTTCTGGGTGAAGTCCCCACTCTCCCGGGTGGAGGTCGTGCTGAGGAAGTCTGCTTCCCAGTTGTCCACTCCCGGAATGAATACTGTTGACAGTGCTATTACATGATTTTCCGCCCAGCGGAGAATCCTTGCAGCTTCTGCCATTGCCCTCCTGCTTCTTGTGCCACCCTGTCTGTTTACGTGGGTGACTGCCATGATGTTGTCCGACTGGATCAACACCGGCTGACCTTGAAGCAGAGGTCTCGCTAAGCTTAGAGCATTGTAAATGGCCCTTAGCTTCAGGATATTTATGTGAAGTGATGTATCCAGGCTTGACCCTAAGCCCTGGATATTCCTTCCCTGTGTGACTGCTCCCCAGCCTCGCAGGCTGGCATCCGTGGTCACCAGGACCCAGTCCTGAATGCCGAATCTGCGGCCCTCTAGAAGATGAGCACTCTGCAACCACCACAGGATGGATACCCTTGTCCTTGGTGACAGGGTTATCCGCTGATGCATCTGAAAATGCGACCCGGACCATTTGTCCAGTAGGTTCCACTGGAAAGTTCTTGCGTGGAATCTAACGAATGGGATTGCTTCGTAGGAAGCCACCATTTTTTTTCCAGAACCCTTGTGCATTGATGCACTGAGACTTGGTTCGGTTTTAGGAGGTTCCTGATTAGCTCGGATAACTCCCTGGCTTTCTCTTCCGGGAGAAACACCTTTTTTCTGGACTGTGTCCAGGATCATCCCTAGGAAACAGAAGACAAGTCGTCGGAACCAGCTGCGATTTTGGAATATTGAGAACCCAATCGTGCTGCCGCAACACTACCTGAGATAGTGCTACACCGACCTCCAACTGTTCCCTGGATCTTACCCTTATCAGGGAATTGTCCAAGTAAGGGATAACTAAAATTTCCTTCCTTCGAAGGGATATCATTTCGTCCATTACCTTGGTAAAGACCCGGGGTGCCGTGGACCATCCCTACGGCAGCGTCTGAACTGATAGTGACAGTTCTGTACCATAACCTGAGGTACCCTTGGTGAGAAGGGTAATTTTTGACATGAAGGTAAGCATCCTTGATGTCCCGAGACATCATGTAGTCCCCTTCTTCCAGGTTCGCAATCACTGCTCTGAGTGACTCAATCTTGAATTTGAACCTCTGTATGTAAGTGTTCAAAGATTTTAGATTTTAGAATCGGTCTCACCGAGCCGTCTGGCTTCGGTACCACAATAGTGTGGAATAATACCCCGTTCCCTGTTGCAGGAGGGGTACCTTGATTATCACCTGCTGGGAATACAGCTTGTGAATGGCTTCCAAAACTGCCTCCCTGTCAGAGGGAGACGTCGGTAAAGTCGACTTTTGGAAACGGCGAGGGGGAGACGTCTCGAATTCCAATATGTACCCCTGAGATATTACCTGAAGGATCCAGGGGTCTACTTGCGAGTGAGCCCACTGCGCACTGAAATTCATTGAGAACGGGCCCCCACCGTGCCTGAGCTTGTAAAGCCCTAGCGTCATACTGAGGGCTTGGCAGAGGCGGGAAAGGGTTTCTGATCTCTGCAGCCTTTTTCCTCTCCCTCTGTCACGAGCAGAAAAGAGGAACCTTTTGTCCGCTTGCCAACAAAGGACTGCGCCTGATAATACGGCGTCTTATTTTGAGAGGCGACCTGGGGTACAAACGTGGATTTCCCAGCTGTTGCCGTGGCCACCAGGTCTAAAAGACCGACCCCAAATGTCCCCTTTCAAAGGCAATACTTCCAAATGCCGTTTGGAATCCGCATCACCTGACCATTTTACTGGTAGAATTGGACAACGCACTTATACTTGATGCCAGTCGGCAATTATTCCGCTGTGCATCATGCATATATAGAAATGCATCTTTTAAATGCTCTATAGGCAATAATATACTATCCTTATCTAGGATATCAATATTTCCAGTCAGGGAATCCGACCATGCCAACCCAGCACTGCACCTCCAGGCTGAGGCGATAGCTGGTCGCAGTATAACACCAGTATGTGTGTAAATACCTTTTTTGGATACCCTCCTGCTTTCTATCAGCAGGATCCTTAAGGGCGGCCATCTCATGAGAGGGTAGAGCCCTTGTTCTTACAAGCGTGTGAGCGCCTTATCCCCCCTAGGGGGTGTTTCCCAATGCATCCTAACCTCTGGCGGGAAAGGGTATGCAGCCAATACTTTTTAAGAAATTATTAATTGTTATCGGGGGGAAACCCACGCATCATCACACACCTCATTTTATTTCTCAGATTCAGGAAAACTACAAGTAGTTTTTCCCTCACCGAACATAATACCCCTTTTTTGGTGGTACTCGTATTATCAGAAATGTATAAAAACATTTTCCATTGTCTCAATCATGTAACGTGTGGCCCTACTGGAAATTACGGTTGTCTCTTCACCGTCGACACAGGAGTCAGTATCCGTGTCGGCGTCTGTATCTGCCATCTGAGGTAACGGCCGCTTTAGAGCCCCTGACGGCCTATGAGACGTCTGGACAGGCACAAGCTGAGTAGCCGGCTGTCTCATGTCAACCACTGTTTTTTTATATAGAGCTGACACTGTCACGTAATTTTCAACAGTACATCCACTCAGGTGTCGACCCCCTAGGGGGTGACATAACTGTTACAGACACTCTGCTCCGTCTCCACATCATTTTTCTCCTCATACATGTCGACACAAACGTACCGACACACAGCACACACACAGGGAATGCTCTGATAGAGGACAGGACCCCACTAGCCCTTTGGGGAGACAGAGGGAGAGTATGCCAGCACACACCAGAGCGCTATATATATATACAGGGATAACCTTATATAAGTGTTTTTCCCCTTATAGCAGCTGTATGTTTTAATACTGCGCCTAATTAGTGCCCCCCTCTCTTTTTTTTTTTAACCCTTTCTGTCTGCAGGGAAGAGCCAGGGAGCTTCCCTCCAACTGAGCTGTGAGGGAAAATGGCGCCAGTGTGCTGAGGAGATAGGCTCCGCCCCCTTTTCGGCGGCCTTATCTCCCGGTTTTTTGTATATTCTGGCAGGGGTTAAATGCATCCATATAGCCCAGGAGCTATATGTGATGCATTTTTTGCCATGTAAGGTATTTCTGTAATGTTTTATTGCGTCTCAGGGCGCCCCCCCCCAGCGCCCTGCACCCTCAGTGACCGGAGTATGAAGTGTGCTGAGAGCAATGGCGCACAGCTGCAGTGCTGTGCGCTACCTTATTGAAGACAGGAACGTCTTCTGCCGCCGATTTTCCCGGACCTCTTCGCTCTTCTGGCTCTGTAAGGGGGCCGGCGGCGCGGCTCCGGGACCCATCCAGGCTGGACTTGTGATCGTCCCTCTGGAGCTAATGTCCAGTAGCCAAGAAGCACAATCCACTCTGCACGCAGGTGAGTTCGCTTCTTCTCCCCTTAGTCCCTCGATGCAGTGAGCCTGTTGCCAGCAGGTCTCACTGAAAATAACAAACCTAAACTAAAACTTTCACTAAGAAGCTCAGGAGAGCCCCTAGTGTGCACCCTTCTCGTCGGGCACAGAAATCTAACGGAGGCTTGGAGGAGGGTCATAGGGGGAGGAGCCAGTGCACACCAGTAAGTCCTAAAGCTTTCTTTAGATGTGCCCAGTCTCCTGTGGAGCCGCTATTCCCCATGGTCCTTACGGAGTCCCCAGCATCCACTTAGGACGTTAGAGAAAACTTAGTATATTAATATGAGTCCTTACATATAAAGCAATTTCTGTACACTAGGGGTGGGCAACAGGCGGCCCGCGGGACGGATGCGGCCCGATCCTGCCTGGCCCGCTGTGCCCCACCAGAGTGCAATGACAAGCGGCCCGACATGCCGCTTGTCATTGCACTGCTCTCAGACGCGGCGCCGCTGAGGAAATCCCGGTCACGTCACAGGGTCAGCTGACCGGGATTTCCTCTGTTATCATGCGCTGGGCGGCACAGGGGGCGGGCACTGCAGTGAGCAGGAGCGGCAGACGAGAAGCAGCGGCCAGTGAGGAGAGGAAGCGGCGGGCAGCGAGCGGGAGCAGGAGAGGCCACATCAGCAGTGACTCCGGCCGGCAGCAGCGCAGATCATCGGACAGCGGGGATCGTCTGCCACTGTGACAAACAGGTAAACCCCCTGTCCAGCCAGCCCCTGGATCACTCCTTAAGCTGCCATATAGGTTTAGGGGTGGGGAGGGAGGGGAGTTAAAAACTGCAATATGGGTTTAGGGGAGGGGGGGGGGGGGGGGAAGGGGGGTAGGGACTGTCTGCCGTAATGTGTAAAAACGGGGGCGCTGTCTGCCGTAATGTGTAAAAACGGGAACGCTGTCTGCCGTAATGTATAAAAATGGGGGCGCTGTTTGCCGTAATGTGTAAAAAATAAGAATTTACTCACCGGTAATTCTATTTCTTGTAGTCTGTAGTGGATGCTGGGAACTCCGTAAGGACCATGGGGAATAGACGGGCTCCGCAGGAGACTGGGCACTCTAAAAGAAAGATTAGGTACTATCTGGTGTGCACTGGCTCCTCCCTCTATGCCCCTCCTCCAGACCTCAGTTAGGGAAACTGTGCCCGGAAGAGCTGACACAACAAGGAAAGGATTTGGAATCCAGGGTAAGACTCATACTAGCCACACCAATCACACTGTACAACTTGTGATAACCATACCCAGTTAACAGTATGAACAACAACTGAGCCTCACTCAACGGATGGCTCATAACAATAACCCTTTAGTGAAGCAATAACTATATACATGTATTGCAGAGAGTCCGCACTTGGGACGGGCGCCCAGCATCCACTACGGACTACGAGAAATAGAATTACCGGTGAGTAAATTCTTATTTTCTCTGACGTCCTAGTGGATGCTGGGAACTCCGTAAGGACCATGGGGATTATACCAAAGCTCCCAAACGGGCGGGAGAGTGCGGATGACTCTGCAGCACCGAATGAGCAAACTCAAGGTCCTCCTCAGCCAGGGTATCAAACTTGTAGAATTTAGCAAATGTGTTTGAACCCGACCAAGTAGCAGCTCGGCAAAGCTGTAAAGCCGAGACCCCTCGGGCAGCCGCCCAAGAAGAGCCCACCTTCCTTGTGGAATGGGCTTTTACTGATTTAGGATGCGGCAGTCCAGCCGCAGAATGTGCCAGCTGAATCGTGCAACAGATCCAGCGAGCAATAGTTTGCTTTGAAGCAGGAGCACCAAGCTTGTTGGGTGCATGCAGGATAAAAAAGAAAGAAAGTAATATGGTGGAAAAAGGGAATCAGTATAGAGAGAAAGATGAGACATCCAAGGTTTTTTTAGGACAAAGGGAAAGATCAAAATGGGAGACACAAAACAGATTTGAATCCCTACAAACGACCACCCCCAAAAGATCAAGAGAAGAACTAGGGGGTGTAGAGGAGGACAGAAGGTACAACGCCAAATGCGTAAAACTAGGTTGAGAAATAGAGGTATATATAACTTATCAACAAGAGTTTTGAATGAACATGAGAAAGCAGTGATAGCCAAGGGCTTAAAATTCGCATCTTCAGTAAAATCCGACATACTTGAATTGTTTGTAGCATTAAATAAGTTTACGAGAGACCTTTGTCGTAAGAGATACTTTATGAATAAAACTCTCAAAAATAAGGAAATTGAAGGTACTCCTATAATACTTAATAAGGAGGATGAGAATGGCCTATATATACTAAACTCTTTGCTGTTAGAGAATGGAGAAGAAGAAGCTCCAACTGAAATACAACAAGTAAAGGTCTTTGACATATTAGAGAATACAGCAAGTAGTAAGCAATTTAAGAAAAGATCTGAATTTTACCCTCTACAAAATCGTAGTGCATATATTGAAACCTTTTACACATCAACCTTAAACGATTTCCGCATATTGTGTGAAAAGAAGAGAAAGGGTAAGGGAAGGAAAGATAATCTGAATATAAATGAACGTCGAGCATTGCGATCCCTGAAACAAGATCCCAATATAATTATTAATAAAGGAGGGGGGGTTGTAGTACAAGATAAATCATCATACCTAGAGGAGGCAGAGAGACAATTATCTAATCAAGAATACTATCAGAAATTGAGGGGGAATCCCACTGAAAAGTATATGCAGGTACTTAGGTCACTCTTGGATAATGCCCTGTCAGAGAGAGCAATCACCAAAGATGAGCATTTGTTTCTTTTTAACTCACACCCAATTATTCCCACATATTATCACCTTCCCAAAATTCACAAGTCCTTGGTAGCACCTCCTGGTCGTCCCATAATTTCGGGTGTTGGGTCCCTTACTTCAAATCTTTCTGCATTCGTTGACTCCTTCTTACAGACTCACGTCGTGGGCCTTCGGTCCTACATTAGGGACACCACTCATTTTTTAAATCTTGTGAGTGGTATTGAATGGCGACCTACTTATGTCTTTTTGACCTGTGATGTAGAATCACTTTACACAAATATACCACACTGTGAGGGCATCGAGGCATGTCGCCATTATCTTAGTTCCGATGTGGGTATGATGCCTGAACGACGTGAGTTTGTATTGGAGTCAATCGAATACATTTTAACACACAACTATTTTTTGTTTAATTCACAGTTTTTCTTACAATTGCACGGTACCGCCATGGGCACCAAGTTCGCCCCGAGTTTTGCCAACCTTTATATGGGCCTCTTCGAGGATAAATATATCTGGGGAGGTTCATACGCGGCGAACTTGGTGCTCTATGGTCGGTACATTGATGATCTTTTTATTATTTGGGATGGGGATTCTAGTGTTTCTTCTTTCATATCTTATATTAATTCTAACACGTTTGGGTTAAAATTCACACTCTTGTCACCCATCACACATTGCTTATCTGGATGTTGCTCTCTCTGTCAGGGAAAGTGCTATAATAACGGAAAAAATTTAGGAAGGAAGTTGAATGTAATAATTATTTAAACTATACAAGCTGTCATCACCACAAATGGAAGGATAATATACCAGTGGGACAATATTTGAGGATGAAGAGAAACTGTACTGAAGAAAGTGAATTTCAAAAACATGCGGCCATAATAACTGAAGCCTTATTGGATCAAGGATATCCCCCTAGATTGTTAGAAGAATCCCTAGAGAAAGTGAGAAATAGAGATAGAAGTTCCTTATTGTCTAAACCTATGAGTAGTACTATACAAGATTCTAATACTAATACTAATACTATTATAAATAGAAAGAGCGTTAATAACAAAATACTCCCTTTCGTAACGAAATACAATATAGGTTCAAATGAAATCAAAAAAGTTATGTCTAAGAATTTTGAAATTCTAAAACTAGACAAAGTATTGAATTCATGTTTAGGAGAATCAGTGGGGGTAGTTTTTCGTAAGGCTAAAACCATCAAAAATGTTATTTCACCAAGTTTTTTTCATAATCAAGGTATTGATACTCCCAGAACTGAAAATTGGCTAACCAAATTACGAGGCTGTTACAAGTGTGGTAGAAAGAATTGTTTGACCTGTTCACACATTATTAATAGAAGTTTGACCTTTGAATCCTTCTCTTTAGGTAACACGTTTGACATAGAGACATTAATTAATTGTCAACATTCATATGTCATCTATCTTGTTACGTGTATATGCAAAAAACAGTATGTGGGGCGGACAATTAGAAGCTTAAACACGAGATTTCTTGAGCACAGAAGAAATGTAATAAAGAAAAATTGTAAACATAGCCTTTCACGACACGTTACCTATTGTCATGGAGGTGATGTTGGGGTATTAAAAGTGCAGGGAATAGAATTTATAGCTCCTACATCACGAGGGGGGGATAGGTACAATCGGCTATGTACAAGGGAGGCATATTGGATATTCTCGTTGGGGACCCTTATGCCTGTGGGTCTCAACGAGAATGTCGAATTGAATAATATTGGTAACTGAATAGTCTCTAATTAGTAGGTAAGATTTTAGTTACGTGACCCCCAGTTGGCAATAAAGATCCATATACATATAATCAAATCAATATCCAGGGACGTAAATATTTGAGGACATCGTTGAGGAGGTCACTGATACAGTGAATTTATTTCCTCTACATTTAGAGGGTTATTCTGTTCTTCCCTTTTCTCCTTTTTATCCTTTTTAGGGTGAATTTACAATGCATCAGACATCTATTGTACCCTATGGGATAAGCTTGGGGTGCCTTGAAATTAAGTTAGATCAATAGAAGGTAACAAAACACAAAGTGTGTATATGTATATACACAGAAGTATATATACACTTAGTATCAAAATGTAAAAAAGTAAAAAAGAAAAACAGTAATATGTGCACCGTAATAACTCTCTGGATTTAGTGAGTAAAATCAGCACATTAATAATAATTTATTACTATTAGATATACTTTCACATATAAGAACAAGAAAGTAAGTGTGTATATATATATAAGAAAGGTGTTCAGTATGAGCTGTTTTTGAAAAAACATAAATATATAAAAATTCAATTGGGGGTGTTCCTGTGCTGTGAGTAGGATTGTGATTGCTCGGGTTGGGAACCTGGGATTTTGTGGATGGATGATCGGTAGTGTTCTATCTGAGCTATTGGAGCACCATAATAATGGAAGGAATGAATGTTGATACTACTAATATAGATGTGTTAACAAATACTATTTGCAAAATAAGTTCTATTGTGATATATATTTACTATATGCATATTCATTGTATATAAGAACAATAAACTGCTTACATAAGAAAGGTGTTTAACATAAATTATTATGGTCGGCGGTGTTCTCTTGGAGCTATTGGAGCCCCGCCCGAATGGAATTAATTAATAAATGTTATGACTATTAGCATAGAGGTGTTAACAACACAAACAATGATTGTAAGATAAGTCTATCATCGGCTGATTTGAATTTAGACCTATGAGGGATATTATGTATGTATAGAATGAGATATTTAACAAAGAGGATGTGTTAATATAAAAATTTATTTGCTTGATCGAAGATACTAATAAGAATTTTGTGATCTAAGTTTAAATATAAAACTAATGTTGGAGATGCTTCGGTGGAAGATGAGGCCGTTTGGGTTTTGAACTCAGGTCTGTGTGAATGAATGGTTGTCTGCATTCCCTTTGAGCCACAGGCTTTTTCCTTAAATCCAATGTGGTTTTATGACATGTTAAATTTATAATGGAATCATTCACTATATCTCCTGGTCAGTTTCTTTTTATATCTTGATTGGATAGGTTGTATATCTTTACTTTTCTTGGTATAAGTCGCTATTGTATGCGGTTTTATGATTATACCACCAAAAATGTTTAAAATGTTTAAAATGTCTGAATTGTGTATAATTGTTTTTTTAATGGTAATTACGTATTCCACACATATGTAGTGATTCAGATAACAGATGTGTTTAATCAATGTTATTAGTATCCTGATTGGTCCACTCTACTTTAAAAACCACATCAATGCTGTTGTTGGGAATATCCTCTGACGAAACCGCCTGCCAGTTTAGCGGAGAAACGCGTAAGGAAGGCACCAGCACCTGCATCTTGCTGCCCGTTATTATCTACTTTCTTCAAATACCGGAAAGTCTACAAACAGGGTAAAGGCTACAGCGGGACCGTGCTAAGGAGGTCCGCACCCTGTACATTCTGTAGCCGCTACAGCCGTGAGTAACCTGTGACATTCACCGTTGCCAGACAGCACAGGGGTGGAGTGTATCGCTGCAGCCAATATCTAATACAGCGGACTCCCCCTGTCAGCAACAAGAAAGCTCATAAGTGAGTGAAGCTATTCTCCTATACTTTTATTCCGGCTAAAGAGATCTAGTATGGCAGTATATAAATTGGGGTCGTAGCATACCGCTGTGGACAGCTGAATACACAGCGCTCTCCCCCTGATAAATTCTATCAATCGGAACAAGTGGCCAAAAATTAATGACTGTACCTTACATTCCGGCATTTTTAAAGAAACGGCTGTCCATGTAACAATAACAATTGCTATTAAGTATATGTATATATACAAAAGATACTCCATGGACACCTTTTACAAATGAATATAAAGGGCAATTTTATATGAGTTATTTTATGTGGATATTGTATGTGGATTTTAGTATATTTTATACATGAATTTACACCTACATATGGTTTTATGTTGTAACAAGAATACGAATAAAATACATATATTTAAAATCCAATACGATTCAAGCGTTCCCTTGATAGTATATACTATTTTTCCTATATAGATTATTTTTGGTGGCACAGTATCACCGGTGGGAGACGCAGGAATCTTTTGTGGATATATTTATATATTTTTATATATATAAAATTAAACATTTTTGGTGGTTAGCGAGCGCTGGGTTTTAGTAAAATCTAATGCAGGATAAATAGCGAGTCAGTTTTCCTGACTCCAGCCGTCCTGGAAACATAAATTTTCAAAGCCCGGACTACGTCCAGCAACTTGGAATCCTCCAAGTCCCGAGTAGCCGCAGGCACCACAATAGGTTGGTTCAGATGAAACGCTGATACCACCTTTGGGAGAAATTGGGGACGAGTCATCAATTCTGCCCTGTCCATATGGAAGATCAGATATGGGCTTTTACATGACAAAGCCGCCAATTCTGACACACGCCTAGCCGAAGCTAAGGCCAACAGCATGACCACCTTCCACGTGAGATACTTTAGTTCCACGGTCTTAAGTGGCTCAAACCAGTGTGATTTCAGGAAATCCAACACAACGTTAAGATCCCAAGGTGCCACTGGAGGCACAAAAGGGGGCTGAATATGCAGAGCATTCCCTTAACAAACGTCTGAACTTCAGGCAGTGAAGCCAGTTCTTTTTGAAAGAAAATAGATAGGGCCGAAATCTGGACCCCAATTTTAGGCCCATAGACACCCCTGACTGTAGGAAGTGCAGAAATCGACCCAGTTGAAATTCCACACAAAGCGACATATTTCCGCCACATCCTTCCTAGCTTTTATCAGCGTAGGAATCACTTCATCTGGAATGCCCTTTTCCGTTAGGATCCGGCGTTCAACCGCCATGCCGTTAAACACAGCCGTGGTAAGTCTTGGAACAGACAGGGCCCCTGTTGTAACAGGTCCTGTCTGAGAGGCAGAGGCCATGGGTCCTCTGAGATCATTTCTTGTAGTTCTGGGTACCAAGTTCTTCTTGGCCAATCCGGAACGATGAGTATAGTTCTTACTCCTCTCTTTCTTACTATCCTCAGTACCTTGGGTATGAGAGGAAGAGGAGGGAACACATAAACCGACTGGTACACACAAGGTGTCACTAGTGCGTCCACAGCTATCGCCTGAGGGTCCCTTGACCTGGCGCAATATTTTTTTAGCTTTTTGTTGAGGCGGGACGCCATCATGTCCACCCGTGGCAGTTCCCAGCGATTTACAATCTGTGTGAAGACTTCTTGATGAAGTCCCCACTCTCCCGGGTGGAGGTTGTGCCTGCTGAGGAAGTCTGCTTCCCAGTTGTCCACTCCCGGAATGAACACTGCTGACAGTGCTAGCACGTGATTCTCCGCCCATCAAGAATCCTTGTGGCTTCTGCCATTGCCATCCTGCTTTTCGTGCCGCCCTGGCGGTTTACATGGGCGACCGCCGTGATGTTGTCTGACTAAATCAGAACTGAGTGGTTTTGAAGCAGGGGCTCTGCTTGACTCAGGGCGTTGTAAATGGCCCTTAGTTCCAGTATATTTATGTGTAGTGAAGTCTCCAGACTTGACCACTGTCCTTGGTAGTTTCTTCCCTGAGTGACTGCCCCCCATCCTCAGAGGCTTGCATCCGTGGTCACCAGGACCCAGTCCTGTATGCCGAACCTGCGGCCCTCGAGAAGATGAGCACTCTGCAGCCACCACAGCAGAGACACCCTGGCCCTTGGGGACAGGGTGATCAACCGATGCATCTGAAGATGCGATCCGGACCATTTGTCCAACAGATCCCACTGAAAGATCCTTGCATGGAACCTGCCGAAGGGAATTGCTTCGTAAGAAGCCACCATCTTTCCCAGGACTCGCGTGCAGTGATGCACCGACACCTGTTTTGGTTTCAGGAGGTCCCTGACCAGAGATGACAATTCCTGGGCCTTCTCCACCGGGAGAAACACCTTCTTCTGTTCTGTGTCCAGAATCATGCCCAGGAAAAGCAGACGCGTCGCAGGAATCAGCTGCGACTTTGGGATATTCAGAATCCAGCAGTGCTGTTGCAACACTTCCCGAGAGAGTGCTACGCTGACCAAAAACTGCTCTCTGGACCTCGCCTTTATGAGGAGATCGTCCAAGTACGGGATAATTATAACTCCCTTCTTTTGAAGGAGTATCATCATTTCGGCAATTACCTTGGTAAATATTCTTGGTGCCGTGGAGAGACCAAACGGCAACGTCTGGAATTGGTAATGACAGTCTTGTACCACAAACCTGAGGTATTCCTGGTGAGGTGGGTAAATGGGGACATGCAAGTAAGCATCCTTGATGTCCAGCGACACCATAAAATCCCCCTCTTCCAGGCTTGCAATAACCGCCCTGAGCGATTCCATTTTGAACTTGAACTTCTTTATAGAAGTGTTCAAGGATTTTAAATTCAGGATGGGTCTCACCGAACCGTCCGGTTTCGGTACCACAAACATTGTGGAATAGTAACCCCTGCCCTGTTGAAGGAGGGGGACCTTGATTATCACCTGCTGGAGGTACAGCTTATGAATTGCCGTTAGTACTACCTCCCTTTCCCTGGGAGCAGCTGGCAAGGCTGATTTGAGGTAACGGCGAGGGGGAGTCGCCTCGAACTCCAGCTTGTATCCCTGAGATACAATTTGTACAGCCCAGAGATCCACTTGTGAGCGAACCCACTGGTTGCTGAAGTTTCGCAGACGCGCCCCCAACGCACCTGGTTCCGCCTGTGGAGCCCCAACGTCATGCGGTGGACTTAGTGGAAGCAGGGGAGGATTTTTGTTCCTGAGAACTGGCTGCCTGGTGCAGCTTCTTTCCTCTACCCTTGCCTCTGGCCAGAAAGGATGCTCCTCTGACCCGCTTGCCTTTCTGAGGCCGAAAGGACTGCATTTGATAATACGGTGCTTTCTTAGGCTGTGAGGGAACCTGAGGTAAAAAAGTCGACTTCCCAGCAGTTGCTGTGGATACGAGGTCCGAGAGACCGTCCCCAAATAATTCCTCACCCTTATAAGGCAAAACCTCCATGTGTTTTTTAGAATCAGCATCACCTGTCCACTGCCGAGTCCATAATACTCTCCTGGAAGAAATGGACATTGCATTAATTCTAGATGCCAGCAGGCAAATGTCCCTCTGTGCATCCCGCATATATAAGACGACGTCTTTTATATGTTCGATGGTTAGCAAAATAGTATCCCTGTCGAGGGAATCAATGTTGTCTGACAGGGTATCAGTCCATGCTGCTGCAGCACTACACATCCAGGCTGAAGCAATAGCAGGTCTCAGTAGAGTACCAGAGTGTGTATACACAGACTTCAGGATAGCTTCCTGCTTTCTATCCGCACGATCCTTTAGGGCGGCCGTATCCTGAGACGGCAGTGCCACCCTTTTAGATAAGCGTGTTAGCGCCTTGTCCACCCTAGGGGATGTTTCCCAACGTAACCTATCCGTTGGCGGGAAAGGGTACGCCATCAGTAACCTCTTAGAAATCACTAGTTTCTTATCAGGGGAACTCCACGCTTCTTCACACAAATCATTTAATTCATCAGATGGGGGAAAAGTCACTGGCTGCTTTTTCTCCCCAAACATAATACCCCTTTTGGTGGTAACCGGGTTAATATCAGAAATGTGCAATACATCTTTCATTGCAGTAATCATGCATCGGATGGCTTTTGTAGACTGTACATTTGTCTCATCCTCATCTACACTGGAGTCAGACTCCGTGTCGACATCTGTGTCTACCATCAGAGCTAGCGGGCGTTTATGAGCCCCTGACAGCTTCTGAGTCGCCTGGGCAGGCGCGGGCTGACACCCCGGCTGTCCCAAGGCTGCTGCGTCATCGAACCTTTTATGTAAGGAGTTGAAACTGTCGGTTAAGACCTTCCACATATCCATCCAATCAGGTGTCGGCCCCGTCGGGGGAGACACCACATGTATCTGCCCCTGCTCCGCCTCCACGTAACCCTCCTCATCAAACATGTCGACACAGCCGTACCGACACACCGCACACACACAGGGAATGCTTAGACTGAGGACAGGACCCCACAAAGTCCTTTGGGGAGACAGAGAGAGAGTATGCCAGCACACACCACAGCGCTATATAACACAGGGATTTACACTGCTAATAAGTGATTTTCCCAATAGCTGCTTGTTTGTATCGATTTGCGCGTAAAATAAGAATTTACTTACCGATAATTCTATTTCTCGTACTCCGTAGTGGATGCTGGGGACTCCGTAAGGACCATGGGGAATAGCGGCTCCGCAGGAGACTGGGCACATCTAAAGAAAGCTTTAGGACTATCTGGTGTGCACTGGCTCCTCCCCCTATGACCCTCCTCCAAGCCTCAGTTAGGATACTGTGCCCGGACGAGCGTACACAATAAGGAAGGATTTTGAATCCCGGGTAAGACTCATACCAGCCACACCAATCACACCGTACAACTTGTGATCTGAACCCAGTTAACAGCATGATAACAGAGGAGCCTCTAGAAAAGATGGCTCACTACAGCAATAACCCGATTTTTTGGTAACAATAACTATGTACCAGTATTGCAGACAATCCGCACTTGGGATGGGCGCCCAGCATCCACTACGGACTACGAGAAATAGAATTTTCGGTAAGTAAATTCTTATTTTCTCTAACGTCCTAAGTGGATGCTGGGGACTCCGTAAGGACCATGGGGATTATACCAAAGCTCCCAAACGGGCGGGAGAGCGGATGACTCTGCAGCACCAAATGAGAGAACTCCAGGTCCTCCTCAGCCAGGGTATCAATTTTGTAGAATTTTACAAACGTATTTGCTCCTGACCAAGTAGCTGCTCGGCAAAGTTGTAAAGCCGAGACCCCTCGGGCAGCCGCCCAAGATGAGGCCACCTTCCTTGTGGAGTGGGCATTTACAGATTTTTGGCTGTGGCAGGCCTGCCACAGAATGTGCAAGCTGAATTGTACTACAAATCCAACGAGCAATAGTCTGCTTAGAAGCAGGAGCACCCAGCTTGTTGGGTGCATACAGGATAAACAGCGAGTCAGATTTCCTGACTCCAGCCGTCCTGGAAACATATATTTTCAGGGCCCTGACAACGTCTAGCAACTTGGAGTCCTCCAAGTCCCTAGTAGTCGCAGGCACCACAATAGGTTGGTTCAGGTGAAACGCTGAAACCACCTTAGGGAGAAACTGAGGACGAGTCCTCAATTCCGCCCTGTCCGAATGGAAAATCAGATAAGGGCTTTTACAGGATAAAGCCGCCAATTCTGACACGCGCCTGACCCAGGCCAGGGCCAACAGCATGACCACTTTCCATGTGAGATATTTTAACTCCACAGATTTAAGTGGTTCAAACCAATGTGACTTTTGGAACCCAAAAACTACATTGAGATCCCAAAGTGCCACTGGAGGCACAAAAGGAGGCTGTATATGCAGTACCCCTTTTACAAACGTCTGAACTTCAGGGACTGAAGCTAGTTCTTTTTGGAAGAAAATTGACAGGGCCGAAATTTGAACCTTAATGGACCCCAATTTCAGGCCCATAGACACTCCTGTTTGCAGGAAATGTAGGAATCGACCCAGTTGAATTTCCTCCGTCGGGCCTTACTGGCCTCGCACCACGCAACATATTTTCGCCAAATGCGGTGATAATGTTTTGCGGTTACATCCTTCCTGGCTTTGATCAGGATAGGGATGACTTCATCCGGAATGCCTTTTTTCCTTCAGGATCCGGCGTTCAACCGCCATGCCGTCAAACGCAGCCGCGGTAAGTCTTGGAACAGACAGGGTCCTTGCTGGAGCAGGTCCCTTCTTAGAGGTAGAGGCCACGGATCCTCCGTGAGCATCTCTTGAAGTTCCGGTTACCAAGTCCTTCTTGGCCAATCCGGAGCCACGAATATAGTGCTTACTCCTCTCCATCTTATCAATCTCAGTACCTTGGGTATGAGAGGCAGAGGAGGGAACATATACACTGACTGGTACACCCACGGTGTTACCAGAGCGTCTACAGCTATTGCCTGAGGGTCCCTTGACCTGGCGCAATACCTGTCGAGTTTTTCCCAACGGTTTATAATCATGTGGAAGACTTCTGGGTGAAGTCCCCACTCTCCCGGGTGGAGGTCGTGCTGAGGAAGTCTGCTTCCCAGTTGTCCACTCCCGGAATGAATACTGCTGACAGTGCTATCACATGATTTTCCGCCCAGCGAAGAATCCTTGCAGCTTCTGCCATTGCCCTCCTGCTTCTTGTGCCACCCTGTCTGTATACGTGGGTGACTGCCGTGATGTTGTCCGACTGGATCAACGCCGGCTGACCTTGAAGCAGAGGTCTTGCTAAGCTTAGAGCATTGTAAATGGCCCTTAGTTTCAGGATATTTATGTTAAGTGATGTCTCCAGGCTTGACCATAAGCCCTGGATATTCCTTCCCTGTGTGACTGCTCCCCAGCCTCGCAGGCTGGCATCCGTGGTCACCAGGACCCAGTCCTGAATGCCGAATCTGCGGCCCTCTAGAAGATGAGCACTCTGCAACCACCACAGGAGGGATACCCTTGTCCTTGGTGACAGGGTTATCCGCTGATGCATCTGAAGATGCGACCCGGACCATTTGTCCAGCAGGTCCCACTGGAAAGTTCTTGCGTGGAATCTGCCGAATGGGATTGCTTCGTAGGAAGCCACCATTTTACCCAGAACCCTTGTGCATTGATGCACTGAGACTTGGCTCGGTTTTAGGAGGTTCCTGACTAGCTCGGATAACTCCCTGGCTTTCTCCTCCGGGAGAAACACCTTTTTCTGGACTGTGTCCAGGATCATCCCTAGGAACAGAAGACAAGTCGTCGGAACCAGCTGCGATTTTGGAATATTGAGAATCCAATCGTGCTGCCGCAACACTACCTGAGATAGTGCTACACCGACCTCCAACTGTTCCCTGGATCTTACCCTTATCAGGGAATCGTCCAAGTAAGGGATAACTAAAATTCCCTTCCTTCGAAGGAATATCATCATTTCGGCCATTACCTTGGTAAAGACCCGGGGTGCCGTGGACCATCCATACGGCAGCGTCTGAACTGATAGTGACAGTTCTGTACCATAAACCTGAGGTACCCTTGGTGAGAAGGGTAAATTTTGACATGAAGGTAAGCATCCTTGATGTCCCGAGACATCATGTAGTCCCCTTCTTCCAGGTTCGCAATCACTGCTCTGAGTGACTCAATCTTGAATTTGAACCTCTGTATGTAAGTGTTCAAAGATTTTAGATTTAGAATCGGTCTCACCGAGCCGTCCGGCTTCGGTACCACAACAGTGTGGAATAATACCCCATTCCCTGTTGCAGGAGGGGTACCTTGATTATCACCTGCTGGGAATACAGCTTGTGAATGGCTTCCAAAACTGTCTCCCTGTCAGAAGGAGACATCGGTAAAGCCGACTTTAGGAAACGGCGAGGGGGAGACGTCTCGAATTCTAATTTGTACCCCTGAGATATCACCTGAAGGATCCAGGGGTCTACTTGCGAGTGAGCCCACTGCGCGCTGAAATTCATTGAGACGGGCCCCCCACCGTGCCTGATTCTGCTTGTAAAGCCCCAGCGTCATACTGAGGGCTTGGCAGAGGCGGGAGAGGGTTTCTGTTCCTGGGAACTGGCTGATTTCTGCAGCCTTTTTCCTCTCCCTCTGTCACGGGGCAGAAATGAGGAACCTTTTGCCCGCTTGTCCACGAAAAGACTGCGCCTGATAATACGGCATCTTCTCATGTTGAGAGGCGACCTGGGGTACAAACGTGGATTTCCCAGCTGTTGCCGTTGCCACCAGGTCTGAAAGACCGACCCCAAATAACTCCTCCCCTTACTAAGGCAATACTTCCAAATGCCGTTTGGAGTACGCATCACCTGACCACTGACGTGTCCATAACCCTCTACTGGTAGAAATGGACAACGCACTTAGACTTGATGCCAGTCGGCAAATATTCCGCTGTGCATCACGCATATATAGAAATGCATCTTTTAAATGCTCTATAGGCAAAAATATACTGTCTCTATCTAGGGTATCAATATTTTCAGTCAGGGAATCCGACCACGCCAACCCAGCACTGCACATCCAGGCTGAGGCGATTGCTGGTCGCAGTATAACACCAGTATGTGTGTAAATACATTTTAGGATACCCTCCTGCTTTCTATCAGCAGGATCCTTAAGGGCGGCCATCTCAGGAGAGGGTAGAGCCCTTACAAGCGTGTGAGCGCTTTATCCACCCTAGGGGGTGTTTCCCAACGCACCCTAACCTCTGGCGGGAAAGGATATAATGCCAATAACATTTTAGAAATTATCAGTTGTTATCGGGGGAAAACCACGCATCATCACACACCTCATTTAATTTCTCAGATTCAGGAAAACTACAGGTAGTTTTTCCTCACCGAACATAATACCCCTTTTTGGTGGTACTCGTATTATCAGAAATGTGTAAAACATTTTTCATTGCCTCAATCATGTAACGTGTGGCCCTAGTGGAAGTCACATTTGTCTCTTCACCGTCGACACTGGAGTCAGTATCCGTGTCGGCGTCTATATCTGCCATCTGAGGTAACGGGCGCTTTAGAGCCCCTGACGGCCTATGAGACGTCTGGACAGGCACAAGCTGAGTAGCCGGCTGTCTCATGTCAACCACTGTCTTTTATACAGAGCTGACACTGTCACGTAATTCCTTCCAACAGTTCATCCACTCAGGTGTCGACCCCCTAGGGGGTGACATCACTATTACAGGCAATCTGCTCCGTCTCCACATAATTTTTCTCCTCATACATGTCGACACAAACGTACCGACATACAGCACACACACAGGGAATGCTCTGATAGAGGACAGGACCCCACTAGCCCTTTGGGGAGACAGAGGGAGAGTTTGCCAGCACACACCAGAGCGCTATATATATACAGGGATAACCTTATATAAGTGTTTTTCCCCTTATAGCTGCTGTATCTTTAATACTGCGCGTAATTAGTGCCCCCCCTCTCTTTTTTAACCCTTTCTGTAGTGTAGTGACTGCAGGGGAGAGCCAGGGGAGCTTCCCTCCAACGGAGCTGTGAGGGAAAATGGCGCCAGTGTGCTGAGGAGATAGGCTCCGCCCCTTTTTCGCTGACTTTTCTCCTGCTTTTTTACGGATTCTGGCAGGGGTTAAAATTCATCCATATAGCCCTGGGGGCTATATGTGATGTATTTTCGCCAGCCAAGGTGTTTTTATTGCTGCTCAGGGCGCCCCCCCCTAGCGCCCTGCACCCTCAGTGACCGAAGTGTGAAGTGTGCTGAGGAGCAATGGCGCACAGCTGCAGTGCTGTGCGCTACCTTGTTGAAGACAGGACGTATTCTGCCGCCGATTTTCCGGACCTCTTCTGCCTTCTGGCTCTGTAAGGGGGCCGGCGGTGCGGCTCTGGGACCCATCCATGGCTGGGCCTGTGATCGTCCCTCTGGAGCTAATGTCCAGTAGCCTAAGAAGCCCAATCCACTCTGCACGCAGGTGAGTTCGCTTCTTCTCCCCTTAGTCCCTCGATGCAGTGAGCCTGTTGCCAGCAGGTCTCACTGAAAATAAAAAACCTAAACTAAAACTTTCACTAAGAAGCTCAGGAGAGCCCCTAGTGTGCACCCTTCTCGTTCGGGCACAAAGATCTAACTGAGGCTTGGAGGAGGGTCATAGGGGGAGGAGCCAGTGCACACCAGATAGTCCTAAAGCTTTCTTTAGATGTGCCCAGTCTCCTGCGGAGCCGCTATTCCCCATGGTCCTTACGGAGTCCCCAGCATCCACTTAGGACGTTAGAGAAATTTATGTGCCCCCCCCCCCCTCTCTTTTTAACCCGTCTTGTACCTGGATACTGCAGGGGAGAGCCTGGGGAGCGTGCTTCCAGCGGAGCTGTGAAGGGAAAATGGCGCTGGTGTGCTGAGGAAGAAGGCCCCGCCCCCTCAGCGGCGGGCTTCTGTCCCGCGTTTTCTGTAACTTAATGGCGGGGGTTTTTACACATATACAGTTAACTGACTGTATTATGTGTATTTTATGCCAAAAGGTAATATTATTGCTGCCCAGGGCGCCCCCCCCCCCCAGCGCCCTGCACCCTACAGTGACCGGAGTGTGTGGTGTGCTGTGGGAGCAATGGCGCACAGCTGCAGTGCTATGCGCTACCTTAATGAAGACAGGAGTCTTCTGCCGCCGATTTCATCGTTTTTCTTCTGTCTTCTGGCTCTGCAAGGGGGACGGCGGCGCGGCTCCGGGAACGGACGATCGAGGTCAGGCCCTGTGTTCGAACCCTCTGGAGCTAATGGTGTCCAGTAGCCTAAGAAGCACAAGCTAGCTGCAAGCAGGTAGGTTTGCTTCTCTCCCCTCAGTCCCACGTAGCAGTGAGTCTGTTGCCAGCAGATCTCACTGAAAATAAAAAACCTAACAAATACTTTCTTTTCTAGCAAGGTCAGGAGAGCCCACTAGGAGCACCCAGCTCTGGCCGGGCACAGATTCTAACTGAGGTCTGGAGGAGGGGCATAGAGGGAGGAGCCAGTGCACACCAGATAGTACCTAATCTTTCTTTTAGAGTGCCCAGTCTCCTGCGGAGCCCGTCTATTCCCCATGGTCCTTACGGAGTTCCCAGCATCCACTAGGACGTCAGAGAAACGGGGGCGCTGTTTGCCGTAATGTGTAAAAACGGGGGCGCTGTCTGCCGCAATGTATAAAAACGGGGGCGCTGTCTGCCGCAATGTGTAAAAACGGGGGCGCTGTCTGCCGTAATGTGTAAAAACGGGGGCGCTGTCTGCCGTAATGTGTAAAAACGGGGGCGCTGTCTGCCGTAATGTATGAAAACGGGTGCGCTGTCTGCCGTAATGTGTAAAAACGGGGGCGCTGTCTGCCGTAATGTGTAAAAACGGGGGCGCTGTCTGCCGTAATGTGTAAAAACGGGGGCGCTGTCTGCCGTAATGTGTAAAAAGGGGACGCTGTCTGTCGTAATGTGTAAAAAGGGGGACGCTGTCTGCCGTAATGTGTAAAAAGGGATCTCTTTTTGAGTATTTTGTGTGTGGCCCTCGAATATTCGCTGGAAGTGTTAAGCGGCCCCCCAGCTGAAATAACTGCCCACCCCTGCTGTACACCATCTCACCTTGATGTCAGATTGCTTTTCCAAAGCTTTGGCGATAGCCTTAGCTGCTTCCACACCTATGGTGTTGCCTTCCAGACGCAATGCCTGTAATCCCTCATACGCCTCAATTTCCTGGATCACTTCCTCGGCTTAAAAACAAGTAGGAAAACATTTCAAATATTAAAACACAAACAAATATAACTGCAGCAAGAAGTGTAATTAAAAAAAAAAAAGATTTTGCTTACCGGTAAATCTATTTCTCGTAGTCCGTAGTGGATGCTGGGGACTCCGTAAGGACCATGGGGAATAGACGGGCTCCGCAGGAGACAGGGCACTTTAAGAAAGAATTTGGATACTGGTGTGCTCTGGCTCCTCCCTCTATGTCCCTCCTCCAGACCTCAGTTAGAGAAACTGTGCCCGGAAGAGCTGACAGTACAAGGAAAATAAGAATTTACTCACCGGTAATTCTATTTCTCGTAGTCCGTAGTGGATGCTGGGAACTCCGTAAGGACCATGGGGAATAGCGGGCTCCGAAGGAAGCTGGGCACTCTAGAAAGATCTTAGACTACCTGGTGTGCACTGGCTCCTCCCACTATGACCCTCCTCCAAGCCTCAGTTAGGACACCGTGCCCGGACGAGCGTACACAATAAGGAAGGATTTTGAATCCCGGGTAAGACTCATACCAGCCACACCATTCACACCGTATAACTCGTGATATGAAACCCAGTTAACAGTATGAAACAACTGAGCCTCTCAACAGACGGCTCAACAATAACCCGATTTAGTTAACAATAACTATGTACAAGTATTGCAGATACACCGCACTTGGGACGGGCGCCCAGCATCCACTACGGACTACGAGAAATAGAATTACCGGTGAGTAAATTCTTATTTTCTCTGACGTCCTAGTGGATGCTGGGAACTCCGTAAGGACCATGGGGATTATACCAAAGCTCCCAAACGGGCGGGAGAGTGCGGATGACTCTGCAACACCGAATGAGAGAACTCCAGGTCCTCCTCAGCCAGGGTATCAAATTTATAGAATTTTGCAAACGTGTTTGCCCCTGACCAAGTAGCAGCTCGGCAAAACTGTAAAGCCGAGACCCCTCGGGCAGCCGCCCAAGATGAGCCCACCTTCCTTGTGGAATGGGCATTGACAGATTTTGGCTGTGGCAGGCCTGCCACAGAATGTGCAAGCTGAATTGTACTACAAATCCAACGAGCAATAGTCTGCTTAGAAGCAGGAGCACCCAGCTTGTTGGGTGCATATAGGATAAACAGCGAGTCAGATTTTCTGACTCCAGCCGTCCTGGAAACATATATTTTCAGGGCCCTGACCACGTCTAACAACTTGGAGTCCTCCAAGTCCCTAGTAGCCGCAGGCACCACAATAGGCTGGTTCAGGTGAAACGCTGACACCACCTTAGGGAGAAACTGGGGACGAGTCCTCAATTCTGCCCTATCCATATGGAAAATCAGATAAGGGCTTTTATAAGACAAAGCCGCCAATTCTGATACTCGCCTAGCAGAAGCCAAGGCCAATAACATGACCACCTTCCACGTGAGATATTTCAGATCCACGGTTTTTAGTGGTTCAAACCAATGTGATTTTAAGAAACTCAACACCACGTTGAGATCCCAAGGTGCCACAGGAGGCACATATGGGGGCTGAATATGCAGCACTCCCTTTACAAAAGTCTGAACTTCAGGTACTGAAACTAGTTCTTTTTGAAAGAAAATCGACAGAGCCGAGATCTGTACCTTAATGGAGCCCAGTTTTAGGCCCATATTCACTCCTGCTTGCAGGAAATGCAGAAATCGACCTAGTTGAAATTCCTCTGTTGGGGCCTTTTCGGCCTCACACCATGCAACATACTTCCGCCATATGTGGTGATAATGATTTGCTGTAACCTCTTTCCTAGCTTTAATAAGCGTAGGAATGACTTCCTCCGGAAAGCCCTTTTCCTTCAGGATCCGGCGTTCAACCGCCATGCCGTCAAACGCAGCCGCGGTAAGTTTTGGAACAGACAGGGCCCCTGCTGCCGCAGGTCCTGTCTGAGCCGCAGAGGCCATGGGTCCTCTGATATAATTTTTTGAAGTTGTGGGTACCAAGCTCTTCTTGGCCAATCCGGAACCACGAGTATCGTTCTTACTCCTCGCCTTCTTATTATTATTCTCAATACCTTTGGTATGAGGGGCAGAGGAGGGAACACATAAACCGACTGGTACACCCACGGTGTTACCAGAGCGTCCACAACTATCGCCTGAGGGTCCCTTGACCTGGCGCAATATCTTTTATAGCTTTTTGTTGATGCGGGACGCCATCATGTCCACCTGTGGCCTTTCCCAAAGGTGTACAATCCTTTGGAAGACTTCTGGATGAAGTCCCCACTCTCCCGGGTGGAGGTCGTGTCTGCTGAGAAGATCTGCTTCCCAGTTGTCCACTCCGGGAATGAACACTGCTGACAGTGCTAACACATGAATTTCCGCCCATCGGAGAATCCTTGTGGCTTCTGCCATCGCCATCCTGCTTCTTGTGTCGCCCTGTTGGTTTACATGGGCGACCGCCGTGATGTTGTCTGATTGGATCAGTACCGGCTGGTTTTGAAGCAGAGGCCTTGCCTGACCCAGGGCATTGTAACTGGCCCTCAGTTCCAGAATATTTTGTGTGGAGAAGTCACCTGACTTGACCAAAGTCCTTGGAAGTTTCTTCCCTGTGTGACTGCCCCCAGCCTCAAAGGCTGGCCTCCATGGTCACTAGGACCTAGTCCAGTATTTCGAACCTGCGGCCCTCCTTAAGATGGGCACTCTGCAGCCACCATTTTAGAGATACCCTGGTCCTTGGAGACAGGGTTATCAGCCGATGCATTTGAAGATGCGATCCGGACCACATGTCCAACAGGTCCCACTGAAAAGTTCTTGCATGGAACCTGCCGAATGGGATTGCTTCGTAGGAAGCTACCATTTTTCCCAGGATTCGCGTGCAATGATGCACCGATACCTGTTTTGGCTTCAGGAGGTCTCTGACTAGAGATGACAGCTCCTTGGCTTTCTCCTCCCGGAGAAACACTTATTTCTGGTCTGTGTCCAGAACCATCCCCAGGAACAGTAGACGTGTCATAGGAACCAGCTGTGACTTTGGACTGTTTAGAATCCAACCCTGCTGTTGTAGCACTTTCCAAAATAGTGCTACCCCGACTAGCAACTGCTCCTTGGACCTCGCCCTTATAAGGAGATTGTCCAAGTACGGGATAATTAAAACTCCCTTTTTTCGAAGGAGTATCATCATTTCGGCCATTACCCCGGTAAACACCCTCGGTGCCTTGTACAGTCCTGTCTGGACTTGGTAATGGTAATCCTGTACCACAAATCTGAGGTACTCCTGGCGAGGATGGTAAATGGGGACATGCAGGTAAGCATCCTTGATGTCCCGGGATACCATGTAATCCCCCTCGTCCAGGCTTGCAATAACCGCCCCGAGCGATTCCATCTTGAACTTGAATTTTTTTATGTATGTGTTCAAGGATTTTAATATAAATGGGTCACACCGAACCATGCGGTTTCGGTACCCCAACCCGTGTAGAATAGTAACCCCGTCCTTGTTGAAGTAGGGGCACTTGAGTATTACCTTTGGGAATACTGCTTATTAATTGCCTCTAGTACAGCCTCCCTGCCTGAGGGAGTTGTCGGCAAGCCATAATCTAGGAAACGGCTGGGGGGAGATATCTCGAATTCCAGCTTGTACCCCTGACATACTATCTGAAAGAAACAGGGAACCACCTGTGAGCGAGCCCACTGATCGCTGAAATTTTGGAGACGGCCCCCCACCGTCCCTGGCTACACCTGTGGAGCCCCCGCGTCATGCTGTGGGCTCAGAGGAAGCGAGAGAAGAATGTTGATTCTGGGAGCAGGCTGACAGGTGCAGCTTTTTCCCTCTTCCCTTGTCTCTGTACAGAAGGGAAACGCCTTTGACCCGCTTGCTTTTCTGAAGCCGAAAGGACTGCACCTGATAATACAGTGCTTTCTGAGTCCGTGAGGAAACCTGAGGTAAAAATATTTCTTCCCAGCTGTGGCTGTGGATACGAGGTCCCAGAGACCATCCCCAAATAATTCCTCACCTTTATAAGGCAGAATCTTTTTAAAGTCAGCATCACCTGTCCCGTGACAGGTCTCAAATACCCTCCTGACAGAATGGACATTACATTCATTTTGGATGCCAGCCGGCAAAATATCCCTCTGTGCATCCCTCATATATAAGACGACGTCTTTAATATGTTCTCATGTTTGACAGGGTCACCGACCACGCTGCAGCCACGATCTGCAGGTCTCCGTCTAGTACCTGAGTGTGTAAATACAGACTTCAGGATAGCCTCCTGCTTTTTATCAACAGGTACCTTCAAAGTGGCCGTTCCTAAAACGGCAGTGCCACCTTTTTTGACAACCGTGTAAGCGCCTTATCCACCCTAGGGGATATCTCCCAGCGTAACTTATCCTCCTGGCGGGAAAGGGTACGCCATCAGTAACTCTTTAGAAATTACCAGTTTCTAAACGGGGGAACCCACGCTTTTCACACACTTCATTTATTCATCTGATGGGGGAACAAAACACTGCCTGTTTTTTCTCCCCAACCTAAAAACCCATTTTTAGAGGTGCTTGGGTTAATGTCAGAAATGTGTAACACATTTTTTATTGCCGGGATCAAGCCACGGATGTTCCTAGTGGATTGTGTATACGTCTCAACCTTGTCGACCCTGAAGTCAGACTCCGTGTCGACATCTGTGTCTGCCATCTGAGTGAGCGGGCGTTTTTGAGCCCCTGATGGCCTTTGAGACGCCTGGGCAGGCGCGGGCTGAGAAGCCGGCTGTCCCACAGCTGTTACGTCATCCACCCTTTTATGTAAGGAGTTGACACTGTCGGTTAATACCTTTCACCTATCCATCCACTCTGGTGTCGGCCCCACAGGGGGCTACATCACATATATCGGCCTCTGCTCCGTCACCATATAAGCCTCCTCATTCAACATGTCGACACAGCCGTACCGACACACCGCAGACACACAGGGAATGCTCTAAACGAGGACAGGACCCACAAAAGCCCTTTGGGGGGACAGAGTGAGAGTATGCCAGCACACACCAGAGCGCTATATATATACAGGGACTAACTGAGTTATGTCCCTAATAGCTGCTTTTCATATAATATATGTATATATACTGCCAAATTTAATGCCCCCCCTCTCTTTTCCCTCTTACTGTACTGTAGATTGCAGGGAAGAGCCAGGGAGCTTCCTTCCAGCCGAGCTGTGAGGGAAAAATGGGGCTATATATTGAGGTATTTTAGCCAGCCAAGGTGTTTTTATTGCTGCCTCAGGGCGCCCCCCCCAGCGCCCTGCACCCTCAGTGACCGGAGTGTGAAGTGTGTGAGAGGAGCAATGGCGCACAGCTGCAGTGCTGTGCGCTACCTTGGTGAAGACAGAGTCTTCATGCCGCCGATTTTCCGGACCATCTTCTTGCTTCTGGCTCTGTAAGGGGGACGGCGGCGCGGCTCCGGGACCGAACACCAAGGACTGGGCCTGCGGTCGATCCCTCTGGAGCTAATGGTGTCCAGTAGCCTAAGAAGCCCAATCCGGCTGCAAGCAGGCGAGTTCGCTTCTTCTCCCCTTAGTCCCTCGCTGCAGTGAGCCTGTTGCCAGCAGGTCTCACTGAAAATAAAAAACCTAAGTCTATTCTTTCTAAGAGCTCAGGAGAGCCCCTAGTGTGCATCCAACCTCGGCCGGGCACGAATTCTAACTAAGGCTTGGAGGAGGGTCATAGTGGGAGGAGCCAGTGCACACCAGGTAGTCTAAGATCTTTCTAGAGTGCCCAGCCTCCTTCGGAGCCCGCTATTCCCCATGGTCCTTACGGAGTTCCCAGCATCCACTAGGACGTCAGAGAAAGGATTTTGGAATCCAGGGCAAGACTCATACCAGTCACACCAATCACACCGTATAACTTGTGATAAACTTACCCAGTCAACAGTATGAACAACAACGGAGCATCAGATCAACCCTGATGCAACCACAACATTACCCTTATTTAAGCAATAACTATATACAAGTATTGCAGAAGAAGTCCGCACTTGGGACGGGCGCCCAGCATCCACTACGGACTACGAGAAATAGATTAACCGGTAAGTAAAATCTTATTTTCTCTAACGTCCTAGTGGATGCTGGGGACTCCGTAAGGACCATGGGGATTATACCAAAGCTCCCAAACGGGCGGGAGAGTGCGGATGACTCTGCAGCACCGAATGAGCAAACACAAGGTCCTCCTCAGCCAGGGTATCAAACTCGTAGAACTTTGCAAAAGTGTTCGAACCTGACCAAGTAGCTGCTCGGCAAAGCTGTAATGCCGAGACCCCTCGGGCAGCCGCCCAAGAAGAGCCCACCTTCCTTGTGGAGTGGGCTTTTACTGATTTTGGAAGCGGCAATCCAGCCGCAGAATGAGCCTGCTGAATCATGTTACAGATCCAGCGAGCAATAGTCTGCTTTGAAGCAGGAGCACCCAGCTTGTTGGATGCATACAGGATAAACAGCGACTCCGTTTTCCTGACTCTAGCCGTTCTGGCTACATAAACCTACAAAGCCCTGACCACATCTAGTAACTCGGAATCCTCCAAGTCACGAGTAGCCACAGGCACCACAATAGGTTGGTTCATATGAAAAGATGACACCACTTTTGCCAGAAATTGTGGACGGGTCCGCAATTCTGCCCTGTCCATATGGAAAACCAGATAGGGGCTTTTATGTAACAAAGCCGCTAATTCTGAGACACGCCTAGCAGAAGCCAAGGCTAATAGCATGACCACCTTCCACGTGAGAAATTTTAACTCCACGGTTTTGAGTGGCTCAAACCAGTGTGACTTCAGGAAACTCAACACCACGTTAAGATTCCAAGGTGCCACTGGAGGCACAAAAATAAGATTTTACTTACCGATAAATCTATTTCTCGTAGTCCGTAGTGGATGCTGGGACTCCGTAAGGACCATGGGGAATAGCGCAGGAGACAGGGCACAAGAATAAAAGCTTTAGGATCAGGTGGTGTGCACTGGCTCCTCCCCCTATGACCCTCCTCCAAGCCTCAGTTAGGATACTGTGCCCGGACGAGCGTACATAATCAGGAAGGATATTGAATCCCGGGTAAGACTCATACCAGCCACACCAATCACACCGTACAACTTGTGATCTGAACCCAGTTAACAGTATGATAACAACGAAGGAGCCTCTGAAAAGATGGCTCACAACAACAATAACCCGATTTAGTTAACAATAACTATGTACAAGTATTGCAGACAATCCGCACTTGGGATGGGCGCCCAGCATCCACTACGGACTACGAGAAATAGATTTATCGGTAAGTAAAATCTTATTTTCTCTGACGTCCTAGTGGATGCTGGGACTCCGTAAGGACCATGGGGATTATACCAAAGCTCCCAAACGGGCGGGAGAGTGCGGATGACTCTGCAGCACCGAATGAGAGAACTCCAGGTCCTCCTCAGCCAGGGTATCAAATTTGTAGAATTTAGCAAACTTGTTTGCCCCTGACCAAGTAGCTGCTCGGCAAAGTTGTAAAGCCGAGACCCCTCGGGCAGCCGCCCAAGATGAGCCCACTTTCCTTGTGGAATGGGCTTTTACAGATTTTGGCTGTGGCAGGCCTGCCACAGAATGTGCAAGCTGAATTGTACTACAAATCCAACGAGCAATAGTCTGCTTAGAAGCAGGAGCACCCAGCTTGTTGGGTGCATACAGGATAAACAGCGAGTCAGACTTTCTGACTCCAGCCGTCCTGGAAACATATATTTTCAGGGCTCTGACAACGTCAAGTAACTTGGAGTCCTCCAAGTCCCTAGTAGCCGCAGGCACCACAATAGGTTGGTTCATGTGAAAAGCAGAAACCACCTTAGGGAGAAATTGAGGACGAGTCCTCAATTCTGCCCTGTCAGAATGAAAAATTAAGTAAGGGCTTTTATATGATAAAGCCGCCAATTCTGACACACGCCTGGCTGAAGCCAGGGCTAACAGCATCGTCACCTTCCATGTGAGATATTTTAAGTCCACAGTGGTGAGTGGTTCAAACCAATGTGACTTAAGGAACCTCAAAACAACATTGAGATCCCAAGGTGCCACTGGAGGCACAAAAGGAGGTTGTATATGCAGTACCCCTTTTACAAATGTCTGAACTTCAGGTACTGAAGCCAGTTCTTTCTGGAAGAAAATCGACAGGGCCGAAATTTGAACCTTAATGGACCCTAATTTTAGGCCCATAGACAGTCCTGTTTGCAGGAAATGGAGGAAACGACCCAGTTGAAATTCCTCTGTAGGGGCCTTCTTGGCCTCACACCACGCAACATATTTTCGCCAAATGCGGTGATAATGTTTTGCGGTTACATCCTTCCTGGCTTTGACCAGGGTAGGGATGACTTCATCTGGAATGCCTTTTTCCTTCAGGATCCGGCGTTCAACCGCCATGCCGTCAAACGCAGCCGCGGTAAGTCTTGGAACAGACAAGGCCCCTGCTGGAGCAGGTCCTTTCTTAGAGGTAGAGGCCACGGGTCTTCCGTGAGCATCTCTTGAAGTTCCGGGTACCAAGTCCTTCTTGGCCAATCCGGAACCACGAGTATCGTTCTTACTCCTCTCCTTCTTATGATTCTCAGTACTTTTGGTATGAGAGGCAGAGGAGGGAACACATACACTGACTGGTACACCCACGGTGTCACCAGAGCGTCCACCGCTATTGCCTGAGGGTCCCTTGACCTGGCGCAATATCTGTCTAGTTTTTTGTTTAGACGTGACGCCATCCTGTCCACCTTTGGTTTTTCCCAACGGTTTACAATCAGGTGGAAGACTTCTGGGTGAAGTCCCCACTCTCCCGGGTGAAGGTCGTGTCTGCTGAGGAAGTCTGCTTCCCAGTTGTCCACTCCCGGAATGAACACTGCTGACAGAGCTATCACATGATTTTCCTCCCAGCGAAGAATCCTTGCAGCTTCTGCCATTGCCCTCCTGCTTCTCGTGCCGCCCTGTCTGTTTACGTGGGCGACTGACGTGATGTTGTCCGATTGGATCAATACCGCCTGACCCTGAAGCAGGGGTTTCGCTTGACTTAGGGCATTGTAAATGGCCCTTAGTTCCAGAATGTTTATATGAAGAGATGTTTCCATGCTTGACCACAAGCCCTGGAAATTTTTTCCCTGTGTGACTGCCCCCCAGCCTCTCAGGCTGGCGTCCGTGGTCACCAGGACCCAATCCTGAATGCCAAATCTGCGGCCCTCTAGTAGATGAGCACTCTGCAGCCACCACAGAAGAGACACCCTTGTCCTTGCCGACAGGGTTATCCGCTGATGCATCTGAAGATGTGATCCGGACCATTTGTCCAGTAGATCCCACTGAAACGTTCTTGCATGGAATCTTCCGAATGGAATTGCTTCGTAAGAAGCCACCATTTTTCCCAGGACCCTCGTGCACTGATGCACTGACACCTGGCCTGGTTTTAGGAGGTTCCTGACTAGCTCGGATAACTCCCTGGCCTTCTCCTCCGGGAGAAACACCTTTTTCTGGACTGTGTCCAGAATCATTCCTAGGAACAGTAGACGTGTCGTTGGAATCAGCTGCGATTTTGGAATATTTAGGATCCACCCGTGCTGACGTAACACTACCTGAGATAGTGCTACTCCGACTTCTAACTGTTCCCTGGACCTTGCCCTTATCAGGAGATCGTCCAAGTAAGGGATAATTAAGATGCCTTTTCTTCGAAGAAGAATCATCATTTCGGTCATTACCTTGGTAAAGACCCGAGGTGCCGTGGACAACCCAAACGGCAGCGTCTGAAACTGATAATGACAGTTTTGTACTACAAACCTGAGGTACCCTTGGTGAGACGGGTAGATTGGGACGTGGAGATAAGCATCCTTGATGTCCAGAGACACCATATAGTCCCCTTCTTCCAGGTTTGCTATCACCGCTCTGAGTGATTCCATCTTGAATTTGAACCTCTTTATGTAAGTGATCAGGGATTTCAGATTTAAAATTGGTCTCACCGAGCCGTCCGGCTTCGGTACCACAAACAGCGTGGAATAAATAAGAATTTACTTACCGATAATTCTATTTCTCGGAGTCCGTAGTGGATGCTGGGGTTCCTGAAAGGACCATGGGGAATAGCGGCTCCGCAGGAGACAGGGCACAAAAAAGTAAAGCTTTACTAGGTCAGGTGGTGTGCACTGGCTCCTCCCCCCATGACCCTCCTCCAGACTCCAGTTAGGTACTGTGCCCGGACGAGCATACACAATAAGGGAGGCATTTTGAATCCCGGGTAAGACTCATACCAGCCACACCAATCACACCGTACAACTTGTGATCTAAACCCAGTTAACAGTATGACAACAGAAAGGGCCTCTTAAAGATGGCTCCTTAACAATAACCCGAATTAGTTAACAATAACTATGTACAAGTATTGCAGATAATCCGCACTTGGGATGGGCGCCCAGCATCCACTACGGACTCCGAGAAATAGAATTATCGGTAAGTAAATTCTTATTTTCTCTATCGTCCTAAGTGGATGCTGGGGTTCCTGAAAGGACCATGGGGATTATACCAAAGCTCCCAAACGGGCGGGAGAGTGCGGATGACTCTGCAGCACCGAATGAGAGAACTCCAGGTCCTCCTTTGCCAGGGTATCAAATTTGTAAAATTTTACAAACGTGTTCTCCCCCGACCACGTAGCTGCTCGGCAGAGTTGTAATGCCGAGACCCCTCGGGCAGCCGCCCAAGATGAGCCCACCTTCCTTGTGGAGTGGGCTTTTACAGTTTTAGGCTGTGGCAGGCCTGCCACAGAATGTGCAAGTTGAATTGTGTTACAAATCCAACGAGCAATCGACTGCTTAGAAGCAGGTGCGCCCAACTTGTTGGGTGCATACAATATAAACAGCGAGTCAGATTTTCTGACTCCAGCCGTCCTTGCAATGTATATTTTTAAGGCTCTGACAACGTCCAACAACTTGGAGTCCTCCAAGTCGCTAGTGGCCGCAGGCACCACAATAGGTTGGTTCAGATGAAATGCTGATACCACTTTAGGGAGAAAATGCGGACGAGTCCGCAGTTCTGCCCTATCCGAATGGAAGATTAGATAAGGACTTTTATAAGATAAAGCCGCCAATTCAGATACTCTCCTGGCAGAGGCCAGGGCTAGTAACATAGTCACTTTCAATGTGAGATATTTCAAATCCACCTTTTTCAATGGTTCAAACCAATGGGATTTGAGGAAATCTAAAACTACATTTAGATCCCACGGTGCCACCGGAGGCACCACAGGAGGCTGTATATGCAGTACTCCCTTGACAAAAGTCTGGACCTCAGGGACAGAGGCCAATTCTTTTTGGAAGAATATTGACAGGGCCGAAATTTGAACCTTAATGGATCCCAATTTGAGACCCATAGATAATCCTGATTGCAGGAAATGTAGGAAACGACCCAGTTGGAATTCCTCCGTCGGAACCCTCCGATCCTCGCACCACGCTACATATTTTCGCCAAATGCGGTGATAATGTTTCACGGTGACTTCCTTCCGTGCCTTAATCAAGGTAGGAATGACTTCTTCTGGAATGCCTTTCCCTTTTAGGATCTGGCGTTCAACCGCCATGCCGTCAAACGCAGCCGCGGTAAGTCTTGAAAAAGACAGGGACCCTGCTGTAGCAGGTCCCTTCTCAGAGGTAGAGGCCACGGTTCGTCCGTGAGCATCTCTTGAAGTTCCGGATACCAAGTCCTTCTCGGCCAATCCGGAACCACTAGTATTGTTCTTACTCTTCTTTGCCGTATGATCTTCAATACCTTTGGTATGAGCGGCAGAGGAGGAAACACATACACTGACTGGTACACCCAAGGAGTTACCAGTGCGTCCACAGCTATTGCCTGTGGATCTCTTGACCTGGCGCAATATTTGTCCAGTTTCTTGTTGAGGCGAGACGCCATCATGTCTACAATTGGTCTTTCCCAACGGTCTATTAACATGTTGAAGACTTCTGGATGTAGACCCCACTCTCCCGGATGAAGATCGTGTCTGCTGAGGAAGTCTGCTTCCCAGTTGTCCACGCCCGGGATGAACACTGCTGACAGTGCTATCACGTGATTCTCCGCCCAGCGAAGAATCTTGGCAGCTTCTGCCATTGCACTCCTGCTTCTTGTGCCGCCCTGCCTGTTTACATGGGCGACCGCCGTGATGTTGTCCGACTGAATCAACACCGGCTTTCCTTGCAGGAGAAGTTCCGCCTGGCTTAGAGCATTGTAGATTGCTCTTAGTTCCAGAATGTTTATGTGAAGAGACTTTTCCAGACTCGTCCATACTCCCTGGAAGTTTCTTCCTTGTGTGACTGCTCCCCAGCCTCTCAGGCTGGCGTCCGTGGTCACCAGGATCCAATCCTGAATGCCGAACCTGCGGCCTTCTAATAGGTGAGCCTTCTGCAACCACCACAGAAGTGACACCCTTGTCTTTGGTGACAGGGTTATTCGCAGGTGCATCTGCAGATGCGACCCTGACCATTTGTCCAACAGATCCCTTTGGAATATTCTTGCATGGAATCTGCCGAATGGAATTGCTTCGTAAGAAGCCACCATTTTTCCCAGGACTCTTGTGCATTGATGTACTGACACTTTTCCTGGTTTTAGGAGGTTCCTGACCAGATCGGATAACTCCTTGGCTTTTTCCTCTGGAAGGAAAACCTTTTTCTGAACCGTGTCCAGAATCATTCCGAGGAACAGCAGACGAGTTGTCGGGATTAAATGGGATTTTGGAATATTCAGAATCCACCCGTGTTGTCTTAGCACCTCTTGAGATAGTGCTAAAGCTGTCTCCAGCTGTTCTCTGGACCTTGCCCTTATTAGGAGATCGTCCAAGTATGGGATAACTAATACGCCTTTTCTTCGAAGAAGAATCATCATCTCGGCCATTACCTTGGTAAAGACCCGAGGCGCCGTGGACAATCCGAACGGCAGCGTCTGAAACTGATAGTGACAGTTTTGAACAATGAACCTGAGGTACCCCTGGTGTGCGGGGTAAATCGGAACGTGTAGATACGCATCCTTGATGTCCAAGGATACCATAAAGTCCCCTTCTTCCAGGTTCGCTATCACTGCTCTGAGTGACTCCATCTTGAATTTGAACTTTTTTATGTAGAGGTTCAAGGACTTCAGATTTAGAATAGGCCTTACCGAGCCATCCGGCTTCGGTACCACAAATAGAGTGGAATAATACCCCTTTCCTTGTTGTAATAGGGGTACTTTGACTATCACCTGCTGAGCGTACAGCTTGTGAATGGCTTCCAACACCCTCTCCCTTTCGGAAGAGACGGTTGGTAAGGCAGACTTCAGGAAACGATGAGGAGGATCCGTCTCTAATTCCAACCTGTACCCCTGAGATATTATCTGCAGGATCCAGGGGTCTACCTGCGAGTGAGCCCACTGCGCGCTGTAATTTTTGAGACGGCCCCCCACTGTCCCCGAGTCCGCTTGAGAGGCCCCAGCGTCATGCTGAGGTTTTTGCAGGAGCCGGGGAGGGCTTCTGTTCCTGGGAAGGAGCTGCCTGTTGGTGTCTCTTCCCTCTTCCTCTGCCTCGTGGCAGGTACGACAAGCCCTTTGCTCTCTTATTTTTGTAGGAGCGAAAAGGCTGCGGTTGAAAGGTCGGTGCCTTTCTCTGTTGGGGAGTGACTTGAGGTAAAAAAGTGGATTTCCCGGCAGTAGCCGTGGCCACCAAGTCTGATAGACCAACTCCAAATAACTCCTCCCCTTTATACGGCAAAACCTCCATGTGACGTTTTGAATCCGCATCGCCTGTCCACTGTCGTGTCCATAAGGCTGTTCTGGCTGAAATGGACATAGCACTCATCCGAGATGCCAGTGTGCAAATATCCCTCTGTGCATCACGCATATAGATAAATGCATCCTTTATTTGTTCTAACGACAGTAAAACATTGTCCCTATCTAGGGTATCAATATTTTCAATCAGGGATTCTGACCAAACTACTCCAGCACTGCACATCCAGGCAGTTGCTATAGCTGGTCGTAGTATAACACCTGCATGTGTGTATATATTCTTTTGAATAACTTCCATCTTTCTATCTGATGGATCCTTAAGTGCGGCCGTCTCAGGAGAGGGTAACGCCACTTGTTTGGATAAGCGTGTGAGCGCCTTGTCCACCTTAGGGGGTGTTTCCCAGCGCGCCCTAACCTCTGGCGGGAAAGGGTATAATGCCAATAACTTTTTTGAAATTATCAACTTTTTATCAGGAGCAACCCACGCTTCATCACACACGTCATTTAATTCTTCTGATTCAGGAAAAACTGTTTGTAGTTTTTTCACACCATACATAATACCCTGTTTTACGGTATCTGTAGTATCAGCTAAATGTAACGTCTCCTTCATTGCCAAAATCATATAACGTGTGGCCCTACTGGAAAATACGTTTGAATTTCTACCGTCGTCACTGGAATCAGTGCCCGTGTCTGGGTCTGTGTCGACCGACTGAGGCAAAGGGCGTTTTACAGCCCCTGACGGTGTTTGAGGCGCCTGGACAGGCATTAATTGATTGTCCGGCCGCCTCATGTCCTCAACTGACTGTTTAAGGGAAGATAAACCATCACGTAATTCCACAAATAAAGGCATCCATTCTGGTGTCGACCCCCTGGGGGGTGACATCTGCATATTTGGCAATTGCTCCGCCTCCACACCAATATCGTCCTCATACATGTCGACACCACGTACCGACACACACCGCAAACTCACAGGGAATGCTCTAATGAAGACAGGACCCACTAGCCCTTTTGGGGAGACAGAGGGAGAGTCTGCCAGCACACACCACAAAGCGCTATATATACAAGGGATATCCTTATATTAAGTGCTCCCTTATAGCTGCTTTAATATATATATATATAGCCATTAATGTGCCCCCCCTCTCTGTTTTACCCTGTTTCTGTAGTGCAGTGCAGGGGAGAGACCTGGGAGCCGTTCTGACCAGCGGAGCTGTGACAGAAAATGGCGCCGTGTGCTGAGGAGATAGGCCCCGCCCCTTTTTCGGCGGGTTCTTCTCCCGCTATTTTTCCAGTCAGGCAGGGGTTAAATATCTCCATATAGCCCCTATGGGCTATATGTGAGGTATTTTTAGCCTTGTATAAGGTTTATATTTGCCTCTCAGAGCGCCCCCCCCCAGCGCTCTGCACCCTCAGTGACTGCCCAGTGAAGTGTGCTGAGAGGAAAATGGCGCACAGCTGCAGTGCTGTGCGCTACCTTATGAAGACTGAGGAGTCTTCAGCCGCCGGTTTCCGGACCTCTTCACGCTTCAGCATCTGCAAGGGGGTCGGCGGCGCGGCTCCGGGACCGGACTCCACGGCTGGGCCTGTGTTCGATCCCTCTGGAGCTAATGGTGTCCAGTAGCCAAGCAGCAAATCCACTCTGCATGCAGGTGAGTTTACTACTTTCCCCCTAAGTCCCACGTTGCAGTGATCCTGTTGCCAGCAGGACTCACTGTAAAGAAAAAAACCTAAACTAAACTTTCTCTAAGCAGCTCTTTAGGAGAGCCACCTAGATTGCACCCTTCTCGTTCGGGCACAAAATCTAACTGGAGTCTGGAGGAGGGTCATGGGGGGAGGAGCCAGTGCACACCACCTGACCTAGTAAAGCTTTACTTTTTTGTGCCCTGTCTCCTGCGGAGCCGCTATTCCCCATGGTCCTTTCAGGAACCCCAGCATCCACTTAGGACGATAGAGAAATACCCCTTTCCCTGTTGTAGGAGGGGTACCTTGATTATCACCTGCTGGGAATACAGCTTGTGAATGGCTTCCAAAACTGCCTCCCTGTCGGAGGGAGACTTTGGTAGAGCAGACTTCAGGAACCGGCGAGGGGGAAACGCCTCGAATTCCAGTTTGTACCCCTGCGATACCACCTGTAGAATCCAGGGGTCCACTTGCGAGTGAGCCCACTGCGCGTTGAAATTCTTGAGACGGGCCCCCACCATGTCTGAGTCTGCTTGTAAAGCCCCAGCGTCATGCTGAAGACTTGGCAGAAGCAGGGGAGGGCTTCTGCTCCTGGGAAGCGGCTGCATGGTGCAGTCTTTTTCCCCTTCCTCTGCCCCGGGGCAGGAAGGAATGGCCTTTAGCTCGCTTGTACTTATGGGAACGAAAGGACTGAGTTTGAAAAGACGGTGTCTTTTTCTGCTGATGTGAAGTGACCTGGGGTAAAAAGGTGGATTTTCCAGCCGTTGCCGTGGCCACCAGGTCCGATAGACCAGCCCCAAATAACTCCTCCCCTTTATACGGCAATACTTCCATATGTCGTTTGGAATCCGCATCTCCTGACCACTGTCGCGTCCATAACGCTCTTCTGGCAGAAATGGACATAGCACTTACTCTTGATGCCAGGGTGCAAATATCCCTCTGTGCATCACGCATATATAGTAATGCATCCTTCAAATGCTCTATAGTTAACAGTATATTGTCCCTATCCAGGGTATCAATATTTTCAGTCAGGGAATCCGACCACGCGACGCCAGCACTGCACATCCAGGCTGAAGCGATTGCTGGTCGCAGTATAACACCAGTATGTGTGTATATACTTTTAAGAATATTTTCCAGCCTTCTATCTGCTGGTTCTTTGAGGGTGGCCGTATCAGGAGACGGTAACGCTACTTGTTTTGATAAACGTGTGAGCGCCTTATCTACCCTAGGGGGTGTTTCCCAACGTGTCCTAACCTCTAACGGGAAAGGATATAGTGCCAATAATTTTTTAGAAATTAGCAGTTTTTTGTCGGGGGAAACCCACGCTTTATCACACACCTCATTTAACTCATCTGACTCAGGGAAAACTATTGGTAGTTTTTTCACACCCCACATAATACCCTTCTTTGTGGTACTTGTAGTGTCAGAAATGTTCAATGCTTCCTTCATTGCCGTGATCATGTAACGTGTGGCCCTACTGGACATTACGTTTGTCTCCTCACCGTCGACACTAGACTCAGTATCTGTGTCTGGGTCTGTGTCGACCTACTGAGGTAACGGGCGTTTTAGGGCCCCTGACGGTGTCTGAGACGCCTGGACAGGCACTAATTGATTTGCCGGCTGTCTCATGTCATCAACCGTTCTTTGCAAAGTGCTGACATTATCACTTAATTCTTTAAATACGATCATCCAGTCAGGTGTCGACTCCCTAGGAGGTGACATCACTAACCCAAGCAATTGCTCCGCCTCCACATCATTTTCCTCCTCATACATGTCGACACACACGTACCGACACACAGCACACACACCGGGAATGCTCTGATAGAGGACAGGACCCCACAAGCCCTTTGGAGAGACAGAGGGAGAGTCTGCCAGCACACACCAAGCGCTATATATATATATACAGGGATAACCTTATATAAGTGTTATTCCCTTATAGCTGCTGTATAGTTTTTAGCTGCCAATAGTGCCCCCCCTTCTCTTTTTTACCCTGATTCAGTAGCAAGTCTGCAGGGGAGAGTCAGGGAGCCGTCCTTCCAGCGGAGCTGTGAGGGAAAATGGCGCTTGTGTGCTGAGGAGATAGGCTCCGCCCCTTCACGACGTCCTTATCTCCCGCTTTTTCTGTAAAAAATGGCAGGGGTTAAAATACATCCATATAGCCCAAGAGCTATATGTTATGTATTCTTTAGCCAACCTAAGGTATTATCTGTTATATTGCGTCTCAGGGCGCTCCCCCCCAGCGCCCTGCACCCTCAGTGACCGGAGTGTGAAGTGTGCTGAGAGCAATGGCGCACAGCTGCGGTGCTGTGCGCTACCTTAGTCTGAAGACAGGATCGTCTTCTGCCGCCGATTTCACCGGACCTCTTCGCTCTTCTGGCTCTGTAAGGGGGCCGGCGGCGCGGCTCCGGGACCCATCCAGGCTGAACCTGTGATCGTCCCTCTGGAGCTAATGTCCAGTAGCCTAAGAAACCCGATCCACTCTGCACGCAGGTGAGTCCGTTTCTTCTCCCCTTAGTCCCACAATGCAGTGAGCCTGTTGCCAGCAGGACTCACTGAAAATAAAAAAACCTAAAATATACTTTTATTCTAAGCAGCTCAGGAGAGCCACCTAGCCTGCACCCTTCTCGTTCGGGCACAAAAATCTAACTGAGGCTTGGAGGAGGGTCATAGGGGGAGGAGCCAGTGCACACCATCTGATCCTAAAGCTTTTATTCTTGTGCCCTGTCTCCTGCGGAGCCGCTATTCCCCATGGTCCTTACGGAGTCCCAGCATCCACTAGGACGTCAGAGAAAGGGGGCTAAATATGCAGCACTCCCTTTACAAACGTCTGAACTTCAGGCAGAGAAGCCAGTTCTTTTTGAAAGAAAATGGATAGGGCCGAAATCTGGACCTTAATGGAACCCAATTTAAGGCCCAAAGTCACTCCCGACTGTAGGAAGTGAAGGAAACGGCCCAGCTGGAATTCCTCCGTAGGGGCATTCCTGGCCTCACACCAAGCAACATATTTTCGCTATATACGGTGATAATGTTTAGCCGTCACGTCCTTCCTAGCCTTTATCAGCGTAGGAATAACCTCATCCGGGATGCCTTTTTCTCCTAGGATCCGGCGTTCAACCGCCATGCCGTCAAACGCAGCCGCGGTAAGTCTTGGAACAGACAAGGCCCCTGTTGCAACAAGTCCTGTCTTAGAGGCAGAGGCCATGGGTCCTCTGTGAGCATTTCTTGCAGATCTGGATACAAAGTCCTTCTTGGCCAATCCGGAACAATGAGTATTGTTCTCACTCCTCTTTTTCTTATGATTCTCAGCACCTTGGGTATGAGAGGAAGAGGAGGAAATACATAAACCGACTGGAACACCCACGGTGTCACTAGTGCGTCTCCAGCTATCGCCTGAGGGTCTCTTGACCTGGCGCAATACCTCTGTAGCTTTTTGATGAGGCGGGATGCCATCATGTCCACCTGTGGCAGTTCCCACCGACTTGCAATCTGCGTGAAGACTTCTTGATGAAGTCCCCACTCTCCTGGGTGGAGGTCGTGCCTGCTGAGGAAGTCTGCTTCCCAGTTGTCCACCCCCGGAATGAACACTGCTGACAGTGCTCTTACGTGATTCTCCGCCCAGCGAAGAATTCTGGTGGCTTCCGCCATCGCCACGCTGCTCCTTGTGCCGCCTTGGCGGTTTACATGAGCCACTACGGTGATGTTGTCTGACTGAATCAGAACCGGTTGGTCGCGAAGCAGGGTCTCCGCTTGACTTAGGGCGTTGTATATGGCCCTTAGTTCCAGGATATTGATGTGAAGGCAAGTCTCCTGACTTGACCACAGACCTTTTGAAATTTCTTCCCTGTGTGACTGCCCCCCACCCTCGGAGGCTTGCATCCGTGGTCACCAGGACCCAGTCCTGAATGCCGAATCTGCGGCCCTCGAGAAGGTGAGCACTCTGCAGCCACCACAGGAGAGACACCCTGGCCCTGGGGGATAGGGTGATCAGCCGATGCATCTGTAGATGTGATCCGGACCACTTGTCCAACAGATCCCATTGAAAGGTCCTCGCATGGAACCTGCCGAAGGGAATGGCCTCGTATGATGCCACCATCATTCCCAGGACTCGCGTGCAGTGATGCACAGACACCTGTTTTGGTTTTAATAAGTCTCTGACCAGCGTCATGAGCTCCTGAGCCTTCTCCATTGGGAGATAAACCCTCTTCTGGTCTGTGTCCAGAATCATGCCCAGGAAGGGCAGAAGAGTCGAAGGAATCAACTGCGAGTTTGGAATATTTAGAATCCATCCGTGTTGTTGTAACACTTCCCGAGAGCATGCTACGCTGATCAGCAACTGCTCTCTGGACCTCGCCTTTATGAGGAGATCGTCCAAGTATGGGATAATTGGCAGGAGAACCATCATTTCCGCCACTACCTTGGTAAATATTCTCGGTGCCGTGGAGAGACCAAACGGCAACGTCTGGAATTGGTAATGACAATCCTGTACCACAAATCTGAGGTACGCCTGATGAGGCGGATAAATGGGGACATTAAGGTATGCATCCTTTATGTCCAGAGACACCATAAAATCCCCCCCTTCCAGGCTTGCGATGACCGCTCTGAGCGATTCCATCTTGAACTTGAACCTTTTCAGGTATATGTTCAGGGATTTTAAATTCAAAATGGGTCTGACCGAACCGTCCGGTTTCGGTACCACAAACATGGTCGAATAATAACCCTTTCCTTGTTCAAGGAGGGGAACCTTGACCACCACCTGCTGAAGATACAATTTGTGAATTGCAGCTAACACTATTTCCCTCTCTAAGGGAGAAGCTGGCAGGGCCGATTTGAGGTATCGGTGAGGGGGCATCTCTTCGAATTCCAGCTTGTATCCCTGAGACACAATCTCTAGTGCCCAGGGATCCACCTGGGAGTGAACCCACTTGTGGCTGAAATTTCGGAGACGCGCCCCCACCGGGTCTAGCTCCGCCTGTGGAGCCCCAGCGTCATGCTGTGGATTTAGTAGAAGCCGGGGAGGACTTCTGTTCCTGGGAACTAGCTTTATTGTGCAGCTTCTTTCCTCTGCCCCTGCCTCTGGCAAGAAAGGACGCACCTCGGACTTTCTTGCCTTTTTGTGATCGAAAGGACTGCATTTGGTAATACGGTGCTTTCTTAGGTTGTGAGGGAACATATAGCAAAAAATTTGACTTTCCAGCAGTAGCTGTGGAGACCAGGTCCGAGAGACCCTCCCCAAACAACTCCTCACCCTTGTAAGGTAAAACCTCCATGTGCCTTTTTGAGTCGGCATCGCCTGTCCATTGCCGAGTCCACAGGACCCTTCTGGCAGAAATCGACATTGCATTTATTCTAGAGCCCAGTAGGCTAATGTCTCTTTGAGCATCTCTCATATATAGGACAGCGTCTTTTATATGCCCCAGGGTCATTAATATAGTATCCTTGTCTAAGGTATCAAGTTCCTCAGATAAGGTATCCGTCCATGCTGCTACAGCACTACACACCCAGGCCGACGCAATTGCCGGCCGTAGTAAGGTACCTAAAATGTGCATAAATGGACTTCAGGGTACCCTCTTGCTTTCTATCCGCAGCATCTTTTAGGGTGGCCGTATCCTGTGACGGCAGGGCTACCCTCTTGGATAAGCGTGTGAGAGCTTTGTCCACCCTAGGGGAGGATTCCCAGCGTAACCTGTCCGTTGGCGGGAAAGGATACGCCATAAGCATCCGTTTGGAAATCTGCAGTTATTTATCTGGAGATTCCCAAGCCTTTTCACATAACTCATTTAGCTCGTGTGAAGGGGGAAAGGTCACCACCTGCCTTTTTTCCCCATACATATGAACCCTCTTGTCAGGGACTGGGGTTTCCTCTGTGATGTGCAACACATCCTTAATTGCTATAATCATATAACGGATGGCTTTAGCCAATTTAGGCTGTAACTTCGCATCATCGCCATCGACACTGGAGTCAGAATCCGTGTCGATATCTGTGTCAACAATTTGGGATAGTGGGCGCTTCTGAGACCCTGACGGCCTCTGCGACATAGGATCAGGCATGGGCTGAGACCCCGACTGTCCTAAGGTTTCAGCTTTATCCAACCTTTTATGCAAGGAATTAACATTATCATTTAAAACCTTCCACATATCAATCCAATCAGGTGTCGGCGCCGTCGGCGGCGACCCCACATTCATTTGCTCCCGCTCTGTTTCCACATAGCCTTCCTCGTCAAACATGTCGACACACGCGTACGTACGTACGTACGTACGTACGTACGTACGTACAGACACACCACACACACACAGGGGATGCTCTTTTTGAAAACAGTTCCCCCACAAGGCCCTTTGGAGAGACAGAGAGAGAGTATGCCAGCACACACCCCAGCGCTATATGTCCCAGGAATCACACAGTAACTTAGTGTTAACCCAGTAGCTGCTGTATATACTGTTTTTGCGCCTAATTTATGTGCCCCCCCCCCCCCCCCCCCTCTCTTTTTACCCTCTTCTACCGTGAATCTGCAGGGGGGAGCCTGGGGAGCTTCCTCTCAGCGGAGCTGTGGAGAAAAAATGGCGCTGGTGAGTGCTGAGGAAGACGCCCCGCCCCCTCAGCGGCAAGCTTCTGTCCCGCGTTTCTGTATAAAATTATGGCGGGGGCTCATGCATGTATACAGTGCCCAACTGTATATATGCCCACTTTCTGCCAAGAGGTTCTAATTGCTGCCCAGGGCGCCCCCCCCCCCCCCCCTGCGCCCTGCACCCTACAGTGACCGGAGTATGTGGGTTTAATGTGGGAGCAATGGCGCACAGCTGCAGTGCTGTGCGCTACCTTAGTTTGAAGACTGGAGTCTTCTGCCGCCGATTTTGAAGTCTTCTTGCTTCTGTCACCGGCTTCTGTCTTCCGGCTCTGCGAGGGGGACGGCGGCGCGGCTCCGGGATCGGACGACAAAGGGTGAGATCCTGTGTACGATCCCTCTGGAGCTAATGGTGTCCAGTAGCCTAAGAAGCAGGACCTATCTTCAGTGAGTAGGGCTGCTTCTCTCCCCTCAGTCCCACGATGCAGAGAGTCTGTTGCCAGCAGATCTCTCTGAAAATAAAAAAACCTAACAAAATACTTTTTTATAGCAAGCTCAGGAGAGCTCACTAAGTAGCACCCAGCTCGTCCGGGCACAGATTCAAACTGAGGTCTGGAGGAGGGACATAGAGGGAGGAGCCAGAGCACACCAATATCCAAATTCTTTCTTAAAGTGCCCTGTCTCCTGCGGAGCCCGTCCATTCCCCATGGTCCTTACGGAGTCCCCAGCATCCACTAGGACGTTAGAGAAAAAGGCATGTAGACATTAACGTACTATAGAGATATTTACACCATATACTAAATGTTGATATTTTAACAGATGCATGACGTATGTATAACTGCAATTAGGAATGCAGCTACACAATGAGACTTGCAGGATCCAAAGTCACACCTTAGGTGTGTCAGCAAGACTTCAAATATGTACTAGATACTAAATTCACCTGACACATATGCTTACCATCTTGAGCCGTGTTAAGCTTCAGAGTCTTGCCTTTAAAGCTCAACTCTCCTCCTCCAACATTTGTCTTTGCCAGGGAATCAGCCAACTGTGAGATGTCTTCAGATGCCATCTTCTCTGCACTGTGCGAGTCAAATAAAGTACATAGAATAAGTATCTACACCAGAACCACAGGTTTCACTATGCCAACATATACACAACATATACACAACTAGGGAACTCCTTTACACGTCACAGTTTTAAATAAGAACTCATTATCAAAGTCTAATTAATTCTATAAGCAATCTGTACTGAGTGACCTAATAAAATAAAATAATATTCTATCAATATCTCATAGAAGTTAGGCCTGAATGGGCATAATCACCTAGGAGGAACACAACGCATTGTTAATTTTGTGGGGCAGATTTAATTTTCCATGGAATGTATTGCATGGACTTTTCTGAAGGGCAAAGTGCCGGGTGTGGATCATTAGATCGACAGTGTCTAGGTCGACTACTATAGGTCGACAGGGGTGCTAGGTCGACATGAGGTTTTTGATTGTTTTTTTTTATGTCGTTTTCTTCGTAAAGAGACTGGGAACCCCAATTAGTGCACCGTGTCCCCTCGCATGGTGAGCGAGCAAGATTACCATTCCAATCATAGTCCACGTGGATCGTTAAGTATGAAAAAGTTCAAAAAAAGAAGAAAAAATAAGATTTTACACTTACCGGTAAATCTATTTCTCGTAGTCCGTAGAGGATGCTGGGGACTCCGTAAGGACCATGGGGAATAGACGGGCTCCGCAGGAGACATGGGCACTTTAAGAAAGACTTTGGATTCTGGGTGTGCACTGGCTCCTCCCTCTATGCCCTCCAGACTTCAGTTAGGGAAACTGTGCCCAGAGGAGATGGACAGTACGAGGAAAGGATTTTGTTAATCCAAGGGCAAGATTCATACCAGCCACACCAATCACACCGTATAACTTGTGATAAACTACCCAGTTAACAGTATGAACAACAACATAGCCTCGGTTCAACCGATTAACCAACACATAACCCTTATGTCAGCAAAAACTATACACAAGTCTTGCAGAAGTAGTCCGCACTTGGGACGGGCGCCCAGCATCCTCTACGGACTACGAGAAATAGATTTACCGGTAAGAGTAAAATCTTATTTTCTCTAACGTCCTAGAGGATGCTGGGGACTCCGTAAGGACCATGGGGATTATACCAAAGCTCCCAAACGGGCGGGAGAGTGCGGATGACTCTGCAGCACCGATTGAGCAAACAGGAGGTCCTCCTCAGCCAGTATATCAAACTTATAGAACTTTGCAAAGGTGTTTGACCCCGACTAAGTAGCTGCTCGGCACCACTGTAATGTCGAGACCCCTCGGGCAGCCGCCCAAGAAGAGCGCACCTTCCTAGTGGAATGGGCCTTAACCGATTTAGGCAATGGCAATCCTGCCGTAGAATGTGCCTGCTGAATCGTGTTACAGATCCAGCGAGCAATAGTCTGCTTTGAAGCAGGAGCGCCAACCTTGTTGGCTGCATACAGGACAAAATAAGAATTTACTCACCGGTAATTCTATTTCTCGTAGTCCGTAGTGGATGCTGGGAATTCCGTAAGGACCATGGGGAATAGACGGGCTCCGCAGGAGACTGGGCACTCTAAGAAAGAATTAGGACTACTGGTGTGCACTGGCTCCTCCCTCTATGCCCCTCCTCCAGACCTCAGTTAGGGAAACTGTGCCCGGAAGAGCTGACACAATAAGGAAAGGATTTGGAATCCCGGGTAAGACTCATACCAGTCACACCAATCACACGGTACAACTCGTGATACTATACCCAGTGAACAGTATGAACAACAACTGAGCCTCTCGAATAGATGGCTCCAAACAATAACCCTTTAGTTAGGCAATAACTATATACAAGTATTGCAGACAATCCGCACTTGGGATGGGCGCCCAGCATCCACTACGGACTACGAGAAATAGAATTACCGGTGAGTAAATTCTTATTTTCTCTGACGTCCTAGTGGATGCTGGGAACTCCGTAAGGACTATGGGGATTATACCAAAGCTCCCAAACGGGCGGGAGAGTGCGAATGACTCTGCAGCACCGAATGAGCAAACTCAAGGTCCTCCTCAGCCAGGGTATCAAACTTGTAGAATTTTGCAAATGTGTTTGCAACCAAGTAGCAGCTCGGCAAAGTTGTAAAGCCGAGACCCCTCGGGCAGCCGCCCAAGAAGAGCCCACCTTCCTCATGGAATGGGCTTTTACAGATTTAGGATGCGGCAGTCCAGCCGCCGAATGTGCAAGTTAAATCGTGCTACAGATCCAGCGAGCAATAGTCTGCTTTGAAGCAGGAGCACCCAGCTTGTTGGGTGCATACAGGATAAATAGCGAGTCAGTTTTTCTGACTCTAGCCGTCCTGGAAACATATATTTTCAGGGCCCTGACTACGTCCAGCAACTTGGAATCCTCCAAGTCCCGAGTAGCCGCAGGCACCACAATAGGTTGGTTCACATGAAAAGCTGATACCACCTTAGGAAGGAATTGGGAACGAGTCCTCAATTCCGCCCTATCCATATGTAAAATCAGATAAGGGCTTTTACATGACAAAGCCGCCAATTCTGATACACGCCTGGCCGACGCCAAGGCCAACAGCATGACTACCTTCCACGTGAGGTACTTTATCTCCACGGTTTTAAGTGGCTCAAACCAATGCGACTTTAGGAAATCCAACACCACGTTGAGATCCCAAGGTGCCACTGGGGGCACAAAAGGGGGCTGAATATGCAGCACTCCCTTTACAAAAGTCTGAACTTCAGGCAGTGAAGCCAGTTCTTTTTGGAAGAAAATCGACAGAGCCGAAATCTGGACCTTAATGGAACCCAATTTTAGGCCCATAGTCACCCCTGACTGTAGGAAGTGCAGAAATCGACCTAGCTGAAATTCCTCCGTTGGGGCCTTCATGGCCTCACACCAAGCAACATATTTCCGCCATATGTGGTGATAATGTTTTGCGGTCACATCCTTCCTAGCTTTAATCAGTGTAGGAATGACTTCCTCCGGAATGCCCTTTTCTTTTAGGATCCGGTGTTCAACCGCCATGCCGTCAAACGCAGCCGCGGTAAGTCTTGGAACAGACAGGGCCCCTGCTGCAGCAGGTCCTGTCTGAGCGGCAGAGGCCATGGGTCCTCTGAGATCATTTCTTGAAGTTCTGGGTACCAAGCTCTTCTTGGCCAATCCGGAACCACGAGTATAGTTCTTACTCCTCTCCTTCTTATTATTCTCAGTACCTTGGGTATGAGAGGCAGAGGAGGGAACACATAAACCGACTGGTACACCCACGGTGTCACTCGAGCGTCCACAGCTATCGCCTGAGGGTCCCTTGACCTGGCGCAATATCTTTTTAGTTTTTTGTTGAGGCGGGACGCCATCATGTCCACCTGTGGCCTTTCCCAACGGTTTACAATCATTTTGAAGACTTCTGGATGAAGTCCCCACTCTCCCGGGTGGAGGTCGTGTCTGCTGAGGAAGTCTGCTTCCCAGTTGTCCACTCCCGGAATGAACACTGCTGACAGTGCTATCACGTGATTTTCCGCCCATCGGGGAATCCTTGTGGCTTCTGCCATCGCCAACCTGCTTCTTGTGCCGCCCTGTCGGTTTACATGGGCTACCGCCGTGATGTTGTCTGACTGGATCAGCACCGGCTGGTGTTGAAGCAGGGGTCTTGCCTGACTTAGGGCATTGTAAATGGCCCTTAGTTCCAGAATATTTATGTGTAGGGAAGTCTCCTGGCTTGACCATAGTCCTTGGAAGTTTCTTCCCTGTGTGACTGACCCCCAGCCTCGAAGGCTGGCATCCGTGGTCACCAGGACCCAGTCCTGTATGCCAAATCTGCGGCCCTCTAGAAGATGAGCACTCTGCAGCCACCACAGCAGAGACACCCTGGTCCTTGGAGACAGGGTTATCAGCCGATGCATCTGAAGATGCGATCTGGACCACTTGTCCAACAGATCCCACTGAAAGATCCTTGCATGGAACCTGCCAAATGGAATTGCTTCGTAGGAAGCCACCATCTTTCCCAGGACTCGCGTGCAGTGATGCACCGACACCTGTTTTGGTTTCAGGAGGTCTCTGACTAGAGATGACAACTCCTTGGCTTTCTCCTCCGGGAGAAACACTTATTTCTGGTCTGTGTCCAGAACCATCCCCAGGAACAGTAGACGCGTTGTAGGAACCAGCTGCGACTTTGGAATATTCAGAATCCAGCCGTGCTGTTGTAGCACTTCCCGAGATAGTGCTACGCCGACCAACAACTGCTCCCTGGACCTGGCCTTTATAAGGAGATCGTCCAAGTACGGGATCATTAAAACTCCCTTTTTCCGAAGGAGTATCATCATTTCGGCCATTACCTTGGTAAATACCCTCGGTGCCGTGGACAGACCAAACGGCAACGTCTGGAATTGGTAATGGCAGTCCTGTACCACAAATCTGAGGTACTCCTGGTGAGGATAGTAAATGGGGACATGCAGGTAAGCATCCTTGATGTCCAGTGATACCATGTAATCCCCTTCGTCCAGGCTTGCAATAACCGCCCTGAGCGATTCCATTTTGAACTTTAACCTTCTTATATAAGTGTTCAAGGATTTCAAATTTAAAATGGGGCTCACCGAACCGTCCGGTTTCGGTACCACAAACATTGTGGAATAGTAACCCCGTCCTTGTTGAAGGAGGGGTACCTTGATTATCACCTGCTGAGAATACAGCTTGTGAATCGCCTCCAGCACTGCCTCCCTGTCTGGGGGAGCTGTTGGCAAGGCTGATTTGAGGAAACGGCGAGGGGGAGACGTCTCGAATTCCAGCTTGTACCCCTGAGATACCACTTGTAGAATCCAGCAATCCACCCGTGAGCGAGCCCACTGGTCGCTGAAGTTCCGGAGATGGGCCCCCACCGCACCTGGCTCCGCCTGTGGAGCCCCAGCGTCATGCGGCGGACTTAGAGGAAGCGGGAGAGGACTTTTGTTCTTGGGAAGTGGCTGTATGGTGCAGCTTTTTCCCTCTACCTCTGCCTCTGGGCAGAAAGGACGCGCCTTTAACCCGCTTGCCTTTCTGGGGCCGAAAGGACTGTACCTGATAATACGGTGCTTTCTTTGGCTGTGAGGGAACATGGGGTAAAAATGTCGACTTCCCAGCTGTTGCTCTGGAAACGAGGTCCGAGAGACCGTCCCCAAACAATTCCTCACCTTTGTAAGGCAAAACCTCCATGTGCCTTTTAGAATCTGCATCACCTGTCCACTGCCGAGTCCACAATCCTCTCCTGGCAGAAATGGACATTGCATTAATTCTAGATGCCAGCTGGCAAATATCCCTCTGTGCATCTCTCATGTATAAGACTGCGTCTTTAATATGCTCTATGGTTAGCAATATAGTGTCCCTGTCGAGGGTATCAATGTTATCAGACAGGGAATCTGACCATGCAGCAGCAGCACTGCACATCCATGCTGAAGCAATAGCCGGTCTCAGTATAATACCTGAGTGTGTATATACAGACTTCAGGATAGCCTCCTGCTTTCTATCCGCAGGCTCCTTTAAGGCGGCCGTATCCTGAGACGGTAGTGCCACCTTCTTTGACAAGCGTGTGAGCGCTTTATCCACCCTAGGGGATGTCTCCCAACGTATCCTGTCCTCTGGCGGGAAAGGGTACGCCATTAGCAACTTTTTAGAAATCACTAATTTCTTATCGGGGGAAGCCCACGCTTCTTCACACACTTCATTCAACTCATCAGATGGGGGAAAAACCATTGGTTGCTTTTTCTCCCCAAACATAATACCCTTTTTTGTGGTACCTGGGTTAATGTCAGAAATGTGCAACACAATTTTCATTGCCGTAATCATGTAACGGGTGGCTCTGTTGGAATGTACACTAGTCTCATCGCCGTCGACACTGGAGTCAGTATCCGTGTCGACATCTGTGTCAGCCATCTGAGGTAGCGGGCGTTTTTGAGCCCCTGATGGCTTTTGAGACGCCTGGGCAGGGACGGGCTGAGAAGCCGGCTGTCCCACATCTGCTATGTCGTCAAACCTTTTATGTAAGGAGATGACACTGTCGCGTAATTTCTTCCACATATCCATCCACTCAGGTGTCGACCCCGCAGGGGGTGACATCACATTTATCGGCACCTGCTCCGCCTCCACATAAGCCTCCTCATCAAACATGTCGACACAGCCATACCGACACACCGCACACACACAGGGAATGCTCTGACTGAGGACAGGACCCCACAAAGTCCTTTGTGGAGACAGAGAGAGAGTATGCCAGCACACACCACAGCGCTATATAATGCAGGGAGTTACACTACACAAGTGATTAACCCTATAGCCGCTATATATATAGTATTTGCGCCTAAATTTAGTGCCCCCCCTCTCTTTTTTACCCTATTGAGCCTGGAAACTGCAGGGGAGAGCCTGGGGAGCGTCCTTCCAGCGGAGCTGTGAGAGGAAATGGCGCCAGTGTGCTGAGGGAGATAGCCCTGCCCCTTTTTCGGCTGACTTCTCCCGCTCTTATAATAATAATGTGGCAGGGGTATTTTACACATATATAGCTTCTTAGGCTATATTATGTGTGATTAGCCACTTTAAGGTACTCTAATTGCTGCCCAGGGCGCCCCACCCCCCAGCGCCCTGCACCCATCAGTGACTGGAGTATGTGGTGTGCACAGGGAGCAATGGCGCACAGCTGCAGTGCTGTGCGCTACCTTAATGAAGACCGGAGTCTTCAGCCGCCGATTTCCGTGAAGATCTTCATGCTTCTGGCTCTGCAAGGGGGACGGCGGCGCGGCTCCGGGACCGGACGACCGAGGCTGGGCCTGTGTTCGATCCCTCTGGAGCTAATGGTGTCCAGTAGCCTAGAAGCCCAAGCTAGCTGCAAGCAGGTAGGTTCGCTTCTCTCCCCTAAGTCCCTCGTTGCAGTGAGTCTGTTGCCAGCAGATCTCACTGAAAATAAAAAACCTAATAAATACTGTCTTTACTAGAAGCTCAGGAGAACCCCTAGTGTGCAACCAGCTCGAGCCGGGCACAGATTCTAACTGAGGTCTGGAGGAGGGGCATAGAGGGAGGAGCCAGTGCACACCAGGTAGACCAAAAGCTTTCTTTTAGTTGTGCCCAGTCTCCTGCGAAGCCGCTATTCCCCATGGTCCTTACGGAGTCCCAGCATCCACTTAGGACGTCAGAGAAATTTGATTTACCTGCTGTAGCTGTGGAAACCAGGTCCGTCAGGCCATCCCCAAACAATACCTCACCCTTATAGGGTAGTACTTCCATATGTTTTTTGGAATCCGCATCACCCGTCCATTGGCGAGTCCATAAGGATCTTCTCGCCGAGATAGACATGGCATTGGCCCTAGAAGCTAGCAGTCCAATGTCCCTTTGAGCATCCCTCATAAATAAGACTGCGTCTTTAATATGGGCTAGAGTTAAGAATATAGTATCCTTATCCATATTATCAAATTGATCTGTCAGCTCATCTGTCCAAGCTGCAATTGCGCTACACACCCATGCCGACGCAATTGTCGGTCTTAGCACAGCAGCCGTATGAGAATAAATACACTTTAAGGTAGTTTCTTGCCTGCGATCTGCAGGGTCCTTAAGGGCCGCTGTGTCAGGAGACGGTAGCGCCACTTTCTTGGACAAGCGCGTTAGGGCCTTGTCCACAGTGGGGGATGATTCCCAAATCTCCCTGTCCTGCTTAGGGAAGGGGTATGCCATATAAATTCTTTTGGGGATCTGCGGTCTCTTTTCCGGAGTCTCCCAAGCTTTTCCAAAGAATTCATTTAATTCATGAGATGTGGGAAAATTAATAATCTGTTTCTTTCCCTTAAACATGTGTACCCTTGTGTCGGGGACCGAGGGTTCATCCTCAATATGCAACACATCCCTTATTGCCACAATCATACACTGAATGGTTTTAGTCACCCTAGGGTGCAATTTTACTTCGTCATAGTCGACAATGGAATCAGAATCCATGTCGGTAGTAGTGTCTTGTGTTAAGGGACGCTTTTGAGACCCCGACGGGCCCTGTGAGTCGGTCCAATCTGAGGACTGACCCCCTGATGTCCCCCCTAATTCAGCCTTATCAAGCCTTTTATGTAAAGATGCCACACTTGCATTCAACATATGCCACATGTCCATCCATTTCGGAGTCGGCACAACCGACGGGGACACACCACTCATTTGCTCCACCTCCTCCTTGGAGAAGCCTTCCGCTTCAGACATGTCGACACCACGTACCGACACCCCACACACACACGGATTAACTTACAAGGGGACAAAACCCCAACCAGGCCCTTAGGAGAGACAGAGAGAGAGTATGCCAGCACACACCCAGCGCTGAATAACACTGTGGAAAAATATGACCAGATAGCGCTTTTTTATATAATAATATTCCAATTCCCACTCACTGCGTCGCCAATGTGCCCCCCTCCTCTTTTTTCCAGCCTGTGAAGTTCAGCAGGGGAGAGACCAGGGAGCCAGCGTTCAGCATGCAGCTTCTGTGGAGAAAATGGCGCTGGTTAGTGCTGAGGATCAAGCCCCGCCCACCCGACGGCGGGCTTCGGTCCCAGTGCTTTTTTTAATTAAAATGGCGGGGGATTCTTCGATTTACTGCCTCCGCAGCCTAATCCATCTTAACATGCCCAGAAGTGAGGAATATTGCTGCCCGGGGCGCCCCCCCCAGCGCCCTGCACCCTTCAGTGCTGCTCTGTGTGTGTATAGTGGGAGCACCTTACCTCATGAAGATCTGATGTCTTCTGCCGCCTGATGTCTTCTGCCTTCTCATACTCACCCTTCAGCATCTGTGAGGAGGACGGCGGCGCGGCTCCGGGACAAACCCCAGGTGAGACCTGTGTTCCGACAACCTCTGGAGCTAATGGTGTCCAGTAGCCTAGAAACAGAGCCCAACCGTAAAGCCAGCCCTGCTTCTCTCTCCTCAGTCCCACGATGCAGGGAGCCTGTTGCCAACAGGACTCCCTGAAAATAAAAAACCTAACAAAATTCTTTTAAAACAGAAAACTCTGGAGAGCTCTCTGCAGTGTACCCTTTCTCCTCTGGGCACAGAATCTAACTGAGGTCTGGAGGAGGGGCATAGAGGGAGGAGCCAGTGCACACCCATAGTCAAAGTTCTTTTTAGGTGCCCTATCTCCTGCGGAGCCCGTCTATACACCATGGTCCTTACGGAGTCCCCAGCATCCTCTAGGACGTAAGAGAAATATAATATACACTCACTGCGCCAATAAAAAGTGCCCCCCCTCTTTTTTGTCCTCTGTGACCGTGTTCAGCAGGGGAGAGTCCGGGGAGCCAGCTTCTCTGCATGTGCTGTGGAGAAAATGGCGCTGGTTAGTGCTGGAGGATCAAGCCCCGCCCCCTCAGCGGCGGGCTTCGGTCCCGCTCAAACAATCAAAAAACTGGCGGGGGTAAATAATATACTGCCTCCGCAGTATATGTACATCTGCCAGTGTCCCTTGAGGCTATTAATTGCTGCCCAGGGCGCCCCCCCCCCCCCCATGCGCCATACACCCTTACAGTGCCCGCTGTTGTGTGTGTGTGTGGGAGCAATGGCGCGCAGCGTTACCTCACTGAAGAACTGAAGTCTTCTGCCGCCTTTAAGTCTTCTTTCTTCTGCTACTCACCCGGCTTCTATCTTCCGGCTCTGTGAGGAGGACGGCAGCGTGGCTCCGGGACGAACGGCGAGGGTGAGACATGCGTTCCGACCCTATGGAGCTAATGGTGTCCAGTAGCCTAAGAAGCAGAGCCTATCAGTTAAGTAGGTCTGTTTCTCTCCGCTCAGTCCTGTTGCCAGCAGTGCTCCCAGAAAATAAAAAACCTAACAAAATTATTTTTACAGAGAAACTCAGGAGAGCTCCCCTGCAATGCACCCAGTCTCCTCTGGGGACAGGATCTGAGGTCTGGAGGGGGGGCATAGAGGGAGGAGCCAGTGCACACCCATTCTAAAGTTCTTAATAGTGCCCATGTCTCCGGCGGAGCCCGTCTATACCCCATGGTCCTTACGGAGTCCCCAGAATCCTCTAGGACGTAAGAGAAAGTTCTTTGTGGTGCCCATGTCTTCTGCGGAGCCCGTCTATACCCCATGGTCCTTACGGAGTCCCCAGAATCCTCTAGGACGTAAGAGAAAATAATAAAAATTTACTTACCGATAATTCTATTTCTCGTAGTCCGTAGTGGATGCTGGGAACTCCGTAAGGACCATGGGGAATAGCGGCTCCGCAGGAGACTGGGCACAAAAGTAAAAGCTTTAGGACTACCTGGTGTGCACTGGCTCCTCCCCCTATGACCCTCCTCCAAGCCTCAGTTAGAATACTGTGCCCGGACGAGCGTACACAATAAGGAAGGATTTTGAATCCCGGGTAAGACTCATACCAGCCACACCAATCACACCGTACAACCTGTGATCTGAACCCAGTTAACAGCATGATAACAGAGGAGCCTCTGAAAAGATGGCTCACAACAATAATAACCCGATTTTTGTAACAATAACTATGTACAAGTATTGCAGACAATCCGCACTTGGGATGGGCGCCCAGCATCCACTACGGACTACGAGAAATAGAATTATCGGTAAGTAAATTCTTATTTTCTCTGACGTCCTAGTGGATGCTGGGAACTCCGTAAGGACCATGGGGATTATACCAAAGCTCCCAAACGGGCGGAAGAGTGCGGATGACTCTGCAGCACCGAATGAGAGAACTCCAGGTCCTCCTCAGCCAGGGTATCAAATTTGTAGAATTTAGCAAACGTGTTTGCCCCTGACCAAGTAGCTGCTCGGCAAAGTTGTAAAGCCGAGACCCCTCGGGCAGCCGCCCAAGATGAGCCCACCTTCCTTGTGGAATGGGCTTTTACAGATTTTGGCTGTGGCAGGCCTGCCACAGAATGTGCAAGCTGAATTGTACTACAAATCCAACGAGCAATAGTCTGCTTAGAAGCAGGAGCACCCAGCTTGTTGGGTGCATACAGGATAAACAGCGAGTCAGATTTTCTGACTCCAGCCGTCCTGGAAACATATATTTTCAGGGCCCTGACTACGTCCAGCAACTTGGAGTCCTCCAAGTCCCTAGTAGCCGCAGGTACCACAATAGGCTGGTTCAAGTGAAACGCTGAAACCACCTTAGGGAGAAATTGAGGACGAGTCCTCAATTCTGCCCTGTCCGTATGAAAAATTAGGTAAGGGCTTTTATAGGATAAAGCCGCCAATTCTGAGACACGCCTGGCTGAAGCCAGGGCCAACAGCATTACCACTTTCCATGTGAGATATTTTAAGTCCACAGTGGTGAGTGGTTCAAACCAATGTGATTTTAGGAACCCCAAAACTACATTGAGATCCCAAGGTGCCACTGGAGGCACAAAAGGAGGCTGTATATGCAGTACCCCCTTGACAAACGTCTGAACTTCAGGAACTGAAGCCAGTTCTTTCTGGAAGAAAATCGACAGGGCCGAAATTTGAACCTTAATGGACCCTAATTTTAGGCCCATAGACAGTCCTGTTTGCAGGAAATGCAGGAAACGACCCAGTTGAAATTCCTCTGTAGGGGCCTTCCTGGCCTCGCACCACGCAACATATTTACGCCAAATACGGTGATAATGCTGTACGGTTACATCCTTCCTGGCTTTGATCAGGGTAGGGATGACTTCATCCGGAATGCCTTTTTCCTTCAGGATCCGGCGTTCAACCGCCATGCCGTCAAACGCAGCCGCGGTAAGTCTTGGAACAGACAGGGTCCCTGCTGGAGCAGGTCCCTTCTTAGAGGTAGAGGCCACGGGTCCTCTGTGAGCATCTCTTGAAGTTCCGGGTACCAAGTCCTTCTTGGCCAATCCGGAGCCACGAGTATAGTCCTTACTCCTCTCCTTCTTATGATTCTCAGTACCTTGGGTATGAGAAGCAGAGGAGGGAACACATACACTGACTGGTACACCCACGGTGTTACCAGAGCGTCCACAGCTATTGCCTGAGGGTCCCTTGACCTGGCGCAATACCTGTCTAGTTTTTTGTTGAGGCGGGACGCCATCATGTCCACCTTTGGTTTTTCCCAACGGTTCACAATCATGTGGAAGACTTCTGGGTGAAGTCCCCACTCTCCCGGGTGGAGGTCGTGTCTGCTGAGGAAGTCTGCTTCCCAGTTGTCCACTCCCGGAATGAACACTGCTGACAGTGCTATCACATGATTTTCCGCCCAGCGAAGAATCCTTGCAACTTCAGCCATTGCCCTCCTGCTTCTTGTGCCGCCCTGTCTGTTTACGTGGGCGACTGCCGTGATGTTGTCTGACTGGATCAGCACCGGCTGACCTTGAAGCAGAGGTCTTGCTAGGCTTAGAGCATTGTAGATGGCCCTTAGCTCCAGGATATTTATGTGAAGTGATGTCTCCAGGCTTGACCACAAGCCCTGGAAAATTCTTCCCTGTGTGACTGCTCCCCAGCCTCTCAGGCTGGCATCCGTGGTCACCAGGACCCAGTCCTGAATGCCGAATCTGCGGCCCTCTAGAAGATGAGCACTCTGCAACCACCACAGGAGAGACACCCTTGTCCTTGGTGACAAGATTATCCGCTGATGCATCTGAAGATGCGACCCGGACCATTTGTCTAGCAGATCCCACTGGAAGGTTCTTGCGTGGAATCTGCCGAATGGGATTGCTTCGTAAGAAGCCACCATCTTTCCCAGGACCCTTGTGCATTGATGCACTGAGACTTGGCCTGGTTTTAGGAGATTTCTGACTAGTTCGGATAACTCCCTGGCTTTCTCCTCTGGGAGAAACACCTTTTTCTGGACTGTGTCCAGGATCATCCCTAGGAATAGAAGTCGTGTCGTCGGGATCAGCTGCGATTTTGGAATATTGAGAATCCAACCGTGCTGGCGCAGCACTATCTGAGATAGTGCTACTCCGACTTCCAACTGTTCCCTGGATCTTGCCCTTATCAGGAGATCGTCCAAGTAAGGGATAACTAAAACTCCCTTCCTTCGAAGGAGTATCATCATTTCGGCCATTACCTTGGTAAAGACCCGGGGTGCCGTGGACAATCCAAACGGCAGCGTCTGAAACTGATAGTGACAGTTCTGTACCACAAACCTGAGGTACCCTTGGTGAGAAGGGTAAATTGGGACATGTAGGTAAGCATCTTTGATGTCCAGAGACACCATATAGTCCCCTTCTTCCAGGTTTGCAATCACTGCTCTGAGTGACTCCATCTTGAATTTGAACCTTTGTATGTAAGTGTTCAAGGATTTTAGGTTTAAAATTGGTCTCACCGAGCCGTCCGGCTTCGGTACCACAAATAGTGTGGAATAGTACCCCTTTCCCTGTTGTAGGAGGGGTACCTTGATTATCACCTGCTGGGAATATAGCTTGTGAATGGCTTCCAATACTGCCTCCCTGTCTGAGGGAGACGTCGGTAAAACAGACTTTAGAAAACGGCGAGGGGGAGACGTCTCAAATTCCAATTTGTACCCCTGAGATACCACCTGAAGGATCCAGGGGTCCACTTGCGAGTGGGCCCACTGCGCACTGAACTTCTTGAGACGGGCCCCCACCGTGCCTGAGTCCGCTTGTAAAGCCCCAGCGTCATGCTGAGGACTTTGCGGAGGCGGGAGAGGGCTTTTGTTCCTGGGAACTGGCTGTTTGTTGCAGCCTTTTTCCTCTCCCTCTGCCACGGGGCAGAAATGAGGCGCCTTTTGCCCCGCTTGCCCTTATGGGGCCGAAAGGACTGCGCCTGATAATACGGCGTCTTCTTAGGTTGAGAAGCTACCTGGGGTAAAAATGTGGATTTTCCAGCAGTTGCCGTGGCTACCAGGTCTGATAGACCTACCCCAAATAACTCCTCCCCCTTATAAGGCAATACTTCAATGTGCCTTTTAGAATCCGCATCACCTGACCACTGCCGCGTCCATAAACCTCTTCTTGCAGAAATGGACAGCGCGCTAACTCTTGATGCCAGTCGGCAAATATCCCTCTGTGCATCACGCATATATAGAAATGCATCCTTCAAATGCTCTATAGTCAGTAATATACTGTCCCTATCTAGGGTATCAATATTTTCAGTCAGGGAATCCGACCACGCCAGGCCCGCACTGCACATCCAGGCTGAGGCGATTGCTGGTCGCAGTATAACACCCGTGTGAGTGTATATACATTTTAGGATATTCTCCAGCTTTCTATCGGCAGGTTCCTTTAGGGCGGCCGTATCAGGAGAAGGTAGTGCTACCTGTTTAGACAAGCGTGTGAGCGCTTTATCCACCCTAGGGGGTGTTTCCCAACGTGCCCTATCCTCTGGCGGGAAAGGGTACGATGCTAATAACCTTTTAGGAATTATCAGTTTTTTAATCGGGGGAAACCCACTCCTCATCACACACTTCATTTAATTCCTCGGATACAGGAAAAACTACAGGCAGTTTTTTCTCACCAAACATAATACCCTTTTTAGTGGTACTTGTATTATCAGAGATATGCAATACATTTTTTATTGCTTCAATTATGTAACGTGTGGCCCTAGTGGAAGTCACGTTTGTCTCCTCATCATCGACACTGGAGTCAGTATCCGTGTCTGTGTCTGCCATTTGAGGTAACGGGCGTTTTAAAGCCCCTGATGGCGTTTGAGACCCCTGGACAGGCACAAGCTGAGTAGCCGGCTGTCTCATGTCGTCAACTGTCTGTCGTAAAGAGCTGACACTGTCACGCAATTCCTTCCATAAGCTCATCCACTCAGGTGTCGACTCCCTAGGGGGTGACAACTCTATAATAGGCAATTGCTCCGCCTCCATCTCATTTTCCTCCTCAAACATGTCGACACAATCGTACCGACACACCGCACACACACAGGGAATGCTCTGATAGAGGACAGGACCCCACTAGCCCTTTGGGGAGACAGAGGGAGAGTATGCCAGCACACACCAGAGCGCTATATATAGACAGGAATACCACTATAAAACGTGCTTTTCCCTTTATAGCTGCTGTTATTATTAGAACTGCGCCAAATTAGTGCCCCCCTCTCTTTTTTACCCTTTTCTGTAGTGCAGGACTGCAGGGGAGAGTCAGGGAGACGTCCTTCCAGCGGAGCTGTGATGGAAAACGGTGCCCGTGTGCTGAGGAGATAGGCTCCGCCCCCTTCTCTGCGGCCTTTTCTCCCGCTTTTTGGTGAGTTCTGGCAGGGGTTAAAATACATCCATATAGCCCTGGGGGTTATATGTGGTGTATTTATGCCAGCCAAGGTGTTTACATTGCTGCTCAGGGCGCCCCCCCCTAGCGCCCTGCACCCTCAGTGACCGAAGTGTGAAGTGTGCCTGAGTAACAATGGCGCACAGCTGCAGTGCTGTGCACTACCTTGTTGAAGACTGATGTCTTCTGCCGCCGATTTTTCCGGACCTCTTCTTGCTTCTGGCTCTGTAAGGGGGCCGGCGGCGCGGCTCTGGGACCGAGCTCCGAGGCTGGGCCTGTGTTCGGTCCCTCTGGAGCTAATGGTGTCCAGTAGCCTAAGAAGCCCAAGCTGGCTGCAAGCAGGCAGGTTCGCTTCTTCTCCCCTTAGTCCCTCGATGCAGTGAGCAGGTGAGCCAGCAGGTCTCACTGAAAATAAAAAACCTAAAACTAAACTTTCACTAAGAAGCTCAGGAGAGCCCCTAGTGTGCACCCTTCTCGGCCGGGCACAAAAATCTAACTGAGGCTTGGAGGAGGGTCATAGGGGGAGGAGCCAGTGCACACCAGGTAGTCCTAAAGCTTTACTTTTGTGCCCAGTCTCCTGCGGAGCCGCTATTCCCCATGGTCCTTACGGAGTTCCCAGCATCCACTAGGACGTCAGAGAAAAGAATTTACTCACCGGTAATTCTATTTCTCGTAGTCCGTAGTGGATGCTGGGAACTCCGTAAGGACCATGGGAATAGACGGGCTCCGCAAGAGACTGGGCACTCCAAAAGAAAGATTAGGTACTATCTGGTGTGCACTGGCTCCTCCCTCTATGCCCCTCCTCCAGACCTCAGTTTATGGAAACTGTGCCCGGAAGAGCTGACACAACAAGGAAAGGATTTGGAATCCAGGGTAAGACTCATACCAGCCACACCAATCACACCGTACAACTTGTGATAACCATACCCAGTTAACAGTATGAACAACAACTGAGCCTCAGTAACAGATGGCTCATAACAATAACCCTTTAGTTAAGCAATAACTATATACATGTATTGCAGAGAGTCCGCACTTGGGACGGGCGCCCAGCATCCACTACGGACTACGAGAAATAGAATTACCGGTGAGTAAATTCTTATTTTCTCTGACGTCCTAGTGGATGCTGGGAACTCCGTAAGGACCATGGGGATTATACCAAAGCTCCCAAACGGGCGGGAGAGTGCGGATGACTCTGCAGCACCGAATGAGCAAAGGCAAGGTCCTCCTCAGCCAGGGTATCAAACTTGTAGAACTTAGCAAATGTGTTTGAACCCGACCAAGTAGCAGCTCGGCAAAGCTGTAAAGCCGAGACCCCTCGGGCAGCCGCCCAAGAAGAGCCCACCTTCCTTGTGGAATGGGCTTTTACTGATTTAGGATGCGGCAATCCTGCCGCAGAATGAGCTTGCTGAATCGTGTTACAGATCCAGCGCGCAATAGTTTGCTTTGAAGCAGGATCACCCAGCTTGTTGGGTGCATGCAGGATAAACAGCGAATCAGTTTTCCTGACTCCAGCCGTCCTGGCTACATAGATTTTCAAAGCCCTGACTACATCTAGTAACTTGGAGTCCTCCAAGTCCCGAGTAGCCGCAGGCACCACAATAGGTTGGTTCAAATAAAACGCTGATACCACCTTAGGGAGAAATTGGGGACGAGTCCTCAATTCTGCCCTGTCCATATGGAAGATCAGATAAGGGCTTTTACATGACAAAGCCGCCAATTCTGACACACGCCTAGCCGAAGCTAAGGCCAATAGCATGACCACTTTCCACGTGAGATATTTTAGCTCCACGGTCTTAAGTGGCTCAAACCAGTGGGATTTCAGGAAATCCAACACAACGTTGAGATCCCAAGGTGCCACTGGAGGCACAAAAGGGGGCTGAATATGCAGCACTCCCTTAACAAACGTCTGAACTTCAGGCAGTGAAGCCAGTTCTTTTTGAAAGAAAATAGATAGGGCCGAAATCTGGACCTTTATGGATCCTAATTTTAGGCCCATAGTCACTCCCGACTGTAGGAAGTGCAGGAATCGACCCAGCTGGAATTCCTCTGTAGGGGCCTTCCTGGCCTCACACCAAGCCACATATTTTCGCCATATACGGTGATAATGTTGTGCTGTCACGTCTTTCCTAGCCTTTATCAGCGTAGGAATCACTTCATCTGGAATGTCAAACGCAGCCGCGGTAAGTCTTGGAACAGACAGGGCCCCTGCTGTAACAGGTCCTGTCTGAGAGGCAGAGGCCATGGGTCCTCTGAGATCATTTCTTGCAGTTCTGGGTACCAAGTTCTTCTTGGCCAATCCGGAACGATGAGTATAGTTCTTACTCCTCTCTTTCTTACTATCCTCAGTACCTTGGGTATGAGAGGAAGAGGAGGGAACACATAAACCGACTGGTACACCCACGGTGTCACTAGTGCGTCCACAGCTATCGCCTGAGGGTTCCTTGACCTGGCGCAATATTTTTTTAGCTTTTTGTTGAGGCGGGACGCCATCATGTCCACCTGTGGCCGTTCCCAACGGTTTACAATCTGCGTGAAGACTTCTGGATGAAGTCCCCACTTTCCCGGGTGGAGGTCGTGCCTGCTGAGGAAGTCTGCTTCCCAGTTGTCCACTCCCGGAATGAACACTGCTGACAGTGCTAGCACGTGATTTTCCGCCCTTCGGAGAAGCCTTGTGGCTTCTGCCATCGCCATCCTGCTTCTTGTGCCGCCCTGGCGGTTTACATGGGCGACCGCCGTGATGTTGTCTGATTGAATCAGCACTGGTTGGTTTTGAAGCAGGGGCTCTGCTTGACTCAGGGCGTTGTAAATGGCCCTTAGTTCAGTATATTTATGTGTAGTGAAGTCTCCTGACTTGACCACTGTCCTTGGAAGTTCCTTCCCTGAGTGACTGCCCCCCATCCTCGGAGGCTTGCGTCCGTGGTCACCAGGACCCAGTCCTGTATGCCGAATCTGCGGCCCTCGAGAAGATGAGCACTCTGCAGCCACCACAGCAGAGACACCCTGGCCCTTGGGGACAGGGTGATCAACCGATGCATCTGAAGATGCGATCCGGACCATTTGTCTAACAGATCCCACTGAAAGATCCTTGCATGGAACCTGCCGAAGGGAATTGCTTCGTAAGAAGCCACCATCTTTCCCAGGACTAGCGTGCAGTGATGCACCGACACCTGTTTTGGTTTCAGGAGGTCCCTGACCAGAGATGACAATTCCTGAGCCTTCTCCACCGGGAGAAACACCTTCTTCTGTTCTGTGTCCAGAATCATGCCCAGGAAGAGCAGACGCGTCGCAGGAATCAGCTGCGACTTTGGGATATTCAGAATCCAGCCGTGCTGTTGCAACACTTCCCGAGAGAGTGCTACGCTGACTAACAACTGCTCTCTGGACCTCGCCTTTATAAGGAGATCGTCCAAGTACGGGATAATTATAACTCCCTTCTTCCGAAGGAGTATCATCATTTCGGCCATTACCTTGGTAAATATTCTCGGTGCCGTGGAGAGACCAAACGGCAACGTCTGGAATTGGTAATGACAGTCTTGTACCACAAACCTGAGGTATTCCTGGTGAGGTGGGTAAATGGGGACATGCAAGTAAGCATCCTTGATGTCCAGCGACACCATAAAATCCCCCTCTTCCAGGCTTGCACTAACCGCCCTGAGCGATTCCATTTTGAACTTGAACTTCTTTATAGAAGTGTTCAAGGATTTTAAATTCAGGATGGGTCTCACCGAACCGTCCGGTTTCGGTACCACAAACATTGTGGAATAGTAACCCCTGCCCTGTTGAAGGAGGGGGACCTTGATTATCACCTGCTGGATGTACAGCTTGTGAATTGCCGCCAGTACTACCTCCCTTTCCCTGGGAGCAGCTGGCAAGGCTGATTTGAGGTAACGGCGAGGGGGAGTCGCCTCGAACTCCAGCTTGTATCCCTGAGATACAATTTGTACAGCCCAGAGATCCACTTGTGAGCGAACCCACTGGTTGCTGAAGTTTCGGAGACGCGCCCCCACCGCACCCGGCTCCGCCTGTGGAGCCCCAGCGTCATGCAGTGGACTTAGAGGAAGCGGGGGAGGATTTTTGTTCCTGGGAACTGGCTGCCTGGTGCAGCTTCTTTCCTCTACCCCTGCCTCTGGGCAGAAAGGATGCGCCTCTGATCCGCTTGCCTTTCTGAGGCCGAAAGGACTGTACATGATAATACGGTGCTTTCTTAGGCTGTGAGGGAACCTGAGGTAAAAAAGTTGACTTCCCGGCTGTTGCCGTGGATACGAGGTCCGAGAGACCGTCCCCAAACAATTCCTCACCCTTATAAGGCAAAACCTCCATGTGTCTTTTAGAATCAGCATCAACTGTCCACTGCCGAGTCCATAATACTCTCCTGGCAGAAATGGACATTGCATTAATTCTAGATGCCAGCAGGCAAATGTCCCTCTGTGCATCCCGCATATATAAGACGACGTCTTTTATATGTTCTATGGTTAGCAAAATAGTATCCCTGTCGAGGGAATCAATGTTGTCTGACAGGGTATCAGACCATGCGGCTGCAGCACTACACATCCATGCTGAAGTAATAGCAGGTCTCAGTATAGTACCTGAGTGTGTATACACAGACTTCAGGATAGCTTCCTGCTTTCTATCCGCAGGCTCCTTTAAGGCGGCCGTATCCTGAGACGGCAGTGCCACCTTTTTTGATAAGCGTGTGAGCGCCTTGTCCACCCTAGGGGATGTTTCCCAACGTAACCTATCCGTTGGCGGGAAAGGGTACGCCATCAGTAACCTCTTAGAAATCACTAGTTTCTTATCGGGGGAACTCCACGCTTCCTCACACAATTCATTTAATTCATCAGATGGGGGAAAAGTCACTGGCTGCTTTTTCTCCCCAAACATAATACCCTTCTTGGTAGTAACCGGGTTAATATCAGAAATGTGCAATACATTTTTCATTGCAGTAATCATGCATCGGATGGCTTTTATAGACTGTGCATTTGTCTCATCCTCATCTACACTGGAGTCAGACTCCGTGTCGACATCTGTGTCTACCATCTGAGCTAGCGGGCGTTTATGAGCCCCTGATGGCCTCTGAGACGCCTGGGCAGGCGCGGGCTGAGATCCCGGCTGTCCCAAGGCTGCTGCGTCATCTAACCTTTTATGTAAGGAGTTGACACTGTCTGTTAAGACCTTCCACATATCCATCCAATCCGGTGTCGGCCCCGTCGGGGGCGACACCACACTTATCTGCCCTTGCTACGCCTCCACGTAACCTTCCTCATCAAACATGTCGACACAGCCGTACCGACACACCGCACACACACAGGGAATGCTCTGACTGAGGACAGGACCCCACAAAGTCCTTTGGGGAGACAGAGAGAGAGTATGCCAGCACACACCACAGCGCTATATAACACAGGGATTTACACTATAATGAGTGATTTTTCCCAATAGCTGCTTATTATCTTATCTGCGCCTAAATTTATGTGCCCCCCCTCTCTTTTTTACCCTTCTTGTACAGGATACTGCAGGGGAGAGCCTGGGGAGCGTCCTTCCAGCGGAGCTGTGAAGAGAAAATAGCGCTGGTGTGCTGAGGAAGAAGGCCCCGCCCCCTCAGCGGCGGGCTTCTCCCGCGTTTTGTATATCTTAATGGCGGGGGTTTTTGCACATAATACAGTTTTCCAGACTGTATTATGTGCATAATGTGCCAAAAGGTATTCTTATTGCTGCCCAGGGCCCCCCTCCCCCCCCCCCCCAGCGCCCTGCACCCTACAGTGACCGGAGTGTGTGGTGTGCAGTGGGAGCAATGGCGCACAGCTGCAGTGCGGTACGCTACCTTAATGAAGACCGGAGTCTTCTGCCGCCGATTTCATCTCCTTCTTCTGTCTTCTGGCTCTGCAAGGGGGACGGCAGCGCGGCTCCGGGAACGGACGATCAAGGTCAGGCCCTGTGTTCGAACCCTCTGGAGCTAATGGTGTCCAGTAGCCTAAGTAGCACAAGCTAGCTGCACGCAGGTAGGTTTGCTTCTCTCCCCTCAGTCCCACGTAGCAGTGAGTCTGTTGCCAGCAGATCTCACTGAAAATAAAAAACCTAACAAATACTTTCTTTCTAGCAAGCTCAGGAGTGCCCACTAGGAGCATCCAGCTCTGGCCAGGCACAGATTCTAACTGAGGTCTGGAGGAGGGGCATAGAGGGAGGAGCCAGTGCACACCAGATAGTACCTAATCTTTCTTTTAGAGTGCCCAGTCTCCTGCGGAGCCAGTCTATTCCCATGGTCCTTACGGAGTTCCCAGCATCCACTAGGACGTCAGAGAAAAGGGGGACGCTGTCTGCCGCTATGCTTAACAAGGGCACGCTGTCTGCCGTTATGTGTAAAAAGTGTACGCTGTCTGCCGTTATGTGTAAAAAGGGGAACGCTGTCTGCCGTTATGTGTAAAAATAAGAATTTACTTACCGATAATTCTATTTCTCGTAGTCCGTAGTGGATGCTGGGGACTCCGTAAGGACCATGGGGATAGCGGCTCCGCAGGAGACAGGGCACAAAAGTAAAAGCTTTAGGATCAGGTGGTGTGCACTGGCTCCTCCCCCTATGACCCTCCTCCAAGCCTCAGTTAGGATACTGTGCCCGGACGAGCGTACACAATAAGGAAGGATTTTGAATCCCGGGTAAGACTCATACCAGCCACACCAATCACACTGTACAACCTGTGATCTGAACCCAGTTAACAGCATGATAACAGCGGAGCCTCTGAAAAGATGGCTCACAACAATAATAACCCGTTTTAGTTAACAATAACTATGTACAAGTATTGCAGACAATCCGCACTTGGGATGGGCGCCCAGCATCCACTACGGACTACGAGAAATAGAATTATCGGTAAGTAAATTCTTATTTTCTCTGACGTCCTAAGTGGATGCTGGGGACTCCGTAAGGACCATGGGGATTATACCAAAGCTCCCAAACGGGCGGGAGAGTGCGGATGACTCTGCAGCACCGAATGAGAGAACTCCAGGTCCTCCTCAGCCAGGGTATCAAATTTGTAGAATTTTGCAAACGTGTTTGCCCCTGACCAAGTAGCAGCTCGGCAAAGTTGTAAAGCCGAGACCCCTCGGGCAGCCGCCCAAGATGAGCCCACCTTCCTTGTGGAATGGGCATTTACATATTTTGGCTGTGGCAGGCCTGCCACAGAATGTGCAAGCTGAATTGTACTACACATCCAACTAGCAATCGTCTGCTTAGAAGCAAGAGCACCCAGTTTGTTGGGTGCATACAGGATAACAGCAAGTCAGTTTTCCTGACTCCAGCCGTCCTGGAAACATATATTTTCAGGGCCCTGACAACATCTAGCAACTTGGAGTCCTCCAAGTCCCTAGTAGCCGCAGGTACCACAATAAGCTGGTTCAGGTGAAACGCTGACACCACCTTAGGGAGAAACTGGGGACGAGTCCGCAGCTCTGCCCTGTCCGAATGGACAATCAGGTATGGGCTTTTGTGAGACAAAGCCGCCAATTCTGACACTCGCCTGGCCGAGGCCAGGGCCAACAGCATGGTCACTTTCCATGTGAGATATTTCAAATCCACAGATTTGAGCGGTTTAAACCAATGTGATTTGAGGAATCCCAGAACTACGTTGAGATCCCACAGTGCCACTGGAGGCACAAAAGGGGGTTGTATATGCAGTACTCCCTTGACAAACTTCTGGACTTCAGGAACTGAAGCCAATTCTTTCTGGAAGAAAATCGACAGGGCCGAAATTTGAACCTTAATGGACCCCAATTTGAGGCCCATAGACACTCCTGTTTGCAGGAAATGCAGGAATCGACCGAGTTGAAATTCCTCCGTGGGGCCTTCCTGGCCTCACACCATGCAACATATTTTCGCCAAATGTGGTGATAATGTTGTGCGGTCACCTCCTTCCTGGCTCTGACCAGGGTAGGGATGACCTCTTCCGGAATGCCTTTTTCCCTTAGGATCCGGCGTTCAACCGCCATGCCGTCAAACGCAGCCGCGGTAAGACTTGGAACAGACATGATCCTTGCTGAAGCAAGTCCCTTCTTAGTATCTCTTGAAGTTCCGGGTACCAAGTCCTTCTTGGCCAATCCGGAGCCACGAGTATAGTTCTTACTCCTCTCCGTCTTATAATTCTCAGTACCTTGGGTATGAGAGGCAGAGGAGGGAACACATACACCGACTGGTACACCCACGGTGTTACCAGAGCGTCCCTGCTATTGCCTGAGGGTCTCTTGACCTGGCGCAATACCTGTCCAGTTTTTTGTTCAGACGGGACGCCATCATGTCCACCTTTGGTCTTTCCCAACGGTTCACAATCATGTGGAAGACTTCCAGATGAAGTCCCCACTCTCCCGGGTGGAGGTCGTGCCTGCTGAGGAAGTCTGCTTCCCAGTTGTCCACTCCCGGAATGAACACCGCTGACAGTGTTATCACATGATTTTTCGCCCAGCGAAGAATCCTTGCTGCCATTGCCCTCCTGCTTCTTGTGCCGCCCTGTCTGTTTACGTGGGCGACTGCCGTGATGTTGTCCGACTGGATCAGCACCGGTTGACTTTGAAGCAGAGGTCTTCCTAGGCTCAGAGCATTGTAAATTGCCCTTAGCTCCAGTATATTTATGTGGAGAGAAGTCTCCAGACTTGACCACACTCCTTGGAAATTTCTTCCCTGTGTGACTGCTCCCCAGCCTCTCAGGCTGGCATCCGTGGTCACCAGGACCCAGTCCTGAATGCCGAATCTGCTGCCCTCTAGTAGATGAGCACTCTGCAGCCACCACAGAAGAGACACCCTTGTCCTTGGAGACAGGATTATCCGCTGATGCATCTGAAGATGCGATCCGGACCATTCGTCCAGTAGATCCCACTGAAAAATTCTTGCGTGAAATCTGCCGAATGGAATCGCTTCGTAAGAAGCCACCATTTTTCCCAGGACTCTTGTGCATTGATGCACTGACACTTGGCCTGGTTCTAGGAGGTTCCTAACTAGCTCGGATAACTCCCTGGCTTTCTCCTCCGGGAGAAACACCTTTTTCTGGACTGTGTCCAGAATCATCCCTAGGAACAGCAGACGTGTCGTCGGAATCAGCTGCGATTTTGGAATATTTAGAATCCACCCGTGCTGTCGTAGAACTACTTGAGATAGTGCTACTCCGACCTCCAACTGTTCTCTGGACCTTGCCCTTATCAGGAGATCGTCCAAGTAAGGGATAATTAAGACGCCTTTTCTTTGAAGAAGAATCATCATTTCGGCCATTACCTTGGTAAAGACCCGGGGTGCCGTGGACAATCCAAACGGCAGCGTCTGAAACTGATAGTGACAGTTCTGTACCACGAACCTGAGGTACCCTTGGTGAGAAGGGCAAATTGGGACATGGAGGTAAGCATCCTTGATGTCCAGGGACACCATATAGTCCCCTTCTTCCTGGTTCGCTATCACTGCTCTGAGTGACTGCATCTTGATTTGAACCTTTGTATGTAAGTGTTCAAAGATTTCAGATTTAGAATAGGTCTCACCGAGCCGTCTGGCTTCAGTACCACAAATAGTGTGGAATAATACCCCTTTCCTTGTTGTAGGAGGGGTACTTTGATTATCACCTGCTGGGAATACAGCTTGTGAATTGTTTCCAATACTGCCTCCCTGTCGGAGGGAGACGTTGGTAAAGCAGACTTCAGGAACCTGCGAGGGAGAGACTTCTCGAACTTCCAATCTGTACCCCTGGGATACTACTTGTAGGATCCAGGGGTCCACTTGCGAGTGAGCCCACTGCGCGCTGAAACTCTTGAGACGACCCCCCACCGCACCTGAGTCCGCTTGTACGGCCCCAGCGTCATGCTGAGGACTTGGCAGAAGCGGTGGAGGGCTTCTGTTCCTGGGAAGGAGCTGCCTGCTGCAGTCTTCTTCCCTTTCCTCTACCCCTGGGCAGATATGACTGGCCTTTTGCCCGCTTGCCCTTATGGGGACGAAAGGACTGAGGCTGAAAAGACGGTGTCTTTTTCTGCTGAGATGTGACTTGGGGTAAAAAAGGTGGATTTTCCAGCTGTTGCCGTGGCCACCAGGTCCGATGGACCGACCCCAAATAACTCCTCCCCTTTATACGGCAATACTTCCATGTGCCGTTTGGAATCTGCATCACCTGACCACTGTCGTGTCCATAAACATCTTCTGGCAGACATGGACATCGCACTTACTCTTGATGCCAGAGTGCAAATATCCCTCTGTGCATCTCGCATATATAGAAATGCATCTTTTAAATGCTCTATAGTCAATAAAATACTGTCCCTGTCAAGGGTATCAATATTTTCAGTCAGGGAATCCGACCAAGCCACCCCAGCGCTGCACATCCAGGCTGAGGCGATCGCTGGTCGCAGTATAACACCAGTATGTGTGTATATACTTTTTAGGATATTTTCCAGCCTCCTATCAGCTGGCTCCTTGAGGGCGGCCGTATCTGGAGACGGTAACGCCACTTGTTTTGATAAGCGTGTGAGCGCCTTATCCACCCTAGGGGGTGTTTCCCAACGCGCCCTAACTTCTGGCGGGAAAGGGTATAACGCCAATAATTTTCTATCGGGGGAAACCCACGCATCATCACACACTTCATTTAATTTATCTGATTCAGGAAAAACTACAGGTAGTTTTTTCACACCCCACATAATACCCTTTTTTGTGGTACTTGTAGTATCAGAAATATGTAACACCTCCTTCATTGCCCTTAACATGTAACGTGTGGCCCTAATGGAAAATACGTTTGTTTCTTCACCGTCGACACTGGAGTCAGTGTCCGTGTCTGTGTCTGTGTCGACCGACTGAGGTAATGGGCGTTTTAAAGCCCCTGACGGTGTTTGAGACGCCTGGACAGGTACTAATTGGTTTGCCGGCCGTCTCATGTCGTCAACCGACCTTGCAGCGTGTTGACATTATCACGTAATTCCCTAAATAAGCCATCCATTCCGGTGTCGACTCCCTAGAGAGTGACATCACCATTACAGGCAATTGCTCCGCCTCCTCACCAACATCGTCCTCATACATGTCGACACACACGTACCGACACACAGCACACACACAGGGAATGCTCTGATAGAGGACAGGACCCCACTAGCCCTTTGGGGAGACAGAGGGAGAGTTTGCCAGCACACACCAAAACGCTATAATTATACAGGGACAACCTTATATAAGTGTTTTCCCTTATAGCATCTTAATATATTATAATATCGCCACACAAAATGCCCCCCCTCTCTGTTTTAACCCTGTTTCTGTAGTGCAGTGCAGGTGAGAGCCTGGGAGCCTTCCTAGCAGCGGAGCTGTGTAGGAAAATGGCGCTGTGTGCTGAGGAGAATAGGCCCCGCCCCCTTTTCGGCGGGCTTCTTCTCCCGTTTTTCTGACAACCTGGCAGGGGTTAAATACATCCATATAGCCCCAGAGGCTATATGTGATGTATTTTTAGCCAGCATAGGTACTTTCATTGCTGCCCAGGGCGCCCCCCCCAGCGCCCTGCACCCTCAGTGACCGTTGGTGTGAAGTGTGCTGAGAGCAATGGCGCACAGCTGCCGTGCTGTGCGCTACCTTAAGAAGACTGGGAAGTCTTCAGCCGCCGATTTCTGGACCTCTTCTCTCTTCAGCATCTGCAAGGGGGTCGGCGGCGCGGCTCCGGTGACCCATCCAGGCTGTACCTGTGATCGTCCCTCTGGAGCTAGTGTCCAGTAGCCTAAGAACCCAATCCATCCTGCACGCAGGTGAGTTCACTTCTTCTCCCCTAAGTCCCTCGTTGCAGTGAGCCTGTTGCCAGCAGGACTCACTGAAAATAAAAAACCTAACAAAACTTTTACTCTAAGCAGCTCTTTAGGAGAGCTACCTAGATTGCACCCTTCTCGGCCGGGCACAAAAACCTAACTGAGGCTTGGAGGAGGGTCATAGGGGGAGGAGCCAGTGCACACCACCTGATCCTAAAGCTTTTACTTTTGTGCCCTGTCTCCTGCGGAGCCGCTATCCCCATGGTCCTTACGGAGTCCCCAGCATCCACTTAGGACGTCAGAGAAAAGGGGGACGCTGTCTGCCGTAATGTGTAAAAAGGGGGACGCTGTCTGCCGTAATGTGTAAAAAGGGGGACGCTGTCTGCCGTAATGTGTAAAAAGGGGACGCTGTCTGCCGTTATGTGTAAAAAGGGGACGCTGTCTGCCGTTATGTGTAAAAAGGGGACGCTGTCTGCCGTTATGTGTAAAAAGGGGACGCTGTCTGCTGTTATGTGTAAAAAGGGGACGCTGTCTGCCGTTATGTGTAAAAAGGGGACGCTGTCTGCCGTTATGTGTAAAAAGGGGACGCTGTCTGCCGTTATGTGTAAAAAGGGGACGCTGTCTGCCGTAATGTGTAAAAAGGGGGACGCTGTCTGCCGTTATGTGTAAAAAGTGTACGCTGTCTGCCGCTATGCTTAACAAGGGCACGCTGTCTGCCGTTATGTGTAAAAAGTGTTCGCTGTCTGCCGTTATGTGTAAAAAGGGGGACGCTGTCTGCCGTTATGTGTAAAAAGGGGGACGCTGTCTGCCGTTATGTGTAAAAAGGGGGACGCTGTCTGCCGTTATGTGTAAAAAGGGGGACGCTGTCTGCCGTAATGTGTAAAAAGGGGACGCTGTCTGCCGTTATGTGTAAAAAGGGGACGCTGTCTGCCGTTATGTGTAAAAAGGGGACGCTGTCTGCCGTTATGTGTAAAAAGGGGACGCTGTCTGCCGTTATGTGTAAAAAGGGGGACGCTGTCTGCCGTTATGTGTAAAAAGGGGGACGCTGTCTGCTCTAATGTGTAAAATAAGATTTTACTTACCGATAAATCTATTTCTCATAGTCCGTAGTGGATGCTGGGGACTCCGTCAGGACCATGGGGAATAGCGGCTCCGCAGGAGACAGGGCACAAAAGCAAGCTTTTAGGATCACATGGTGCGTACTGGCTCCTCCCCCTATGACCCTCCTCCAAGCCTCAGTTAGGTACTGTGCCCGGACGAGCGTACACAATAAGGAAGGATCTTGAATCCCGGGTAAGACTCATACCAGCCACACCAATCACACCGTACAACTTGTGATTTGAACCCAGTTAACAGTATGATAACAATGAAGTAGCCTCTAAAAAAGATGGCTCACAACAATAATAACCCGATTTTTTTGTAACAATAACTATGTACAAGTAATGCAGACAATCCGCACTTGGGATGGGCGCCCAGCATCCACTACGGACTATGAGAAATAGATTTATCGGTAAGTAAAATCTTATTTTCTCTAACGTCCTAGTGGATGCTGGGGACTCCGTCAGGACCATGGGGATTATACCAAAGCTCCCAAACGGGCGGGAGAGTGCGGATGACTCTGCAGCACCGAAAGAGAGAACTCCAGGTCCTCCTCAGCCAGGGTATCAAATTTGTAGAATTTAGCAAACGTGTTTGCCCCTGACCAAGTAGCTGCTCGGCAAAGTTGTAAAGCCGAGACCCCTCGGGCAGCCGCCCAAGATGAGCCCACCTTCCTTGTGGAATGGGCATTTACAGATTTTGGCTGTGGCAGGCCTGCCACAGAATGTGCAAGCTGAATTGTACTACAAATCCAACGAGCAATAGTCTGCTTAGAAGCAGGAGCACCCAGCTTTTTTGGGTGCCTACAATATAAACAGCAAGTCAGACTTTCTGACTCCAGCCGTCCTGGAATTTTATATATATATATATATATATATATATATATATATATATATATATATATTTCAGGGCCCTGACAACGTCTAGCAATTTGGAGTCCTCCAAGTCCCTAGTAGCCGCAGGCACCACAATAGGTTGTTTCAGGTGAAACGCTGACACCACCTTAGGAAGAAACTGGGGACGAGTCCGCAGTTCTGCCCTGTCCGAATGGAAAATCAAATATGGGCTTTTGTAAGACAAAGCCGCCAATTTTGACAATCGCCTGGCCGAGGCCAGGGCCAACAGCATGGTCACTTTCCATGTGAGATATTTCAAATCCACAGATTTGAGTGGTTCAAACCAATATGATTTGAGGAATCCCAACACTCCGTTGAGATCCCACGGTGCCACTGGAGGCACACAAGGGCTGTATATGCAATACTCCCTTGACAAACGTCTGGACTTCAGGAACTGAAGCCAATTCTTTCTGGAAGAAAATCTATAGGGCCGAAACTTGAACCTTAATGGACCCCAATTTGAGGCTCATAGACACTCCTGTTTGCAGGAAGTGCAGAAATCGACCTAGTTGAAATTTTTTCGTGGGGCCTTCCTGGCCTCACCCACGCAACATATTTTTACCACATGTGGTGATAACGTTGTGCGGTCACCTCCTTCCTGGCTTTGACCAGGGTAGGTATGACCTCTTCCGGAATGCCTTTTCCCTTAGGATCCGGCGTTCAAACCGCCATGCCGTCAAACGCAGTCGCGGTAAGTCTTGGAACAGACAAGGTCCCTGCTGGAGCAGGTCCTTTCTTAAAGGCCGATGCCACGGTTCCTCTTGGAACAGACATGGTACTTGCTGAAAGCAAATCCCTTCTTAGCTCCCGAGGCCATTAGTCCTCCGTGAGCATCTCTTGAAGTTCCGGTTACCAAGTCCCTCTTGGCCAATCCGGAGCCACGAGTATAGTTCTTACTCCTCTATGTCTTATAATTCTCAATACCTTGGTTATGAGAAGCAGAGGAGGGAACACATACACCGACTGTTACACCCACGGTGTTACCAGGACGTCCACAGCTATCGCCTGAAGGTCTCGTGACCTGGCGCAATACCTGTCCCATTTTTTGTTCGGGCGGGACGCCATCATGTCCACCTTTGGTCTTTCCCAACGGTTCACAATCATGCGGAAAACTTCCCGATGAAGTTCCCACTCTCCCGGGTGGAGGTCGTGCCTGCTGAGGAAGTCTGCTTCCCAGTCGTCCACTCCCGGAATGAACACTGCTGACAGTGCTATCACATGATTTTCCGCCTAGCGAAAAATCCTTGCAGTTTTGCCACTGCCCTCCTGCTTCTTGTGCCGCCCTTTCTGTTTACGTGGGCGACTGCCGTGATGTTATCCCACTGGATCAATACCGGCTGACCTTGAAGCAGAGGTCTTGCTAAGCTTAGAGCATTATAAATTTGCTCTTAGCTCCAGTATATTTATGTGGAGAGAATTCTCCAGACTTGATCACACTCCTTGTGTGACTGCTCCCCAGCCTCTCAGGCTGGCCTCCGTGGTCACGAGCATCCAATCCTGAATGCCGAATCTGCGGCCCTCTAGAAGATGAGCACTCTGTAATCACCACAGGAGAGACACCCTTGTCCTTGGATATAGGGTTATCCGCTGATGCATCTGAAGATGCGATCCGGACCATTTGTCCAGCAGATCCCACTGAAGAGTTCTTGCGTGAAATCTGCCGAATGGAAGCGCTTCGTAATAAGCCACCATTTTTACCAGGACTCTTGTGCAATGATGCACTGACACTTTTCCTGGTTTTAGGAGGATCCCGATTAGCTCGGATAACTCCCTGGCTTTCTCCTCTGGGAGAAACACCTTTTCCTGGACTGTGTCCAGAATCATCCCTAGGACCAGCAGACGTGTCGTCGGAACAACTGCGGTTTTGGAATATTTAGAATCCACCCGTGCTGTCGTAGAACTACTTGAGATAGTGCTACTCCGACCTCCAACTGTTCTCTGGACCTTGTTCTTATCAGGAGGTCGTCCATTTTCTTTGAAGACGAATCCTCCTTTCGGTCATTACCTTGGTAAGGACCCGGGGTGCCTTGGACAATCCAACGGCATCGTCTTGAAACTGATAGTGACAGTTCTGTACCACGAACCTGAGGTACCCTTGGTGAGAAAAGGCAAATTTTGGGACATGGAGGTAAGCATCCCTGATGTCCCGGGACACCATATAGTCCCCTTGTTCTTTGCTATCACAGCTCTGAGTGACTCCATCTGGATTTGAACCCTTGTAAGTGTTCAAATTTTTCAGATTTAGAATAGGTCTCACCTAGCCTTCAGTACCACCATATAGTGTGGAGTAATACCCCTTTCCTTGTTGTCGGAGGGGTAATTTTATTATCACCTGCTGGGAATACAGCTTGTGAATTGTTTTCAATACTGCCTCCCTGTCGGAGGGAGACATTGGTACAGCAGACTACAGGAACCTGCGAGGGGGGAAACCTCTCGACATTCCAATCTGTACCCCTTGGATACTACTTGTAGGATCCAGGGGTCCTGTACGGTCCCAGCGTCATGCTGAGAACTTGGTAGAAGCGGTGGAGGGCTTCTGTTCCTGGGAATGGGCTGCCTGCTGCAGTCTTCTTCCCTTTCCTCTATCCCTGGGCAGATATGACTCTTATAGGGACGAAAGGACTGAGGCTGAAAAGACGGTGTCTTTTTCTGCAGAGATGTGACTTAGGGTAAAAAACGGTGGATTTTCCAGCAGTTGCCCTGGCCACCAGGTCCCATGGACCGACCCCAAATAACTCCTCCCCTTTATACTAGTGATGAGCGGGTTCGGTTTTACTCGGTTCTCAAAACGGCATCTTATTGGCTCACGGATGTCACGTGTTTTGGATAGCCAATAAGATGCCGTTTTGAGAACCGAGTAAAACCGAACCTCGCTCATCACTACTTTATACGGCAATACATCTTTGTGCCGTCTGGAATCTGCATCACCTGACCACTGTCGTGTCCATAAACATCTTCTTGCAGATATGGACATCGCATTTACTCTTGATGCCAGAGTGCAAATATCCCTCTGCGCATCTCGCATATATAGAAATGCATCCTTTAAATGCTCTATAGTCAATAAAATACTGTCCCTGTCAAAGGTATCAATATTTTTAGTCAGGGAATCCGACCAAGCCACCTCAGCTCTGCACATCCAGGCTGAGGCGATCGCTGGTCGCAGTATAACACCAGCATGTGTGTGTATACTTTTTAGGATATTTTTCAGCCTCCTATCAGCTGGCTCCTTAAGTACGGCCCTATCCGTAGATGGTACCGCTACTTGTTCTGATAAGCGTGTGAGCGCCTTATCCACCCTGAGGGGTGTTTCCCACCGCGCCTTAACTTCTGGCGGGAAAGGGTATACCGCCAATAATTTTCTATCGGGGGAAACCCACGCATCATCACACACTTCATTTAATTTATCTGATTCAGGAAAAACTACAGGTAGTTTTTTCACCTCACACATAATACCCTTTTTTGTGGTACTTGGAGTATCAGAAATATGTAACACCTCCTTCATTGCCCTTAACGTGTGGCCCTAAAAGAAAATACGTTTGTTTCTTCACCGTCGACACTGAAATCAGTGTCCGTGTCTGGGTCTGTGTCGACCGACTGAGGTAAATGGGCATTTTACAGCCCCTGACGGTGTTTGAGACGCCTGGACAGATACTAATTTGTTCGCCGGCCCTCTCATGTCGTCAACCGGCTTGCAGCGTGTTGACATTGTCACGTAATTTCCATAAATAAGCCATCCATTCCGGTGTCGACTCCCTAGAGATTGACATCACCATTACAGGCAATTTGCTCCGCCTCCTCACCAATATTTTCCTCATACATGTCGGCACACACGTACCGACATACAGCACACACATAGGGAATGCTCTGATAGAGGACAGGACCCACTAGCCCTTTGGGGAGACAGAGGGAGAGTTTGCCAGCACACACCAAAACGCTATAATTATCCAGGGACAACCTTTATATAAGTGTTCCTCCCTTATAGCATTTTAATATATATACATATCGCCAAATCAGTGCCCCCCCCTCTCTGTTTTAACCCTGTTTCTGTAGTGCAGTGCAGGGGAGAGCATGGGAGCCTTCCCACCAGCCTTTCTGTGAGGGAAAATGGCGCTGTGTGCTGAGGAGAATAGGCCCCGCCCCCTTTTCGGCGGGCTTCTTCTCCGGAGTTTTAGATATCTGGCAGGGGTTAAATACATCCATATAGCCTCAAGGGCTATATGTGATGTATTTTTCGCCATACAGGTATTATACATTGCTGCCCAGGGCGCCCCCCTCCAGCGCCCTGCACCCTCCGTGACCGCTGTGTGAAGTGTGCTGACAACAATGGCGCACAGCTGCAGTGCTGTGCGCTACCTGATGAAGACTGAGAGTCTTCTGCCGCCTGGTTCCGGACCTCTTCATCTTCAGCGTCTGCAAGGGGGGTCGGCGGCGCGGCTCCGGGACGAACCCCAGGGCGAGCCCTGTGTTCCGACTCCCTCTGGAGCTATGTCCAGTAGCCTAAGAATCCAATCCATCCTGCACGCAGGTGAGTTGAAAATCTCTCCCCTAAGTCCCTCGATGCAGTGAGCCTGTTGCCAGCAGGACTCACTGAAAATAAAGAACCTAAAAACTTTTTCTAAGTAACTCTTTAAGAGAGCCACCTAGATTGCACCCTTCTCGGCCGGGCACAAAAACCTAACTGAGGCTTGGAGGAGGGTCATAGGGGGAGGAGCCAGTACACACCATGTGATCCTAAAAGCTTGCTTTTGTGCCCTGTCTCCTGCGGAGCCGCTATTCCCCATGGTCCTGACGGAGTCCCCAGCATCCACTAGGACGTTAGAGAAAAAGGGGACGCTGTCTGCCGTAATGTGTAAAAAGGTCTCTACCTGGTGTAGTGGTGCTACTGTGCGGCGTAATGTGAATAATGGAGACTACTGTGCACTGTTTTATGTATTGGTATTATTTTGTGGCCACAACCCTTCCCCATGAAGCCACACCCCTATGTATTTTTACTGCCCCTGTTTTGCATGCAGGGGTGGGGCTCCGATGACGTTTCTTGCACACAGTGCTAAAATGTCTAGTTACGGCACTGTTGCTAGGTATCCATTTCTCTGGCCTGAGCAGGTCCCCCTCACCAGATCCTCTCCAGGGGTGAGGGCGTGGACTTGGATGGGATGGGATGGGGGGGCCCCAAAGCATTTTGTTGCACCCGGGCCCACTGCTCGCTAGTTCCGCCACTGGCGAGAGCCCATGTGCAGACACGCTCCCTCTCTGGCAGAACAATAGATGCTGCTTTGTGCCAGTGTCTGCTGTACATGCGCAGGCCTCTGTGAACATGGCACTCATGCCACATTGCCAGGGACTTCTCGATTGTGCATGTGCAAATCACCGAGAAAATGGCAGCGCACCATTTTCACAGTGATTTGCTGCTGCACAGGACTGCGAAGACAGATGTAAGTATAATGATGGGTGCAGAGTGTGGGCCACTCTCCACCCACACCAATGCATCAATGGTAAACCCACTGATGGCCATCCGCAGCACAAGATCTCAATGCAAGAAAACCGCACACACGTGAACACATCCGGGGGGTGTGGTGGTGGGAAACATAAGCAATCTTTGCACCAGTTTTTTGGACATTAGTAAGACTGCAGAACGGCTTGCTGCCATGGTTGGTTCTATATCGGAGGGGCTGAAGGGACCTTGTGACGTATTGAGGGGAGGAGCTACGTAACCAGGGGGAGGAGCTACGGGCGAACAGGGTACCCGAAAAGTACGCTCGCCACGCTTCGGGCACGGTGGCTCGCTCCGCTTCGCTCACCACCAAATTACTAAAGGTAATAGTTGGTGGCGTGGATAGTAGAGGAACTATCCCGCTGGCCTAGCTCCTCCCCCTTGCGTCGTAACTCCTCCCCCTTACGGAAAAGGTCCCTTAGCCCACTTGATTCTAGCATCTACCTTGCTGCCATAGCTGGGTATGGCATTGCCGCAGAAATCTTGGATTTCTCCACGGACAGCCTTCAAAACATACTATATGCAGTAATCACCTCTTTTTTTGTACAAAAATGCAGTCAAGAGGAGTTAACATAAGAAAAACATTGGCATAAAACCTTATATAATACACTATATACCAGCTTGAATGACATGATGATATACAACCGCTGACACAATGAATTAATACATGAGACCTGATGCCTGGCCTCCTCCCCGTTGCCCCCATGTACTGTAATAAACAGTGCATGCTTCCTGTCAGGAGAATGGCTGTTACCGGCAGGCGCACACAAGAGAGACGCCACTGCCAGTGACAGCTATGCCCTGACCATCCCGCCAAAACCACCAAGCTGCTGACAAGAAGCGATCATCCCCTCACACATCCCTTTTCTATCACACAATATATAAAGCTGACGCAGGCAGTCTCACCGCTCGCCAGTACTCGGGCCGTCACCGCACACGTTGCTTATGGCGAACCGGGTTTCAGCTTTTTTTTTTTTTTTTTCCCCAGTCCTCTTTGAACCAGCAGATTTCCTTACAACGGCTGCGCCCGCACTGGTCTATGGAACTTGTAGTTCTGTCTCTTGAGTGTTTCATACAAGGAAAAGCCGCCCAGAGGCATAGGGGACTACAAATCCCGTCATGCTTTGCGCGACAAGCCATTTGAAGGTCGGAGGTTTTGGACAATTGTTGGCTGCCAGTATTGTATTGAAATAGTGATACAGCTTCCGTGCGTCATGAACAGTGATGGCTGTGTGTGCCGATGGGACTGTGATTTGTATTACAAGAACAGCTAATAAATTAAAGATGATAGTATAAATAAGATTTTACTCACCGGTAAATCTATTTCTCGTAGTCCGTAGTGGATGCTGGGGACTCCGTAAGGACCATGGGGAATAGACGGGCTCCGCAGGAGACTGGGCACTCTATAAGAAAGATTTGGTACTATCTGGTGTGCACTGGCTCCTCCCTCTATGCCCCTCCTCCAGACCTCAGTTAGGATACTGTGCCCGGACGAGCTGACACAATAAGGAAGGATTTTGAATCCCGGGTAAGACTCATACCAGCCACACCAATCACACCGTATAACTCGTGATAATATACCCAGTTAACAGTATGAAATATAACTGAGCCTCACAACAGATGGCTCAACAATAACCCTTTAGTTAGGCAATAACTATATACAAGTATTGCAGACAATCCGCACTTGGGATGGGCGCCCAGCATCCACTACGGACTACGAGAAATAGATTTACCGGTGAGTAAAATCTTATTTTCTCTGACGTCCTAGTGGATGCTGGGGACTCCGTAAGGACCATGGGGATTATACCAAAGCTCCCAAACGGGCGGGAGAGTGCGGATGACTCTGCAGCACCGAATGAGTGAACTCAAGGTCCTCCTCAGCCAGGGTATCAAATTTGTAGAATTTAGCAAACGTGTTTGCCCCTGACCAAGTTGCAGCTCGGCAAAGTTGTAAAGCCGAGACCCCTCGGGCAGCCGCCCAAGATGAGCCCACTTTCCTCGTGGAATGGGCTTTCACTGATTTAGGATGCGGCAATCCAGCCGCAGAATGCGCCAGCTGAATTGTGCTACAAATCCAGCGAGCAATAGTCTGCTTAGAAGCAGGAGCACCTATCTTGTTGGGTGCATACAGGACAAAAAGCGAGTCAGTCTTCCTGACTCCAGCCGTCCTGGAAACATAAAGTTTCAAGGCCCTGACTACATCCAGTAACTTGGAATCCTCCAAGTCCCTAGTAGCCGCAGGCACCACAATAGGTTGGTTCAAGTAAAAAGCAGATACCACCTTAGGGAGAAACTGGGGACGAGTCCTCAATTCTGCCCTATCCATTAGAGATGAGCGGGTTCGGTTCCTCAAAAACCGAACCCCCCCCGAACTTCACGCTTTTTACACGGGTCCGAGGCAGACTCGGATCTTCCCGCCTTGCTCGGCTAACCCGAGCGCGCCCAAACGTCATCATCCCGCTGTCGGATTCTCGCGAGGCTCGTATTCTATCGCGAGACTCGGATTCTATATAAGGAGCCGCGCGTCGCCGCCATTTTCACACGTGCATTGAGATTGATAGGGAGAGGACGTGGCTGGCGTCCTCTCCGTTTAGATAGAGAGTGAGACAGAGACACTTGATTTACTGGAGCATTAGGAGTACTCAGAGAGTGCAGAGTTTTGCTGATAGTTATACTAGTGGTGACCACCAGTTTTATTTATCATTTAATATAATCCGTTCTCTGCCTGAAAAAAAACGATACACAGTCACATACCATATCTGTGCTCAGCCTCAGTGTGCTGCATGATAATATCATCTATGTATATCTGACTGTGCTGAGTAGTGCTCACTGCTCACACAGCTTAATTGTGGGGGAGACTGGGGAGCAGTTATAGCAGGAGTACATATTTAACAGTGCACACTTTTGCTGCCAGAGTGCCAGTGTGACTGACCAGCAGTGACCACCAGTATATTGTCTGCCTGAAAAAGTTAAACACTCGTGTGGTGTTTTTTTTTTTAATTCTATAAACGCATTCTGCTGACAGTGTCCAGCAGGTCCGTCATTCATTATATTTCTATCTTCTTCATACTAGTAGTTTAGGAGTCTGCAGTGCTGACAGTGTCCAGCAGGTCCGTCATTATACAATATATACCTGTCCTGCAGTAGTGATATATATATATTTTTTATATCATTATCATCCAGTCTATACTAGCAGACGCAGTACGGTAGTCCACGGCTGTAGCTACCTCTGTGTCGGCAGTCGCTCGTCCATAATTGTATACCTACCTGTGGTGGGTTTTTTTTTTCTTTCTTCTTCATACTAGTAGTTTAGGAGTCTGCAGTGCTGACAGTGTCCAGCAGGTCCGTCATTATACAATATATACCTGTCCTGCAGTAGTGATATATATATATTTTTTATATCATTATCATCCAGTCTATACTAGCAGACGCAGTACGGTAGTCCACGGCTGTAGCTACCTCTATGTCGGCAGTCGCTCGTCCATAATTGTATACCTACCTGTGGTGGGTTTTTTTTTTTCTATCTTCTTCATACTAGTAGTTTAGGAGTCTGCAGTGCTGACAGTGTCCAGCAGGTCCGTCATTATACAATATATACCTGTCCTGCAGTAGTGATATATATATATTTCTCTGACGTCCTAGTGGATGCTGGGGACTCCGTCAGGACCATGGGGATATAGCGGCTCCGCAGGAGACAGGGCACAATAATAAAAGCTTTAGGATCAGGTGGTGTGCACTGGCTCCTCCCCCTATGACCCTCCTCCAAGCCTCAGTTAGATTTTTGTGCCCGACGAGAAGGGTGCAATCTAGGTGGCTCTCCTGAGCTGCTTAGAATAAAAGTTTAAGTTAGGTTTTTTATTTTCAGTGAGTCCTGCTGGCAACAGGCTCACTGCTACGAGGGACTTAGGGGAGAGAAGAAAACTCACCTGCGTGCAGGATGGATTTGCTTCTTAGGCTACTGGACACCATTAGCTCCAGAGGGAGTCGGAACACAGGTCTCACCCTGGGGTTCGTCCCGGAGCCGTGCCGCCGACCCCCCTTGCAGATGCCGAAGTTGAAGAGGTCCAGAAACAGGCGGCAGAAGACTTTCAGTCTTCATAAGGTAGCGCACAGCACTGCAGCTGTGCGCCATTGTTGTCAGCACACTTCACCAACAGTCACCAACTGTCACTGAGGGTGCAGGGCGCTGGGGGGGGGCGCCCTGGGCAGCAATGTATAATACCTTTTTATGGCTAAAATACATCACATATAGCCCTTGAGGCTATATGGATGTATTTAACCCCTGCCAGATCTCACAAACTCCGGGAGAAGAGCCCGCCGAAAAGGGGGCGGGGCCTATTCTCCTCAGCACAAGGCGCCATTTTCCTGCTCAGCTCTGCTGTGAGGAAGGCTCCCAGGCTCTCCCCTGCACTGCACTACAGAAACAGGGTTAAAACAGAGAGGGGGGGCACTTATTTGGCGATATGATTACATATATAAAAATGCTATAAGGGAAAACACTTGTATAAGGGGTTGTCCCTGTATAATTATAGCGTTTTTGGTGTGTGCTGGCAAACTCTCCCTCTGTCTCCCCAAAGGGCTAGTGGGGTCCTGTCCTCTGTCAGAGCATTCCCTGTGTGTGTGCTGTGTGTCGGTACGTGTGTGTCGACATGTAGGAGGACGATGTTGGTGAGGAGGCGGAGCAAATTGCCTGTATTGGTGATGTCACTCTAGGGAGTCGACACTGGAATGGATGGCTTATTTAGGAATTACGTGATAATGTCAACACGCTGTAAGGTCGGTTGACGACATGAGACGGCCGGCAAACAAATTAGTACCTGTCCAGGCGTCTCAGACACCGTCAGGGGCTTGTAAAAACGCCCATTTACCTCAGTCGGTCGACACAGACACAGACACGGACACTGACTCCAGTGTCGACGGTGAAGAAACAAACGTATTTTCCTTTAGGGCCACACGTTTCATGTTAAGGGCAATGAAGGAGGTGTTACATATTTCTGATACTACAAGTACCACAAATAAGGGTATTATGTAGGGTGTGAATAAACTACTTGTAGTTTTTCCTGAATCAGATAAATTAAATGAAGTGTGTGATGATACGTGGGTTTCCTCCGATAGAAAATTATTGGCGGCATACCCTTTCCCGCCAGAAGTTAGGGCGAGTTGGGAAACACACCTTAGGGTGAATAAGGCGCTCACACGCTTATAAAAACAAGTGGCGTTACCGTCTCCAGATACGGCAGCCCTCAAGGAGCCAGCTGATAGGAAGCTGAAAAATATCCTAAAAGTATATACACATATACTGGTGTTATACTACGACCAGCAATCGCCTCAGCCTGGATGTGCAGCGCTGAGGGGGCTTGGTCGGATTTCCTGACTGAAAATATTGATACCCTTGACAGGGACAAGATTTTATTGACTATAGAGCATTTTAAGGATGCATTTCTATATATGCGAGATGCGCAGAGGGATATTTGCATTCTGGCATCAAGAGTAAATGTGATGTCCATATCTGCCAGACGACAGTGGTCAGGTGATGCAGATTCCAGACGGCACATGGAACTATTGCCGTATAAAGGGGCGGTCCATCGGACCTGGTGGCCATGGCAACAGCTGAAAAATCCACCTTTTGTTACCCCAAGTCACATCTCAGCAGAAAAGGACACAGTCTTTTCAGTCTCAGTCCTTTCGTCCCCATAAGGGCAGGCGGGCAAAAGGGCCAGTCATATCTGCCCAGGGGTAGAGGAAAGGGAAGAAGACTGCAGCAGGCAGCCCATTCCCAGGAACAGAAGCCCTCCACAGCTTCTGCCAAGTCCGCAGCATGACGCTGGGGCCGTACAAGCGGACTCAGGTGCGGTAGGGGGTCATCTCAAGAGTTTCAGCACGCAGTGGGCTCACTCACAAGTGGACTCCTGGATCCTACACGTAGTATCCCAGGTGTACATTGGAAATTCGAGACGTCTCCCCCTCACAAGTTCCTGAAGTCTGCTTTACCAACGTCTCCCTCCGACAGGGAGGCAGTATTGGGAACAATTCACAGGCTGTATTCCCAGCAGGTGATAATCAAAGTACCCCTTCTACAACAAGGGAAGGGGTATTATTCCACACTATATTGTGGTACTGAAGCCAGACGGCTAGGTGAGATCTGAAATATTTGAACACTTACATACAAGCGTTCAAATCAAGATGGAGTCACTCAGAGCAGTGATAGCGAACCAGGAAGAAGAGGACGATATGGTGTCACTGGATATCAGGGACGCTTACCTACATGTCCAAATTTGCCCTTCTCACCAAGGGTACCTCAGGTTCGTGGTACAGAACTGTCACTATCAGTTCAGACGCTGCCGTTTGGATTGTCCACGGCACCCCGGGTCTTTACCAAGGTAATGGCCGAAATGATGATTCTTCTTAAAAGAAATATGGACGCTTTCCTGATAAGGGCAAGGTCCAGAGAACAGTTGGAGGTCGGAGTAGCACTATCTTAAGTAGTTCTACGACAGCACGAGTGGATTCTAAATATTCCAAAATCGCAGTTTTTTCCGACGACACGTCTACTGTTCCTAGGGATGATTCTGGACACAGTCCAGAAAAGGATGTTTTCTCCCGGAGAAGAAAGCCAGGGAGTTATCCGAGCTAGTCAGGAACCTCCTAAAACCAGGAAAAGTATCAGTGCATCATTGCACAAGGATCCTGTGAAAAATGGTGGTTTCTTACAAAGCGATCCCATTCGGTAGATTTCACGCAAGAACCTTTACGTGGGATCTGCTGGAAAAATGGTCCGGATCGCATCTTCAGATGCATCAGCGGATAACCCTGTCTCCAAGGACAAGGGTGTTTCTTCTGCGGTGGCTGCAGAGTGCTCATCTATGAAAGGGCCGCAGATTCGGCATTCAGGACTGGGTCCTGGTGACCACGGATGCCAGCCTGAGTGGCTGGGGAGCAGTCACACAAGGAAAAAATTTCCAGAGAGTGTGATCGAGTCTGGAGACTTCTCTCCACATAAATATACTGGAGCTAAGGGCAATTTACAATGCTCTAAGCTTAGCAAGACCTCTGCTTCAAGGTCAGCCGGTATTGATCCAGTGGGACAACATCACGGCAGTCGCCCACGTAAACAGACAGGGCGGCACAAGAAGCAGGAGGAAAATGGCAGAAACTGCAAGGATTCTTCGCTGGGCGAAAAATCATGTGATAACACTCTCAGCAGTGTTCATTCCGGGAGTGGAAAACTGGGAAGCAGACTTCCTCAGCAGGCATGACCTCCACCCGGGAGAGTGGGGACTTCATCGGGAAGTCTTCCACATGATTGTAAACCGTTGTGAAAAACCAAAGGTGGACATGATGGCGTCCCGCCTGAACAAAAAACTAGATATTGTGCCAGGTCAAGGGACCCTCAGGCAATAGCGGTGGACGCTCTGGTAACACTGTGGATGTACCAGTCAGAGTATGTGTTCCCTCCTATGCCTCTCATACAAATAGTACTGAGAATCATAAGAGGGAGATGAGTAAGAATGATACTCGTGGTTCCGGATTGGCCAAGAAGGACTTGGTACCCGAAACTTCAAGAGATGTTCACGGAAGACCCGTGGCCTCTACCTTTAAGAAAGGACCTGCTCCAGCAGGGGCCTTGTCTGTTCCAAGACTTACCGCGGCCGCGTTTGACGGCATGGCGGTTGAACGCCGGATCCTGAAAGGGCATTCCAGATGAAGTCATCCCTACCCTGGTCGAAGACAGGAAGGATGTAACCATAAAACATTTTCACCGCATTTGGCGAAGATATGTTGCGTGGTGTGAGGCCAAGAAGGCCCCTACAGAGGAATTCCAACTGGGTCGTTTCCTACATTTCCTGAAAACAGGACTGTCTATGGGCCTAAAATTAGGGTCCATTAAGGTTCAAATTTCGGCCCTGTCGAATTTCTTCCAGAAAGAACTGGCTTTAGTGCCTGACGTTCAGATGTTTGTAAAAGGGGTACTGCATATACAGCCTCCTTTTGTGCCCCAGTGGCACCTTGGGATCTCAATGTTGTTTTGAGTTTCCTAAAGTCACATTGGTTTGAACCACTCACCACTGTGGACTTAAAATATCTCACATGGAAGGTGACGATGCTATTAGCCCTGGCTTCAGCCAGGCGTGTGTCAGAATTGGCGGCTTTATCATATATAAAGCCCTTACTTAATTTTTCATTCTGACAGGGCAGAATTGAGGACTCGTCCTCAATTTCTCCTTAAGGTGTTTTCTGTTTTTCACATGAACCAACCTATTGTGGTACCTGCGGGTACTAGGGACTTGGAGGACTCCAAGTTACTTGACGTTGTCAGGGCCCTGAAAAATATGTTTCCAGGAAGGCTGGAGTCAGAAAATCTGACTCGCTGTTTAGCCTGTATGCACCCAACAAGATGGGTGCTCCTGCTTCTAAGCAGACGATTGCTCGCTGGATTTGTAATACAATTCAGTTTACACATTCTGTGGCAGGCCTGCCACAGCCAAAATCGGTAAAAGCCCATTCCAAAAGGAAGGGGGCTCATCTTGGGCGACTGCCCGAGGGGTCTCGGCTTTACAACTTTGCCGAGCAGTTACTTGGTCAGGGGAAAACACGTTTGCTAAATTCTACAAATTTGATACCCTGGCTGAGGAGGACATGGAGTTCTCTCATTCGGTGCTGCAGGGTCATCCGCACTCTCCCGCCCGTTTGGGAGCTTTGGTATAATCCCCATGGTCCTGACGGAGTCCCCAGCATCCACTAGGACGTCAGAGAAAATAAGATTTTACTTACCGATAAATCTATTTCTCGTAGTCCGTAGTGGATGCTGGGCGCCCATCCCAAGTGCGGATTGTCTGCAATACTTGTACATAGTTATTGTTACAAAAATCGGGTTATTCTTGTTGTGAGCCATCTTTTCAGAGGCTCCTTCGTTGTTATCATACTGTTAACTGGGTTCAGATCACAGGTTGTACGGTGTGATTGGTGTGGCTGGTATGAGTCTTACCCGGGATTCAATATCCTTCCTTATTATGCACGCTCGTCCGGGCACAGTATCCTAACTGAGGCTTGGAGGAGGGTCATAGGGGGAGGAGCCAGTGCACACCACCTGATCCTAAAGCTTTTATTATTGTGCCCTGTCTCCTGCGGAGCCGCTATATCCCCATGGTCCTGACGGAGTCCCCAGCATCCACTACGGACTACGAGAAATAGATTTATCGGTAAGTAAAATCTTATTTTTTTATATCATTATCATCCAGTCTAAGTCTATACTAGCAGACGCAGTACGGTAGTCCACGGCTGTAGCTACCTCTGTGTCGGCAGTCGCTCGTCCATAATTGTATACCTACCTGTGGTGGGGTTTTTTTTTCTATCTTCTTCATACTAGTAGTTTAGGAGTCTGCAGTGCTGACAGTGTCCAGCAGGTCCGTCATTATACAATATATACCTGTCCTGCAGTAGTGATATATATATATTTTTTATATCATTATCATCCAGTCTATACTAGCAGACGCAGTACGGTAGTCCACGGCTGTAGCTACCTCTGTGTCGGCAGTCGCTCGTCCATAATTGTATACCTACCTGTGGTGGGTTTTTTTTTTTCTATCTTCTTCATACTAGTAGTTTAGGAGTCTGCAGTGCTGACAGTGTCCAGCAGGTCCGTCATTATACAATATATACCTGTCCTGCAGTAGTGATATATATATATTTCTCTGACGTCCTAGTGGATGCTGGGAACTCCGTAAGGACCATGGGGAATAGCGGGCTCCGAAGGAGGCTGGGCACTCTAGAAAGATCTTAGACTACCTGGTGTGCACTGGCTCCTCCCACTATGACCCTCCTCCAAGCCTCTGTTAGATTTCGTGCCCGGCTGAGGTTGGATGCACACTAGGGGCTCTCCTGAGCTCTTAGAAAGTAATAGTCTTAGATTTTTTTATTTTCAGTGAGACCTGCTGGCAACAGGCTCACTGCAGCGAGGGACTAAGGGGAGAAGAAGCGAACTCGCCTGCTTGCAGCCGGATTGGGCTTCTTAGGCTACTGGACACCATTAGCTCCAGAGGGATCGACCGCAGGCCCAGCCTTGGTGTTCGGTCCCGGAGCCGCGCCGCCGTCCCCCTTACAGAGCCAGAAGCAAGAAGATGGTCCGGAAAATCGGCGGCATGAAGACTCTGTCTTCACCAAGGTAGCGCACAGCACTGCAGCTGTGCGCCATTGCTCCTCTCACACACTTCACACTCCGGTCACTGAGGGTGCAGGGCGCTGGGGGGGGCGCCCTGAGGCAGCAATAAAAACACCTTGGCTGGCTAAAATACCTCAATATATAGCCCCAGGGGCTATATATGAGGTAAATACCCCTGCCAGAATTCCATAAAAAACGGGAGAATAGGCCGCGAAAAAGGGGCGGAGCCTATCTCCTCAGCACACTGGCGCCATTTTCCCTCACAGCTCCGCTGGATGGAAGCTCCCTAGCTCTCCCCTGCAGTCTACAAAGGGTTAATAAAGAGAGGGGGGGCACTAAATTTAGGCGCAGTATACATTATATATAAAAACAGCAGCTATAGGGGACATAACTTAGTTAGTCCCTGCATTATATAGCGCTCTGGTGTGTGCTGGCATACTCTCACTCTATCCCCCCAAAGGGCTTTTGTGGGTCCTGTCCTCGTTTAGAGCATTCCCTGTGTGTCTGCGGTGTGTCGGTACGGCGGTGTCGACATGTTGAATGAGGAGGCTTATATGGTGACGGAACAGAGGCCGATATATGTGATGTCGCCCCCTGTGGGGCCGACACCAGAATGGATGGATAGGTGAAAGGTATTAACCGACAGTGTCAACTCCTTACATAAAAGGGTGGATGACGTAACAGCTGTGGGACAGCCGGCTTCGCAGCCCGCGCCTGCCCAGGCGTCTCAAAGGCCATCAGGGGCTCAAAAACGCCCGCTCTCTCAGATGGCAGACACAGATGTCGACACGGAGTCTGACTCCAGTGTCGACAAGGTGGAGACATATACACAATCCACTAGGAATATCCGTGACTTGATCCCGGCAATAAAAAATGTGTTATACATTTCTGACTTTAACCCAAGCACCTCTAAAAATGGGTTTTAGGTTTGGGGAGAAAAAACAGGCAGTGTTTTGTTCCCCCATCAGATGAATAAAGGAAGTATGTGAAAAGCGTGGGTTCCCCCGTTAAGAAACTGGTAATTTATAAAAAGTTACTGATGGCGTACCCTTTCCCGCCAGGAGGATAAGTTACGCTGGGAGATATCCCCTAGGGTGGATAAGGCGCTCACACGTTTGTCAAAAAAGGTGGCACTGCCGTCTTAGGATACGGCCACTTTAACAGGTACCTGTTGATAAAAAACAGGAGGCTATCCTGAAGTCTGTATTTACACACTCAGGTACTAGACTGAGACCTGCAGATAGTGCTGCTGCAGCGTGGTCGGTGACCCTGTCAAACAGGGATACTAGTTGGCAAACATAAAAACATATTAAAGACGTCGTCTTATATATGGGGGATGCACAGAGGGATATTTTGCCGGCTGGCATCCAAAATAAATGTAATGTCCATTCTGTCAGGAGGGTATTAGAGACCTGTCACTGGACAGGTGATGCTGACTTAAAAAGCGCATAGAGAGCCTTATAAGGGTGAGGAATTATTTGGGGATGGTCTCTGGGACCTCGTATCCACAGCAACTGCTGGGAAGAAATAATTTTACCTCAGGTTTCCTCACAGACAAAGGCTTCAGAAAAGCAAGCGGGTCAAATGGCGCTTCCTTTCTGTACAGAGACAAGGGTAGAGGGAAAAAGCTGCACCAGTCAGCCTGTTCCCAGAATCAAGATTCTTCCCCCGCCTCCTGTGAGTCCACACCATGACGCAGGTGCTCCACAGGTGTAGCCAGGTACGGTGGGGGGCCGTCTCAAAAATTTCAGCAATTAGTGGGCTCGCTCACAGGTGGATCCCTGTTTCTTTCAAGTAGTATTTCAGGGGTACAAGCTGGAATTCGAGATGTCTCCCCCCAGCCGTTTACTAAAATATGCCTTGCTGACAACTCCCTCAGGCAGGGAGGCTGTGCTAGAGGCAATTAATAAGCGGTATTCCCAGCAGGTAATACTCAAGGTGCCCCTACTTCAACAAGGACGGGGTGTCACAACTGAGGGCCTGAGCTGACGGGAGGCAGCCTCAGTTGTAGGGGCTGAGATGTACCGGAACCTGGGAGGTTGTATCAGACCCCTGGACATGTAAGTAACATGAAGAAGAACCGCCCGAAGGCGTGACCACGACAACTTGAATAAAAGTCAATGATGTTTATTTATGACAAACTCCATGCATCACAGTAGCAGTAAAAGAAACATAAAATCAGCAGAGAAATAATACAGTTCCTGGGTACTACAGGGTGGCAGGAGCCACAGGGCACTGGTAGTGTGAGATAGTTCTTATAATCTTCTAGATGGAAAGTCCTTACCCGGCCCGACTGTAGTAATGGAGATAACCCAGGATTGTACCAGCTGGTGTTCCAGGAAAAGCTGGGCTGCTGTAGATAAAACGGCTGCTGTGGATACTGGCTGGAACCAGACTGTTGTTGGCACGGAGTGGATACTGGCTGGAACCAGTTAAATAATAAATGAACTTGGGAGCGATGAAATATGAGCTGAAGTTAGGAGTTTGAGAGCGGTGAAATTATAATACCGGTGGAGAGTGGTAAACTGTAGAAAGGACACCGGCCCTTTAAGAGAAGCTGTACTCTGCTGGAAGCTGGGCTGGAAGCAGGTAATGTTGTAGCTGGAAACAGATGAATCCAAAATGGATCGGAGAGTCAGGCTACACCGCAGGTGGAATGCTGGTGCGGGTCTCTATGGTGGAAGTCTTGAGACAGGAGCTGGAACCTGGAAGACAATCACAGGAGAGAGACAAACAGGAACTAGGTTTGACAACCAAAGCACTGACGCCTTCCTTGCTCAGGCACAGTGTATTTATACCTGCAGCAAGGAAGGGATTGGCTAGGCAATTATGCAGATTATCAATACTGAGAACAGATTGGTGGAAATGATCAGCTGACAAAATCCAAGATGGCTGCGCCCATGCAGACACTTGGAGGGAAGTTTGGTTTGTAATCCATGTGGTAATGAAAACAGTAATGGCGCGCCGGCCACCGGAAACAGGAGGCGCCAAGCTGACAGGTGCACATCCAACCACGCGGACACAGCGGAGGCCGCGGCTGACGTAATCGCCACTCAGACACTCTGCATGCAGAAGCTCAGGGACGGCGGCGGAGGCCGCGGGAGACGCCATGCCAGGTGTAATATGGCGTTTACTGTGACAGCGTCTCAGAGTGACAGGAGAGGATACAGGAATGTAAACATCAGGATAACAGATGGGATCCGGTCCTGGAGCGCTGAGCCAGCCTTAGGAGGCATCTGATGGGTAAGAAATGGCGTCCAGATACCCGGATCGTGACAGCACCCCCCCCTTTAGGAGTGGCCCCAGGACACTTCTTTGGCTTTTGAGGAAACTTGGAATGGAATCTCCGGACCAAGGCAGGAGCATGGACATCAGAAGCATTGGTCCATGAACGTTCCTCAGGACCATAACCCTTCCAGTCAATAAGATATTGTAGTTGACCGTAACGGTGACGTGAGTCCAGGATCTTGGCTACTTCATACTCAACGCCTCGTTGAGTTTGGACTTTCGGAGTTGGAGGAAGTGAGGAATGAAACCGATTCAAGATCAGCGGTTTCAACAGGGAAACATGGAATGTCCTGGGTATTTTTAAGAAGGGAGGCAACTGGAGTCTGTAAGCAACAGGATTGATGACTTGTTCAATCTTGAAAGGACCGATATAGCGAGGTGCAAACTTCATACTGGGAACTCTTAACCTCAAATTCTTCGTGGATAACCATACCCGATCACCCACCTTGAGAGCAGGAACTGCTCGACGCTTCTTATCCGCAAACTTCTTGTACCTGAACGATGCCTTGAGCAGAGCTGATCGTACGCTCTTCCAGATATTGGCAAACTGATGCAAGGTGATATCCACTGCGGGAACAGAAGTTGCTGGAAGCGGTTGGAACTCAGGGACTTTAGGGTGGAATCCAAAGTTAGTGAAGAATGGTGTTGAAGCAGATGAAGAATGATACTGGTTGTTATGACAGAACTCGGCCCAGGGAAGTAATTGAACCCAGTCATCTTGAGAGGAGGACACATAGATGCGGAGGAAGGCCTCCAAGTCCTGATTCACCCTCTCGGTTTGACCATTGGTCTGAGGATGGTAAGCCGTGGAAAACTTTAGCTTGACTTGGAGGACTTGACATAAACTTCGCCAGAATTTGGCTGTGAATTGAACTCCTCGATCTGAGATAATTTCTTCAGGAAGACCGTGGAGTTGGAAGATCTCTTGTATGAATACTTGAGCCAACTTGGAAGCTGACGGAAGACCGGTGAGAGGAATGAAGTGTGCCATCTTGGTGAACCGGTCAACTACCACCCAGATGGTATTGAACTTGTTGCACATGGGTAAATCTGTAATAAAATCCATCGACAAATGGGTCCAAGGTCGACGGGGAACAGATAGTGGAACCAGTTGCCCCGCAGGCGACTGGCGGGATACCTTATGTTGAGCACACTTTGGGCAAGATGCAATAAACTCCAAGACGTCCTTTTTCAGAGTTGGCCACCAATAGGACCTAGAGATAAACTCCAGGGTTTTTTGGATACCTGTATGTCCGGCAAAACGGGAAGCATGGGCCCAATGCATGAGCTTCTTCCTTAGCATCGGTTTCACAAAACTTTTCCCTGATGGGGGCGTAGAGTCCATCCCTACCGTGGAGAATGCCAACGGATTTATAATAGGATGCTTGTCTGAAGACTCTGACTCATTTTCTTGCTCCCATGAGCGGGAAAGGGCATCGGCCTTGCGATTCTGAGAGCCCGGACAGAACTGGAGTTTAAAGTCGAACCTGGAAAAGAAAAGTGCCCATCTGGCCTGACGAGGGTTGAGACATTGTGCGCCTTTCAGATATAAAAGGTTCTTGTGGTCTGTAAGTATAGTGATTGAATGAGAAGCTCCCTCCAACAGATACCTCCACTCTTCTAGAGCGAGCTTGATGGCTAGCAACTCCTGGTCGCCAATGGCATAGTTGCGCTCAGCTGGGGAGAACTTCCGGGAGAAGAAACTGCAAGGGTGTAAATGGCCATCTTTAGCCCTCTGAGATAACACCGCTCCTACTCCAACGGAGGAGGCATCCACCTCTAAGATGAAAGGAGAGTCGATGTCAGGCTGTTTCAGGACAGGCGCAGAGATGAACCTTTGTTTTAAAAGATGAAATGCTTGCATGGCTTCTTCAGACCACTTGGACGGGTTAGCACCCTTCTTAGTGAAAGCAGTAATAGGCGCCACAATGGTGGAAAAGTCTCGTATAAACTTTCGGTAATAGTTGGCGAACCCTAAGAACCTCTGGACCCCTTTGAGGGTTAAGGGTACCGGCCAATTTTGGATTGCTTGTAGTTTCTCAGGATCCATCTCTAGTCCGGAACCGGACACAATGTACCCTAAAAACGGAATGGACTTGACTTCAAAGACGCATTTCTCTAATTTGCAATAGAGATGATTGACACGGAGACGGGACAGAACCTCTTTAACCCAAAAACGATGTTCCTCTAAATCGTTGGCAAAAATGAGGATATCGTCTAGATAGACCACGACATGACGGTATAGAATGTCTCTGAAGATCTCATTGACAAAATGCTGGAAGACAGCTGGAGCATTGCTCAATCCGAAGGGCATGACGAGGTACTCATAATGTCCGTCACGGGTGTTAAAGGCGGTCTTCCACTCGTCACCCTCACGGATCCGGATGAGATTGTATGCACCTCTCAAGTCCAGCTTTGTAAAGATGGTAGCTCCGCTAACTCTGTCAAAGAGCTCAGTAATCAGGGGTAAAGGATAACGGTTCTTGATGGTAATGTCGTTCAAACCTCTGTAGTCGATGCACGGCCGCAGACCACCATCTTTCTTTTTTACAAAAAAGAAGCCTGCGCCGGCTGGGGAAGAAGAAGGTCGAATGAACCCCTTTGCTAGGTTCTCTTTAATGTATTCCTCCATAGAATGCGTCTCAGGCAGAGACAACGGATAAGTTCGGCCTCGAGGTGGAACCTTCCCTGGAACGAGATCAATCGGGCAGTCCCATTCTCTATGAGGAGGAAGGATATCAGCAGAAGCTTTACTGAACACATCCGTGAAATCTTGATATGGAGGAGGTGGAACATCAGACGACCTGGGGGAGGAAGAACAGACAGGCAATACTTTAAACAAACATGTCTCAGCACAGGAGGAACCCCATGCCAGGATTTGCGTAGTCGTCCAATCAATTGTAGGATTGTGAAGACGGAGCCATGGAAGGCCCAGGACCACAGGATGTGTGGCTCTTGGAATCACTAAAAAAGAAATAAGTTCGGAATGAAGAACTCCCACTCTCAGACGAACTGGTAGAGTCCTTAAAGAAATAACTGCATCAAAAATTTTGCTGCCATCCACGGCAGTTAAAGAAATGGACGAAGGAAGTCTCTCGGTGGGTAGGGACCACCGTTTAACATAGGCTTCGGTAATAAAGTTCCCAGCTGCTCCGGAATCAAGGAGGGCAATGACGTTCCGATAACGTTGAGCAACTTGAAGGAGACTACAATCTTGAGGAGATGGAGAGGAGATCATTACTCCTAGCCGGCCCTCTCCTTGGCGAGCTAGGATTTGGAGTTTCCCGGACGTTTGGGACAGGCATTAATGGTGTGAGACGGAGCTGCACAATAAAGACAGAGAGACTCGGAGAGACGTCTTCGGCGCTCAGCAGGAGTTAAACGGGAACGGCCAATTTGCATGGGCTCATCTTTAGTTGGTGACAGTTGGCGAGGAGGAGGAGCAGAAGATTTTGGAGCAGATGATCTTCCACGCTCAGTTGCTCTCTCTCTGAAACGTAAATCAACTTTCGTGCAGAGTGAGATTAGCTCATCTAACTTAGAGGGTAAGTCTCTGGTAGCTAACTCATCTTTAATACGCTCAGATAAGCCATGCCAGAATGCAGCATACAGGGCCTCGTCGTTCCATGCCAGTTCGGATGCCAGGATCTGGAACTGTATCAGATATTGTCCTACAGTACATGACCCCTGGCGTAAACGGAGAATCTCGGATGAAGCTGAGGTTACCCGGCCTGGCTCGTCGAAGATGCGCCTGAATGTTGACACGAATGCAGTGTAAGAAGATAGCAGGGTGTCGGACCTCTCCCATAACGGTGATGCCCAATCAAGGGCTGAGCCACTGAGAAGAGAAATAATGTAGGCAATTTTTGTACGGTCACTGGGAAAATTGCCCGGTTGTAGCTCAAACTGAATCTCACACTGGTTGAGAAATCCCCTGCAGAATCTTGGAGATCCGTCAAATTTTGCTGGCGTTGGAAGATGAAGACGTGGAGCAGAAATGGGTAAGGTGGGTGGGGTTATAGCTGGAGTCACTGTGGTTGACGCACCAGACGCGCCTGATCCACGGAGAGTTGTCTGAATCCCATCCAGCCGAGTAGAGAGATCCTGGAGACAGCGGATGATGTGGCCCTGTGCAGCCTCCTGATGTTCTAGTCGGGCTGCCAGTTCTTGCATCGGCCTGGCCGCTTGATCCTGGTCTCCGGCTGGATTCATTAGGTCAGTGCTTACAGTCACAACTGAGGGCCTGAGCTGACGGGAGGCAGCCTCAGTTGTAGGGGCTGAGATGTACCGGAACCTGGGAGGTTGTATCAGACCCCTGGACATGTAAGTAACATGAAGAAGAACCGCCCGAAGGCGTGACCACGACAACTTGAATAAAAGTCAATGATGTTTATTTATGACAAACTCCATGCATCACAGTAGCAGTAAAAGAAACATAAAATCAGCAGAGAAATAATACAGTTCCTGGGTACTACAGGGTGGCAGGAGCCACAGGGCACTGGTAGTGTGAGATAGTTCTTATAATCTTCTAGATGGAAAGTCCTTACCAGGCCCGACTGTAGCAATGGAGATAACCCAGGATTGTACCAGCTGGTGTTCCAGGAAAAGCTGGGCTGCTGTAGATAAAACGGCTGCTGTGGATACTGGCTGGAACCAGACTGTTGTTGGCACGGAGTGGATACTGGCTGGAACCAGTTAAATAATAAATGAACTTGGGAGCGATGAAATATGAGCTGAAGTTAGGAGTTTGAGAGCGGTGAAATTATAATACCGGTGGAGAGTGGTAAACTGTAGAAAGGACACCGGCCCTTTAAGAGAAGCTGTACTCTGCTGGAAGCTGGGCTGGAAGCAGGTAATGTTGTAGCTGGATATCCAACAACAAGAACTAGAAAAAAGATCTGCACTCTCAAATTTCATATTAAGAAGTAGTAAAGTGAAATAAATCACTTCTAATAACCCCAATACAAAAATTAAAGATTTAATATACATCAATCTTGGGGGTGCTACCTAAGACAACCAATGAGCAACACATGATATGGAAGAAAGAGAATGGGGTTGTACTGGTAAGGTGCACAGGGGATAAATTAAAACATAACTTTTATTGTCACATTAAGAGGCCGTAAACCGGTCAGCATAGCGAAATATATGGTTAAAATTACGTATAGAAAAAGAATAAGGTGCTCTAAGATAGAAAAATAGTGAAATTAAAAAATATCTCCACTTCGATGATTGCAAAAACTATCAAATGGAAGTTAATTGGAATACTAATAAATTCACAAATAAATCTGTTATGTATACATATGAATAAATCGAGCCCACAATTGATGGCTACAGAAATCTTCCAAATCCCAGTGTCCGCTATGGTATGAGTATATTATTGTAGATCCTTTGTATGTCTCACACACACTACGACCAACAGCCCATATGTGTCAATAAATTGTTTCCTTTTCTCAACTTTGGAGTAGAGCCGGGGGTTGGTATTTATACGGATTTGTATGCCCTGGATTTGCTATCCTATACCGCCCGAGCATTCACTCCTAATGTATACACACAGCTGTATCACCAGTGGTGTGAAGTGAATAAGGTGTATTGATCAATGAAACTGAGCGATGTTTCATAAGGCGTGTGTCGTTATGCTCATTGGGAATTAAAGAGACAACTTTATTGCAAAATTGACTAAATTACGAGTGTGTTCCTCTATCACATAAACACTTCAATCACAGAAGTTACTGTTTCTACCCCACTGTAACAGCAAACTAACTGTATCTGGATGGGGTTAATTAGAATGCTGATATTAAATGTGCGAGCAAGGGTTGGCACATTCGTTTGTACCTATAAATAGGAGGATCTCTATTACATGTCGTGAATTGATTTGCCACTCTTGATCGATAATTGATATGCCTATCATTAACAGTATGGTATATTCGCATACCCAAATTGCTGCATATACAGGTGGTATATCCACTGTGATTCAGTAGTAAAATAGATCTATTATTAATCCAAGTTATTCAGATTGAGCATAATTATCAGTGGAAGGAATAATACATATATATCAGCTTAATATGCAACCCATTAAACCACTGATTTGCCGTCAAATTAGATACCCTCAGTATTGATATTCATTGTGATCCTGAATTGGCCACATTGTAATTTATCTGCTCCCCGTGACCACAGGTGAAAAATATATAAATGGTAATGGAGGCACTTGTAGGAGTAATTATAGTCCGATTATAAGGTACTTCCTCAATTAGCAGTGTGCTAACGTAGTTTACTATCGTGAACACACTACCATGACTAATTAATTAATTACAATCCGACTGTAAAGTACTTCTTCAATTAGCAGTGTGCTGATGTGGTTTACTATCGTGTATACACTGAATACTGACTGATTTAGAGGATATTTATAGCTGTAAAATCCAGGAACAAACGTGCTGCTGCGGCATACATTCAATCAGCATTAATCCGCTTATCGGGCATTCCCGTGCATGTCACTTAGCCCGGTATCAAACCCTGTAAGTACGTGCTATAACGATGGTACTCAGAACATTATGTGGGTGAACATGCTGCATTGATATCTAATGAGTTAGCATTTGTCTAATTAACGGGTATTCCCGTCGTGCAGCAGTCCCACCCACATGTTAAAACCCACACCAACCCAATAATGCTGGAGGCACTTAGTTTTGCTGTAACGGCATATGTTAAATCAGGATTAATCTAACTGTCAGGTGCTTTCTATATTAGTCGTGTAGTGGTGTTTTTGCTATAGTGAACATCTAATATAATAGATATCCTAAAAGACACGTGGAGTTGTAAACTGTACAGGTAAGTATGCTGCAAAGGCACATATTAAATCAGCATTCGTCCGTTTGTCGGGCATTCCCATGCCTGCTGTGAAGCATAATATCAGATCTTGTATGTATAAACTGTGGAGACAAACATTATACACTTGAGATTATGAGGGTGAACATGCTGCAGCGGTACCTAATGAATCAGCATTTATCTGATTAACGGGTATTCCCGTTTTACCGTGCAGCAGTACAACCCCCAAATATGAAAGTTAACAAATAAGGTAGTTATTGCAAGAGCATCAGCGTGGAGAGAGATGCCGATGCGCGCATTTCGCATATAGCTTTGTCGACAAAGCTATATGCGAAATGCGCGCATCGGCATCTCTCTCCACGCTGATGCTCTTGCAATAACTACCTTATTTGTTAACTTTCATATTTGGGGGTTGTACTGCTGCACGGTAAAACGGGAATACCCGTTAATCAGACAAATGCTGATTCATTAGGTACCGCTGCAGCATGTTCACCCTCATAATCTCAAGTGTATAATGTTTGTCTCCACAGTTTATACATACAAGATCTGATATTATGCTACACAGCAGGCACGGGAATGCCCGACAAACGGACGAATGCTGATTTAATATGTGCCTTTGCAGCATACTTACCTGTACAGTTTACAACTCCACGTGTCTTTTAGGATATCTATTATATTAGATGTTCACTATAGCAAAAACACCACTACACGACTAATATAGAAAGCACCTGACAGTTAGATTAATCCTGATTTAACATATGCCGTTACAGCAAAACTAAGTGCCTCCAGCATTATTGGGTTGGTGTGGGTTTTAACATGTGGGTGGGACTGCTGCACGACGGGAATACCCGTTAATTAGACAAATGCTAACTCATTAGATATCAATGCAGCATGTTCACCCACATAATGTTCTGAGTACCATCGTTATAGCACGTACTTACAGGGTTTGATACCGGGCTAAGTGACATGCACGGGAATGCCCGATAAGCGGATTAATGCTGATTGAATGTATGCCGCAGCAGCACGTTTGTTCCTGGATTTTACAGCTATAAATATCCTCTAAATCAGTCAGTATTCAGTGTATACATGATAGTAAACCACATCAGCACACTGCTAATTGAAGAAGTACTTTACAGTCGGATTGTAATTAATTAATTAGTCATGGTAGTGTGTTCACGATAGTAAACTACGTTAGCACACTGCTAATTGAGGAAGTACCTTATAATCGGACTATAATTACTCCTACAAGTGCCTCCATTACCATTTATATATTTTTCACCTGTGGTCACGGGGAGCAGATAAATTACAATGTGGCCAATTCAGGATCACAATGAATATCAATACTGAGGGTATCTAATTTGACGGCAAATCAGTGGTTTAATGGGTTGCATATTAAGCTGATATATATGTATTATTCCTTCCACTGATAATTATGCTCAATCTGAATAACTTGGATTAATAATAGATCTATTTTACTACTGAATCACAGTGGATATACCACCTGTATATGCAGCAATTTGGGTATGCGAATATACCATACTGTTAATGATAGGCATATCAATTATCGATCAAGAGTGGCAAATCAATTCACGACATGTAATAGAGATCCTCCTATTTATAGGTACAAACGAATGTGCCAACCCTTGCTCGCACATTTAATATCAGCATTCTAATTAACCCCATCCAGATACAGTTAGTTTGCTGTTACAGTGGGGTAGAAACAGTAACTTCTGTGATTGAAGTGTTTATGTGATAGAGGAACACACTCGTAATTTAGTCAATTTTGCAATAAAGTTGTCTCTTTAATTCCCAATGAGCATAACGACACACGCCTTATGAAACATCGCTCAGTTTCATTGATCAATACACCTTATTCACTTCACACCACTGGTGATACAGCTGTGTGTATACATTAGGAGTGAATGCTCGGGCGGTATAGGATAGCAAATCCAGGGCATACAAATCCGTATAAATACCAACCCCCGGCTCTACTCCAAAGTTGAGAAAAGGAAACAATTTATTGACACATATGGGCTGTTGGTCGTAGTGTGTGTGAGACATACAAAGGATCTACAATAATATACTCATACCATAGCGGACACTGGGATTTGGAAGATTTCTGTAGCCATCAATTGTGGGCTCGATTTATTCATATGTATACATAACAGATTTATTTGTGAATTTATTAGTATTCCAATTAACTTCCATTTGATAGTTTTTGCAATCATCGAAGTGGAGATATTTTTTAATTTCACAATTTTTCTATCTTAGAGCACCTTATTCTTTTTCTATACGTAATTTTAACCATATATTTCGCTATGCTGACCGGTTTACGGCCTCTTAATGTGACAATAAAAGTTATGTTTTAATTTATCCCCTGTGCACCTTACCAGTACAACCCCATTCTCTTTCTTCCATATCAAATGTTGTAGCTGGAAACAGATGAATCCAAAATGGATCGGAGAGTCAGGCTACACCGCAGGTGGAATGCTGGTGCGGGTCTCTATGGTGGAAGTCTTGAGACAGGAGCTGGAACCTGGAAGACAATCACAGGAGAGAGACAAACAGGAACTAGGTTTGACAACCAAAGCACTGACGCCTTCCTTGCTCAGGCACAGTGTATTTATACCTGCAGCAAGGAAGGGATTGGCTAGGCAATTATGCAGATTATCAATACTGAGAACAGATTGGTGGAAATGATCAGCTGACAAAATCCAAGATGGCTGCGCCCATGCAGACACTTGGAGGGAAGTTTGGTTTGTAATCCATGTGGTAATGAAAACAGTAATGGCGGCGCCGGCCACCGGAGACAGGAGGCGCCAAGCTGACAGGTGCACATCCAACCACGCGGACACAGCGGAGGCCGCGGCTGACGTAATCGCCACTCAGACACTCTGCATGCAGAAGCTCAGGGACGGCGGCGGAGGCCGCGGGAGACGCCATGCCAGGTGTAATATGGCGTTTACTGTGACAGCGTCTCAGAGTGACAGGAGAGGATACAGGAATGTAAACATCAGGATAACAGATGGGATCTGGTCCTGGAGCGCTGAGCCAGCCTTAGGAGGCATCTGATGGGTAAGAAATGGCGTCCAGATACCCGGATCGTGACACGGGGTTACTATTTCACACGGGTTGGGGTACCGAAACCGCATGGTTCGGTGTGACCCATTTTATATTTAAAATCCTTGAACACATACATAAAAAAATTCAAGTTCAAGATGGAATCGCTCAGGGCGGTTATTGCAAGCCTGGACGAGGGGGATTACATGGTATCCCGGGACATCAAGGATGCTTACCTGCATGTCCCCATTTACCATCCTCGCCAGGAGTACCTCAGATTTGTGGTACAGGATTACCATTACCAAGTCCAGACACTGCCGTTTGGACTGTACATGGCACCGAGGGTGTTTTATCAAGGTAATGGCCGAAATGATGATACTCCTTCGAAAAAAGGGAGTTGTAATTATCCCGTACTTGGACAATCTCGTTATAAGGGCGAGGTCCAAGGAGCAGTTGGTAGTCGGGGTAGCACTATTTTGGAAAGTGCTACAACAGCATGGTTGGATTCTAAACAGTCCAAAGTCACAGCTGGTTCCTATGACACGTCTACTGTTCCTGGGGATGGTTCTGGACATAAACCAGAAATAGTGTTTCTCCCGGAGGAGAAAGCCAAGGAGTTGTCATCTCTAGTCAGAGACCTCCTGAAGCCAAAATAGGTAGCGGTGCATCATTGCACGCGAGTCCTGGGAAAAATGGTAGCTTCCTACGAAGCAATCCCATTAGGCAGGTTCCATACAAGAACTTTTCAGAGGGACCTGTTGGACAAGTGGTCCGGATCGCATCTTCCGATGCATAGGCTGATAACCCTGTCTCCAAGGACCAGGGTATCTCTACTGTGGTGGCTGCAGAGTGCCCATCTTCAAGAGGGCCGCAGGTTCGGCATACAGGACTAGGTCCTAGTGACCATGGATTCCAGCCTTTGAGGCTGGGGGGCAGTCACACAGGGAAGAAACTTCCAGGGACTTTGGTCAAGTCAGGTTATTTCCCTACACATAAATATTCTGGACCTGAGGGCCATTTACAATGCCCTGAGGCCGGCAAGGCCTCTGCTTCACAACCAGCCGGTACTGATCCAATCAGACAACATCACGGCAGTCGCCCATGTAAACCAACAGGGCGGCACAAGAAGCAGGATGGCGATGGCAGAAGCCACAAGGATTCTCCGATAGGCGGAAAATCATGTGTTAGCACTGTCAGCAGTGTTCATTCCCGGAGTGGACAACTGGGAAGCAGATCTTCTCAACAGACACGACCTCCACCCGGGAGAATGGGGACTTCCTCCAGAAGTCTTCCAATAGGATTGTACACCATTGGGAAAGGCCACAGGTGGACATGATGGCGTCCCGCCTCAACAAAAAGCTATAAAAGATATTGCACCAGGTCAAGGGACCCTCAGGCGATAGCTATGGACGCTCTGGTAACACCGTGGGTGTACCAGTCAGTTTATGTGTTCTCCCCTCTCCCTCTCATACCAAAGGTACTGAGAATAATAAGAAGGCGAGGAGTAAGAACGATACTCGTGGATGGCCAAGAAGAGCTTGGTACCCTGAACTTCAAGAATTTATATCAGAGGACCCATGGCCTCTGCCACTCAGACAGGACCTGCGGCAGCAGGGGCCCTGTCTGTTCCAAGACTTACCGCGGCTGCGTTTGACAGCATGGCGGTTGAACGCCGGATCCTGAAGGAAAAGGGCATTCCGGAGGAAGTCATTCCTACGCTTACTAAAGCCAGGAAAGAGGTTACAGCAACTCATTATCACCGCATATGGCGAAAATATGTTGCATGGTGTGAGGCCGAAAGGGCCCCAACAGAGGAATTTCAACTAGGTCGATTTCTGCATTTCCTGCAAGCAGGAGTGACTATGGGCCTTAGATTGGTTTCCATTAAGGTACAGATCTCGGCTCTGTCGATTTTCTTTCAAAAAGAACTAGCTTCAGTACCTGAAGTTCAGACATTTATAAAAGGAGTGCTGCATAGTCAGCCCCCTTTTGTGCCTCCTGTGGCACCTTGGGATCTCAACGTGGGGTTGAGTTTCTTAAAGTCACATTGGTTTGAGCCACTAAAAACCGTGGATCTGAAATATCTCACGTGGAAGGTGGTCATGTTATTGGCCTTGGCTTCGGCCAGGCAAGTATCAGAATTGGCGGCTTTATCATGTAAAAGCCCTTATCTGATTTTCCATATGGATAGGGCAGAATTGAGGACTCGTCCCCAGTTCTCCCTAAGGTGGTGTCAGCGTTTCACCTGAACCAGCCTATGGTGGTGCTTACGGCTACTAGGGACTTGGAGGACTCCAAGTTGTTAGACGTGGTCAGGGCCCTGAAAATATATGTTTCCAGAACGGCTGAAATCAGAAAATCTGACTCGCTGTTTATCCTATATGCACCCAACAAGCTGGGTGCTCCTGCTTCTACGCAGACTATTGCTCGTTGGATTTGTAGTACAATTCAGCTTGCACATTCTGTGGCAGGCCTGCCACAGCCAAAAATCTGTCAATGCCCATTCCACAAGGAAGGTGGGCTCATCTTGGGCGGCTGCCCGAGGGGTCTCGGCTTTACAACTTTGCCGAGCTGCTACTTGGTCAGGGGCAAACACGTTTGCAAAATTATAAAAATTTGATACCCTGGCTGAGGAGGACCTGGAGTTCTCTCATTCGGTGTTGCAGAGTCATCCGCACTCTCCCGCCCGTTTGGGAGCTTTGGTATAATCCCCATGGTCCTTACGGAGTTCCCAGCATCCACTAGGACGTCAGAGAAAATAAGAATTTACTCACCGGTAATTCTATTTCTCGTAGTCCGTAGTGGATGCTGGGCGCCCATCCCAAGTGCGGTTTATCTGCAATACTTGTACATAGTTATTGTTAACTAAATCGGGTTATGGTTGAGCCATCTGTTGAGAGGCTCTATTGTTTCATACTGTTAACTGTGTTTCATATCACGAGTTGTACGGTGTGATTGGTGTGGCTGGTATGAGTCTTACCCGGGATTCAAAATCCTTCCTTATTGTGTACGCTCGTCCGGGCACAGTACCTAACTGAGGCTTGGAGGAGGGTCATAGTGGGAGGAGCCAGTGCACACCAGGTAGTCTAAGATCTTTCTAGAGTGCCCAGCCTCCTTCGGAGCCCGCTATTCCCCATGGTCCTTACGGAGTTCCCAGCATCCACTACGGACTACGAGAAATAGAATTACCGGTGAGTAAATTCTTATTTTTTTATATCATTATCATCCAGTCTATACTAGAAGACGCAGTACGGTAGTCCACGGCTGTAGCTACCTCTGTGTCGGCAGTCGCTCGTCCATAATTGTATACCTACCTGTGGTGTTTTTTTTTTTTTCTATCTTCTTCATACTAGTAGTTTAGGAGTCTGCAGTGCTGACAGTGTCCAGCAGGTCCGTCATTATACAATATATACCTGTCCTGCAGTAGTGATATATATATATATTTTATATCATTATCATCCAGTCTATACTAGCAGACGCAGTACGGTAGTCCACGGCTGTAGCTACCTCTGTGTCGGCAGTCGCTCGTCCATAATTGTATACCTACCTGTGGTGGTTTTTTTTTTTTCTATCTTCTTCATACTAGTAGTTTAGGAGTCTGCAGTGCTGACAGTGTCCAGCAGGTCCGTCATTATACAATATATACCTGTCCTGCAGTAGTGATATATATATTTTTTTTATATCATTATCATCCAGTCTATACTAGCAGACGCAGTACGGTAGTCCACGGCTGTAGCTACCTCTGTGTCGGCAGTCGCTCGTCCATAATTGTATACCTACCTGTGGTGGGTTTTTTTTTTTCTATCTTCTTCATACTAGTAGTTTAGGAGTCTGCAGTGCTGACAGTGTCCAGCAGGTCCGTCATTATACAATATATACCTGTCCTGCAGTAGTGATATATATATATTTTTTATATCATTATCATCAAGTCTATACTAGCAGACGCAGTACGGTAGTCCACGGCTGTAGCTACCTCTGTGTCGGCAGTCGCTCGTCCATAATTGTATACCTACCTGTGGTGGTTTTTTTTTTTCTATCTTCTTCATACTAGTAGTTTAGGAGTCTGCAGTGCTGACAGTGTCCAGCAGGTCCGTCATTATACAATATATACCTGTCCTGCAGTAGTGATATATATATATTTTTTATATCATTATCATCCAGTCTATACTAGCAGACGCAGTACGGTAGTCCACGGCTGTAGCTACCTCTGTGTCGGCAGTCGCTCGTCATCCATAAGTATACTAGTATCCATCCATCTCCATTGTTTACCTGAGGTGCCTTTTAGTTGTGCCTATTAAAATATGGAGAACAAAAATGTTGAGGTTCCAAAAATAGAGAAAGATCAAGATCCACTTCCACCTCGTGCTGAAGCTGCTGCCACTAGTCATGGCCGAGACGATGAAATGCCATCAACGTCGTCTGCCAAGGCCGATGCCCAATGTCATAGTACAGAGCATGTAAAATCCAAAACACCAAATATCAGTAAAAAAAGGACTCAAAAATCTAAAATAAAATCGTCGGAGGAGAAGTGTAAACTTGCCAATATGCCATTTACCACACGGAGTGGCAAGGAACGGCTGAGGCCCTGGCCTATGTTCATGGCTAGTGGTTCAGCTTCACATGAGGATGGAAGCACTCAGCCTCTCGCTAGAAAAATTAAAAGACTTAAGCTGGCAAAAGCACAGCAAAGAACTGTGCGTTCTTCGAAATCACAAATCCACAAGGAGAGTCCAATTGTGTCGGTTGCGATGCCTGACCTTCCCAACACTGGACGTGAAGAGCATGCGCCTTCCACCATTTGCACGCCCCCTGCAAGTGCTGGAAGGAGCACCCGCAGTCCAGTTCCTGATAGTCAAATTGAAGATGTCAGTGTTGAAGTACACCAGGATGAGGAGGATATGGGTGTTGCTGGCGCTGGGGAGGAAATTGACCAGGAGGATTCTGATGGTGAGGTGGTTTGTTTAAGTCAGGCACCCGGGGAGAAACCTGTTGTCCGTGGGAGGAATATGGCCATTGACATGCCTGGTGAAAATACCAAAAAAATCAGCTCTTCAGTGTGGAAGTATTTCAACAGAAATGCGGACAACATTTGTCAAGCCGTGTGTTGCCTTTGTCAAGCTGTAATAAGTAGGGGTAAGGACGTTAACCACCTCGGAACATCCTCCCTTATACGTCACCTGCAGTGCATTCATCATAAGTCAGTGACAAGTTCAAAAACTTTGGGCGACAGCGGAAGCAGTCCACTGACCAGTAAATCCCTTCCTCTTGTAACCAAGCTCACGCAAACCACCCCACCAACTCCCTCAGTGTCAATTTCCTCCTTCCCCAGGAATGCCAATAGTCCTGCAGGCCATGTCACTGGCAATTCTGACGAGTCCTCTCCTGCCTGGGATTCCTCCGATGCATCCTTGCGTGTAACGCCTACTGCTGCTGGCGCTGCTGTTGTTGCTGCTGGGAGTCGATGTTCATCCCAGAGGGGAAGTCGTAAGACCACTTTTACTACTTCCACCAAGCAATTGACTGTCCAACAGTCCTTTGCGAGGAAGATGAAATATCACAGCAGTCATCCTGCTGCAAAGCGGATAACTGAGGCCTTGGCATCCTGGGCGGTGAGAAACGTGGTTCCGGTATCCATCATTACTGCAGAGGCAACTAGAGACTTGTTGGAGGTACTGTGTCCCCGGTACCAAATACCATCTAGGTTCCATTTCTCTAGGCAGGCGATACCGAAAATGTACACAGACCTCAGAAAAAGACTCACCAGTGTCCTAAAAAATGCAGTTGTACCCAATGTCCTCTTAACCACGGACATGTGGACAAGTGGAGCAGGGCAGACTCAGGACTATATGACTGTGACAGCCCACTGGGTAGATGTATGGACTCCCGCCGCAAGAACAGCAGCGGCGGCACCAGTAGCAGCATCTCGCAAACGCCAACTCTTTCCTAGGCAGGCTACGCTTTGTATCACCGCTTTCCAGAATACGCACACAGCTAAAAACCTCTTACGGCAACTGAGGAAGATCATCGCAGAATGGCTTACCCCAATTGGACTCTCCTGTGGATTTGTGGCATCGGACAACGCTAGCAATATTGTGTGTGCATTAAATATGGGCAAATTCCAGCACGTCCCATGTTTTGCACATACCTTGAATTTGGTGGTGCAGAATTATTTAAAAAACGAGAGGGGCGTGCAAGAGATGCTGTCGGTGGCCAGAAGAATTGCGGGACACTTTCGGCGTACAGGCACCACGTACAGAAGACTGGAGCAACACCAAAAACGCCTGAACCTGCCCTGCCATCATCTGAAGCAAGAAGTGGTAACGAGGTGGAATTCAACCCTCTATATGCTTCAGAGGTTGGAGGAGCAGCAAAAGGCCATTCAAGCCTATACAACTGAGCACGATATAGGAGGTGGAATGCACCTGTCTCAAGCGCAGTGGAAAATGATTTCAACGTTGTGCAAGGTTCTGCAACCTTTTGAACTTGCCACACGTGAAGTCAGTTCAGACACTGCCAGCCTGAGTCAGGTCATTCCCCTCATCAGGCTTTTGCAGAAGAAGCTGGAGACATTGAAGGAGGAGCTAACACAGAGCGATTCCGCTAGGCATGTGGGACTTGTGGATGGAGCCCTTAATTCGCTTAACAAGGATTCACGGGTGGTCAATCTGTTGAAATCAGAGCACTACATTTTGGCCACCGTGCTCGATCCTAGATTTAAAACCTACCTTGGATCTCTCTTTCCGGCAGACACAAGTCTGCAGGGGTTCAAAGAACTGCTGGTAAGAAAATTGTCAAGTCAAGCGGAACGCGACCTGTCAACATCTCCTCCTTCACATTCTCCCGCAACTGGGGGTGCGAGGAAAAGGCTCAGAATTCCGAGCCCACCCGCTGGCGGTGATGCAGGGCAGTCTGGAGCGACTGCTGATGCTGACATCTGGTCCGGACTGAAGGACCTGCCAATGATTACGGACATGTCGTCTACTGTCACTGCATATGATTCTCTCCCCATTGAAAGAATGGTGGAGGATTATATGAGTGACCGCATCCAAGTAGGCACGTCAGACAGTCCGTACGTATACTGGCAGGAAAAAGAGGCAATTTGGAGGCCCTTGCACAAACTGGCTTTATTCTACCTAAGTTGCCCTCCCACAAGTGTGTACTCCGAAAGAGTGTTTAGTGCCGCCGCTCACCTTGTCAGCAATCGGCGTACGAGGTTACTTCCAGAAAATGTGGAGAAGATGATGTTCATTAAAATGAATTATAATCCATTCCTCCATGGAGACATTCACCAGCAGCAATTGCCTCCACAAAGTACACAGGGAGCTGTGATGGTGGATTCCAGTGGGGACGAATTGATAATCTGTGAGGAGGGGGATGTACACGGTGATGAATCGGAGGATGATGATGAGGTGGACATCTTGCCTCTGTAGAGCCAGTTTGTGCAAGGAGAGATTAATTGCTTCTTTTTTGGTGGGGGTCCAAACCAACCCGTCATTTCAGTCACAGTCGTGTGGCAGACCCTGTCACTGAAATGATGGGTTGGTTAAAGTGTGCATGTCCTGTTTATACAACATAAGGGTGGGTGGGAGGGCCCAGGGTGGGTGGGAGGGCCCAAGGACAATTCCATCTTGCACCTCTTTTTTCTTTCATTTTTCTTTGCGTCATGTGCTGTTTGGGGAGTGTTTTTTGGAAGGGCCATCCTGCGTGACACTGCAGTGCCACTCCTAGATGGGCCAGGTGTTTGTGTCGGCCACTAGGGTCGCTGAGCTTAGTCACACAGCTACCTCATTGCGCCTCTTTTTTTCTTTGCATCATGTGCTGTTTGGGGAGTGTTTTTTGGAAGGGCCATCCTGCGTGACACTGCAGTGCCACTCCTAGATGGGCCAGGTGTTTGTGTCGGCCACTTGGGTCGCTGAGCTTAGTCACACAGCTACCTCATTGCGCCTCTTTTTTTTCTTCTTTGCGTCATGTTCTGTTTGGGGAGTGTTTTTTGGAAGGGCCATCCTGCCTGACACTGCAGTGCCACTCCTAGATGGGCCAGGTGTTTGTGTCGGCCACTAGGGTCGCTGAGCTTAGTCACACAGCTACCTCATTGCGCCTCTTTTTTTCTTTGCGTCATGTGCTGTTTGGGGAGTGTTTTTTGGAAGGGCCATCCTGCGTGACACTGCAGTGCCACTCCTAGATGGGCCAGGTGTTTGTGTCGGCCACTTGGGTCGCTGAGCTTAGTCATCCAGCGACCTCGGTGCAAATTTTAGGACTAAAAATAATATTGTGAGGTGTGAGGTGTTCAGAATAGACTGAAAATTAGTGGAAATTATGGTTATTGAGGTTAATAATACTTTGGGATCAAAATGACCCCCAAATTCTATGATTTAAGCTGTTTTTTAGGGTTTTTTGAAAAAAACACCCGAATCCAAAACACACCCGAATCCGACAAAAAAAATTCGGTGAGGTTTTGCCAAAACGCGTTCGAACCCAAAACACGGCCGCGGAACCGAACCCAAAACCAAAACGCGAAAAATTTCCGGTGCACATCTCTACTATCCATATGAAAAATCAGATAAGGGCTTTTACAAGACAAAGCCGCCAATTCTGACACACGCCTGGCCGAAGCCAAGGCCAATAACATGACCACTTTCCACGTGAGATATTTCAGATCCACAGTTTTAAGTGGTTCAAACCAATGTGATTTTAGGAAACTCAACACCACATTGAGATCCCAAGGTGCCACGGGAGGCACAGAAGGGGGCTGAATATGAAGCACTCCCTTTACAAAAGTCTGAACTTCAGGCAGTGAAGCCAGTTCTTTCTGGAAGAAAATCGACAGGGCCGAAATCTGGACCTTAATGGAACCCAATTTTAGGCCCATAGTCACTCCCGACTGTAGGAAGTGTAGAAAGCGACCCAGCTGAAATTCCTCTGTTGGGGCCTTCCTGGCTCCACACCACGCAACATATTTTAGCCAAATACGGTGATAATGGTTCGCGGTTACTTCTTTCCTGGCTTTTATCAGCGTAGGAATGACTTCCTCCGGAATGCCCTTTTCCTTTAGGATCCGGAATTCAACCGCCATGCCGTCAAACGCAGCCGCGCTAAGTCTTGGAACAGACAGGGCCCCTGCTGCAGCAGATCCTGTCTGAGCGGTAGAGGCCATGGGTCCTCTGATATCATTTCTTGAAGTTCCGGGTACCAAGCCCTTCTTGGCCAATCCGGAACCACGAGTATCGTTCTTACTCCTCGCCTTCTTATTATTCTCAGTACCTTTGGTATGAGAGGCAGAGGAGGGAACACATAAACCGACTGGTACACCCACGGTGTCACTAGAGCGTCCACAGCTATCGCCTGAGGGTCCCTTGACCTGGCGCAATATCTCTTTAGCTTTTTGTTGAGGCGGGACGCCATCATGTCCACCTGTGGCCTTTCCCAACGGTTTACCAACAGTAGGAAGACTTCTGGATGAAGTCCCCACTCTCCCGGGTGTAGGTCGTGTCTGCTGAGGAAGTCTGCTTCCCAGTTGTCCACTCCCGGAATGAACACTGCTGACAGTGCTAGTACGTGATTTTCCGCCCATCGGAGAATCCTTGTGGCTTCTGCCATTGCCATCCTGCTTCTTGTGCCGCCCTGTCGGTTCACATGGGCGACTGCCGTGATGTTGTCTGACTGGATCAGTACCGGCTGGTTTTGAAGCAGGGGTCTTGCCTGACTTAGGGCATTGTAAATGGCCCTCAGTTCCAGAATATTTATGTGTAGGGAAGTCTCCTGACTTGACCATAGTCCTTGGAAGTTTCTTCCCTGTGTGACTGCTCCCCAGCCTCGAAGGCTGGCATCCGTGGTCACCAGGACCCAGTCCTGTATGCCGAATCTGCGGCCCTCTAGAAGATGAGCACTCTGCAGCCACCACAGTAGAGACACCCTGGTCCTTGGAGACAGGGTTATCAGTTGATGCATCTGAAGATGCGATCCCGACCACTTGTCCAAGAGGTCCCACTGGAAGGTCCTCGCATGGAACCTGCCGAATGGAATTGCTTTGTATGAAGCCACCATTTTTCCCAGGACTCGTGTGCAGCGATGCACCGATACCCGTTTTGGTTTTAGGAGGTCTCTGACTAGAGATGACAGCTCCTTGGCTTTCTCCTGCGGGAGAAACACTTTTTTCAGTTCTGTGTCCAAAATCATCCCCAGGAACAGTAAGCGAGTGGAAGGAACCAGTTGTGACTTTGGAATGTTCAGAATCCAGCCATGCTGTTGTAGCACTTCCCGAGATAGTGCTACTCCGACCAGTAACTGCTCCCTGGACCTCGCCTTTATAAGGAGATCGTCCAAGTACGGGATAATTAAAACTCCCTTTTTTCGAAGGAGTATCATCATTTCTGCCATTACTTTGGTAAACACCCTCGGTGCCGTGGACAGTCCAAACGGTAGTGTCTGGAATTGGTAATGGCAATCCTGTACCACAAATCTGAGGTACTCCTGGTGAGGAAGGTAAATGGGGACATGCAGGTAAGCATCCTTGATGTCCAGGGATACCATGTAATCCCCCTCGTCCAGGCTTGCAATAACCGCCCTGAGCGATTCCATCTTGAACTTGAATTTTGTTATGTAAGTGTTCAAGGATTTCAAATTTAAAATGGGTCTCACCGAACCGTCTGGTTTCGGTACCACAAACAGTGTGGAATAGTAGCCCCGGCCTTGTTGAAGTAGGGGTACCTTGACTATCACCTGCTGGGAATACAGCTTGTGAATGGCCTCTAGCACAGCCTCCCTGCCTGATGGAGTCGTCGGTAAGGCTGATTTGAGGAAACGGCGGGGGGGAGGCGCCTCGAATTCCAGCTTGTACCCCTGAGATACTACTTGAAGGATCCAGGGATCCACCCGTGAGCGAGCCCACTGATCGCTGAAATTCTTGAGGCGGCCCCCCACCGTACCTGGCTCCGCCTGTGGAGCCCCACCGTCATGCGGCGGATTTGGAAGAAGCGGGGGAGGACTTTTGGTCCTGGGAACCTGCTGTGTGTTGCAGCTTTTTCCCCCTTCCTCTGCCTCTAGACAGAAAGGACCCGCCTGTTTTTCTGGGGTCGAAAGGACTGTACTTGGTAATACGGTGCTTTCTTAGGCTGTGAGAGGACATGGGGCAAAAATGCAGACTTCCCAGCTGTTGCTGTGAAAACAAGGTCTGAGAGACCGTCCCCGAATAACTCCTCACCCTTATAAGGCAAAACTTCCATGTGCCTTTTAGAATCTGCATCTCCTGTCCACTGCCGAGTCCATAAGCCTCTCCTAGCAGAAATGGACAAAGCACTTATTCTAGATGCCAGCCGGCAGATCTCCCTCTGTGCATCTCTCATGTATAAGACTGAGTCTTTTATATGCTCTATGGTTAGCAATATAGTGTCTCTGTCTAGGGTGTCAATATTTTCCGACAGGGAATCTGACCAAGCAGCAGCAGCACTGCACATCCAGGCTGAAGCAATAGCTGGTCTCAGTATAACACCAGTGTGTGTGTATATAGATTTTAGGATAGCCTCCTGCTTTCTATCAGCAGGTTCCTTTAGGGCGGCCGTATCCGGAGACGGTAGTGCCACCTTTTTAGACAAACGTGTGAGCGCTTTATCCACCCTAGGGGGAGTTTCCCAACGTGACCTATCCTCTGGCGAGAAAGGGAACGCCATTAGTAATTTTTTTGAAATCACCAATTTTTTATCGGGGAAAGCCCACGCTTCTTCACACACCTCATTCAATTCCTCAGATGGGGGAAAAACTATAGGTAGTTTTTTCTCCCCAAACATAATACCCTTTTTTGAGGTACCTGGGTTTATATCAGCAAGGTGTAATACCTCTTTCATTGCCTCAATCATGCCACAAATGGCCCTAGTGGACATTAAATTTGACTCATCGTCGTCGACACTTGCATCAGTATCCGTGTCGACATCTGTGTCTGCCATCTGAGGTAGTGGTCGTTTCAGGGCCCCTGACAGCCTTTGAATCGTCTGGGCAGGCACGAGCTGAGAAGCCGGCTGTCCCGCATTTGGCATGTCGTCAAATTTTTTATGTAAGGAGTCGACACTTGCACGTAATTCCTTCCATAAATCCATCCACTCAGGTGTCTGCCCCGCAGGGGGTGACATCACATTTATAGGCATCTGCTCCGCCTCCACATAAGTCTCCTCATCAAACATGTCGACACAGCCGTTCCGACACACCGCACACACACACAGGGAATGCTCTTAAAGGAGACAGGACCCCACAAAAGCCCTTTGGGGAGACAGAGAGAGAGTATGCCAGCACACACCAGAGCGCTATAATAATACAGGGACTAACTGAATTATGACCCTTTATAGCTGCTTATTGTATTAAACTGCGCCCAAATTTAGTGCCCCCCTCTCTTTTTTACCCTTTCTGTAGTGTAGACTGCAGGGGAGAGTCAGGGAGCTTCCTTCCAGCGGAACTGTGAGGGAATAATGGCGCCAGTGTGCTGAGGGAGATGGCTCCGCCCCTTTTTCGGCGGCCTTTTCTCCCGCTTTTTTCTGTATTCTGGCAGGGGTAATTACCACATATATAGCCTCTGGGGCTATATATTGTGGTTATTTTGCCAGCCAAGGTGATATTATTGCTGCTCAGGGCGCCCCCCCCCAGCGCCCTGCACCCTCAGTGACCGGAGTGTGAAGTGTGTATGAGGAGCAATGGCGCACAGCTGCAGTGCTGTGCGCTACCTTGGTGAAGACTGAAGTCTTCTGCCGCCGATTTTCCGGACCATCTTCATGCTTCTGGCTCTGTAAGGTGGACGACGGCGCGGCTCCGGGAACGAACACCAAGGACGAGTCCTGCGGTCGATCCCTCTGGAGCTAATGGTGTCCAGTAGCCTAAGAAGCCCAAGCTAGCTGCAAGCAGGTAGGTTCGCTTCTTCTACCCTTAGTCCCTCGATGCAGTGAGCCTGTTGCCAGCAGGTCTCACTGTAAAATAAAAAACCTAATTTAAACTTTCTTTCTAGAAGCTCAGGAGAGCTCCTAGTGTGCAACCAGCTCGGGCCGGGCACAGAAATCTAACTGAGGTCTGGAGGAGGGGCATAGAGGGAGGAGCCAGTGCACACCAGATAGTACCAAATCTTTCTTATAGAGTGCCCAGTCTCCTGCGGAGCCCGTCTATTCCCCATGGTCCTTACGGAGTCCCCAGCATCCACTAGGACGTCAGAGAAAGAAAGGTAGACAGTGACTGTGATTGCTTTATTGGTACCATTCATTTCACTCCTCCCTTTGCTATTAATTTAGTTTTGCATTAAAAAAATAAATTTTTTTAAGCAAGGTGTTTATAGGCTACGGATGGACATCCGAAGCCCACCATCAAATGATGGCTAAACTTTCGATGTGATGGTAAGTAACCATCACATCAAAAGTATTCAATGGAGAAAAGACTAGTCAAATGATTTGCGCATTCGCAAAAAACATGTCACGCCGATGGCAGGTGACAGTACTGGAGGCAGGATAGGGGTAGGGATGGCCATCGGTGTGTTCACCATCGATGGTTGCCATCGATGGTAAACCTGTGTGCCCATCGATGGTCACCAAATATGCTATGGGAGACCATCGATGGTTTCATCCATCGGTGGTCATCCCTGTTATTTATGAGAATGATCCGCAGGCCAATCACAGACCGGGGGCTCCGAGTCCCAAAACCATGAAAAAAAATAATAATAATAATAATATTCGTTTATGCTGTGGCATCGATGGAGGGAAACCATCTTGTTATCTCCCATCAATGGCATAAGCATTCAACATTGGCCACAAACCATCGATCATTAGGAATTATCGATGGACATCCCTAGAAAGGGGGCGGTGCCCAGAACAGTCAGAGATGACTTGCACTGTTACTACACAGATCTTGATCATTGGAGGCAGAGAGAGCCTTCATCGATCATGATGCCCGATGCAGAGAGCTGCAGCCATGGACGGCGCAGCTCTCAGCTTATTTTTTTTTAAAAGGTATCCATTAAAACACAATCAGATCATTACCATCCGATAGCGTCAAAGAGCAGAATGCTGCCATCGAGTGGTAAAAAAACTACCAGCAAAATAAAACATTGATGGTCTGCAAACATCGTTAATCGATGTCCGTACCTAATCTGAGTAGTAGCCAAGTAAGGGTAAGTAAGTAGTAAGGGTAGATGCTAGAATCAAGTGGGCTAAGGGACCTTTTCCGTCTGGGGGAGGAGCCACGACTCAAGGGGGAGGAGCTAGGCCACGTAAGTTGTGACAGGCTCCCCACTTCCTCCCCAAAACACGACTACATGGTAAATTACGTTATGGGGCGAGTGCTTAAACACTAGTAAATATAGCAAATATTGCTGTCACCACAAAATAAATAGTCATAGAACAGGACAGTAATATCACAGCAGATACTGGTGTCTCTCCCAGGATTTGGGTGAGGGAGTCTGTGTGTGGTAGCAGCTCCGGGAAGACAGGAAGAAGTTCTTCAGTTCTGAAGTTTTTGCCACTCCCATGATGCATTGGCGTCAAAAAGGGAAAGTGACGTCATCTGAACTGTCTCGTCCCGCTCGTAGCGGACACATCACAGACTGAATAACTTCATACCTAGGGGTCTATTCATGCAGCAGTGAAAAGCCCTGTTTTGCGTTAAACAGGGCTTTTCTCTGCTTACCGCAATTCACAGAGCCGGTTACCGTGGAGAAGTCTCTGACTTCTCCAGCGGTACCCCCGCTCTGTGCCTGAATCGCATCACCATACCTTTGTATGGTGAGTGCAATTCATGAAGGTGCGGAAAGCTCTGCTTTCCGCTTCTCCATGGAGTTCAGGTTCGCCATCTGAGGACGGCGTAACCTGAACTGTAGTGCGGAGACGTCAGGGAAGCTCAATGCTTCCCTGATCGCTGCTCGGCACCTCGTGCTGGCTCCGCCCCCCGACCTCCCAGCAACCACTGCGGCCTGCCGGGAGGTCATCAAGCTGCGCATGCGCAAAGGGACCCGCCGCTGGACTCCGCGCATCGCAGGGAGGGACCGCTGGAGAAGACCTCACCGCAGGAGCCCCAGACACCGCAGCGCATCGTCGGAAGGGTGAGTATACATGAATTGCTACTTATCACAGCTATACATCGCATCGAAGAGATGCGATGTATAGTGATAAGTAGCAATTATGTTTTCGTTTTCTACATGAATAGACCCCTTAGACAATTGCAGAACTATTAAACCTCTTAAGAAGCCCCCACTCAGCGCCAAAACACCCCCAACCATATTGATTAACATACATATGGCTATGGATGGCCATCGACCATCGATGGTTTGAAATAATCGATGGTCCATGACCAATGTCGAATACTTGTACCATCGATGGGGGGCAACCAGATGGTTTCCAGCCATCGATGGTTTAGTGTTACCGAATTTTTGTTTTTCCCCTCCTCCAAGTCTCTGGGCATGGATCTTAGCCCTGCATCCTGACACCTGCAAAGCCCTGCCACTGGGCTCTGATTGGTCCACTGTTCGTTTTACATTAATGCAGGGGTGACCATAGATGGGTAAAACCAGTGATGGTTCCCTTACAGATGGTTTTGCACCATCAAGGTTATTCATAAATGGTACCATCAATGGTAACCATCAATGGACAACCTACCGATGGCCATCCCTACATATGACTAATTACTCTAGAAATCATATAATTCCCCTAAGCGAGAGAGGTCAGCCATGTTTGTGAAGCCTCTCTGAGTACACCTCTTGCAGGTGGCCAAAGCGCAGGCTCAACAAAATTCTCAAACATAAAGTGTAAACTCGTCCTCTACCCTGACTTATGCCTTCCCAAAAATCCCCCCTAGACTATTGTAGAAAAGTGTCAGTTTTGACCAAACAGGAAGTGGTTGAAAAAACTTGCAGTTTAAATTTTAGATTACTCCCAATGACTCATTTTTTTAACCTGAAATTTGCCATGGAGCACCGGGCGACAGTTCTACGCGTCCATGCCAAATTTCAGTTCAGTACGTCAAATCACTTTTGAGGTGTAGCCCCTCAAAAAACCATGCCCGCATCTCAGGAATTCAATATGGGAGAATTCAGTTTATTCGATTCAGCCTTCATATAAGGGCACGATCGTGCCCTTATAATATATGGTAGACACGGCCCAGAGAGTTGCAGCCATGCTCCTAACCTAAAGTGGCCGCACCCTTTCCAAAATGGGCCTCTGGGAAGTTGCTGTACCGGAGCCAAGGATTTCTCTTGGCAGCTCTGCAGATAGGAACAGTGGCGAGTGGGAGGTTAGGGATAGATGGCAGTGGTAGGCGTAGTTAGGGACAGTGGGGAGAGAGTGTGTTGGTAGGGTCAGATAGGGGCTGCAGGAGAGAGAGTGTGGGGGTAGGGAGAGATAGTGACTGGGACAGAGAGTGTGGGGCTAGGGGCAGATAAGGACTGGGGAGAGAGGGGGTTAGGGACAGAGGAGAGTGGTAGGGATAGGTAAGGATGGGGAAAGTGGTAGGGGCAGATAGGGACTAGGGAAGTGGTAGTGGCATATAGGGACTGAGGGGAGAGAGAGTGTGAGTGTATGGACAGATAGGGACTGTGGAGAGAGGGGGGTTAGCGACAGATAGAAGTGGTAGGGGTAAATAGGGAAAGGGGGGAATTGGTAGGGGCAGATAGGGACTGGGGAAACATATGCATATATTTTTAATATAGTATTACATCTAATTAATAACCAATATGATAGGGCACAGGTTCTCAAACTCGATCCTCAGGACCCCACACAGTTCATGTTTCCAGGTAACCTGTGGATATGTAAAATGTGACAGTTGGTGATATACTGTACAGGGCACCTGCCGGGGGACCTGGAAAATGTGACCTGTGTGGTGTCCTGAGGACAGAGTTTGAGAACCACTGTGATAGGGAAGACAGATTGTAAGCTCCACTGGAACAGGGACTGACGCCAGTAACTGAAATTTGACCAGTGAAGCACTATCCAATATGTGTGGGCTATATAAATAACTTGATAATGTAACATAGTAACATAGTAATTGAGGTGGAAAAAAGGCAAATTGCCCATCGTGTTCAACCTGTATTAAGTTGTGATGATTCTACATACCCGCTGAATAATGTTTTATGACTAGTTAACTACTATTATTACCCCCGGATTAACCACGTTGATATTTTAAATATTCTAACCTTGGATATCATTTTCATTCAGAAATGTATCCATTCCTTTTTTAAATCAATTTACAGAGTCTGCCATTACCACCTTCCCTGGCAGGGTATTCCACATCCTAATTGCCCTAACAGTGAAGAACCCTTTCCTCCGCTGCGTTCAGAACTTTCTCTCCTTTAGCCGCAGTGAGTGCCCACTTGTCCTAAACTGTGTTTTTTTAATAAATAATTCCTCTGATAACTCTTTGTGATGTCCCTTTGCATATTTGAAGATATTAATAATATCTCCTCTTAGACGCCTCTTTTCTAGTGTATACATATTCAACCTAGTAAGCCTTTCCTCATAATCTGTTAGGGTCTCCTGCCCTGTGCTGCCACGTCGTCATGGCAACCGGGAGACAAGTGCTAGCGGAGTAACCTGAGCGCAGCTGATACTCCGGTTCGGGTCTTTTGCTGTGCAGTGGTTACAGGCATGGGATCCGGTGCTGGTTTTTGTGCTCACAGTCTGTGAGGTCTGAGGGGGGCGTGGACAGCACCTGCTTTATAAGGCCTCTTCTCAGATTAAGCAGATGCTGCTGAATCTTTGTTGGTTAGTCAGTTCCTGAAAGTTAGCCAGTACTGTGTAGCTTTGTATTTTGTTACTGCTTACTGCAAATAGGCCTTGGCATTTGGTACTACACTCTGCCAATCCAGACCTAGCAGTAAGACTGGAGTCAGTCGTTTAGCCTGCTGAGGTTCTTTTGCTATTCTGTGAACCCAGCAGGTTTGTGGCTGTACTTTCAGACCTGCCTGCATAATCCTCTCTCACTGTGCAGGGCGTCCATGTGTCAGTTTAGTGGCAGTAAGCTGAACCTGGGCCCTGCAAGTGAGAATTAGGATTGTGGAGACTCTCCTTGTGTCTATTATTCCATCTCTGACCAAGGAGTTTACTGCCACACCCGTTGGTAACCCTTTAGGGTTTTGCTGTTGCCCTTAGCAACAGCATTTCGGGTTCTCTACGTATTAAAACACAACATCTTGCTTTTTCCATCTGAGCATTTCTAATACTAGGGAGACACCCAGTTTCTTAGCCTCTGGGCTTCTCTGTTCACTCTGTGTTGGTTTTGTTACCCTATCACCTTCTGTGTACGTTATGTCATATTTCCCAGTCTGTCTGTGAGTTCATTTGTTTTGCATCCCTCTCTGTTCAGACACCAGTACATTCCTGCAGGCACTGGTGTGTATAACAGTTCAAACACCAGTACATTCCTGCAGGCACTGGTGTGCATAACATAATCCAGTCCCTAGGCCTTTAATCAATTTAGTAGCTCGCCTTTGAACCCTTTCGAGTGCACCGATATCTTTTTTTTATACAGTGGTGCCCAAAACTGAACACAGTATTCCAGGTGCGGACTTACCAATGCTTTATACAGCGGCAGGATTACATCCGAGTCCCTTGACTCAATTCCTCGTTTTATGCACGCTAGCACAGTACTTGTCTTCTTTACTGTGCTTTGACATTGTGTATGGTTATTAAGCCTATTATCAATGAGTACCCCCAAATCTTTTTCCAATTCTGTTTCCCCTAGGCGTTCCCCATTTAATATGTAGGCTGCAAGTTTTTTTTAGTCCCGAAATGCATAACCTTTCATTTGTCTGTATTGAACCTCATTTTCCATTTAGACGCCCAGAGTTCAAGTTTAGATAGATCATTCTGCAAGGACTCCACATCTAATTCCGAGTTAATTACCTTACACAGTTTATTATCATCTGCAAATATTGACACTGTGCTTTCCAGGACTATTACTAGGTCATTGATAAATATGTTGAACAGTAGTGGTCCGAGTACGGACCCTTGTGGTATTCCGCTGACTACTGGGGACCATGTTGAAGACTTCCCGTTGACCACTACTCGCTGTACCCTGCTATCCAACCAGTTGCCTATCCATGTGCAAATAGTTTTTCCTAGGCCAAGCTCTTTTAATTTGATGATCAGTCTCCTGTGAGGCACTGTATCAAAGGCTTTTGCAAAATCTAGGAAGACCACATCCACTGCTTTTCCCTGATCAAGATTATTGCTCACTTACTCATAGAAGATAATTAAGTTAGTCTGACATGACCTGTCCCTCACAAACCCATGCTGGTTCTTGCTAATAATCCTAGCGGTTTGTAGATACTCCTGTATGCTGTCCCTTAGAATTCCTTCCCATATTTTCCCCACAATAGACATCAAACTAACTGGTCTGTAGTTACCCGGAAGATTTTTGGATCCCTTTTTAAATAATGGCACTACCTCAGCTGTACGCCAGTCCTTCGGTACCATGCCTGATCTAATTGAACTATTGAAAATCAAGTATAGGGGTCGTGCTAATTGTGAACAAAGCTCCATAGGAACCCTTGGGTGAAGTCCATCAGGACCAGGTGATTTATTAACCTTAATTTCGCTTAGTCTCTCTCTGACTACTTCACTTAAACAAGTATCTAACCATGAATCATTACTGTCACAATTGTTATGCTCTACTCCAGAGGTTCTCAAACTCGGTCCTCGGGAGCCCACACAGTGCATGTTTTGCAGGTAACCCAGCAGGTGCACAGGTGTATTAATTACTCACTGACACATTTTAAAAGGTCCACAGGTGGAGCTAATTATTTCACTTGCGATTCTGTGAGGAGACCTGCAAAACATGCACTGTGTGGACCCCCGAGGACCGAGTTTGAGAACCTCTGCTCTACTCCCACCATCTATTCTTCTCTGGTGAATACTGATGACAAAAAAATTGTTGTGATGTTTAATTAAACATTTTTTTTATATTTAAAAAATAATAATAATAATAATTCAATATGTATCTTCAATTCAATATGTACCTTTTAATAAGTGACAAACCCAATTCAATTCTATTCAGTCTGCATTGATATAATTATTCCCACCCCATAATTTAGGAAACCCATATTTAATCCAGTGCTAGTTTTACACATGCTTCCCAATTGATGTTACATACACAAAGACACACAGCAATCATCATGTATGTAGCACAGGGATATGGGCAGCTGTCGTCATGGCCACCGAGCTGTTTACTTTCAAAACACTGGAGCAAGAGTGACAGTTGGACCAGAGCTGAAGCTGGCGGCCATGATGGACAAGTCAGAGATGCAGAGGACAGTGCTGCAGAAGTCAGCCATGCAGAAAACAGTGATGAAGATGACAGCGATGAAGAAGACTGCGATTAAGAGGACAGGTAATGCCAATACCTTTGAGGAGAAAAATGTGAACATCAAGGCCAGATGTGGCTGGAAGAGGAGGATCCTATCTGACTCCTCCTCTGATGAGAAGGTTTCCATCGAGAGAAAGGTTGCTAGAAAGTTGTCATCCAGCTCAGAGGAGGAGACCAGTGATGGGAGGATGAATAGTCTTTCCTATCCTCAAGGAGATGCAGAAGGAAGCAGTAAGTGAAACCCATACATACAAACTGGTTTTTTTATACAGACACTGAATGTACTATGGTGGGCTGTACTATAGTAGACAAGTGCTGAGGCCTCTATTTCTACTGCTAATATTTGAAAATACATTTCTATGAATTTATTTACAACATGCTAAACTACTTGCATCATCGTCTAATTTAGTGGTATTTCTCATGTTTGTAAATGCAAGTATGCTTATAAATTATATTAATTGTATTTATTAATAATGTTTGAATTATATCCAGGGTAAAATATTGTGCCCCATGGATAACAACCCAATTTGTATGTATTGTATCTTCTCCACAAGTATCGGTAAAGCCCCATTTACACCACATGTATTACTGTGCAATCAGTTTTTGCCATAGAGCTGCTCTTTGGAATCACCGACAAATAAAAGCTCGGGTTTGGAGGAATGATACTCAGGTGAAGGATGTGGGTTGTTAATTGTATGTGTAGAGGGTAGGGAGGCCTATCCCGAGGTTGGGATCGGTGGGATCCCGGGATTTAGGCACAAAACCGGCCGAGATTCAATATCAGGATTGGAAGCTCCAATCCCGGGGATTGAGGGATCAGCGTTGAGCATCCTCAGGACGCTCAGATGCTGCCCGGTTCCCTCCTCCTGGCTCCCCAGCGCAGCATGATGTGCAGTGAAAGATCACACTGCGCCGTACGCCGTCACCCGCCGCTGACCTCCCAGAGAGACGGATGTTCCCCACTTGCCCGCCCTCAGTGTATGGTTAGTTATGTGCAGAGGTGTAGCTAGGTGCCATGGTGCCCAGAGCAAGGGTATGTTTCAGCACCCCCTCCCCTGTACTGAATTGTGGGCATGTTACATTTGAAAAGAAAAAATATTTAAAAATCCTAAATTGGTGACAGGGTCAGTTCTACACCTTGTGGAGCTCAGGGCAAAAGTTTCCCCCATGTTTAAAATAGGGACAGTACGCACCTAATGTGCGCAACAAAAATATAGGGGTCTGGCTTCATGGGAAATGGGTGTGCCCACAGAATAGTTCCAATTCAGACTGCACCTTACACTATTGTCTGTTACTCACATTACACCAAAACAGTGTCCGTTAGTCACTTTATGCAACACAGTAAAGCCCCTTATACACGTTACACAACACAGTAAAGCCCCTTATACACGTTACACCACACAGTAGAGTCCCTTATACATGTTATGCCACAGTAGAGCCGCTTCTAAATGTTACTCTGCAACTTCTAGTGCAGAGAGAGATGCTGCAGCAGCTGGGACAGAGAGAGGTGCTGCAGCAGCAGGGGCAGAGATTAGTGTAGAAGAACAGAAGTAACCCTGCTGCACAGCTACAAGCAGACACTGAGACATATAAAGAGGGCGGCAGAGCTCCGGCATGTGCTGGCTGTCAGTGTCTCTTGCTGTCGCCTATGGCTTGCTTCCCTACATACTGTAGTCTCTGAGGTCGAGTCAGTGTGCGCCCTTCTGCTTCTCCTTATCCTGCTCTGCAGCTGCCTATACAGCGGCCTGCGGTACAGGGAGGAGGGCAGGCGGCTGCACGCCCTCTAGCTTTTACAGCACCCTGTTAAGTCTGATTAACGTTCAGGAAAGAGCAATACCTTAAATACACACATGTTCAGGCTGCAGCAACCACTAATCGTGTGTCAGTTAAACCTCTATGAAATGTGTACACGTTGCATAAGCACACCGGCACGCTGTAAGCACAAAGCAGCTACACGTGCAGCGGAATACACTTTAAAACCCCTAACAGGAAAGGAATGCAACACCAATTGTATATGCAATGTTGCAGGTCCAACCCAGCAACAATTATTTACTTAAAAGGGGGTTACAACAGAAATACAATAATACAAGAGAAGAAGCTACAACCAATGGATACATATGTTTGTTAGCCTGCGCAACCCGGTTCCGGTCGTCACTCAATCTGAATAGATGACCGTCAGAGAAAGAGGCTGAGGCCAGCCAGGAGGCTTGGCTTGTATACAATGGTCCAAAGCATGAAAACAAGGAAACTGTAATCTCTTCATCCATAGGTTAAAGGGCTGGTCATTTACAGTACATGAGGGGTCATAGGTCGGTTTGAATAGGTGGGCGATGCCTGGTCCAGGTGCTCTTGCAGATGTCCTCCACTGGGTTCCCACCGAATATCAAGAGTACAGTACATACAGTGTGATATTAATAATACAGTATATTCCTGCGCATATCTATGCGCAGGAGCGTGCTACTTTCTACAAACTGCCATCAGAATATTGCCCTTGAAATACTGTACAGCTGGATACCAAACACTACCTCCTAACCTAATTCTGTCCCCTCATATACTGTAAAGTTGGATATCTCTATTGTTCCCTTTCTAAAGTAAATGTAACTCGCTGGTGTGGTACATGTAGGCTATGTGTAAATTATGTACTATGTGGATTAAATATGGAATATGTCTTTACGGCTTTTCCATGCGAATGCGTATGCTACCGTATTTACTCATACCACACGCTAACAAGCAAGACCGCGTGAGCGATTATACGTAACTTGCGAGTATGCACACGCACGGCAGAACAAGCACCCGCACAGAGGCCATCTGTGTGGTGTTTGTACGTGATGCGTGTGGCTATAATATTTTCGACTTCGACGGAGCTTGCGCTCCACCGGAGCCACCCTCGCTACACCCCTGGTTATGTGTGCGGGGCGGACGGGTGCGGGGAGGGGCATGAGGGCGGACACATAGTAAAAAGCCAATCCCGGTAATCCCAGAATTGACCATTTTTCAATCCCATGTATCGATTGTCCTCCCTAGTAAGAGAGTAATATGGAGCTGCCAGTGACAAGATAGCATCAGTCACTTGCAGTGTGGGTAGTATTTAGCTATACTGATTAATGGGAGTTAGAAGTAAAGATTATGGGCTAAGGGCATAATTCAAGGTTGATTGCAAAATAACATTTTCCCCTAATCGGCAAAACCGTGTGCACTGCAAATGGCGCAGATATAACATGATTTGAGTGGGTTATTTTGTTTCTGTGCATGGTAAACACTGACTGCTTTCTTTGAACGCTGCAATTTAGATTTCAGTTTGAATTAGAGATGTACAGGTTTGGATTTACCCGGATTTACTTGGAATTACCTGGATCTCAAAACGGCATCTTATTGGCTCTCAGATGCAGGGCCGGCGCCACCACTAGTCAGCTTTAGGCAGCTGCCTATGGGCGCCGGCCACTTGCGAGCGGCAGCTCACGCTGCCGATGAATGCTTCTCCTCTCAAGAGGAATATGACGAGAATTACTGCGGAGAGGAGCGGAAGACAGTTGCTATAGCAACTGTAACAATATCCGGCAGGGCGCTGCTGTTAGGGTCTCCTGCTCTGTGCTGCCACGTCGTCATGGCAACCGGGAGACAAGTGCTAGCGGAGTAACCTGAGCGTAGCTGATACTCCGGTTCGGGTCTTTTGCTGTGCGTGGTTACAGGCTCTGTGCACGGCAGGGGATCCGGTGCTGGTTTTTGTGCTCACAGTCTGTGAGGTCTGAGTGGGGCGTGGACAGCACCTGCTATATAAACCCTCTTCTCAGGTTAGGCAGATGCTGCTGAATCTTTGTTGGTTAGTCAGTTCCTGAAAGCTAGCTAGTACTGTGTAAACTTTGTATTTGTTTGTTGCTTACTGCATATAGGCCTTGGGATTTGGTATTACACTCTGCCAATCCAGACCTAGCAGTAAGACTGGAGTCAGTCGTTTAACCTGCTGGGGTTCTTTTGCTACTCTGTGAACCTAGCAAGTTTGCGGCTGTATTCTCAGACTTGCCTGCCAAAATCCTTTCTCATTGTGCAAGGTGTTCAGGTGTCAGTTTAGTGGCAGTAAGCTGAACCAGTGCACTGCAAGTGAGGACTAGGATTGTGGAGACTCTCCTTGTGTCTATTATTCCATCTCTGACCAAGGAGTTTACTGCCACACCCGTTGGTAACCCTTTAGGGTTTTGCTATTGCCCTTAGCAACAGTGTCACAATCCTGACTGTAATTCTCATATTTGGTGACTTACCCCTGCTTTCTGTCCTGGATCCTGTGTCTTTTCACTCACGGAGTTAAACAGCTTGTCAGCACTGAGTTTCCTGAGTTCTCTGCCTGAGAGGTAATCAGCTCCACCTGTGGTGATCTCCTGTGTGAGGCTGAATTCAGTAATCTAAAAGCAAGCATCCTGTGTTTTGCAGAAGTCCAGGCTTCAGTGTTCTCTTGGCCTGCTAGGCCTCATTCTACATCACAGCCTTGGCTAGAGTAGTCACATGACAGTGACATCACCTAATCCTGCCCACCAATCATCAAGGACCAGGAAGTATAAATCAGGAGGCTGAGTTGGAATCTGGGCCATTTCCTCGTGTCACATACAGCCTTGTGAGAGTCTTTATGCTGAGCTCCCTTAAGGTAACCATTGTACCTAAGTTCCTGTGGAAACTCTGTTCCCTTGTTCCTGTATGGTTACTTGTGTGTTGCCATTTGATTTCACCATTTCCCTGAGTCTCAATGTAAAGGCACAGCTGCAATGTTTCGTCTTAAAGGCACAGTACTGAATTCCATGTTCTCCACTGAAAACCACAGCTGTCGTGTTTCAGTTTTACTACTGTTGTAGTTGGGATCTCCAGACCTCAGCATCTCCGTGCTTCCAGCACCTCCGTGCCTCCGTGCTTCCAGCACCTCCGTGCTTCCAGCACCTCCGTGACTCAGCATCTCCGTGCCTCAGCACCTCCGTGCCTCCGTGCTTCCAGCACCTCCGTGACTCAGCATCTCCGTGCTTCCAGCACCTCCGTGCCTCCGTGCTTCCAGCACCTCCGTGACTCAGCGTCTCCGTGCCTCAGCACCTCCGTGCCTCAGCACCTCCGTGCCTCAGTACCTCCGTGCTTCCAGCACCTCCGTGCCTCCGTGCTTCCAGCACCTCCGTGCCTCCGTGCTTCCAGCACCTCCGTGCCTCCGTGCTTCCAGCACCTCCGTGACTCAGCATCTCCGTGCCTCAGCACCTCCGTGCCTCAGTACCTCCGTGCTTCCAGCACCTCCGTGCCTCCGTGCTTCCAGCACCTCCGTGCCTCCGTGCTTCCAGCATCTCCGTGACTCAGCATCTCCGTGCCTCAGCACCTCCGTGCCTCAGCACCTCCGTGCCTCAGTACCTCCGTGCTTCCAGCACCTCCGTGCCTCCGTGCCTCAGCACCCCAGTGTCTCTACGCACTCCAGTGTCTCTACGCACCCCAGTGTCTTCACGCACCTCAGTGCCTCTACGCACCTCAGTGCCTCTACGCACCTCAGTGCCTCTACGTACCTCAGTGCCTCTACGTACCTCAGTGTCTCCAAGTACCTCAGTGTCTCCAAGTACCTCAGTGTCTCCAAGCACCTCAGTGTCTCCAAGCACCTCAGTGTCTCCAAGCACCTCAGTGTCTCCAAGCACCCCGTGCCCTTTAGCACAGTTGTACCTGTTATTCTTCACTGATTCATCAGCGCCTTTCCAGTTCTGTCTTTCAGGAGACCTTCAGCGCCCACACGTGCTTCCTGTCTGCCGACCTCATCCTGCATGAGGAGAACTTGGATTCGGCCATCTCTGCCGCGGTTCCTCTTCCCAGTCACCGGAAGAGACCCCGAGTCCACAACACTTCCAAAACCAGGTCAGTGGTGGTATTCGTGTAGTCCTCCAGTCGCCCGCACAGACTTCGCTAGCACCGGGTTCACAAAAACCTTAGTCATGACAGTAGGAAATGGCCCCATGGACCCGGCCGAAAGTGTTTGTCTGACGCAGGACCTCCTAAGCAATATTGCAGGACGCTTGGAAGGTCTGGAGTTGACTCAGCATCGATTGGCACAGTGTCTGCAGCGGAATTCGTCCTCCAGAGATTCTATGACCTTCTGCTCTAAGACTCCTGACCAACTGCAGATTTTCTACCAGATGTTACTACAGTTACAAGAACTTTTGCCTAGTATTCTCTCTGTGATGCCTGATCTCCTCAGGAATACTACCAACGTTGTTGATCCTGTTTTGTCCCATCCAGTTAATAGAGTCTCTTCCTCTGCGCAAGGGAAAGTTTTTCATCAGAGCTATCCACGGCCCAAGCTCTCTGAAGCTGAACGTCAGCGGCGTAAGGAGCTACATCTCTGTCTTTACTGTGGAAATTCTGGTCATTTTGTTAAAGACTGCATTCTTCGCAAGCCAGGGAATGGTGACAAATCGCAGTATCACAGTGCTCATGTCTACAAGTCATCCACAGTAGCCGATCCTGCTACTACTGACGGGGGTATCAAGATGGCTACTCGGAAAGAGACTCAAATTTATGACTGGGGTCCGGTGATTAAAAGACCTTATCCCAAGTTGGGTGTCCAGAGAAGAATATTCAAGCCATTTAGAGTCACAGAGGAGTCAGAGTGTCCAGCCCCAGGGGGGGCGTCCGTGTCTTCAGCCCCAGGAGGGGCGTCTTCAGAGTGTCCAGCCCCAGGAGGGGCGTCTTCAGAGTGTCCAGCCCCAGGAGGGGCGTCTTCAGAGTGTCCAGCCCCAGGAGGGGCGTCTTCAGAGTGTCCAGCCCCAGGAGGGGCGTCTTCAGAGTGTCCAGCCCCAGGAGGGGCGTCTTCAGAGTGTCCAGCCCCAGGAGGGGCGTCTTCAGAGTGTCTAGCCCCAGGAGGGGCGTCTTCAAAGTGTCCAGCCCCAGGAGGGGCGTCTTCAAAGTGTCTAGCCCCAGGAGGGGCGTCTTCAGAGTGTCCAGCCCCAGGGGGGGCGTCCGTGTCTTCAGCCCCAGGGGGGGCGTCTTCAGAGTGTCCAGCCCCAAGAAGGGGTTCTTCAGAGTGTCCAGCCCCAAGAAGGGGTTCTTCAGAGCGTCCAGCCCCAGTGAGGGGTTCAGAGCGTCCAGCCCCAGTGAGGGGTTCAGAGCGTCTAGCCCCAGGAGGGGCGTCTTCAGAGTGTCTAGCCCCAGGAGGGGCGTCTTCAAAGTGTCCAGCCCCAGGAGGGGCGTCTTCAAAGTGTCTAGCCCCAGGAGGGGCGTCTTCAGAGTGTCCAGCCCCAGGGGGGGCGTCCGTGTCTTCAGCCCCAGGGGGGGCGTCTTCAGAGTGTCCAGCCCCAAGAAGGGGTTCTTCAGAGTGTCCAGCCCCAAGAAGGGGTTCTTCAGAGCGTCCAGCCCCAGTGAGGGGTTCAGAGCGTCCAGCCCCAGTGAGGGGTTCAGAGCGTCCAGCCCCAGTGAGGGGTTCAGAGCGTCCAGCCCCAGGAGGGGGTTCTTCAGAGGGCACAGCCCCAGGAGGGGGTTCTTCAGAGGGTCCAGCCCCAGGAGGGGGTTCCGAGGGTACAGCCCCAGGAAGGGGATCCGAGGGTCCAGAGCCAGAGGGTCTACAGAGTGCTGCCCAGCCAGAGGGTCTTCAGAGCGCTGCCCAGCCAGAGAGCCTTCAGAGCGCTGCCCAGCCAGAGAGCCTTCGGAGCGCTGCCCAGCCAGAGAGCCTTCAGAGCGCTGCCCAGCCAGAGAGCCTTCAGAGCGCTGCCCAGCCAGAGAGCCTTCAGAGCGCTGCCCAGCCAGAGAGCCTTCAGAGCGCAGACCAGCCCCGTGAAGAGAGGTCTCTTGCCTCAGCCCAGCCTCTTGAAGTGGGGGCTCTTGCCTCAGCCCAGCCCCGTGAAGAGGGGGCTCTTGCCTCAGCCCAGCCCCGTGAAGAAGGGGCTCAGCCCGTCCCGGTTCCAGCCGGTCCAGCGATACTCCAGGACCAGCCTGGTCAGTCTTCGTTGGCTCCAGCCAATTCAAGTGTTCTCAAATCCAATCCAGTCCTATTCGTCCAGCCAAAGCTTTCTCCAGTTTCAGCCTCTAACCTTTCGTCTGATGGTTTACCTCCTATTTACTTTGATGGAGATTTATTGCAATATGCCGCTCTGGTTGAACAATTTCTCTCTCTGATGGAGTCTGATCCTTCAGGTGCAGTAACTCCTTCCAACGTTACTCGATATTTATTCCTGGCATTCAGAGGAAGAGCTTTGGAGTGGGCCAACAGGCTTTTTGAGAGGAATGATCCTGTGTTCCATGATTTACAGACTTTTAGTAATGCAGTCTTTGAAGAATTTACTCCAAAGTCCTCGGAATCTGACTTAGTTAAAAGATCATGCTCCAAAAAGAATCTCAGTTCGTCTTCATTCAAACTACAACAGTCTGATACAAAAGTAAGTTTGTGCAGTCCTGCCAAAGATAGTCCAAGTATCTCCTTCCGTAAGAATCCGACCATTCAGGTTGGTCATGTAGGAGTCTCTCCTAGCTCAATACTAAGTTCTCCGCCAAATAATTTAAAGTTACAGTGCACTTCTAGGTCATTTTCAAACTGTGTATCTAACGGAGATTCGTATTTTCCGTTAGACTTGGACTCAGACTCTGAATTTGATCCAGTTTATGATGCTACTCCTTTCCTGGGAGGTGCTGTTCCTTCCTGTTATGCTTCCACGCATGAAGAGGTTCCAGAATCACCAAAAAGCTCTACAGGTCTCTGTATGAAAAGTCCTCGTTATAGAACAAGATTTAATCTAAGCCTCAGTGGAGTGCTAGCTTCGAAAGCACAATCTTCTCGCACTACAAAACGAGGAGAGGAACCTTCTACAGTTTATTCCTCAGTCCTTTCGGATGAAGGAAATTCCAGTCTTGTCTATGATGGATGGTCTACCTGTTCTGAAGATGATCAGGAAGACTTCTAAAGAATCCAGCTTAAGTTTTGTTTCTGGACCCTCTGGTTTCCACTTTTTAGAAGCTATTTGGAAGTTATTCATCAAGTTCCTCTAAGATTCAAGATGGGTGTCCGGAGTCCACCCTTGAAGAGGGGGATACTGTCACAATCCTGACTGTAATTCTCATATTTGGTGACTTACCCCTGCTTTCTGTCCTGGATCCTGTGTCTTTTCACTCACGGAGTTAAACAGCTTGTCAGCACTGAGTTTCCTGAGTTCTCTGCCTGAGAGGTAATCAGCTCCACCTGTGGTGATCTCCTGTGTGAGGCTGAATTCAGTAATCTAAAAGCAAGCATCCTGTGTTTTGCAGAAGTCCAGGCTTCAGTGTTCTCTTGGCCTGCTAGGCCTCATTCTACATCACAGCCTTGGCTAGAGTAGTCACATGACAGTGACATCACCTAATCCTGCCCACCAATCATCAAGGACCAGGAAGTATAAATCAGGAGGCTGAGTTGGAATCTGGGCCATTTCCTCGTGTCACATACAGCCTTGTGAGAGTCTTTATGCTGAGCTCCCTTAAGGTAACCATTGTACCTAAGTTCCTGTGGAAACTCTGTTCCCTTGTTCCTGTATGGTTACTTGTGTGTTGCCATTTGATTTCACCATTTCCCTGAGTCTCAATGTAAAGGCACAGCTGCAATGTTTCGTCTTAAAGGCACAGTACTGAATTCCATGTTCTCCACTGAAAACCACAGCTGTCGTGTTTCAGTTTTACTACTGTTGTAGTTGGGATCTCCAGACCTCAGCATCTCCGTGCTTCCAGCACCTCCGTGCCTCCGTGCTTCCAGCACCTCCGTGCTTCCAGCACCTCCGTGACTCAGCATCTCCGTGCCTCAGCACCTCCGTGCCTCCGTGCTTCCAGCACCTCCGTGACTCAGCATCTCCGTGCTTCCAGCACCTCCGTGCCTCCGTGCTTCCAGCACCTCCGTGACTCAGCGTCTCCGTGCCTCAGCACCTCCGTGCCTCAGCACCTCCGTGCCTCAGTACCTCCGTGCTTCCAGCACCTCCGTGCCTCCGTGCTTCCAGCACCTCCGTGCCTCCGTGCTTCCAGCACCTCCGTGCCTCCGTGCTTCCAGCACCTCCGTGACTCAGCATCTCCGTGCCTCAGCACCTCCGTGCCTCAGTACCTCCGTGCTTCCAGCACCTCCGTGCCTCCGTGCTTCCAGCACCTCCGTGCCTCCGTGCTTCCAGCATCTCCGTGACTCAGCATCTCCGTGCCTCAGCACCTCCGTGCCTCAGCACCTCCGTGCCTCAGTACCTCCGTGCTTCCAGCACCTCCGTGCCTCCGTGCCTCAGCACCCCAGTGTCTCTACGCACTCCAGTGTCTCTACGCACCCCAGTGTCTTCACGCACCTCAGTGCCTCTACGCACCTCAGTGCCTCTACGCACCTCAGTGCCTCTACGTACCTCAGTGCCTCTACGTACCTCAGTGTCTCCAAGTACCTCAGTGTCTCCAAGTACCTCAGTGTCTCCAAGCACCTCAGTGTCTCCAAGCACCTCAGTGTCTCCAAGCACCTCAGTGTCTCCAAGCACCCCGTGCCCTTTAGCACAGTTGTACCTGTTATTCTTCACTGATTCATCAGCGCCTTTCCAGTTCTGTCTTTCAGGAGACCTTCAGCGCCCACACGTGCTTCCTGTCTGCCGACCTCATCCTGCATGAGGAGAACTTGGATTCGGCCATCTCTGCCGCGGTTCCTCTTCCCAGTCACCGGAAGAGACCCCGAGTCCACAACACTTCCAAAACCAGGTCAGTGGTGGTATTCGTGTAGTCCTCCAGTCGCCCGCACAGACTTCGCTAGCACCGGGTTCACAAAAACCTTAGTCATGACAAACAGCATTTCGGGTTCTCTACGTATTAAATCACTACATCTCGCTTCTATCCATCTGAGCATTCCTAATACTAGGGAGACACCCAGTTTCTTAGCCTTTGGGCTTCTCTGTTCACTTTGTGTTTATTTTGTTACCCTATCACCTTCTGTGTATGTGATGTCATATTCCCCAGTCTGTCTGTGAGTTCATTTGTTTTGCATCCCTCACCGTTCAGACACCAGTACATTCCTGCTGGCACTGGTGTGCATAACATATTTAGCAGCCTGACTGTTCGTCGCTTAAAAGTGTTGATGCTTTTTTTACGGCACTGGGCATGTTGTATGATGACCCTGACAAGACGGCCTCAGCCGAGGCTCAGATTTCGATCCTTAAGCAAGGGCGAAGGCCAGTTGAGGTTTATTGTACGGAGTTTCGGAGGTTGGCCCATGATACCCAGTGGAATGACCCAGCCCTGAGACACCAGTACCGAAGAGGTCTTTCTAACCAGTTAAAAGACCAACTGGTACAATATCCCTTGCCTGATAGCTTGGATCAGCTCATGCAGTTATCCATTCGGGTGGATAGACGGCTGAGAGAGCGCAGGCTTGAAAGGGAGACCGAGGTTTCCTTCTTTCCCAAGGGAACCTCAGACTCTAAGGAATTTTCCGAGGAGCCTATGCAGATTGGGGCTACCCGCCTCTCCTCGCGTGAGAAGACGCGGAGGAGACAGCAGGGGTTATGTTTGTACTGTGGGAATAAAGGTCATGTGGTAGTATCATGCCCAGAAAAGCCGGAAAACTTCAGGGCCTGAGGGTGATGGGAAATATCCTGTCAGGTCAGAAGTCGGAATTTCCCAAGAAGACTTTTATCATTCTGGTGACCTTGAAGATCCTCGGTCAAACTGTCAAGACTGAGGCCTTTGTGGACAGTGGGGCCGACGGGGTTTTTATGGACCGCCAATTCGCCCTGAAACACTCTGTTCCCTTAGTACCCTTGGCATCGGAAATTGAGATTTGTGGGTTAAACGGGGAACCATTATCCCAGGGTAAAATTACCTCTTGCACTAGCCAGATTTCTTTGTTTATTGGAGCCACACACTCTGAAAAATTGTCCTTTTATGTGACTGTCTGTACTTTTGCCCCATTGGTGTTGGGGTTACCCTGGTTAAGGGCCCACAATCCTCAATTTGACTGGGTCTCTGGGGAGATTCTTAGTTGGGGTACTGATTGTTTCAGGAGTTGCTTGAGCCTTCCAGTCAGGCTTTCGCAGCTAAGTTTGCCAGGATTGCCAGGATGTTATGCAGATTTTGCGGACGTGTTCTCCAAAAGAGTTGCAGAGGTACTACCTCCCCACCGCCCCTATGACTGTGCCATTGATTTGTTGCCGAATGCTAAGCTTCCCAAGGGCAGGTTGTACTCCCTGTCACGTCCTGAGACTCAGGCTATGGCAGAGTACATTCAGGAGAACTTGGCTAAGGGATTTATCAGATAGTCTCCAGTTGGGTCGGGGTTCTTCTTCGTGGGTAAAAAGGACGGTTCGTTGCGACCCTGCATCGACTTCAGGGAATTGAACCGTATCACGATTAAAAACTCATACCCACTGCCTCTCATTTCGGTCTTGTTTGACCAGCTTCGTACTGCCACCATTTTTTCTAAGATTGACCTACGCGGTGCTTACAATCTAATCCGAATAAGAGAGGGGGATGAATGGAAGACTGCCTTTAATACCCACTCAGGGCATTATGAATATTTGGTGATGCCTTTTGGGCTCTGTAATGCCCCGGCAGTCTTCCAGGACTTCATGAACGATGTGCTCAGGGAATATTTGGATAGATTCTTAGTTGTATACTTAGATGACATCCTAATCTTCTCCCATTCCCTGGAGGAACATCGGAAGCATGTACGCTTAGTCCTCCAGAAACTCAGAGACCACCGGCTTGGGGCGAAGCTGGAGAAGTGCGAATTTGAAGTTCAGCAAATCGCATTTCTAGGATATATTATCTCCCCAGAAGGTTTCCAAATGGAGGGTTCCAAGGTACAGGCAGTCCTGGATTGGGTGCAGCCCACTAGTTTGAAGGCGCTTCAGCGTTTTCTGGGCTTTGCGAATTTTTATAGACGATTTATCGCTGGATTTTCGTCTATAGTGGCGCCCTTGGTGGCACTCACTAAGAAAGGGGCGGATGTTGCTCACTGGTCTTGTGAGGCCAAAGCGGCTTTTGCCCGTCTCAAAAGGGCATTTGTCTCGGCCAAGGTGCTGCGACACCCAGATCCAGAGCGTCCTTTTGTGGTGGAGGTGGATGCCTCTGAGATGGGTATTGGGGCAGTGCTCTCTCAGATGGGGGTGTCTGATAATCGCCTTCATCCATGTGCTTACTTTTCCCGTAAATTTTCGCCTGCCGAGATGAATTATGACGTGGGTAACCGGGAATTGTTGGCTATTAAGGATGCACTCGAGGAGTGGAGACACTGGCTTGAGGGGGCTAAGTTTGTGGTCTCAATTCTCACCGACCATAAGAATTTGGCATATTTAGAGTCAGCGAAGTGCCTCAATGCCAGGCAGGCACGATGGGCTTTGTTTTTTGCTCGCTTTAATTTTTGATAACATATCGCCCTGGGTCAAAAAACATCAAGGCTGATGCGCTCTCGCGGAGTTTTGCTCCAATCCAGGAGACCACCGAGGAGCCATTGCCCATTGTGTCCCCATCATGTATTAAAGTGGGCATTACCCAGGACCTCTTGTCATTAGTCCTTAGAGCACAGGAGCAGGCTCCTCCAGACCTTCCGGTAGGTCTTTTGTTTGTGCCTCCTAGGTTAAGACAGCGAGTGTTCCTGGAATTCCATGCCAAGAAGTCAGCAGGTCACCCGGGTATTGTCAGAACTCGGGAGTTGCTATCTAGGGCGGTGTGGTGGCCCTCGGTGGCTAGGGATGTGGATCAGTGGGTTCGGGCATGTGACATCTGTGCCCGAAATAAGACTCCTAGAGGGGTTCCTGTTGGCCCATTACATCCACTCTCTATTCCATCTAAGCCATGGACCCACATTTCAATGGATTTTGTGGTGGACTTGCCCAAATCCTCGGGGATGACAGCCATCTGGGTTGTCGTTGACAGGTTTTCGAAGATGGCGCACTTCGTTCCATTGGTTGGGCTGCCATCGGCCAGACGCCTGTCTGAATTATTTATGCTGCATGTTGTGCGCCTCCACGGGTTGCCACTTGATGTGGTCTCTGACCGCGGATCCCAGTTTGTGGCCAAATTCTGGAGGGCATTTTGTTCCGATCTCCAGATTTCTGTCAGCTTTTCGTCAGGCTACCATCCGCAGTCTAATGGGCAGACTGAAAGGGTGAACCAGTCCTTGGAGCAGTTCCTCAGGTGTTATGTCTCCAAGTGTCAGACTGACTGGGTGGCTCATCTGTCCATAGCTGAGTTTGCCTATAACAACGCGGCTCACTCTGCTACAGGGATCTCTCCCTTCCTTTGTGTGTATGGGCATCATCCTAAGGCCAATTCTTTTGACCCCCTGGACTCCACGCCTGGTGGTTCCTCTGTGGTTTCGGTCCTTAGAGGTATTTGGAGGAAAGTGAAGAAAGCCCTTGTGTCTGTGTCATTAGTGACCAAAAGGGTTTTTGATAAGCGGAAAAGACCCTGCAGCTTCAAATTGTGAGACTTCGTCTGGTTGTCTACCAAGAATTTGAAGTTGAGACAGCCATCTCATAAGTTGGGCCCCCGGTTCATCGGTCCTTATAAGATCACAAGGGTTATCAATCCGGTGGCATTTCAGTTAGATCTACCCCGTTCTTTGGGTATCAATAAAACATTTAATTGTTCCCTTTTAAAACGGGCGATTAGTAATCCTTCTTCCAGTGGAAGACCTTCCCCTCTTCTGATACGTGGTGATAAAGCTGAATATTTATCTTACTTAAAACCCTTTAAGAGGTCAATGAACACTGTACGCTATTGGCGTATGGTATACCGTAAGGGTACGCACGTTGCGTAACAATCGCTTAGCCGTAGTCGAGACGCTCGAGCGTCATGTTCGCTTACGGCCAAGAGATCACAGGCAGGCACGCTATAGGCTGCCGACTAACGTAATGATACGCTATTAGCGTAGCGGACGCTCGGGACCACGAAGAGATCACCAGCGGCGCAGACGCTCACAATGTTAAACCTTTATAACTATACCATAAACAATGTACTTATACTGTAAACCCTTGTGCAGTGATAAGGTGAAAATGCAACACAGTGTAAGATGGTTTACACTAAAGCTGTTTGAGCGATAGAGACGCTCCTATTACCCACTGCAATATAATGAACACACACAATACCGGTCTAAGGGTCTAACGCCTTTTAAGGAAATGAATGAACGTTCAAGAAGAATAATACAATACAAGTCATACACTACCAATATAACATAGACTACCTAACCAGATAACTACACATGAAATACAATAGCAGTACAATAACAATATAAGAGAAACGAGAGAGAAAGAGAAGAGAGAGAGAGAGAGATATATGGCTCACAATAACAAGAAAGACAATATGATTGCGAAGAAAACTTACGCACAAAGGGAAACAATCGCATGCGCCTCTGGATATCCAGCTCCCGATTATCAGCAATGAGAACCGTTGAAGAGAATAGAGAGCTGGCCCAGATCGGCTTGTCCTTTTATACCCTACACATAATACAGTACAATGGTCCCTATATTCTTATTGTTCATTGGACACAGGAATTCGTCTTCGCATTATAACAAAAGGTCATAGGTTGATTCATACAGGTGGGCTGTGACTATTTCCAACTGCTCAGGTGGGTGGGAAACTAGGTTTCCCGCCGCATGGATAATAAAGTGCAAATATAGTAAAAGTCTATAAACTTCTTATGTCCATAACTATTCGCACGAGCGAGTAATCCGCTTCAAACCAACACCGGAATATTGCTAATTAAATACTCTTCCGATGGATACTAAACACAACTGTATAACCCTTGTCTGACCCTTCGTATCAAACAAAGAGGGATCTCTCTGTCTATGAACATGCTACATTAACTAAACTTTCAGATTCTATCAAAGAGACCATAATCTACAAAATACATTATATGGTGAAAATATGTAACGATTGAGTCGCACGCTAGAAGCATACAAACTCTACCGTAAATGCGCATACCGTGCGCCTGCGGGTGCACGTAACAGCGGGTATGCGTACGCACGGGAGAGCGCACGCATGCGCAGCGGGGACACATATGAGGTGCAAATATGGCAGTGTGCATCATTATATTTTTCTGACTTTGACAGTCCACCCTTTGGCAGTCACCAATAACTGCCACTTTCTAAAACATTTCAAAACGAGAAAAATATATGTCATGTGTTAATATTTCTATGGTTGGGTAGGGGAGGAGAGGAGAAGGTAGGAAAAGGGTATGACCTAGTGAGATAGCAGAAGCATGTGTGTATGAATCCATGTTTGGAGGGGTCATGTATCATCGTGCCGTACGTGTTTTAAATCAAGCTTCGAGGTATTGCGAAGTATACATTTGAATTCCTTCTTATCCCGTGGTACGGGTCTGTGGATGGGCTGTCAAACTTTACCGAGCTCTCTTCGGCTTTTGATTGCAACAAAATGGGGGAGCACATTTTAGTTGATGATACATGAATGGGGGAATATGTGATTGCTGATATCTGTGCCTGTATTCCCTATCGACTATGTGTGTGCTTACCTGAAGGTTGTAGAAATGAAGATAAAGAACAATTATGGTAAATGCAGTGGTATTCTATGTCAGGTTAATGAACATTTGTCGGTTGAAGTCTTGTCTGGTGTCTGTTGAATGCAGTCTTCTTTGGGCTTTTGCCAAAAAGTGCGGGCAAAAAGCTTTGTCAATGTCCATAGACTTACAAAAGTGTTGGGCTAGCGTAAATTTAAAATTTCTAGGGAAACTGGGGGTCTATGGCATAGTTCATCAATTATCTGTGTACAAGGTTGTCAAAACTTCTTCTTTAATCCATCTGTTGTCTGTATACAGGATCGTCAAATTCCTCGTCCAAGTGGGTCTTTTTACCTTGGAGAAAAAACGAGAAACAGGTGAAAGAAACGGACCGTAGAAATCACATTTTCATCACAACATTGTCTCTATCGTTGGGTCATAAATCACATCAGTCGTTGTTATTACAGTATCTTCACTCCTTAAACTCATCACTCGGGCGCTACGTTTACACTTTGTTAAAGCCTGAACGCATCTAAATATCAAACCAATCGATATGACAACACCCAAGATACATAGAAGAAACTTCCCTACATCCATTATGACTCCTTGAGCCCATTCTCCTAAACCAGAGAACCAATTTCGCGGGTTCAACCATGACACCCAACTGGTCAGCTCATTACCCACAACGGCAAGGGTGAGATTGTGTCTCCTGCGGAATTCCCACTTTAATTGGAGAATGTCGTCCATCTTTTGGTCTATGACCTCGACCGAGTCCTCGGTGCTATTCGTAATATAAGTGCAGCATTTCACGCCATACTGCGTTGCCAGTGTGACACAATATCCGCCCGTCACAGCTGTGAGATAATTGAGAATCATCCTATGCTGAACCAGTTCTGTTTTATAAGCTTGGAGCTCCCTTCCAGTATACCTGAATGTGTCGTCATACATTTCAGTGATATTGTCTAATAAATTTGCAAGCGCAGATATATATTTATAATTTATCACTCCTCTGGCGGTACGAGTGATATCTTACGCGATTAGGAATTGAATCCCGGTGGATTCACTGATCAGGTCAGAGGCCGGATGCTCTGTTCTCTCTATCAGGTGCCGTTTAACGATGTGCTCGTAATGAGTGTGAGTATAAGGAGCTTGGGCACTGCGGTGAATATCTTTAATTTTAGTATGTGATATAGTCATTACCTCAGGCAGTACTTTTCCAACATAACACAATCCTTCAGAGTTTGGGGCAAGCCACTTATACGCCTTCCTCCCGCATATGAAATATGCATCATCGGGGAGAACATATGGGACGGAGTAGGACATAACCATATTACACATTTTCCATGTGAAATTTCCTAACCCTAATTCTCCCATCTGTCTAGTACACGTATCTGTTTGTATGATATGTGCACAGTATCCTGGTGATACCTCTCCAACTCTCATGATCCTATTTCCTAGGGTATACCTATATCGGAAATATTTTCCACTACCGGCTATGTGGCGTATAAGTTCTGTATCTGTTGGCATTCTATCGGCTCTGTATGAAAAGGTCATGGTTTGGTTATTCCATGACACTTCCCAATTTCCCGGCTTTCGGGGATTGGAAATGTTAAAACATACTAGGGATCTATCCACATGATATTGGTGGAGCTTCAAACTAGGAGGACTGGAGATATTAAACCTCCTGTCCACCGGTCTCCCACCACTTAGCTCAAGTACCTCCCCTATAGATAACGGGAAGGGCACTAATCCTGATTTGCTATGGCCTTGAGGTACTTGAGAGCATACCCAACAATCTGTCTGATTTAACACTTTACCCACTAAGGAGTGATAGTCACTCAATGGATGCCGGTCCATGTGGATATTAAAACTAGATTGGCATTTCTTGATACACCCATCCTTAACTACACTGTCACAGAGCCTACAGATACAGTTCTCTTCAGCTAACAATCCTTCACAATTTCTTCTATTGTCAATGCTACCAGATCGTTTTCTGATACTCGCCTTTACTCGGAGATTATGTTGTTCTTGGAAATCTACGCCTCCATCTCTGTCATCAGAACCCATTCCAGAACCTCTCTCGACCTCCATGGTACTCTCGCCGGAACAGACTGCTCTGGTCAACATCATGGTCAACAGGAAAATCCGGATCACAGTCTCTTGGGGCAAGTCCATCGTCTGTCCTTTATCACGGGACCTCTCTGGATCAGCAACCTTCTTATAATGAGACGAATGAACCCAAGTCTCTCTCTCGGCAACCTTCAACGCTGTCGTGCTAATCAATAAGACTTGGTATGGTCCTTCCCATCTGTCAATAAGGCAACCTGAGCGTAGAAAATTCTGTATCATTACATAATCCCCAGGTTCAATGTCATGACAATTACTATCTGGCAAATCAGGAATCACTAACTTCAGATTGTCATTTTGATTCCTTAGCTGTTTACTCATGTTAACCAGGTATTTTACAGTCACTTCATTGTTACACTTCAAATCATCCTGAGGGTTAATCATAACATGCGGTTGTCGACCAAACAAGATTTCAAAGGGGGACAGATTAAGAGGGGACCTGGGAGTGGTTCTGATGCTGTATAGTACAATGGGTAAAGCTTCTGGCCATGTTAATCCTGTTTCTGCCATAACTTTGCTCAGTTTATTTTTAATAGTGCTGTTCACTCTTTCCACCTTCGCACTCGCCTGGGGGCGATATGGAGTGTGCAGCTTACTATCAATTCCCATCAACTTACACATTCCTTGAAAGACATCACCTGTAAAATGGGTACCCCTATCACTTTCAATTATTCTAGGGATACCATATCTACACACAAATTCCTGCACAATTTTCTTAGCAGTAAACATAGCGGTATTTGTGGCCGCAGGAAATGCTTCGACCCAATTTGAAAATACATCTATACAAACAAGTACATATTTCAAATTTCGACAAGGGGGTAATTGTATAAAGTCAATCTGTATTACCTGAAAAGGGCCGCCTGTAGGTGGGATATGAGATGGTTCTGTTGGTATTGCCTTTCCGATATTCTTCCTCAAACAGGTAAGGCATGACATTGCTCTCTTACCTGCATGAGATGAAAATCCTGGGGCGCACCAATATGCTCTTACCAACTTACACATTCCCTCCTTGCCCAGATGAGTCAACCCGTGTGCTGCCTCAGCTAAACATGGAAGATATGCTCTGGGGGCCACTGGTTTACCTTGTCCATCTGTCCAGAGTCCTGAGGACTCCTGGCCATATCCTTTTGCCTTCCAGACTGCCTTTTCCTGTGTGGAACACAAATTTTGCATTTCACACAACTTCTGTGTGTTGATGGTATTAAATACCATCAGTTGTGTGGTGTCTGTCTGTCTGGCGGTACCAGCTGCTAACTTAGCAGCTTCGTCTGCTCGGCTGTTACCAAGTGATACTGGGTCCTGGCTATATGTGTGTGCTTTACACTTGATAACAGCCACTCTGTCGGGTTCCTGTATCGCTGTTAGAAGCCTTTTGATGTGAGCTGCATGCGCTATCGGTGTACCAGCTGCCGTCATGAAATTTCTGAGGCGCCATAGGGCTCCGAAATCATGGACTACCCCGAAGGCGTATCTAGAATCGGTGTAGATATTGGCTGACTTGCCCTTAGCCAATTCACATGCTCTGGTTAGGGCGACCAGTTCAGCAACCTGGGCTGAGTGAGGTGGGCCTAGCGGTTCTGCTTCTATGGTGCCTTGATCATCTACGACTGCGTATCCAGTACACAAGTCTCCCGAGTCTGACTGTCTGTGACAACTACCGTCAGTGTAGAAAGTAAGATCTACATCTTCCAGTGGGTTGTCACTGATGTCAGGCCTTGCCGTGAAATTTTGGGTCAAATATTCCATACAATCATGTGTGTCCTCCTTTGTATTAAATCCTCCTTCCCCATCACTCTCATCCTCCACCCTTTGTGCCTGTCCAGGCACACCTGGGAGATATGTTGCAGGATTTAATGCACTGCATCTCCTTATGGTGATGTTTACGGGGCCATTAGTGCCAATTCCCATCTTGTAAACCGCGCTGATGAGACGTGCCTGGTTTGGGCAGAATTTAGCAAGGCTGACACTGCATGTGGTGTATGAATTGTGAGGTTGTGTCCTAACACTACATCTTCGCTTTTTGTAACTAGCAATGCTATCGCAGCGACACTTCGCAAGCATGTGGGGAGGGATCGCGCTACCGTATCTAGCTGAGCGCTGTAGTATGCTACCGGCCTGCTGGCATCACCGTGCTTCTGGGTTAGGACGCCTGCCGCGCAACCAGCACTTTCTGTTCCGTACAGCTCAAAGGGTTTCCCATAGTCTGGCATACCTAATGCTGGCGCCTGCGTTAGGCACTGTTTAAGTCTCTCAAATGCCATCTCGGATTCGTCTGTATGCGAAATCCGATCAGGTTTGTTTGATGAGACCATCTCCTGCAAAGGTAATGCTAGAATGGAAAAACCTGGGATCCAGTTACGGCAATACCCACACATTCCTAAAAACGTTCTGATCTGTTGCTGGGTTTGTGGCAGAGTCATGTCTCTAATTGCTTGAATTCTATCAGCGGTCAGGTGTCTCAGTCCTTGTGTTAGACAGTGTCCCAGATATTTTACTTTAGGCTGGCATAATTGTAGTTTGTCTTTGGAAACCTTGTGTCCTGTGTCTGAAAGATGAAACAGGAGCTGTTTCGTATCCTTCAGGGACGCTTCCAGTGAATCTGAACACAGTAGTAAATCGTCTACGTACTGTATCAATATTGATCCACTCTCTGGTTGGAAAGACTGTAAACAATCATGCAAAGCCTGGGAAAATATACTTGGACTGTTTATGAAACCTTGTGGTAATCGAGTCCATGTGTATTGGACTCCTCTGTATGTAAATGCAAACAAATATTGGCTGTCAGGATGCAGAGGTACCGAGAAGAAAGCGGAGCAGAGGTCAATAACAGTGAAAAATTTCGCAGTGGGAGGGATCTGCATAAGGATGACAGCTGGATTTGGCACTACGGGGAACTGACTCTCAACTATTTTGTTAATCCTCCTTAGATCCTGCACTAGCCTGTAACCCCTCCCCCCACTCTTTTTCACAGGGAAGATGGGACTATTGGCAGTGCTGGATGTTCTTACCAAAATGCCCTGTTGTAGCAAGCGCTCTATTACTGGGTAAACTCCTAACTCCACCTCTGGCTTCAGAGGGTATTGTGGGATTTTTGGAGCTATCCTACCATTTTTTACTTGCACAACTACTGGAGCTACGTTTGCCATTAATCCAGTGTCTTGTCCATCTTTAGTCCACAGTGACTCTGGTATTTGGGATGTCATTTCTTCTACCTGGGATGGATTCCTATTTAACATAACAGTGTGGGACATTAATTTTGATGGGGAGTCTAACATGTCTCGCACTTCCTGAGCGTGATTCTCAGGTATGTCTAAGAATACACCTTCAGGAGTACAATAAATGACACACCCCATTTTACACAATAAATCTCTTCCCAGGAGATTAGTCGGTGCCGATGCCGCCAGCAAAAAGGAATGCTTGGTATGCAAAGGCCCTATTGTAGTCTCTGCTGGTTTGCTAACAGGGTAGTGCTGGACTACTCCCGTTACTCCCATGGCTGGAATTGTCTTACCAGTGGTTCTCATGCCCACTGTCGAATTTATCACTGATTTGGCCGCCCCCGTATCTACAAGGAAATTTAATGATTTTCCAGCTACATCAATTGTGACCTCGGGTTCACTTCCAAGGCTTGCAATCAATTTCACTGGCTGCAGATTACAGGTATGGCCACACCCCTATTGGGTATGGTGACCTCCCTGAATCGCGCTGGCAGCAACTACTTGAGAAGGGGGTAACTGGGAACTACCCGAGGCCTGCCAGTCTCTTTTTGGGGGATACCTTTTTGTTTCCCCTGCATGTGGCTCATGACTCCGTCTCTGCGGTCCCTGATCCCAATTTCGTGTGTCATGTCGTTGTCTAGGGGGTTGATATGATTTTTGTATGTTTTTCACTTTACAGTCTCGTGCAAAATGTCCCTCTCTATGACAGGAATAACAAGTTACCACATTTGACTTACCCACAGGGTTTGGAGATTTATACAAAGGTTGCCTTGTGGTCAGGGCCTGTATACTTAAGGCCATTAACTTATCACTTTGTGACTCTCTGTGTCTGGTGATATTGCGATCATGATCAACAGCGGCCTCTCTCAAAGTAGCCACCGACAGACCTCGCCAACATGGTTGCGTGGTCTGTACTCTTGTCTTTAATGCTTCTTTTAAACCATCCATTAACACAGATACTGCTACTTCTCTATGATTTACATTTGTTTTGATGTCTTCAATGCCTGTGTATTTAGCCATTTCTAGTAATGCCCTGTGAAAATAGTCAGCAGCTGTTTCTGACTCCTTTTGTTTAATGGAGAAAATCTTGTTCCATTTGACAACAGCTGGGAAATACTCTTTTAACTGTAAATTTATTCTCTTTACAATGTCTTGGTTGTACACATCCGTAAGGGGTACATCCTCATCTAATTTACAGTCAGCTAAGAATTGTGCTGAGTCGACATTGGAGGGTAAACATGCCCTCAGCAATATCTGCCAGTCTTTGTTATTGGGCTCTACAGTATTCCCTGTCAGGCCCGGGTGTTTTTGTGAATCCGTTAACCCGGAACCAACCACAGGTGTAGGTGCTGGGGTATGAAGAAAGCAGGGAGGACGAAGAAAGTTCCGCTTCATATATTTATTAAATAACAATTCAGTAAGGAGTTAAATGACTAGTTGTTAATCATCATTATACTGAAATATTGCAAGAATGGCAGAAATAATATGCAAGAGAAAACTCAAAAATAAATAAAAGAAATGTTCATGGAAACATATGCAAAAACAAGCTGAAGAATAAATGTTGAATTGTCCAAATATAAACAAGCTTTGATGCTGAACTGCAGATTGTGTTTAACTGGTTAATGCAGGCATGGTGAATTAACTGTAAGAATTTGCAATGGAGTTTTGAGGGTTAACTGAGAAACTGTGATGAATTATCCTTGTAATGACAACATAGCAAATAAAAAGTACTGAATTGGGTTACTTGCGGGTTCCGGAGATCACTGTGAAACTGTAGTAGAGGACAAGGTGATGAATGGGTTAAATGCAGAGTTGAACAAACGAACAGCTGAGAGAAACAGAATCCTCCAGACTTTGAATGATAGGCAGACTGACAAGGTAACCTCATGCAGGACACTGGGAATCCAACTATTTCCAATAGGAGTGCAATTAACTGACAGCACAGCGGAGAGCCGGTGGATCTTTCAGCAGTGAAGGCTGCAGACGGACCTCTGGGAACGGAGGCGATATCTGGACCACGGGAATCACACAGGAATGCACGGAGAGAGCTCAGAGCTAGAGCACAGCTTTGATACAACAAAGCACTGGCCCAGAGTAACATAATCCCAGCCTACTTAAAGGCAGCACAAGCACGGGATTGGCTTACACCTGCCCACAGGTGTTTTCACAAGTGCTCAGTATTAGCTATTTGGTCTCCAACATGGCCACCTCCTATACAGCAGACACACCGCAGTGCCTTAGGCCATTTGGTCCCCGCACTCACAGTTCCCAGACTCTGCATTACCTGTGCCATTGATCACGCCGTGTCCCCACACGGGCGCACAGCACCGCGAGCAACTGCACTGGCAACGGATGAACCCCAGAACCCGCAAAGGTGAGAGACCGGTTCGTGACAGTACCCCCTCTTCTACGGGTGGTCTCCGAACACCTTTGAACCTTGTCAGGATTTTTGGAGAAGTATTTCTGTACCAGTCTTGGAGCATGAACATCTTCAGAGAAAACCCAGGATCTCTCCTCCGGACCGTAACCCTTCCAGTCGACCAGAAACTGTAAACGTCCATATCGGGAACGTGAGTCCACAATCTCTTTAACTTCAAATTCCTCATTCTGCAAAGAGTGAACTTTAGGAGGTTTGGACTGGGTAGTACGGAACTTATTGAGAATCAAAGGCTTCAGTAAAGATGTATGAAAGGCGTTAGGAATTCTCAAAGACGGTGGCAACTTGACTTTGTATGACACAGGGTTGAGTACCTTTACAATGGGAAATGGACCAATAAACCTGGGAGCAAATTTCTTAGAAGGAACTTTGAACTTGAGATTGCGCGTAGAAATCCAAACTTGGTCTCCCACTTTGTAATTCGGTACAGCTGTACGTTTTCTATCTGCAAAAGATTTATAACGAGCGGAAGTTTTGACCAAGGACTTACGTACACAACTCCAGATGCTAGATAGACGTTGAAGCTCTTGATCTGCCGCTGGAACCTCTAGGGCTGGCAATGGATGAAACTCTGGCACACGAGGATGAAAGCCGAAGTTAATATAAAAGGGCGTAGATTCTGAAGATGAATGGAAGAGATTATTATGAGCAAATTCTGCCAATGGAAGGTAGTCAACCCAGTCATCCTGTGAGGACGATAAATATAGCCGGAGAAATGTTTCAAGGTCTTGGTTGACTCTCTCAGTTTGTCCATCTGTCTGAGGATGATATGCAGAAGAAAAGTTCAACTTGACATTTAAAGATGAACAAAGCGACCTCCAAAACTTGGCCACAAACTGTGTTCCCCGATCAGAGATAATTTCTCGAGGAAGGCCATGCAACTTGAAGATTTCAGAGATGAACAATCTGGCTAGTAAAGGGGCTGATGGTAACCCAGTTAATGGAATGAAATGTGCCATTTTCGAAAATCGATCCACTATCACCCAAATGGTATTTCGCCCTTTTGATGGAGGTAGATCGGTCACGAAATCCATTGAGATATGAGTCCATGGTTGTTTGGGTATGGATAGTGGATGTAATAGACCTGGTGGAGAACTTCTTGGACTCTTATGTTGGGCACATTTAGGACATGCTGCTATAAACTCTTGGACATCGGCTTTGAGACGTGGCCACCAATAAGACTGTTGAATAAATTTGAGAGTCTTTAGAACCCCAGGATGACCCATGAAGGAAGAGGAGTGAGCCCAGGTAAGCAGCCGTTTTCGAAGACTTGTGGCGACAAAGGTCTTGCCAAGCGGAGGAACTGGAGAGGTTCGAGTCATTAAAAAGGACGTAGGATTCACAATGGCTTGATTCGTGGTAGCATCATTAAATTCAGAAGAAGCAAAGGACCGGGAAAGGGCATCTGCCTTTTTGTTCTGAGACCCTGGACGATAGGTGAGTTTGAAATCAAATCGTGAGAAGAAAAGCGCCCATCGAGCTTGTCGTGGATTCAAACACTGAGCTGACTGCAGATACAGAAGATTCTTATGATCAGTATAAACTGTAATGCGATGTTGTGCTCCTTCTAGAAGGTATCTCCACTCCTCAAATGCCAACTTGATGGCAAGTAACTCTTGCTCACCGATTGCATAATTACATTCTGCCGGGAGGAACTTACGGGAGAAATATCCACAGGGATGGACCTTTTTATCTTCAAAGACTTGTGACAACACAGCTCCTACTGCTTCTGTAGATGCATCCAACTCTAGTAGAAAGGGACGATTCAAATCAGGCTGTCGAAGAATGGGGGCTGACACAAAGGCTTGCTTTAAATCAGAGAAGGCTTTGATTGCTTCAGAAGACCAGTTCATAGGATTTGCTCCCTTGCGAGTTAAGGCTGTGATGGGAGCAGCTAACGTAGAATAATTCTTGATGAATCTCCTATAGAAATTCGCAAAGCCAAGAAATCGCTGAATCCCCTTGAGAGTTGAAGGAGTGGACCAATCTCGGATAGCTTGTACCTTACCTGGATCCATACATAGCTCTGATCCAGAAATGATGTAACCAAGGAACGGTATGGAAGATACTTCAAAAGTGCACTTCTCTAACTTACAATAAAGTTGATTTTTCCTCAGACGTGTCAGTACCTCTTTAACTTGGTGACGGTGAGACTTTAGATCCTTAGAGAATATTAGGATATCATCCAGGTACACTACTAGACACTTGTAGAGAAGATCACAAAAAAGTTCATTCACATAGCTTTGAAAAACTGCAGGTGCATTACAAAGACCAAAGGGCATTACGAGGTATTCGTAATGCCCATCCCGGGTATTAAAAGCAGTCTTCCACTCGTCCCCTGCACGGATGCGGATTAAATTGTAGGCCCCTCGGAGATCCAGTTTTGTAAACACAGTAGCTCCCTTTACCCGGTCAAATAATTCTGGAATTAAGGGTAATGGATACTTGTTTTTCACAGTGATCTCATTGAGTCCACGGTAATCTATGCATGGTCGTAACCCACCGTCCTTCTTCTTAACAAAAAAGAATCCGGCTCCTGCAGGTGAAGAAGATGGTCTGATAAATCCTTTGATTAGATTTTCCTGTATATAGTCAGACATAGCTTGCGTCTCTGGGATGGATAGCGGATAAATTCGTCCCCTAGGAGGGGTTTTGCCTGGAACCAGGACGATTGGGCAGTCCCATTCGCGGTGAGGAGGTAGAGAGTCTGCTGCTTGTTTACTGAAAACATCTGCAAAAGATTGATACACCGGAGGTAGGTCGGGAAGGCTAATTGACCGGAGAGGTACAATGGAGGCTAAACAGTCCTTGGTACAAGATTTACCCCACGAAAGGACTTCCATGGTTTGCCAATTGAGTTGAGGATTATGTTTCTGCAGCCAAGGTAAACCAAGTATCACATCTTGAGAGGCTTTGGGAATCACGTAGAAGGAGAGGTATTCGGAATGGAGCACACCAACTTTCATCTTGAGACATACGGTTCGATGAGTAATTATACCATCTGGAATTCGACTTCCATCCACTGCTGTAATGGCAACTGCTGCTTCCAGAGGCATGGTTTGAACTTTAGACCGCATGACAAAGGCTGAGGAGATGAAGTTCTCGGCTGCCCCGGAATCTAGGAGAGCTGAAACTTTCACTGTAGAACTTGTAACTTCTAATTGAATAGACAAGGTCGGCTCTTTCCCAGAACGTGATTCTAGAGTAACTCCTAGCTTAACCTCTCTTGAATAAGCTAGGAGCGAGAGTTTCCCGGTCGGAGTTTGCAGAATTTAACTAAGTGTTCGGAGGACCCACAGTACATGCTGAGGTTACCCTGTCGACGACGAAGTCGTTCCTCTTCTGTGAGGCGAGAGCGCCCAATCTGCATAGGTTCTTCTGTCGTTACCGGAGACTGTGAAGAAGAGTCTTGTCGAGGCCTAGGATGATAACGCGGACTGGATCGCTCTGCCCTGGATTTCTCTAAACATCGCTCCCTGTAGCGTAGGTCAAGTTTGTTACAGAGAGAAATCAATTCATCCAGTTTAGTTGGCACGTCCCGGATAGTTAAATCATCCTTGATTCTCTCTGAAAGTCCATTCCAAAACGCGGCGATCAGGGCCTCCTCATTCCAGTTTAACTCTGAAGACAACGTGCGAAACTGAATAATATATTGACTGACAGGACGTAAACCTTGACGTAGACGGAGAATCTCCAAGGATGCTGAGGTGGTCCTGCCTGGTTCGTCAAAGATTCTCCGGAAGGAAGATACAAACTCTTTGTAATTAGAGAGGATAGGATCACCTCTCTCCCATAATGGTGATGCCCACTCCAGAGCCTGACCAGAGAGGAGGGCAATAATATATGCGACCTTAGAACGAGCTGATGGGAAACTGGCGGACATCAGTTCGAACTGGATCTCGCATTGATTCAGGAATCCTCTGCAAAGTTTTGGAGTCCCGTCAAACTTACTTGGAGAGGGTAACTGCAAGCGGGACGTAGGCAGCATCACAGGAGAAGCTGTAGTGGTAACTGGGACAACCGGAGTTGGAATCTGAACTTGAGACGTTTTAATAGCTGTATGAAGAGTCTCTAAACGGTCTGCCATAGTTTGCATAAACTGCACTATTTGTGTCTGTATAGACTCCTGGTTTTCCAGACGGGAAAGGATATCTGACGTAGCACCGCCTCCTGCAAATTGGTCACTTGACGGATCCATGTGGCCAGTGCTTACTGTCAGGCCCGGGTGTTTTTGTGAATCCGTTAACCCGGAACCAACCACAGGTGTAGGTGCTGGGGTATGAAGAAAGCAGGGAGGACGAAGAAAGTTCCGCTTCATATATTTATTAAATAACAATTCAGTAAGGAGTTAAATGAGTAGTTGTTAATCATCATTATACTGAAAAATTGCAAGAATGGCAGAAATAATATGCAAGAGAAAACTCAAAAATAAATAAAAGAAATGTTCATGGAAACATATGCAAAAACAAGCTGAAGAATAAATGTTGAATTGTCCAAATATAAACAAGCTTTGATGCTGAACTGCAGATTGTGTTTAACTGGTTAATGCAGGCATGGTGAATTAACTGTAAGAATTTGCAATGGAGTTTTGAGGGTTAACTGAGAAACTGTGATGAATTATCCTTGTAATGACAACATAGCAAATAAAAAGTACTGAATTGGGTTACTTGCGGGTTCCGGAGATCACTGTGAAACTGTAGTAGAGGACAAGGTGATGAATGGGTTAAATGCAGAGTTGAACAAACGAACAGCTGAGAGAAACAGAATCCTCCAGACTTTGAATGATAGGCAGACTGACAAGGTAACCTCATGCAGGACACTGGGAATCCAACTATTTCCAATAGGAGTGCAATTAACTGACAGCACAGCGGAGAGCCGGTGGATCTTTCAGCAGTGAAGGCTGCAGACGGACCTCTGGGAACGGAGGTGATATCTGGACCACGGGAATCACACAGGAATGCACGGAGAGAGCTCAGAGCTAGAGCACAGCTTTGATACAACAAAGCACTGGCCCAGAGTAACATAATCCCAGCCTACTTAAAGGCAGCACAAGCACGGGATTGGCTTACACCTGCCCACAGGTGTTTTCACAAGTGCTCAGTATTAGCTATTTGGTCTCCAACATGGCCACCTCCTATACAGCAGACACACCGCAGTGCCTTAGGCCATTTGGTCCCCGCACTCACAGTTCCCAGACTCTGCATTACCTGTGCCATTGATCACGCCGTGTCCCCACACGGGCGCACAGCACCGCGAGCAACCGCACTGGCAACGGAAGAACCCCAGAACCCGCAAAGGTGAGAGACCGGTTCGTGACATTCCCTAGATCTCTGATGTATTTCTGACTAGCAACTAGATCTTTTCTAGGATCAGGGAATTCAGACACTATTGATCTTAATTCCATTCGGGAAAATGGGCAGTGCATGGCAATGTTTCTGACAGGAGTGATTCCTGAAGTGTCAGTTTTCCCATTTGGCACTGCTATTACCCTAACGGGATTAAGTCTACTTACATCGTTCTGAATAGATTCTACAGCTTGTGGTGAAATGGTTTCAGCATAGTGTATGGTGCCGTACTTACCCGTTGATACGACCTCACCTGTCCCTCCGCTAGGGGCCTTTGATACTAATCTTACGGGTTGGGCCGTGCCCACTGCTGTTTCTGATATGGTGGCTGCTAGGGAGAGCGCCGATATTGTTGTCGATTCGTCCTCTTGATCACACTCCTGGGGAAAGTTTAGAACAGGGTACAACTTGCACGGGTTAATATTTGCATTAGTTAACTTATTAACATTATCCTTAACATTTATACAGTTACTAAGTGCTTGTTTATTACACCCTAGTGCGTCATTCTCCGCAACCAATTTCTCTCCCGTTATGTAAGGTGGCGGTGGTGCCGTGGCTATCAGTTTCCTGATAGGGTTAGATCCCGCCGCCTGAGCCAATCCTCTCTGTATTTCACCCTCCTGTTGCCATAACTGTAAATAATCATAATGTTTGATCCGTCTCTTTGTTGATTTAATGAGACATATCCTTCTCCTTAGATTTAGTAACACATCTGGGCTAAAGCTGCCTACTCTTGGGAACTTCTCCCCGTCATGTACAGTCATTCTTTCCCATTCATCACATAAAACCTCTGTGTGTGAACCGTATTTTTCACACATTACATACCTTGCCGACCCGATTGGTCGGTTTACTAAATCAACCCGAACCGAGGTTGATCGCCCCCTACCTGAACAACTGGCCCCCATAACTTGCAGGTGTTGCTTTCACTACCTCTGACCTTCAATCAGGGTCTTCAGCGAACCCTTACAAAAACCAAGATGTTCAAGATAGGCCGACGGTGGCGGTTTACCGAGTACCCCACTCACTCGCCCACGCCGACCAATACGCCCACACACTGCCTTAGCGCTGGCGTACTCGACCCAGGGCCCCTGCGACCTGAACCGCTATTTACTGGAACATGTGAGGGTGATCCGCAGAGCACTTACTCTTTCCAGTTACTATTGGTTGCTGGATAGTTCCTGAGTGACCAGCGAACCTCCCTTAAAATAAAAAAAATTACACAAATCACGTTAGAATGTACAAATAGCGTTTATGACCCCTTTCGTACGCAAATGGTACTGGGTCAAATTACTAACTAATGCACACAATTACGTGCGGTACAATCAGTCTGCACATAAGCAACTAATCTTATGTGCGGAGCGACCAGTGGAATCGAAAATTATGGCTGCGAATTCCTTCAGCCTGAGCTTCAATGGCCTATATGGGTTCTGCACCAACCCTTCCTGGTGTTGTGCTCTTTACCTATTTATAGCGGACTTCCTTGTCTGCTGTACCTGGACCTCCTGGTCTGTGCTACAGTAGACCTCCTGGTCTGCTATACTCTAATGCTCAAATTTTTATGTTTAACAAGGGATGCCTCCCTAGCCACCATGCACGTCACTTACATGTATGTACCTCACGAGAACTCGAATTTCCTTTGGTTCAACCTCAAAAAAATTGTAGAAACTTATATATGCAAACACTCACTCACCACATGTACACTTTACTTTTGTTTCTATTTCTATTTCTGCGCAGAAATTTCTTTCCTTTAGACCAGATGAGTCGTAAATTTAGAGAAGGATCTATTAATTTAAATTTCAGACACTAAAATTGACTTGCGCTATTTATCGCGTTGCCACCTTTTCGCCTGTTAAAATAACACTATCGTGTGATTTGTTACGTGGGCGTACCCAGACGCTCCGTTGCGTAATATACGCTGCGTGCGTCGGCCTTTGGGTTGCGTACGCGAGTCTCAGTCTTTTGTTAGAGACACGTGTACGCAAGGCAGGTATCCACCGTAACACAATTAACATGTTTATCAATGTAGGTGATCCTCGATCATCTACCGAGCACCACACAAGTCTCTCCTTGTATCTTAGACAAAGCTGTGTGCGTGCTTTACAAATTACCCCTTAAATGTATTACCTTTACTCTTTAACTACTGATAGCAACAAATCTTTCTTAGCCCGTTAACAATTGTGAAATGGCAAACAGGAGAGTGATATGAAAATACACGAATGAAAAGAAATGCAGATATATGCGTGCGTGCGTACGCAAGACAGAAATAAACAGTTTTTAAAAGACACTAGCGTGTTGTTCTTACCTCCGGTTCCGGATTCCTTCAGCACCCTTTACTAAGCGAAGCAGACGCTTATCCAGACAGCACTACGAGGAATATGACCTCCCGCCCTTTGCTGATGGATAATGTCTGCTGAAATTACCTAGTGCAGATATGTGAAGGACGGATGAGCCGCCAATTGATAAAGCTGAATATTTATCTTACTTAAAACCCTTTAAGAGGTCAATGAACACTGTACGCTATTGGCGTATGGTATACCGTAAGGGTACGCACGTTGCGTAACAATCGCTTAGCCGTAGTCGAGACGCTCGAGCGTCATGTTCGCTTACGGCCAAGAGATCACAGGCAGGCACGCTATAGGCTGCCGACTAACGTAATGATACGCTATTAGCGTAGCGGACGCTCGGGACCACGAAGAGATCACCAGCGGCGCAGACGCTCACAATGTTAAACCTTTATAACTATACCATAAACAATGTACTTATACTGTAAACCCTTGTGCAGTGATAAGGTGAAAATGCAACACAGTGTAAGATGGTTTACACTAAAGCTGTTTGAGCGATAGAGACGCTCCTATTACCCACTGCAATATAATGAACACACACAATACCGGTCTAAGGGTCTAACGCCTTTTAAGGAAATGAATGAACGTTCAAGAAGAATAATACAATACAAGTCATACACTACCAATATAACATAGACTACCTAACCAGATAACTACACATGAAATACAATAGCAGTACAATAACAATATAAGAGAAACGAGAGAGAAAGAGAAGAGAGAGAGATATATGGCTCACAATAACAAGAAAGACAATATGATTGCGGAGAAAACTTACGCACAAAGGGAAACAATCGCATGCACCTCTGGATATCCAGCTCCCGATTATCAGCAATGAGAACCGTTGAAGAGAATAGAGAGCTGGCCCAGATCGGCTTGTCCTTTTATACCCTACACATAATACAGTACAATGGTCCCTATATTCTTATTGTTCATTGGACACAGGAATTCGTCTTCGCATTATAACAAAAGGTCATAGGTTGATTCATACAGGTGGGCTGTGACTATTTCCAACTGCTCAGGTGGGTGGGAAACTAGGTTTCCCGCCGCATGGATAATAAAGTGCAAATATAGTAAAAGTCCATAAACTTCTTATGTCCATAACTATTCGCACGAGCGAGTAATCCGCTTCAAACCAACACCGGAATATTGCTAATTAAATACTCTTCCGATGGATACTAAACACCACTGTATAACCCTTGTCTGACCCTTCGTATCAAACAAAGAGGGATCTCTCTGTCTATCAACATGCTACATTAACTAAACTTTCAGATTCTATCAAAGAGACCATAATCTACAAAATACATTATATGGTGAAAATATGTAACGATTGAGTCACACGCTAGAAGCATACAAACTCTACCGTAAATGCGCATACCGTGCGCCTGCGGGTGCACGTAACAGCGGGTATGCGTACGCACGGGAGAGCGCACGCATGCGCAGCGGGGACACATATGAGGTGCAAATATGGCAGTGTGCATCATGATATTTTTCTGACTTTGACAGTGGCCAGAGGGAGTTTGTTGTTGAAAGGATTCTTGACTCCAAGATGGTTCGGGGTCGGCTGTCATTTTTGGTGCACTGGAAGGGGTATGGCCCGGAGGAGCGGTCGTGGGTGCGCAGTTGTGATCTTCATGCCCCCAGACTGATACGCTCTTTCTTCTCGCAGTTCCCCGATAAACCCGGTGGTAGGGGTTCTTTGACCCCTCGTCAGAGGGGGGGTACTGTTAGGGTCTCCTGCTCTGTGCTGCCACGTCGTCATGGCAACCGGGAGACAAGTGCTAGCGGAGTAACCTGAGCGTAGCTGATACTCCGGTTCGGGTCTTTTGCTGTGCAGTGGTTACAGGCTCTGTGCACGGCAGGGGATCCGGTGCTGGTTTTTGTGCTCACAGTCTGTGAGGTCTGAGTGGGGCGTGGACAGCACCTGCTATATAAACCCTCTTCTCAGGTTAGGCAGATGCTGCTGAATCTTTGTTGGTTAGTCAGTTCCTGAAAGCTAGCTAGTACTGTGTAAACTTTGTATTTGTTTGTTGCTTACTGCATATAGGCCTTGGGATTTGGTATTACACTCTGCCAATCCAGACCTAGCAGTAAGACTGGAGTCAGTCGTTTAACCTGCTGGGGTTCTTTTGCTACTCTGTGAACCTAGCAAGTTTGCGGCTGTATTCTCAGACTTGCCTGCCAAAATCCTTTCTCACTGTGCAAGGTGTTCAGGTGTCAGTTTAGTGGCAGTAAGCTGAACCAGTGCACTGCAAGTGAGGACTAGGATTGTGGAGACTCTCCTTGTGTCTATTATTCCATCTCTGACCAAGGAGTTTACTGCTACACCCGTTGGTAACCCTTTAGGGTTTTGCTGTTGCCCTTAGCAACAGCATTTCGGGTTCTCTACGTATTAAATCACTACATCTCGCTTCTTTCCATCTGAGCATTCCTAATACTAGGGAGACACCCAGTTTCTTAGCCTTTGGGCTTCTCTGTTCACTTTGTGTTTATTTTGTTACCCTATCACCTTCTGTGTATGTAATGTCATATTCCCCAGTCTGTCTGTGAGTTCATTTGTTTTGCATCCCTCACCGTTCAGACACCAGTACATTCCTGCTGGCACTGGTGTGCATAACAGCTGCTTACTCTATATGCATAGTGCCGCTGCCGATGGGGTCCGTACACTCACACTGTCCGTGCTGGTGGCTGATAACAGTTGGTCGGCTGCGCGCTGCGGCATCCCTTTAGCACGGACAGTGTGAGCGGCTGTGTAACCCGTCGGCAGCGGCTCTATGCACATAGAGTAAGAAGCAGTGCTGCCGGATATTGTTACAGTTGCTATAGCAACTGTCTTCCGCTCCTCTCCGTGGAAACGCCCGTCATACTCCCGCCCCGCACCACAAAAACAGACTGCCACGAAGCACAAACTCTCCCTGCAATTGTAAGAACTACACTAATTGTATAAAGGATCAGGGTGGGGGAGCAGTAAATTTATACAGTAAAGTGAAGGGGGGGGGTGGAAATGTAAATATATAAAAGGTAGAGAGGTTGCTGGAAGGGGGAAAATATATATATATATATATATATATATATAAATACACTAGTTACCGGCCCGTCAAAATGACGGAACATCATAACACTAAAGTCAGTGTCGGTGGCTGTGTGCACCATATAGTCACCGCAAGCACGCAAAACACTTTAATTCCCCCTGCACAGATGAGGAGCAGCATTGGTATTTTATTACATAGTGGGTGTGTATATATATATATATATATATATATATATGTGTGTATATAGAGTGGTCGAAGTGGGCCGGTATGCGGCGGTATGGCATACCGGCACTTCCCCACAGACCAGGAAGTTTTTTGTTTTTTTTAATCAACTCCTGCTATGGCCGATTGTGCTCATGTTCTACCCACCGCTGCTCCCAGTCACGGTGGTTGGTGCCGGAGCTGTGAGCCACACTACTCCCCAGCAGTTACGGCGGACACACACTCCCTCCTCCAGCAGCCGCTCGCGCAGAGTGCCTCGATTCCTCCAATTACTCAACCGGGCGGCCGCGTCACCATGGGTTTGCATAGACGCTGGCGCTCGGATCCTCCTGCTGCCGGCCTCCTCTTCGGGCTGTGCCAGGGTCCACGCCGCGGGACTCCTTTGTTGACAGTGACACCCTGCAGCTCAAGCTAAGGTTGACGACATGGTGAGTGACTGCTGGAGAGCCCTGTGCCCTCCTGCCCCCCCATTCCCCATGTGTGTAAACCTTGCCTCTGTGTATGACACCTTGTGCCCCCCTGCCCCCCTCCCGCTGCCTATGTGTGTGTGTCACCCAGTGCTCCCCTACCCTTGTTGCCCTGTGTGATGACAACCTGTGCCCCTATGGTGCTCTGTACACCCCCTGCGTGTGTGACACCCTGTCCCCCATGTTTCGTCTCATACCGTGTGCTATAATGTGAATTTTGGCTCATACCATGAGCTATATTGTGAATTTCGGCTCATACCTTGTGCTATAATGTGAATTTTGGCTCATTCGTGTGCTATAATGTGAATTTCGTCTCATACCGTGTGCTATAATGTGAATTTCGGACTCATACCGTGTGCTGTAATGTGAATTTCGGCTCTTACCGCGTGCTATAATGTGAATTTCATCTCATACCATGTGCTATAATGTGACTTTCGTCTCATACCATGTGCTATAATGTGATTTTCGTCTCATACCATGTGCTATAATGTGAATTTCGTCTCATACTGTGTGCTATAATGTGAATTTCGGCTCATTCTGTGTGCTATAATGTGAATTTCGTCTCATACTGTGTGCTATAATGTGAATTTTGGCTCATTCCGCGTGCTATAATGTGAATTTCATCTCATACCATGTGCTATAATGTGACTTTCGTCTCATTCTATGGTCTAGCAGTTCTTGCGCACCCTGGGTAGAACGCCTGTAGCATTACAGCAGCAATCTGTCCTGAAGTTCCCACTTAAGGCCCATACACACTGGGTGATTTTGAGCTGAAAGCAGCTTACTTTTGGTGTGTTGAGCTGCTTTCAGTTCAAAACCGCCCAGTGTATATGCCCCGGCGATGAGCGGTGAGCGCTGATGCGCACTCCCGCTTCATCGCTGGTATTACCAGTAGATGAACGGTGGGGTGAGCGGCTTTCCATAGTGTCCTGCCATGCCCAGTGTGTATGCACTTTAAGAGTCAGCTGGATGGGATGTACTAGATAAAACCTGTTTCCTGGGTTTTACTGCATATCCTGTATGTATTAAGACTTGGTGTGTGGTTTGAGGGGGGGGGGGGGCAGGCTGAAATTTTGCCTAGGATGCTGAGAAACCTTGCTCCGGCCCTGCTCAGATGTCATGTATTTTGGATAGCCAATAAGAAAAATCCGAATAAATCAGAACTTGCGTTAATTCTGGTGTTAAGAACTGAGTAAATCCGAACCCGCACATCTCTAGTTTGAACACACCCCATCCAAATATAACTCTCTTTGCACATGTTATATCTGTTCCACCTGCAGGGCACATGGTTTTGCCCATTAGAGGAAAATGTTATTTTGCAACCAACCTTGAATTAGGCCTTAAATGTAAAGTCTATGGGGTACAGGCAGCTGTGAGATTTTGGCGACACAACTTTTAGATTTAAAGCGGCACTAATTTATAAAGCAAAACCAAGTTTGCCTGTTTAAAACTTATAGCTAGAAGCAAAATATCTGAAATCTTGCAGCTGCCTGCAACTTGCAGGATATTACATTTACAGCTAGGTGTGTTTCATTTCTTATTGAAAGTAAAGGAGGTATTTCTGCTACTTTAAACTTATGTTTATTTGTATTGATTTAATATACCAATTATCCAATCAGTTAATCAAAACTTTTATGAATGATTTCTATAAATCACATTTAACATGAAGTTTAGTGTCCAGTTATATTATTATTATTATTATTATTATTATTATTATTATTATTATTTTTATTAGGCAGATGAGATACAGTACAGGAAATGACGGTAACAGTGTGCAATAGAATTCTTGCAGAATCATCGGAGCACAATGAACACCCCCGTAGGGGAGATCGAGAATCCATAAAAGAAAGTTCCTGTGAATATATACATTTGCAAACCAAAAATCAGACTCATCAATTTTTAATATAATATGAGATACAGGTTGAGTATCCCATATCCAAATATTCCAAAATACAGAATATTCCGAAATACGGATTTTTTTGAGTGAGACTGAGATAGTGAAACCTTTGTTTTCTGATGGCTCAATGTACACAAACTTTGTTTAATACATAAATGTATTAAAAATATTGTATTATAAGACCTTCAGGCTGTGTGTATAAGGTGTATATGAAACATAAATGAATTATATGAATGTACACACACTTTGTTTAATGCAAAAAATTATTAAAAATATTGGCTAAAATGACCTTCAGGCTGTGTGTATAAGGTGCATATGAAACATAAATGTATTCTGTGCCTAGATTTGGGTCCCATCGCCATGATATCTCATTATGGTATGCAATTATTCCAAAATACGGAAAAATCTGATATCCAAAATACTTCTGGTCCCAAGCACTTTGGATAAGGGATACTCAACCTGTAGTATAGAAATAGAGAAAAAACAGGGGGGAGAGAGAAAAGAAAGGAAGGATAGGTACATAGTCTAAAAGGTAAAGGGGGGAGAAGAACAGTAAAATACATTATACAGGGATGGGGGAATGACTCGACTGGCCCTGTCCTCAGGGAAATGAGCTGGAAAAACATTGTGTGGTAACGCAGACCATTTATAGATTGTGATAGAGCCGGGGCCAATTAGTTGAAGGGTGGAGAGGTCTTGAAAAAGGGCATCCAGGGTTCCCAGGTCCTAAGAAAGGCCCCAGAAGAGCCCTCTAAAATGCTGGTAATATGTTCCATAGTATAGATGCCATATCCTCCCTATAATTTCTCCCACCTCTGTGGATTTCCAGGACGATGCTATGGCACACCTAGCTGCTAGAACCATATGGGTGAATAGTTTAGTCTGACATCGAGAAGCCCCAGGCAACGACACAGAAAGAAGGAAATGCTTAGGGCACAGGGGTATATGAACCCCTAGGATCGAGTTAATTAGGGACCCTAATTCCCTCCAAAGGGGAAGTAGTTTAGGGCACTTCCACCAAATATGCAAGAACGTTCCATCCATTGTTTTACATCTCCAACATAACGGAGATAACTCTGGGTACATTTTAGCAAGTCGGGTGGGAACATAATACCATCTATAAAAGAGCTTATACGCATTTTCCTTCACTCGGACACAAATGGAGCTAGACGCTAGGCTAGCGTAGCTATTACACCATTCATCAGAATCTAACGTTTCCCCCAAGTCTGATTCCCATGCCCTTTCATGAGGTTCCTTATCTGATTGTGAGGGGAGCACCAATGATCTATACATAGTGGAAATAAGTCCTCTAGTCGAGTCCGTGCACATTGCAAGATCTTCTAAGGTGGTCAGCGGTCTGTGATTAAGTTCTGTAAGGAGCGTGGAGTGGAAGTGTCGGATCTGAAAGTATTGGAAGAAGAGTGTATGAGGTAAAGCAAATTTAGATTGAAAATCTGCGAAGGATGGGAACAGGGAATCTGTTGATAGATCATTTAGTAGTTTTACCCCTCCCTCCCGCCAATGTAAGAAGGCATTAAGATGAAGGCCTGGCTGAAACAAAGGGTTATCAAATAACGGAACCAAAGGGCTAGGGAGCGGCGCCAAGTGGTATTTACGATTAGCCAAGTCCCAGATGTCTAAGGAATGGGAGACTACCGGATGGGATTTAGATGAGCGAGGGCATGTTAAACGGGGGAGCCATAACGAGGAAGAAATATAATTCAAATTGAGGGAGTCAGTTTCTATTGAGACCCAAATCCTCTCAGTTTTAGGAGTGTTCCATTGGATACATTGTGCTAATTTGGACGCTCTATAGTAGGCCTTAAAGTCCGTGACCCCTAGGCCGCCATCCGAGGAGTGTTTTTGTAATGTTACACGTTTCACTATGGGCTTCTTTTTGGACCAGATAAATTGTGATGTGGCGTGTTGAAGGATTTTGAAAACATATGGAGGCACCCGAACAGGAAGAGTTTGGAACAAATAGAGGAGTCTGGGCAATAAGTTCATTTTAACGGCATTGATACAGCCGATCCAAGAGATATAATGGCTTCCCCAGCTTTCAAGGTCTCTTTGAAGTTGGGTGAGTAGTTTGGGGTAATTGGCCTGAAAAAGGTGAGAATAATTTTTGGTTATAGCAAGTCCCAGGTACGTGAGCTGCCTCGTGTTCCAACGAAAATTAAACCTACTTGACAGACTATCTTTCGCGCTTTGCGTGATATAAAAATCTAAAACCTCAGTCTTATCAGTATTAATTTATAGCCAGAGTGTACTCCAAACTCCTCTATTTCCCGAAAAAGATGGGGCAAAGAATGTATAGGATCGGAGATTGTGAGCAACACGTCGTCTGCATACAGTGCGATTTTGTGCTCAACAGCGCCTACCTTTACCTCTTTAATATGTGGAGTGGCCCGGATCCGCGCAGCAAGAGGTTCTATAGAGAGGGTGAATATTAATGGGGAGAGCGGACAACCCTGTCGCGTGCCATTAGCAATTTGGAAAGACGGAGACATCACTCCATTGGCAAGAACAGCTGCCCTGGGGTTACTATATAATGCAGATACTCCTTGGAAGAAGCGGCCTGTAATCCCCGCCTGTTGAAGCGTGTGAAACATAAAAGGCCATTGAATCCGATCGAACGCCTTTTTGGCATCTAAACCCAGGACCAGAGCCGGCATCTTTTGTCTGTATATTTTGTGAATCAAATCAACCGTCCTGCGTGTGTTATCAAGAGCTTGACGACCAGGTACGAAACCGACCTGGTCTGGGTTAATCAATTGAGGGAGAAGGGGTCCCAGACTATTAGCCAATAGTTTTGCATAGATCTTGATATCAACATTTAAAAGCGATATGGGTCTATAATTAGCGACTAGCTCTGGATCCCGACCGGGTTTCGTAATAACAACTATACTTGCCAAAGAAGTCAAACATCAATAGATGAACCTTTCAATATGTCGTTAAAAAACCTTTTAAGAAAGGGAGTGAGCACCGCCGCACATTTTTTATAATACTGGAGGGAAAAAACGTCTGGGCCTGGGGCAGCGGACGTTTTGAGTCCCTTAATGGCACCGAGAATTTCTATATCTGTAAAGTCAGCGTTTAAGTCTAACAGCTGTTGATCAGAAACACGAGGGAGTAATACGTTAAAGAAAAAAGAGGAGAGAGATGGGGTGTCCCGTGGCCCACACTGGAATGTGGTAGTAGGGAGATTATAGAGTTCTTTATAGTAGGACTGAAATTCCCGAACAATTGTCTCTGGGTCATACGTGGTAGTCCCTGTGTGCTGAGATCTAAGATGTTTAATCAAGTTTGAGGCCTTTTTTCCCCGTAATTTATTAGCTAGAACAGAGTCAGCTTTGTCTGCCTTATCGTAATATTTCTGCTGAATCCGTCTTAGGATGAATGCCGATCTGCGTGATAGTACAGTGTTAAGTCTGCCTCTTAAGGTGTTTATCTGAGAGAGTAAGGTAAGGGTGGGGCGCAGCTTATATTCAGCTAATAGTGAAGATATTTCAGTTTTTAAGGAGGAGATTTCACATTGGGTTTGCTTCCGGCGATGAGATGCTTTACTGATGAGTTTACCTCTAATCGTGGCTTTATGAGCCTCCCAAATAACACTATTAGCAATCTCATCAGATAGGTTGATCTCAAAGTATTCCGATATAGCAGATCTAACGTCCTGGAGAGTAGAAGGAGCCAATAATAGGCTATCGCCCAGACGCCAAGACTTAGATCTACCACTGGACTTTAAGAGGTAAAACAGAAGGACAGTTCCCGCATGGTCCATCCACAAAACGGGCTTTATACCCGCATAGGAGATCAAAAATGCCAGGGAGCGAGAGACTAATATCATATTAATTCTAGCATATATTTGGTAGGGAGCGGAATAGTGGGTATATACTCTTTAGCCATAGTATCCCCACCAATTAGTACGTGACCCTGAGAGAACTGTTCAATTCGTCTAAATATACTACGGAAGAAACGCCCCTGGCCTGTGTTCGGTGTATACAGGTTAACTAGGGTAATTGTCTCTGCTCCAATAGTACCCAATAACATGAGGAATCTATCTTCCGGGTCTACCAGGGACTTAGTGAGAGTAAAAGGGACCTTGTTCGAGATCAGGATTGCTACACCTCTTTTTTTGCAGGGGGCAGAAGCAAAGTAGGATTGGGGAAATCGCTTACGTCGCAGTTGAGAATGAGTGCCGGTCATGTGAGTCTCGTGAAGCATCGCGATGTCAGCTTTCTCCCATCTACAGGCATCTAGGACAAGTGTATGTCGCCTGGGGGAGTTGAGACCATTAACGTTCAAAGAAAAGACCTTCAGACCCATAGGGGAAGCCAGATATGAGAAGCCCTCGAATTCCGCTGAAAAAAAAATAGAAAAATCGAACAAGGCCAGTCGAGTCGGGGAAAGGGAAAAGGGGGAAAGAAAGGGGGAAGGAAAGGAAAAAAAGAAAAAAGGAAGTGAAAGAGGAAAGAGAAGAAAAGTAAAGGGCCTTAGCAGGCCAAAACTCCTTGTAAATTTGACCCCAACGAAGGGGTTATGCAAATTGACAGAGAGTAACACACTAGAATAAAAAGGGGGGGGGAAAACGGGGTGAACAAGAACTAGAACAATATCCTCCTCTGGGGGAGGAAAGAAAATCTAGGGCCGGTGAGACACCATGAGCCCCCAAACCATCCAGAAGACCTCCCAGAAGGGGAGGTGCAGTAGTGGTGGATCCGTGATATACAGACTGAAACACAAAAACGAGTTTTATGGTAAGAACTTACCTTTGTTAAAACTCTTTCTGCGAGGTACACTGGGCTCCACAAGGATAGACATAGGGGTGTACAGTAGGATCTTGATCCGAAGCACCAACAGGCTCAAAAGCTTTGACCTTCTTCCCAAGATGCATAGCGCCGCCTCCTATATCACCCCGCCTCCGTGCACAGGAGCTCAGTTTTATTAACCAGCCCAATGCAGTAGCAAGTAAAAGAGACGACAACTACCAGTTGCCACAAACACCACACTCTCCCGACAGGAGAAGTGTCAGCGGCTAATGCCATACCAACCCAAAGAAGCTAAGTGCGTCAGGGTGGTTGCCTTGTGGAGCCCAGTGTACCTCGCAGAAAGAGTTTTAACAAAGGTAAGTTCTTACCATAAAACTCGTTTTCTGCTGCGGGGTACACTGGGCTCCAAAAGGATAGACATAGGGGATGTCCTAAAGCAGTTCCTTATGGGATGCACTGTAGCGGGCACAAAAACCCTGCGTCCAAAGGAAGCATCCTGGGACGCGGCAGTATCGAAGGCATAGAACCTTATGAACATGTCCACAGAGGACCACGTAGCCGCCTTGCACAATTGTTCAAGGGTCGCACCACGTTGGGCCACCCAAGAAGGTCCAACAGACCGAGTAGAACGGGCCTTGATGTGGTCGGGAGCAGAGAGACCAGCCTTCACATAAGCATGTGCAATCACCATTCTAATCCATCTGGCCAGAGTTTGCTTGTGAGCAGGCCAGCCCCGTTTGTGAAATCCAAACAACACAAAGAGAGAATCAGATTTCCTAATAGAAGCAGTTCTCTTCACATAGATACGGAGAGCCTGTACCACATCCAAAGACCGCTCTTTGGGAGACAGATCAGGAGAAACAAGTGCCGGAACTACAATCTCCTGATTAAGGTGGAACGAAGAAACCACCTTAGGTAGATAGCCGGGATGAGTCCTAAGAACCGTCCGGTCACGGTGAAATATCAGATATGGGGAACTACAGGACAAGGCACCCAAATCCGACACTCTTCTAGCTGAAGCAATAGCCAGCAGAAACACCACCTTAAGGGAAAGCCACTTAAGATCAGCTGAATAAAAAGGTTCAAACGGAGACTCTTGGAACGCCTCCAAAACCACCGTCAAGTCCCAAGGAGCCACAGGCGGGACATAGGGAGGTTGGATATGCAACACGTCCTGACTAAAGGTATGTACATCAGGTAAGGTCGCAATTTTTCTCTGAAACCACACTGACAAGGCAGATATTTGAACCTTGAGGGAGGCCAGACGCAGGCCTAAATCCATGCCCTGCTGAAGAAAAGCCAACAACTTGGCTATACTAAACTTGGAAGCGTCATAATCGTTAGATGCACACCAAACAAAGTAAGAATGCCAGACCCTACAGTAAATCCGAGCAGAAGCCGGTTTCCGGGCCCGCAACATAGTTTGAATGACCGCCTCAGAAAACCCTTTAGCCCTTAAGACGGAAGCTTCAAGAGCCACGCCTTCAAAGACAGCCGGGCTAGGTCCTGGCAGACACAGCGGCCCTGAACGAGGAGGTCTGGGTGTTGTGGAAGTAGAATTGGACGCTCTGACGATAGGCCTTGCAGGTCTGAGAACCAGTGCCGTCTGGGCCACGCTGGAGCTATGAGAAGCAGAATTCCTTTCTCTTGCTTGAACTTCCGAATTACCCTGGACAGGAGTGACACCGGAGGGAACACGTACGGCAGCTGAAACCTCCACAGTACCGCCAGCACATCCACGAATGCTGCTTGAGGATCCCTTGTCCTTGCTCCGAAGACCGGAACCTTGTGATTGTGTCGAGACGCCATCAGATCTACGTCTGGAAGTCCCCACCTTTCCACTAAGAGTTGAAACACTTCTGGAGGGAGGCCCCTTTCGCTGGCATGCACGTCCTGACGACTGAGAAAGTCCGCTTCTCAATTCAGGACTCCCGGAATGAATATTGCCGATATGGCCGGTAGATGGCGTTCTGCCCACTGTAGAATCCGTGAGACTTCCTTCATTGCTAGGCAGCTTCGAGTGCCGCCTTGATGAGTTATGTAAGCCACTGCGGTGGCGTTGTCCGACTGTACTTGAACAGGACGGTTCTGAATTAAATGCTGGGCTAGGTTCAAGGCATTGAAGACGCCCGCAACTCCAGAATATTGATCGAGAGGAGGAACTCCTCCTTGGTCCACCGCCCCTGAAGGGTGTGTTGCTCCAGCACCACGCCCCAACCTCTTAGACTGGCATCTGTCGTCAACAGGACCCAGTTGGATATCCAGAACGGACGGCCCCTGCACAGTTGTTGGTCCCGGAGCCACCAGAGCAGCGACAGACGGACCTCCGGAGTCAATGAGATCATTTGAGACCTGATCCGGTGAGGCAGGCCATCCCATTTAGCTAGAATCAGCCTCCGGAGAGTGCGAGAGGGAAATTGAGCGTACTCCACCATGTCGAATGCTGACACCATGAGGCCCGCCACCTGCATCGCCGAATGTATCGACACTTGCGGACGAGATAGGAAGCAACGAATCCTGTCCTGAAGTTTCAGGACTTTCTCCTGAGACAGGAACAACCGCTGGTTGTGAGTGTCCAATAGTGCTCCCAGATGCACCATGCTCTGAGCATGGATCAGGGATGACTTCTTCCAGTTGATGAGCCATCCGTGGGCTTTCAGAAACCGGACCGTCACATCTAAATGACGCAGGAGAAGTTCTGGGGAATTTGCTGGGATTAACAAGTAATCCAAATACGGCAGTATCCTGACTCCTCGACGGCGGAGTACCACCGTCATCACCACCATGACTTTTGTAAAGACTCGCTGAGCTATTGTTAAACCAAAAGGTAACGCCCGAAACTGGTAATGGCAGTTGCCAATCGCAAATCTCAGGTATTGCTGATGAGACACTGCTATAGGAATATGCAGGTAAGCATCCTGTATATCCAGGGAGACCATGAAGTCCCCAGGTTCCAAGGCCAGAACTATAGAGCGAAGGGTTTCCATCCGGAACTTGGAAACCTTCACAAACCTGTTCAATGCCTTGAGGTTGAGAATGGGCCGGGAAGACCCATTCGGTTTCGGGACTAGTAACAGCGGAGAATAGTACCCCCGGCCCCTCTGCGCGATAGGCACCTGTACTACGACTCCTGTATCCAGGAGGGTCTGTACCACCGAATGTAGAGCGTTTGCCCTTGTCTTGTCCAACGAGACATCTGTCTGGCAAAATCGATGAGGGGGTCGATTTTTGAAGGCTATGGCGTAACCTCGAGTGACGACTTCCCGTACCCAGGCATCTGAAGTGGTCTTCAACCATTCCTGGGTATACCCTAGAAGCCGGCCCCCCACCCTGGGATCCCCAAGAGGGACTCCCGCCCCATCATGTGGCAGGCTTATCTGTCTTGGAAGCTGGCTGACGGGCCGCCCAGGCTCTTTTGGGCTTAGGCTTACCAGGTTTGGAAGCACGGGCCTGCTTGTTGTACGCCTGACCTTTTGCTTTACCTGAATGACGAAAGGGGCGAAAGGAAGTACCTTTAGCCTTCAACACAGAAGGAGCAGTACTTGGCAGACAGACAGTTTTAGCAGTAGCCAAGTCAGCCACAATCTTATTTAAATCCTCCCCAAACAGAATATCTCCCTTAAAAGGGAATACCTCCAGGGTTTTTCTAGAGTCCAGATCCACAGACCAGCATCTCAGCCACAATATCCGGCAAGCCAGGACTGACGTAGTAGAGGCCTTGGCTGCCAGGATACCGGCATCAGAAGCCGCCTCTTTAATATAACGAGAAGCTGTGACAATATAAGACAAGCATTGTCTAGCATGGTCAGAGGAGATTTCAGCATCTAACTCCAAGGCCCATGCTTCAATGGCCTCTGCAGCCCAAGCAGCTGCAATAGTGGGCCTTTGTGCAGCACCCGTGAGGGTGTAAATCACTTTCAGACAACCCTCCACACGTTTATCCGTAGGCTCCTTTAGAGACATGACGGTAGTGACAGGTAGAGCTGAGGAAACCACCATCCTAGCCACATGTGAGTCCACTGGAGGAGGCGTTTCCCAATTCTTAGATAGCTCCCGCACGAGGGGATAGCGAGCCAGCATCTTCTTTTGAGGCACAAACTTCGTACCCGGGTTTACCCAGGGTTCCTGACATATATCCACTAGGAGGTCAGAGTGAGGTAAAACTTGTTTAATCACCTTCTGACGCTTGAACCTATCTGGTTTCTTAGGAGGAACGGATGGCTCGGGATCATCCGTAATCTGTAAAATTAATTTAATAGCCTCCAAAAGATCAGGAACATCCACATGTGAACCACCCTCCCCATCAGCCGTATCTGAGTCAGAACCTGTGGGGTCAGTGTAAGTGCCGTCTTCATCCGACGAGGTGTCAGTGACAGCAGTGGATTGTGAGGAGACAAACGCTCGCTTAGAGGACCTCTTGGACTTAGGCGAGCGACAGTCAGACTTTTAGTAGTCAGGGACTGGTTCAACTTCTTTATTTGAGCAGATAAATCGTCCGCGCACGGCGGGTTATCTGCAGGGACCACAAACGGTTGCACCGGCATTGGGGGTCCCATAGGGGGTGTTAGTTTATGAACTAGCATATGCAGAAGCGTGGAAAAAGCGGCCCACGGCGGGTCATTATTTGCCCCCATTGCCACCGTCCCACTGGGGGGCAAGGAGCCCCCAGAACCAGAGCCAAAAGCTGCTATATTCTCCTCATAATTATCTGCGGCTTCAGCAACACCGGCAGTGTGTTCGGCCCCAGAACCCTTACCCTCAGAAGCAGACATGATATAACTTGCAGTATCAGGTAACACAGTACAATTTGTCAGCAGCACAACACCTCTAGCCCAAACCCCTGCGCAGTGTAGTCAGCACCAGCAGAGATAAAGGAGAGATATGGTGACTAAATCACAGAGAAAAATACGTAATACAGTATATCTTTGTGAAAATCCTATATTAGATAAAACCTGACGCACCAAGCCCCCTCAGGTTATAGAATATAGGGATAGCAGGTTGAGTGAAAGACACGAAATGGACAACACTCAGCTATCAAATGCACACACAAATAGTCACAGTCTGTGCAATGCAGAGGTTATTACTAACAATAATACTGCACTGGACTAGCTTACACAGCTATATAACAGGAGATATAACACTACACAGTAAGAACTGGATGTATATCACAGGGTAATTGTACTATAAAACCCTGACTAAGTGCACTCTTTCTTAACTAACACTGACTAAAAAAAGGCAGGTAGAATACTTATGTGTCTTGTAAAGTCACAGCGCTGACAACCAAGCGGCTTTACATAGGAGGATTTGCCCAAGCAATCCCAGGAACAGTGAGCTGAGGGATAATGGCGCCGCAGACACTGCCAGGGAGTGAGGGATAGACAGATATGCAGCTCCAAGGCGTGAACATTTGCGGGAAATGGCGCCCTGGTGCTGGGGGAGGGGCTCCAGGTCTAAGCCTTATCCCCTCTGCTGGCAAAACCACCGGGTACTGCGGGCTACTTGTAAAAAAGGTTTAGAGAGAAAACCTGACCTGCACCCATGCCCTGGTGATCTAGTGGGATCGCCTGTATTGCCACAGTGTCCACCGCCAGCGCGTGCGGCCTGCCTCCCACCGGCCACGCCGGATCGCGACAAAGTGCGGGTCCCGTGGGCAGGAACCACTTACCTCCTCCCGAAGTGCGGCCATGCGATCCCGGAGAGCCCCAGCCGTGTGTGACTAACTTGGAAGAAAACCGGAGCCTCCTGCTGTAGGTACCCGGCAACCAGGGCACGGGAGTGTACAGCACCGCTGGGGGAGAGATGGAGCTGCAAGCAGGCAATGTCTACTGACATCCAGCACAATCTGTGCCTCTGCTGCAGCCCTTGTAGTCTTCTTCTTTCCTCAGAAAAAGCTTTTTCTAGAGCTGCTGTGAGCAGCTCTTCCTGTTACATGCTTGCACAGCAAGCACCAACTACAAACTGAGCTCCTGTGCACGGAAATGGGGTGATATAGGAGGCGGCGCTATGAGTCTTGGGAAGAAGGTAAAAGCCTTTGAGCCTGTTGGTGCTTCGGATCAAGATCCTACTCTACACCCCTATGACTATCCTTGTGGAGCCCAGTGTACCACGCAGCAGAAATAGCAAATTACATTAAAACAAAAATAGAGAATTATCCAAATATTGAGACAAAATACAAAAATTGAGCCTATCAACGATAATAACTTAATGATGGGCAAAATGTAGGCCAGCGGGTGACCTAAGGCACTAGCCAACTATAGGAATGTCAAAAACAAACATTACTACTATACAGCACTAATGAGGTTATGAATGAGGAGTTAAACCATTAATAAAGAACAGATACTAGTAAGTAACCCATCCTACTTCCGTCTCCGGACGGAGTACACGACCAAGCGAGCGAGAGTCCCAAGTCAAGGAGGGGCAGAGTCATTTTTTGGACCATGTTGAACTTGCTGCCACGTCACCTGAGGGCACCGGTTACGTTGTGGCTTGGGAGAGCTCGGTGGGACAGCACCGGTGTTAGGTTCAGGAAGAATATCTAAGTCCTCAAGTAATTTTTGGCCTTGTTCCAGCATTTTGGCTGTGCGTACAGTGTTGTCTGCTAAGACTTGCAATTGGAAAGGAAAGTTCCATCGGTATTTTATGTTATGGTGGTGCAGAATTCTTGTGATAGGTTGTAGATCTCTCCTTTTCTGTATAGTAGAAGGTGCTAGATCTGGAATAGTTGGACTTGCGTGTCCCTAAATGCGATGGACGGTGAATCTCTAGTCGCAATGACAAGCTTCTCTTTTATCTGGTAGTAGTGCAGACGGGTGATAATATCCCTGGGTTGTTGGCCAGGAGGATGCCTGGCTCTGAGTGCACAGTGCGCCCTATCAAGAAGGAGTTCATTATCCTGAAGACCGGGGAGGACTAAAAAGATCCTCGAGAAATGCAGGTGTAGACGGAGCAGAGATAGTCTCAGGGACACCCCGGACCCGTAGGTTATTCCTACGTGATCTATTCTCCATTTCCTCTTTCTCCTTAAGGACGGCAATTTCGGATCTGAGGAGGGAGAGCTCTCTCTCCACCGAGCCTTGGTATTGGCATATTTCATCCGTTTTGGACTCCACAGCATCTGTTCTCGTACCAAGAGAAGTCAGTTCAGATTTAAAGTTGTCCACTGCCCACTTGAGCTCTTGTTGGAACGTCAGCTTTATTCCGTCTACTAGGGTAGTGAGGACAGAATGTGTAGATGGGTCTATGTCCAGCTCTGACGGGGAATCGGAGGGAGATGATCCCGCACGATATGTATTCTGCGACGGTGCTTTAGTTTTGGGATTAAATATATAAAGAGTAGTCACAGCCTAAACTTTACGGTTCTTGTTAGACATATTAAAAGTCGGTGCCAGTTAGCTTGGAAACACTAAATATACAGATCCAGAGAAAGAATTAAAATACATGGGTGTAGGGGCCACACTGGGGTACCTTCAGTCCATCACTTGGGCTGATCTGACAGTGCCGTCACAGGTAGAAAAAGAGTTAAGGATGGAGTGTGGAATATCTTCTTACGTTATAGCAATACGACTGAGCCGTTAGGGTCTATGCGTCCCAGTTTGGGGGCAGTGGTGATGTGAGGGGGGGGCGAGTGGCGTGTCTGAGGAGTATAGTAGACGGTCAGGTCTACAGGGATAGTGCCGGACCCCTAGGCGCAGGAATGCCTCTCTCTGAGTCAGAGCCAGGCGCCCGCAGAGCAGCAACCAGAAGAGGAGGTGACCGAGCTGTAAATTGTAAGATCCTAGGGCAACTGGGATAGAGCCAGGGACCAGCACATACACAGTTCCCTCTGCAGTGTTCAGTATACAGCAACTCAGCTCCCTGAGCGGATATGAAGGTTATGCAGTTAAAATGTCCGCCACCAGCAGGACTGCAGTTTCTATATGGAGGTGCAATGCAGATTGTGTTTACCTCTCTAAGTACCCGGTTCTGGGCTGCCCTGGGTGATCCCACTCCTCGTCCTCCAGCGGGTTCCTTCAACGGGTGAGTGCGGCGGCTGCTGGGCATCAGGTCCCGGAGTCCGTGCAGCGCAAGCACCGTTGCTCTGACCTCCAGCGGGCATCAGGGACGCCGCTCAGCAGGGCGAGGGCACACAATCTTAGGTTCCTCACTGCTCCGTCCTATGGTAGCGGGTCGGACAGATCCGTGAGCAGCCCAGGAGGGGCACCAGGCGGCCGGCAACAGCGGCATCAAGCATGTCCGGGATCCTCCGCTGGCAACTTCCGGTCCGGCCCTTGTGGAAATCGAGGTCCCGGCTTCTACCCCGGTGCAGGCCGCAACCCGCACGAGCACCTAGAGTGACCACCGGCTCCGCAACAAGCACCGGGCATCTGTCGCAGGGCACTAGAAGCAGGGAGAGGTCACTAAAACCCGTGTGGGGTGGCTCAGCTTGGACAATTTGCAGGTCAGTGCAGGAGCTGTGAGGCTGCACGTCCGTACCGGTGCACAGCTGGCCACGCCCCTATTATTATTATTATCCTCTATTTATATGGTGCCACAAGGGTTCCGCAGCGCCCAGTTACAGAGTACATAAACAGATAATCAAACAGGAAAACAGCATCTTACAGTTGATGACAGTATAGGACAAGTACAAGGTAAATAAACATAGCTACATGAGCAGATGACACTGGAATAAGTATCAGGTGGCAGAAGACTGCTGGATTTGGTGAAGTTGAAGATTATTAAAGTAAGAAATAGGATAAGCACATGAGGGAAGAGGGCCCTACTCGTGAGAGCTTACATTCTAAAATACTTATATAGTAGTCATTATGGTTATTGTAATTGTGTAAGGCATAGCGATGATCACTGTGTCTGTGAGAGAAACCCATACACTAATTCAGTGCCGTAACTAGACATTTTAGCGCTCTGTGCAAGATAGGGCATCGCCAATACACCAGGTACAGCCCCTCTTACACATTACGGCAGACAGATTCCCCTTTTTACACATTACGGCAGACAGCGTCCCCTTTTTACACATTAAGGCAGACAACGTCCCTCTTTTTTACACATTACAGCAGACTGCGTCCCCTTTTTACACATTACAGCAGACATCGTCCCCTTTTTACACATTAAGGCAGACAACGTCCCCCTTTTTACACATTACAGCAGACATCGTCCCCTTTTTACACATTACAGCAGACATTGTCCCCTTTTTACACATTAAGGCAGACAGCGTCCCCTTTTTACACATTACGGCAGACAGAGCCCCCTTTTTACACATTACAGCAGACATCGTCCCCTTTTTACACATTACAGCAGACATTGTCCCCTTTTTACACATTAAGGCAGACAGCGTCCCTTTTTACACATTATGGCAGACATCGTCCCCTTTTTACACATTACGGCATACAGCGTCTGTCATCCCCCCAGTCCCTATACACACCACTGGCGTCTCTATAATGGGTGCAGTGTGTGCGGTGCACATGGGCCCCTAAGTCCAGAGGGGGCCCCCACCGCACACGCTGCACCCATTTTCGGAATACTCACCCCTCCGTAGTCCAGCAGCGACGTCCACGGCGGTGTTAAAACTCCATGAAAATGGCCCAGCGGCCATTTTCATGGAGTTCTGCGCATGCGCAGTAGAGAAATCTCAGGGAAAATAGCCGCCGCGCCATTTTCCCAGGGATCTGCACATGCTCAGTAGAGTCTGAGCGCTCTAGTGCTCAGACTCTTCCCGCTGCCGGCAGAGAGGAGGGGGCCCGAACGGAGGAGGCTGCACCCGGGCCTCCTCTCTCTTAAAACGCCCCTGATACACACGCACACACTCTGTCCCCTGTAGTCACCACACACACTTTACCTCCATGGTGAATGACTGCAGGAGTACTAGTCAGAAGGTGAGAGAGCACTGAGCAGGTAGGGCTGCACACAATTTGCCAAGGCCAAGTCGGGGGCGTGGCCTAATCGCGGACCCCCCGTGGCCACGCCCCCTTTAAAAATCCCCGAACCATAGAGCACGCACCTCCAGCTGCTGACCTGGCCGGGAGAGCAGGAGATCTGGGAATGCAGGCAAGGCCAGCAGCACATCAGTTCACCTGCCCCTCTCAAGCTGAGCCGGCGTGGGGGCGTGACCAACAACAAGTATTGCTGGGCGGGGTCTCCGCCTTGCTTTCTCGGGGTCTGCAGGCTTCAAAGTCCCCCTCCCTTCTCCTCCTCCCCTCGCTCCGGTGACAGCGCACATCACAGGGCACAGGCGGCTTGTAATGAGTCAGTCTGACTCATTGCAATGCTGCACACTTTGTGCCCCTTGAACGGGTATGCGGGCAGTGGGAGCGCAGGGGGAATATGCGCTCTAACTAGGTGTGCGCTGTGGGCAACGCCCCTTCTGCACACACCTAGTTACGGCACTGCACTAATTTACTTTAATATTTGTCAACATAATATCGCATTATAAAATACAGGATACAGAATTGCCACCTTAATCGTTAATGTTTTTAACTTTCAATCAGACATATTTATTTGTGCAAAGAGGGGGGAGTATAGCGCCACTTGTGAGGTGTGATATCAGTAAAATTATATAGGTAATCTACAAAGAGTTAACTTAAAATTACCATATCCAAAGCACACATAACCTTATTATAGGTGTCAGCCAAACCCTAAATACGCAGTACCGGTATAGTACTGCTAGGCGTATAGGAATATGGAGGGATAGGGATAGCGGCGACCAGTGTTGCTAAAAAGCAGTTAAGATTCTTATAATTTAAGAGCCAAACGAATGTAAAAAATATTAAAAAATATTTAATACATATGAGAATAAAAAAGTTACACAATTACATTAAAAACCATAAAAAAGTATTTTATATAAAAGACCATAGTATGTACCAAAAAGAATTAAAAAAGGATAGGAGATCAAACTTAGCTTCAAATCAGGAGGGGGTTAGTGCTGGAAACCCAATGCGTTTCGTCTCATCAGACTTCTTCAAGGGGTAGGGACAGAGTGAACCTGCATGTCTATTTATACCCATATTACTTAGTAGGAGGGTTGTGACATCATAGGTGATCATGTGATTCAATTATGTAGTAAACACTTCAGAACTGCTTTGCAGTGCAGCATGAATGGAGACAGGTTGGTGTGGGCTAGTTAGTAATGCAGAACGAATTGATTATAGAGTCTAAAATGAGTCTAAAAAGAACAGTCAGAAGAGATGTATTAGCGGCATTTCCACCACACTTCCGGTGACGGATGCCACGGCTCATAAACATTAGTCATTTCCGCCCCACTTCCGGTCGCGTCTGCGCATGCACCCGCGGCGGCTCCCGGCTTCAAAGCATCCTCTGCGCATGTGTCCACGGCTGCTCCCGGCAGCTGTAGTTCATATGGGAGAGTTCTGTCTCTGTTAGTGTCTATGTAGAAGCGCCCATATTAGGTGGAACTTGGTCCATATATTCCCATGCTGCGGTGGCCATCTTTTAGTGGTTCATCAGACACATGTTTATTCCAGGTGCATCGGTGTCCATGGCAACGGTTCCATAAATAAAAAGAAACAAGTGGTAATATCAGAGTATAATGTTGTTTGCAAGCATTTAGAACAGTTTCCATAGTAACAGCTCACAATAAAATGAGGGAAAGATAGAAAGGAAACATTTTAAAATATATATATAAACATTAGCATTTGTATTTATATAGTAATATTGTAGTGAAAATGAATATGATATAGATTATAAGGTGCTAGTGAAATAATTGGTGACACGAGGTTACGATTAGAGATGTGCAAAAAAATTATTTGTAAAAAATTATATATATATATAAACATATAAAGCTTAAACATGTGGAGGTCCGTGATTAAGTTATGCATGGGTCAAAATATATGGAGTGAGTGCAGGGCTTGTCTTACATATATATTAATTCGTGGATAATTCGATGTGTTTGAACTATATAGTGCTAATAATTGTCTGCATTAATGCTGCTAGATTGGTCAGTAGTTAGTTGACGTCATTTGTCAATCATTACAGTACCCGATCTTCCCAGGTAGTTTCCCTCCCTGGTACTGGTCAGGCCCAAACACTGCTTAGCTTCCAAGATCAGACGAGATTGGGCGTACCAGTGTGGTTTGACTGTACGCGAAGTACTTAGACATCATAACACCAGAGACCACGTAAGTTCGTTTTTTAATCATAAAAGTGCATAGTGTGCAATGATTAGCTAGATATACAAGTATATTCCGTGAAGGTGATAAAAAATGTGAGTGGAAAGGGTTGAGGGATACTGCACCTTATAAAAAAGGTGCGATTTCGTATCCTTCATTTAGGCCAACTGGATGTAGAGTCTGCAGCTGGAAAATCCAGTACATTTCTCGTCTTGAGATTTTGTTTCCGAGATCCCCTCCTCTCTCTCCCAGGCAAACGTGTTCAATAGCCTTAAACGTAAGGTCCTCTGGATTAGAGTTGTGCTGAGATACAAAGTGTTGGGAAACTGCATGGCTTTCCACCTTGTTCCTGATGTTCCTTATATGTTCTTGAATCCGGATTTTGAGGGGTCTCTTTGTCTTTCCCATGTACTTCATTTTGCAGGTGCACTCCAAAAGATAAATCACGGATGAGGTGTTACAGTTCATGAATTCCTTTATGGTGTATTCTTTCTTGTCCTCCATATCACTAAAGGTTTTCCTATTCCGGTGTAGATATTTGCATATGGTGCATTTCCCACATTTATAAGACCCTGTGCATTTCAGCATAGGGGTGTTCCGGGTAGGTTTTTCTTTCAGCATGCTGGGTGCGATGAGGTCCTTAAGGTTTCTTGATTTTTTAAAGATGAGTTCGGGTTTGGGCGGTAAGATTTCTGTGAGCAATGGATCCATTAAAAGGATTCCCCAATGGGTTCTGAGGGAACTTCTAATCACTTTTTCATGTTGACTGAATGTGGTGATGAAAGCAACTTTTTCCTTCTTTTCATCTCTGGTTTTATACGTGAGTAGTTCCTCTCTATCCAGGGTTCTTGTTTTTTCCAGTGCTTCATAGAGGCTGAGATCAAATTAAAAGAATCTTAAATGCTCAGCTTTAAGGATAAGGAGGACTATCAAATCAATGAAAAGGTTCTTAACAAGAAATTGGAACATGTGAAGGGGAGGTTATTAAAAGAAAAGAAAAAAGTTTATACAGGACAAGAATGACTATAATCAAGGTCTGACAAAAAATTGGAGCAGATTCAAGGCCCCAGATCACCAGTCCAACGGAACGGGAAGATATCATTGGAGAACAGTACCCAATAGATGGAGAACCTCTAGGAATATGAGTATGGACTCTCCGTCAAGCCCACACGTAAGAACAACCAATAGATTCTCAGCTCTACAAAGAAGGTACTCAACAGGTGACCTGGATTTTTTATCATCAAGAACGGGAGCGCGAACAAAAGATACGGTGAGAAACATGGTGACAGAGGACAGCAAACAAGCATCACCCATGAAAATAAGGTTTCTAGAAGAAGAGGCAAACAGGGCAGTAGGAGGGAGAGAACAAAAGAGACTAAATCTACAGTAGCTGAACCACAAAGTAAAGGCATCTTCAACCTATCCAAACACACACTAACCAAACCTGAGGTGACACTGTTCAGTAAAGGATTATCTTTTGCACCCACAAGCAGTTACAATAAATTTTAGACTTTCATTGACTTGAACAAATTCATAAGAAAACTAACTCTGAAAAGACATTTTTTGAGGAAAGAAGATGCCGTCCTAAGTAATTATGTGGACCGATCCAAATCCGGTTTAAAACCAACATCCAAATATTACCCTTTGGAATCCAAGGGCAGCAATGTCAGCATGTTTTATGATCTGGTGAAGAAAGACTTATGTGATACAGAATTAAAACCGTTAAAGGAAAAGAATATGAAGAATCGTGAATGTGAAGCCTTGAAAAAACTACAGAGAAACAACAATATAGTTATAAAACAAGCTGATAAAGGGGGTGGACCACGATGTTTACACGATGGAGGCATTAAGACTTTTGGGAGTCACAAACTCATATACACTGCTCCAAAGCGATCCGAAATAAGTATTTGTGGAAGAGTTAAGGACTTTACTTCTATATGGCCTAAGAAACAACGTGATAACCAAAGAAGAGTATCAATATCTCATGCAATCTAATCCAATTACCCGCATCTTTTATTTCCTGCCAAAAATACATAAATCTCTGACTAACCCGCCCGGTCGACCAATAGTGGCAGGTATAGGCTCACTGACTGCAAATCTATCGGAGTATGTTGATGTTTTTTTGAAAAATTATGTGAAAGGCCTACCATCCTTCTTGAAAGACACGACATCGGTACTCAACATACAGAAAACGGTGGAATGGAAGGATACTTACATATGGGCGACGGTGGATGTCCAATCCCTGTATACATGCATTGAACATTCCAAAGCCATAGCCGCATGCAGGGAATTTCTAGACAATGATCCATCTTTGACCGGTACCCACAGAAATTTTATATGTGATATTATGTATTTTATCCTTAGCCACAACTATTTTAAATTCTTAAACCAGTTTTATCTACAATGCTGCGGTACAGCAATGGGAACGATCTTTGCCTCGAGTTTTGCAAACTTATTTATGGGATGTTGGGAGAGAACATGGGTCTACAATCTAAGCGCTTTTAAGGAAAATGTGGTATTTTATACACGTTATATTGATGATATCTTAATGATCTGGGATGGCACAACTGAAACTTTTAATGAATTTCTAAGGACATTGGGAGACAACGATTTGAACCTTGCCTTTACCTCGACAACAAATAACAGATCCATTAAGTATTTGGACCTGATTTTAACTGGAGAAAATGGAGGGGTCACTACCAAGAATTTTATCAAAAATGTAGACATGAACAGCTACTTGCACTACCAAAGTAATCATTTGGAAAGGTGAAAGAATAACATCCCTGCATCCCAGTTCTCAAGAATAAAGAGGAACTGCACCAGTGCAAAGGATTGTGAAGATCAACTGGAGATATATAGGAAGAGGTTTGAAGATAAGAAGTACCCCATGTCCCTTCTAGGTGAAGCACTGGAAAAAAACAAGAACCCTGGACAGAGAGGAACTACTCATGTATAAAACCAGAGATGAAAAGAAGGAAAAAGTTGCTTTCATCACCACATTCAGTCAACATGAAAAAGTGATTAGAAACTCCCTCAGAACACATCGGGGAATCCTTTTAATGGATAAAGTGCTCAAAGAAATCTTACCGCCCAAACCCGAACTCATCTTTAAAAAATCAAGAAACCTTAAGGACCTCATCGCACCCAGCATGCTGAAAGAAAACCCACCCGGAACACCCCTATGCTGAAATGCACAGGGTCTTATAAATGTGGGAAATGCAACATATGCAAATACCTACACCAGAATAGGAAAACCTTTAGTGATATGGAGGACAAGAAAGAATACACCATAAATGAATTCATGAACTGTAACACCTCGTCCGTGATTTATCCTTTGGAGTGCACCTGCAAAATGAAGTAAGTGGGAAAGACAGAGACCCCTCAAAATATGGATTCAAGAACATATAAGGAACATCAGGAACAAGGTGGAAAGCCATGCAGTTTCCCAACACTTTGTATCTCAGCACAACTCTAATCCAAAGGACCTTACGTTTAAGGCTATTAAATACGTTTGCCTGGGAGAGAGAGGAGGGGATCTCGGAAACAAACTCTCAAGACGAGAAATGTACTGGATTTTCCAGCTGCAGACTCTATGAAGGATATGACCTAAATGAAGGATATGAAATCGCACCTTTTTTATAAAGTGCAGTATCCCTCAACCCTTTCCACTCACATTTTTCATCACCTTCACGGAATACATTTGTATATCTAGCTAATCATTGCACACTATGCACTTTTATGATGAAAGAACTAACTCACGTGGTCTCTGGTGTTATGATGTCTAACTACTAGGGATGTGCACCTGAAATTTTTCGGGTTTTGTGTTTTGGTTTTGGGTTCGGTTCCGTGGCCGTGTTTTGGGTTCGAACGCGTTTTGGCAAAACCTCACCAAATTTTTTTTTTTGGATTCGGGTGTTTTTTTGGATTTGGGTGTTTTTTACAAAAAACCCTAAAAAACAGCTTAAATCATAGAATTTGGGGGTCATTTTGATCCCATAGTATTATTAACCTCGATAACCATAATTTCCACTCATTTTTAGTCTTTTCTAAACACCTCACACCTCACAATATTATTTTTAGTCCTAAAATTTGCACGAGGTCGCTGGATGGCTAAGCTAAGCGACACAAGTGGCCGACACAAACACCTGGCCCATCTAGGAGTGGCACTGCAGTGTCAGGCAGGATGGCCCTTCCAAAAAATACTCCCCAAACAGCACATGACGCAAAGAAGAAAAAAAAGAGGCGCAATGAGGTAGCTGTGTGAGTAAGATAAGCGACCCAAGTGGCCGACACAAACACCTGGCCCATCTAGGAGTGGCACTGCAGTGTCAGGCAGGATGGCCCTTCCAAAAACTACTCCCCAAACAGCACATGACGCAAAGAAGAAAAAAAAGAGGCGCAATGAGGTAGCTATGTGAGTAAGATAAGCGACCCAAGTGGCCGACACAAACACCTGGCCCATCTAGGAGTGGCACTGCAGTGTCAGGCAGGATGGCCCTTCCAAAAAATACTCCCCAAACAGCACATGACGCAAAGAAGAAAAAAAAGAGGCGCAATGAGGTAGCTGTGTGAGTAAGATAAGCGACCCAAGTGGCCGACACAAACACCTGGCCCATCTAGGAGTGGCACTGCAGTGTCAGGCAGGATGGCCCTTCTAAAAAATACTCCCCAAACAGCACATGACGCAAAGAAAAATGAAAGAAAAAAAGAGGTGCAAGATGGAATTGTCCTTGGGCCCTCCCACCCACCCTTATGTTGTATAAACAGGACATGCACACTTTAACCAACCCATCATTTCAGCGACAGGGTCTGCCACACGACCGTGACTGAAATGACTGGTTGGTTTGGGCCCCCACCAAAAAAGAAGCACTCAATCTCTCCTTGCACAAACTGGCTCTACAGAGGCAAGATGTCCACCTCATCATCATCGTCCGATTCATCACCCCTTTCACTGTGTACATCCCCCTCCTCACAGATTATTAATTCGTCCCCACTGGAATCCACCATCTCAGATCCCCGTGTACTTTCTGGAGGCAATTGCTGCTGGTGAATGTCTCCATGGAGTAATTGATTATAATTCATTTTAATGAACATCATCTTCTCCACATTTTCTGGAAGTAGCCTCGTACGCCGATTGCTGACAAGGTGAGCGGCGGCACTAAACACTCTTTCGGAGTACACACTGGAGGGAGGGCAACTTAGGTAGAATAAAGCCAGTTTGTGCAAGGACCTCCAAATTGCCTCTTTTCCCTGCCAGTATACGTACGGACTGTCTGACGTGCCTACTTGGATGTGGTCACTCATATAATCCTCCACCATTCTTTCAATGGTGAGAGAATCATATGCAGTGACAGTAGACGACATGTCAGTAATCGTTGGCAGGTCCTTCAGTCCGGACCAGATGTCAGCATCAGCAGTCGCTCCAGACTGCCCTGCATCACCGCCAGCGGGTGGGCTCGGAATTCGTAGCCTTTTCCTCGCACCCCCAGTTGAGGGAGAATGTGAAGGAGGAGATGTTGACAGGTCGCGTTCCGCTTGACTTGACAATTTTCTCACCAGCAGTTCTTTGAACCCCTGCAGACTTGTGTCTGCCGGAAAGAGAGATCCAACGTAGGTTTTAAATCTAGGATCGAGCACGGTGGCCAAAATGTAGTGCTCTGATTTCAACAGATTGACCACACGTGAATCCTGGTTAAGCGAATGAAGGGCTCCATCCACAAGTCCCACATGCCTAGCGGAATCGCTCTGTTTTAGCTCCTCCTTCAATGCCTCCAGCTTCTTCTGCAAAAGCCTGATGAGGGGAATGACCTGACTCAGGCTGGCAGTGTCTGAACTGACTTCACGTGTGGCAAGTTCAAAGGGCAGCAGAACCTTGCACAACGTTGAAATCATTCTCCACTGCGCTTGAGACAGGTGCATTCCACCTCCTTTGCCTATATCGTGGGCAGATGTATAAGCTTGAATCGCCTTTTGCTGCTCCTCCATCCTCTGAAGCATATAGAGGGTTGAATTCCACCTCGTTACCACCTCTTGCTTCAGATGATGGCAGGGCAGGTTCAGGTTTTTTTGGTGGTGCTCCAGTCTTCTGTACGCGGTGCCTGCACGCCGAAAGTGGCCCGCAATTCTTCTGGCCACCGACAGCATCTCTTGCACGCCCCTGTCGTTTTTTAAATAATTCTGCACCACCAAATTCAAGGTATGTGCAAAACATGGGACGTGCTGGAATTTGCTCAGATGTAATGCGCGCACAATATTGCTGGCGTTGTCCGATGCCACAAATCCCCAGGAGAGTCCAATTGGGGTAAGCCATTCTGCGATGATCTTCCTCAGTTGCCGTAAGAGGTTTTCAGCTGTGTGCGTATTCTGGAAAGCGGTGATACAAAGCGTAGCCTGCCTAGGAACGAGTTGGCGTTTGCGAGATGCTGCTACTGGTGCCGCCGCTGCTGTTCTTGCAGCGGGAGGCAATACATCTACCCAGTGGGCTGTCACAGTCATGTAGTCCTGAGTCTGCCCTGCTCCACTTGTCCACATGTCTGTGGTTAAGTGGACATTGGGTACAACTGCATTTTTTAGGACACTGTGGAGTCTTTTTCTGACGTCCGTGTACATTCTCGGTATCGCCTGCCTAGAGAAGTGGAACCTAGATGGTATTTGGTAACGGGGGCACACTACCTCAAGAAATTGTCTAGTTCCCTGTGAACTAACGGCGGATACCGGACGCACGTCTAACACCAACATAGTTGTCAAGGCCTCAGTTATTCGCTTTGCAACAGGATGACTGCTGTGATATTTCATCTTCCTCGCAAAGGACTGTTGGACAGTCAATTGCTTACTGGAAGTAGTACAAGTGGTCTTCCGACTTCCCCTCTGGGATGACGATCGACTCCCAGCAGCAACAACAGCAGCACCAGCAGCAGTAGGCGTTACACTCAAGGATGCATCGGAGGAATCCCAGGCAGGAGAGGACTCGTCAGACTTGCCAGTGACATGGCCTGCAGGACTATTGGCTTTCCTGGGTAAGGAGGAAATTAACACTGAGGGAGTTGGTGGTGTGGTTTGCGCGAGCTTGGTTACAAGAGGAAGGGATTTACCGGTCAGTGGACTGCTTCCGCTGTCGCCCAAAGTTTTTGAACTTGTCACTGACTTATTATGAATGCGCTGCAGGTGACGTATAAGGGAGGATGTTCCAAGGTGGTTAACGTCCTTACCCCTACTTATTACAGCTTGACAAAGGTAACACACGGCTTGACACCTGTTGTCCGCATTTCTGTTGAAATACTTCCACACTGAAGAGCTGATTTTTTGGGTATTTTCACCAGGCATGTCAATGGCCATATTCCTCCCAGGGACAACAGGTGTCTCCCCGGGTGCCTGACTTAAACAAACCACCTCACCATCAGAATCCTCCTTGTCAATTTCCTCCCCAGCGCCAGCAACACCCATATCCTCATCCTGGTGTACTTCAACACTGACATCTTCAATTTGACTATCAGGAACTGGACTGCGGGTGCTCCTTTCAACACTTGCAGGGGGCGTGCAAATGGTGGAAGGCACAAGCTCTTCTCGTCCAGTGTTGGGAAGGTCAGGCATCGCAACCGACACAATTGGACTCTCCTTTGGGATTTGGGATTTCGAAGAACGCACAGTTCTTTGCTGTGCTTTTGCCGCAAGTCTTTTCTTTTTTCTAGCGAGAGGATGAGTGCTTCCATCCTCATGTGAAGCTGAACTCCTAGCCATGAACATAGGCCAGGGCCTCAGCCGTTCCTTGCCACTCCGTGTCGTAAATGGCATATTGGCAAGTTTACGCTTCTCCTCAGACGCTTTTAATTTTGATTTTTGGGTCATTTTTTTACTGATCTTTTGTGTTTTGGATTTTACATGCTCTGTACTATAACATTGGGCATCGGCCTTGGCAGACGACGTTGATGGCATTTCATCATCTCGGCCATGACTAGTGGCAGCAGCTTCAGCACGAGGTGGAAGTGGATCTTGATCTTTCCCTATTTTTTTAACCTCCACATTTTTGTTCTCCATATTTTGCGCACAACTAAAAGCCACCACAGGTATACAATTTAGATGGATGGATAGTATAGTATTACTTATACTTATGGACGACGAGTGCACTGACGACACAGAGGTAGGTACAGCCGTGGCCTACCGTACTGCTGCTTAGTGCTTATATATAAATATAATATACTGTATAACGGACCTGGTGGACAGTGTCAGCAGACTGCTAAACAAACTAGTATGAAGAAAGAAAAAAAAACCACCACAGGTATACAATGTAGATGGATGGATAGTATAGTATTACTTATACTTATGGACGACGAGTGCACTGACGACACAGAGGTAGGTACAGCCGTGGCCTACCGTACTGCTGCTTAGTGCTTATATATAAATATAATATACTGTATAACCAGTGGCGGAACAAGCAAGCGGTGGGCCCAGGTGCGACAAAATGCTTTGGGCCCCCCCCCATACCATCCAAGTCCATCCCATGGGCAGTGCGCGCCGTAGGCGCGCGCAAAAATACATAGTGGCGTGGCTTCGTGGGGAAGGGGTGTGTCCACAAAATAATACCAATTCATAAAACGGTGCACAGTAGTCTCCATTCTTCAAATTACGCCGCACAGTAGCACCACTACACCAGGTAGAGACCCTTTTACACCTTACAGCGAACAGATTCCCCTTTTTACACATAACGGCAGACAGCGTGCACTTTTTACACATAACGGCAGACAGCGTGCCCTCGTTACACATAGCGGCAGACAGCGTGCACTTTTTACACATTACGGCAGATAGCGTCCCCATTTTACACATTACGGCAGACAGCATACACTTTTTACACATAATGGCAGACAGCGTGCCCTCGTTACACATAGCGGCAGACAGCATCCCCTTTTTACACATTACGGCAGACAGCATACACTTTTTACACATAATGGCAGACAGCGTGCCCTCGTTACACATAGCGGCAGACAGCGTGCACTTTTTACACATTACGGCAGATAGCGTCCCCATTTTACACATTACGGCAGACAGCATACACTTTTTACACATAATGGCAGACAGCGTGCCCTCGTTACACATAGCGGCAGACAGCATCCCCTTTTTACACATTACGGCAGACAGCATACACTTTTTACACATAATGGCAGACAGCGTGCCCTCGTTACACATAGCGGCAGACAGCGTGCCCTCGTTACACATAGCGGCAGACAGCGTGCACTTTTTACACATTACGGCAGACAGCGTCCCCATTTTACACATTACGGCAGACAGCATACACTTTTTACACATAACGGCAGACAGCATCCCCATTTTACACATTACGGCAGACAGCATACACTTTTTACACATAACGGCAGACAGCGTGCCCTTTTTACACATTACGGCAGGCAGATTCTACCTTTTTACACATAGCCGCAGGCAGATTCCCCATTTTTATACATAGCGGCAGGCAGATTCCCCATTTTTACACATTGCGGCAGGCTGATTCCCCCTTTTTACACATTGCAGCAGGCAGATTCCCCATTTTTACATTGCGGCAGGCAGATTCCCCCTTTTTACACATTGCGGCAGGCAGATTCCCCATTTTTATACATAGCGGCAGGCAGATTCCCCATTTTTATACATAGCGGCAGGCAGTCCCCCCTTTTTACACATTGCGGCAGGCTGATTCCCCCTTTTTACACATTGCGGCAGGCAGTCCCAACAAATAAAAAAAGAAAGAGACAGACAGAAAGAAAGAAAGAAAGAAAGAAAGAAAGAAAGAAAGAAAGAAAGAAAGAAAGAAAGAAAGAAAGAAAGAAAGAACGAAAGAAAGAAAAATTATAATTACCCTCTCTGTTGGCTCAGGCTCCTTGTGCAGCTTCCCAGGCAGTAGAGAAGAAGGAGGAGGGAGGTGGAGGAGGGAGCCGCAGCAGCGCTGTGTTATTGGTGGAGGCGCTGCTGCTGCTGCCCCTCTGCTTCACTATAGGCTGTTCTCAGAGACAGCCTATAGTGAAGCAGAGGAGCAGCAGCAGCAGCGCCTCCACCAGTAACAAAGCGCTGCTGCGGCTCCCTCCTTCACCTCCGTCCTCCACCTTACCCCGTACCGCTGCAGTGCGCGCCGCTCCTCTCCTCTCTCTCCGGGCGGCTGTGCGCTGCGGGCAGCGTTGCCCGCAGCGCACAGCGGCATGTAATGAGTCAGTTTGACTCATTACATGCTTGGGCCCCTGAACAGAGGCGGGCCCCAGTGCAACGCACTGCTTGCACTGCCAGTAGTTCCGCCTCTGTGTATAACGGACCTGGTGGACAGTGTCAGCAGACTGCTAAACAAACTAGTATGAAGAAAGAAAAAAAAAAACACCACAGGTATACAATGTAGATGGATGGATAGTATAGTATTACTTATACTTATGGACGACGAGTGCACTGACGACACAGAGGTAGGTACAGCCGTGGCCTACCGTACTGCTGCATAGTGCTTATATATAAATATAATATACTGTATAACGGACCTGGTGGACAGTGTCAGCAGACTGCTGAACTAGTATGAAGAAAGAAAAAAAAAACACCACAGGTATACAATGTAGATGGATGGATAGTATAGTATTACTTATACTTATGGACGACGAGTGCACTGACGACACAGAGGTAGGTACAGCCGTGGCCTACCGTACTGCTGCTTAGTGCTTAATTATATATATAATATACTGTATAACGGTCGGACCTGGTGGACACTGTCAGCAGACTGCTATTAACAAACTAGCATGAAGAAAGAAAAAAAAAACACCACAGTGGTCACTGTCAGCAAAACTGTGCACTGTACTCCTGCTATAACTGCTCCCCAGTCCCCACAATTAGGCAGTGTGAGCAATGCACTCAGCACAGATATATCATGCAGCAGTGCAGCACACTGAGTGAGCACAGATATGGTGGAGCATTTTTTTTCAGGCAGAGAAACAACGGATTAAACTCAAAACCCTGCACTGTACTCCCTAACAGCTGCTCCCCGTCCCCAATCCTCCCCACAATTAAAACTAAGTCACTCAGGTTTTTTTTTTTTCTAATACAACGGAGAGGACGCCAGCCACGTCCTCTCCCTATCAATCTCAATGCACGTGTGAAAAATGGCGGCGACGCGCGGCTCCTTATATAGAATCCGAGTCTCGCGAGAATCCGACAGCGGGATGATGACGTTCGGGCGCGCTCGGGTTAACCGAGCAAGGCGGGAGGATCCGAGTCGCTCGGACCCGTGTAAAAAAAAGGTGAAGTTCGGGCGGGTTCGGATTCCGAGGAACCGAACCCGCTCATCACTACTAACTACTTCGCGTACAGTCAAACCACACTGGTACGCCCAATCTCGTCTGATCTTGGAAGCTAAGCAGTGTTTGGGCCTGACCAGTACCAGGGAGGGAGACTACCTGGGAAGATCGGGTACTGTAATGATTGACAAATGACGTCAACTAACTACTGACCAATCTAGCAGCATTAATGCAGCCAATTATTAGCACTATATAGTTCAAACACATCAAATTATCTACAAATTAATATATATGTAAGACAAGCCCTGCACTCACTCCATATATTTTGACCCATGCATAACTTAATCACGGACCTCCACATGTGTAAGATAAGCTCTGCACTTTATATGTTTATATATATATTTTTTTACAAATAATTTTTTTGCACCTCTCTAATCGTAACCTCGTGTCACCAATTATTGCACTAGCACCTTATAATCTATATCATATTAATTTTCACTACAATATTACCATATAAATACAAATGCTAATGTTTATATATATTTTATTATGTTTCCTTTCTATCTTTCCCTCATTTTATTGTGAGCTGTTACTATGGAAACTGTTCTAAATGCTTGCAAACAACATTATACTCTGATATTACCACTTGTTTCTTTTTATTTATGGAACCGTTGCCATGGACACAGATGCACCTGGAATAAACATGTGTCTGACGAACCACTAAAAGATGGCCGCCGCAGCATGGGAATATATGGACCAAGTCCCACCTAATATGGCCGCTGCTACATAGACACTAACAGAGACAGAACTCTCCCATATGAACTACAGCCACCAGGAGCAGCCTCGGACACATGCGCAGAGGATGCTTTGAAGCCGGGAGCCGCCGCGGGTGAGTGCGCAGACGCGATCAGAAGTGGGGCAGAAATGACTAATGTTTATGAGCAGCGGCATCCATCACCGGAAGTGTGGCGGAAATGCCGCTAATACATCTCTTCTGACTGTTCTAAGTCTTTTTAGACTCATTTTAGACTCTATAATCAATTCGTTCTGCATTACTAACTAGCCCACACCAACCTGTCTCCATTCATGCTGCACTGCAAAGCAGTTCTGAAGTGTTTACTACATAATTGAATCACATGATCACCTATGATGTCACAACCCTCCTACTAAGTAATATGGGTATAAATAGACATGCAGGTCCACTCTGTCCCTACCCCTTGAAGAAGTCTGATGAGACGAAACGTGTTGGATTTCCTGCACTAACCCCCTCCTGATTTGAAGCTAAGTTTGATCTCCTATCCTTTTTTAATTCTTTTTGGTACATACTATGTTCTTTTATATAAAAACTGTTTTATGGTTTTTAATGTAATTGTGTAACTGTCACGATCCGGGTATCTGGACGCCATTTCTTACCCATCAGATGCCTCCTAAGGCTGGCTCAGCGCTCCAGGACCGGATCCCATCTGTTATCCTGATGTTTACATTCCTGTATCCTCTCCTGTCTCTCTGAGACGCTGTCACAGTAACGCCTTATTACATCTGGCATGGCGTCTCCCGCGGCCTCCGCCGCCGTCCCCGAGCTTCTGCATGCAGAGTGTCAGAGTGGCGATTACGTCAGCCGCGGCCTCCGCTGTGTCCGCGTGGTTGGATGTGCACTTGTCAGCCTGGCATCTCCTGTCTCCAGTGGCCGGCGCCGCCATTACTGTTTTCATTACCACATGGATTACAAACCAAACTTCCCTCCAAGTGTCTGCATGGGCGCAGCCATCTTGGATTCTGTCAGCTGATCATTTCCTCCAATCTGTTGTCAGTATTGTTAATCTGCATAATTGCCTAGCCAATCCCTTCCTTGCTGCAGGTATAAATACACTGTGCCTGAGCAAGGAAGGCGTCAGTGCTTTGGTTGTCAAACCTAGTTCCTGTTTGTCTCTCTCCTGTGATTGTCTTCCAGGTTCCAGCTCCTGTCTCAAGACTTTCACCATAGAGACCCGCACCAGCATTCCACCTGCGGTGTAGCCTGACTCTCCGATCCATTGTGGATTCATCTGTTTCCAGCTACAACATTACCTGCTTCCAGCCCAGCTTCCAGCAGAGTACAGCTTCTCTTAAAGGGCCGGTGTCCTTTCTACAGTTTACCACTCTCCACCGGTATTAGTATTTCTCCGCTCTCAAGTTCTACATTTCATTCATATTGCATCGCTCTCAAGCTTCATTTATTATTTAACTGGTTCCAGCCAGTATCCACTCCGTGCCAACATCTGTCTGGTTCCAACCAGAACCCACAGCAGCTATTTTATTTACAGCAGTCCAGCTTTCCCTGGAACACCAGCTGGTACGATCCTGGTCTTTCTTCATTACTACAGTCAGGCCTGGTAAGGACTTTCCAACTCGCAGATAATAAGAACTGTCTCATACTACCAGAGCTCTGTGGCCCCTGCCACCCTGTAGTACCCAGGAACTGTATTATTTCTCTGCTGATTTTATGTTTCTTTTACTGCTACTGTGATGCATGGAGTTTGTCATAAATAAACATCATTGACTTTTATCCAAGTTGTCGTGGTCACGCCTTCGGGCGGTTCTTCTTCATGTTACTTACATGTCCAGGGGTTCCGGTACATCTCAGCCCCTACAACTGAGGCTGCCTCCCGTCAGCTCAGGCCCTCAGTTGTGACAGTAAGCACTGACCTAATGAATCCAGCCGGAGACCAGGATCAAGCGGCCAGGCCGATGCAAGAACTGGCAGCCCGACTAGAACATCAGGAGGCTGCACAGGGCCACATCATCCGCTGTCTCCAGGATCTCTCTACTCGGCTGGATGGGATTCAGACAACTCTCCGTGGATCAGGCGCGTCTGGTGCGTCAACCACAGTGACTCCAGCTATAACCCCACCCACCTTACCCATTTCTGCTCCACGTCTTCATCTTCCAACGCCAGCAAAATTTGACGGATCTCCAAGATTCTGCAGGGGATTTCTCAACCAGTGTGAGATTCAGTTTGAGCTACAACCTGGCAATTTTCCCAGTGACCGTACAAAAATTGCCTACATTATTTCTCTTCTCAGTGGCTCAGCCCTTGATTGGGCATCACCGTTATGGGAGAGGTCCGACACCCTGCTATCTTCTTACACTGCATTCGTGTCAACATTCAGGCGCATCTTCGACGAGCCAGGCCGGGTAACCTCAGCTTCATCCGAGATTCTCCATTTACGCCAGGGGTCACGTACTGTAGGACAATATCTGATACAGTTCCAGATCCTGGCATCCGAACTGGCATGGAACGACGAGGCCCTGTATGCTGCATTCTGGCATGGCTTATCTGAGCGTATTAAAGATGAGTTAGCTACCAGAGACTTACCCTCTAAGTTAGATGAGCTAATCTCACTCTGCACGAAAGTTGATTTACGTTTCAGAGAGAGAGCAACTGAGCGTGGAAGATCATCTGCTCCAAAATCTTCTGCTCCTCCTCCTCGCCAACTGTCACCAACTAAAGATGAGCCCATGCAAATTGGCCGTTCCCGTTTAACTCCTGCTGAGCGCCGTAGACGTCTCTCCGAGTCTCTCTGTCTTTATTGTGCAGCTCCGTCTCACACCATTAATGCCTGTCCCAAACGTCCGGGAAACTCCAAATCCTAGCTCGCCAAGGAGAGGGCCGGCTAGGAGTAATGATCTCCTCTCCATCTCCTCAAGATGGTAATCTCCCAGTCTCGCTTCAAGTTGCTCAACGATATCGGAACGTCATTGCCCTCCTTGATTCCGGAGCAGCTGGGAACTTTATTACCGAAGCCTATGTTAAACGGTGGTCCCTACCCACCGAGAGACTTCCTTCGTCCATTTCTTTAACTGCCGTGGATGGCAGCAAAATTTTTGATGCAGTTATTTCTTTAAGGACTCTACCAGTTCGTCTGAGAGTGGGAGTTCTTCATTCCGAACTTATTTCTTTTTTAGTGATTCCAAGAGCCACACATCCTGTGGTCCTGGGCCTTCCATGGCTCCGTCTTCACAATCCTACAATTGATTGGACGACTACGCATATCCTGGCATGGGGTTCCTCCTGTGCTGAGACATGTTTGTTTAAAGTATTGCCTGTCTGTTCTTCCTCCCCCAGGTCGTCTGATGTTCCACCTCCTCCATATCAAGATTTCACGGATGTGTTCAGTAAAGCTTCTGCTGATATCCTTCCTCCTCATAGAGAATGGGACTGCCCGATTGATCTCGTTCCAGGGAAGGTTCCACCTCGAGGCCGAACTTATCCGTTGTCTCTGCCTGAGACGCATTCTATGGAGGAATACATTAAAGAGAACCTAGCAAAGGGGTTCATTCGACCTTCTTCTTCCCCAGCCGGCGCAGGCTTCTTTTTTGTAAAAAAGAAAGATGGTGGTCTGCGGCCGTGCATCGACTACAGAGGTTTGAACGACATTACCATCAAGAACCGTTATCCTTTACCCCTGATTACTGAGCTCTTTGACAGAGTTAGCGGAGCTACCATCTTTACAAAGCTGGACTTGAGAGGTGCATACAATCTCATCCGGATCCGTGAGGGTGACGAGTGGAAGACCGCCTTTAACACCCGTGACGGACATTATGAGTACCTCGTCATGCCCTTCGGATTGAGCAATGCTCCAGCTGTCTTCCAGCATTTTGTCAATGAGATCTTCAGAGACATTCTATACCGTCATGTCGTGGTCTATCTAGACGATATCCTCATTTTTGCCAACGATTTAGAGGAACATCGTTTTTGGGTTAAAGAGGTTCTGTCCCGTCTCCGTGTCAATCATCTCTATTGCAAATTAGAGAAATGCGTCTTTGAAGTCAAGTCCATTCCGTTTCTAGGGTACATTGTGTCCGGTTCCGGACTAGAGATGGATCCTGAGAAACTACAAGCAATCCAAAATTGGCCGGTACCCTTAACCCTCAAAGGGGTCCAGAGGTTCTTAGGGTTCGCCAACTATTACCGAAAGTTTATACGAGACTTTTCCACCATTGTGGCGCCTATTACTGCTTTCACTAAGAAGGGTGCTAACCCGTCCAAGTGGTCTGAAGAAGCCATGCAAGCATTTCATCTTTTAAAACAAAGGTTCATCTCTGCGCCTGTTCTGAAACAGCCTGACATCGACTCTCCTTTCATCTTAGAGGTGGATGCCTCCTCCGTTGGAGTAGGAGCGGTGTTATCTCAGAGGGCTAAAGATGGCCATTTACACCCTTGCAGTTTCTTCTCCCGGAAGTTCTCCCCAGCTGAGCGCAACTATGCCATTGGCGACCAGGAGTTGCTAGCCATCAAGCTCGCTCTAGAAGAGTGGAGGTATCTGTTGGAGGGAGCTTCTCATTCAATCACCATACTTACAGACCACAAGAACCTTTTATATCTGAAAGGCGCACAATGTCTCAACCCTCGTCAGGCCAGATGGGCACTTTTCTTTTCCAGGTTCGACTTTAAACTCCAGTTCTGTCCGGGCTCTCAGAATCGCAAGGCCGATGCCCTTTCCCGCTCATGGGAGCAAGAAAATGAGTCAGAGTCTTCAGACAAGCATCCTATTATAAATCCATTGGCATTCTCCACGGTAGGGATGGACTCTACGCCCCCATCAGGGAAAAGTTTTGTGAAACCGATGCTAAGGAAGAAGCTCATGCATTGGGCCCATGCTTCCCGTTTTGCCGGACATACAGATATCTAAAAAACCCTGGAGTTTATCTCTAGGTCCTATTGGTGGCCAACTCTGAAAAAGGACGTCTTGGAGTTTATTGCATCTTGCCCAAAGTGTGCTCAACATAAGGTATCCCGCCAGTCGCCTGCGGGGCAACTGGTTCCACTATCTGTTCCCCGTCGACCTTGGACCCATTTGTCGATGGATTTTATTACAGATTTACCCATGTGCAACAAGTTCAATACCATCTGGGTGGTAGTTGACCGGTTCACCAAGATGGCACACTTCATTCCTCTCACCGGTCTTCCGTCAGCTTCCAAGTTGGCTCAAGTATTCATACAAGAGATCTTCCGACTCCACGGTCTTCCTGAAGAAATTATTTCAGATCGAGGAGTTCAATTCACAGCCAAATTCTGGCGAAGTTTATGTCAAGTCCTCCAAGTCAAGCTAAAGTTTTCCACGGCTTACCATCCTCAGACCAATGGTCAAACCGAGAGGGTGAATCAGGACTTGGAGGCCTTCCTTCGCATCTATGTGTCCTCCTCTCAAGATGACTGGGTTCAATTACTTCCCTGGGCCGAGTTCTGTCATAACAACCAGTATCATTCTTCATCTGCTTCAACACCATTCTTCACTAACTTTGGATTCCACCCTAAAGTCCCTGAGTTCCAACCGCTTCCAGCAACTTCTGTTCCCGCAGTGGATATCACCTTGCATCAGTTTGCCAATATCTGGAAGAGCGTACGATCAGCTCTGCTCAAGGCATCGTTCAGGTACAAGAAGTTTGCGGATAAGAAGCGTCGAGCAGTTCCTGCTCTCAAGGTGGGTGATCGGGTATGGTTATCCACGAAGAATTTGAGGTTAAGAGTTCCCAGTATGAAGTTTGCACCTCGCTATATCGGTCCTTTCAAGATTGAACAAGTCATCAATCCTGTTGCTTACAGACTTCAGTTGCCTCCCTTCTTAAAAATACCCAGGACATTCCATGTTTCCCTGTTGAAACCGCTGATCTTGAATCGGTTTCATTCCTCACTTCCTCCAACTCCGAAAGTCCAAACTCAACGAGGCGTTGAGTATGAAGTAGCCAAGATCCTGGACTCACGTCACCGTTACGGTCAACTACAATATCTTATTGACTGGAAGGGTTATGGCCCTGAGGAACGTTCATGGACCAATGCTTCTGATGTCCATGCTCCTGCCTTGGTCCGGAGATTCCATTCCAAGTTTCCTCAAAAGCCAAAGAAGTGTCCTGGGGCCACTCCTAAAGGGGGGGGTGCTGTCACGATCCGGGTATCTGGACGCCATTTCTTACCCATCAGATGCCTCCTAAGGCTGGCTCAGCGCTCCAGGACCGGATCCCATCTGTTATCCTGATGTTTACATTCCTGTATCCTCTCCTGTCTCTCTGAGACGCTGTCACAGTAACGCCTTATTACATCTGGCATGGCGTCTCCCGCGGCCTCCGCCGCCGTCCCTGAGCTTCTGCATGCAGAGTGTCAGAGTGGCGATTACGTCAGCCGCGGCCTCCGCTGTGTCCGCGTGGTTGGATGTGCACTTGTCAGCCTGGCGTCTCCTGTCTCCAGTGGCCGGCGCCGCCATTACTGTTTTCATTACCACATGGATTACAAACCAAACTTCCCTCCAAGTGTCTGCATGGGCGCAGCCATCTTGGATTCTGTCAGCTGATCATTTCCTCCAATCTGTTGTCAGTATTGTTAATCTGCATAATTGCCAAGCCAATCCCTTCCTTGCTGCAGGTATAAATACACTGTGCCTGAGCAAGGAAGGCGTCAGTGCTTTGGTTGTCAAACCTAGTTCCTGTTTGTCTCTCTCCTGTGATTGTCTTCCAGGTTCCAGCTCCTGTCTCAAGACTTCCACCATAGAGACCCGCACCAGCATTCCACCTGCGGTGTAGCCTGACTCTCCGATCCATTGTGGATTCATCTGTTTCCAGCTACAACATTACCTGCTTCCAGCCCATCTTCCAGCAGAGTACAGCTTCTCTTAAAGGGCCGGTGTCCTTTCTACAGTTTACCACTCTCCACCGGTATTAGTATTTCTCCGCTCTCAAGTTCTACATTTCATTCATATTGCATCGCTCTCAAGCTTCATTTATTATTTAACTGGTTCCAGCCAGTATCCACTCCGTGCCAACATCTGTCTGGTTCCAACCAGAACCCACAGCAGCTATTTTATTTACAGCAGTCCAGCTTTCCCTGGAACACCAGCTGGTACGATCCTGGTCTTTCTTCATTACTACAGTCAGGCCTGGTAAGGACTTTCCAACTCGCAGATAATAAGAACTGTCTCATACTACCAGAGCTCTGTGGCCCCTGCCACCCTGTAGTACCCAGGAACTGTATTATTTTTCTGCTGATTTTATGTTTCTTTTACTGCTACTGTGATGCATGGAGTTTGTCATAAATAAACATCATTGACTTTTATCCAAGTTGTCGTGGTCACGCCTTCGGGCGGTTCTTCTTCATGTTACTTACATGTCCAGGGGTCTGATACAACCTCCCAGGTTTCGGTACATCTCAGCCCCTACAACTGAGGCTGCCTCCCGTCAGCTCAGGCCCTCAGTTGTGACAGTAACTTTTTTACTCTCATACTGTATGTATTAAAAAAATTTTAATATTTTTTACATTCGTTTGGCTCTTAAATTATAAGAATCTTAACCGCTTTTAGCAACACTGGTCGCTGCTATCCCTATCCCTCCATATTCCTAGACATATTTATTTATTAACAGTTTCTTACATAGTGCATCAAATTCCATTGTGATTTCCAATTTAAAACAACAGTGATAAAACAACACTGGGTAATAACAGACAGACATAGAGGTAGGAAGGCCCTGCTCACAAGCTTATAACCTATAGGGAAATACGCATTGATGCACAAGGATAGGTGTTGTATATTGCATAATGGTCCACCAGATTGCAAAGGTTCTTGGTGGCTGTGTGATGGGGTCACCCAGCAATGTTGGCCTGGGGTCAGGAGGACGAAAGCATGATTATGTATTTCCTTCATCTGGGGGTCACATCTTACCATAAGGGATAGAAGCATCAGCACTAAATGAGATAACTTTCTTCTAGTGGTATACAAGATCCTCCCCTCCAACTCACTCCTCAGTTTAAACTTAAAAAGTGTTAAGGATAGGTTGAATAAACAGTGACTAGCATCCTTCTCAAACTCAACCAATAAGGAAGGGTCCAAAGTGTTCCCCAGATAAAGTGTCCATACAACCATATAATAAATCCTCTGATTATGTATCGTACTAAGGGCGGGATGTACTATCACTGATCGCGGGTCATCGCAATGATGCTAATCGCATATGTACTAACATATGCGATTAGTATCGCAAAGCAATCAGTGTTGATCCAGAGGACAGGGTTTTTGGCGGCTTCCGTCACCTCCCAGCCCCAGGTGACGTCTGCAGGGAGTCCCCATGCTCCTCCTTCTCCCCCATGCAGCCAGGAGACAAGGCTGTCCTGCGGGGGAGAAGGAAGAGGGGGCAGGGGGTAAATAGGTCGTCATGAGCGGCACAGGTCGGCGGCGGGATGCGGCGGCGGTAAGAAGCCCATAGGCTTCTATAGGGTATTGTTATCAAAAGATGGGGTCTTAGTACATATGAAAATGTGGTAAAACCCCTGAAAACAGGGGTTTTACCAAGTTTTCCCTTTAGTACATCCCACCCTAAGCCAGTAATTATTTGTTGCACTCCCCTATCTAAAGATGGCATTACCCAATGAGGTCAATGTACATTTTGTGGAGTTTGATAACTACTTCTCCCTAGAAGCGGAACTAGCAAGTAGTGGTCCCAGGTGTAAAAATATGCTTTGAGCCCTCCCCACCACCACCACTATGCAACAGAGTGCTCTCAATGTACATACTATGCACGCTGACCCCAATTCACATAATACTCCACACTGTGCTCCAAATTACACCAAACACAAATGATGCACCACAATATGCCCCTATAAACATTATATGCCATACCGTGCTCCCAAATCATATCAAACACCCCAGTGTTCCCCTGAAATCACATATGCCCCAGTGTTCCCTTAAATAAAATGCCCCAGTGTGCCCCAAATCCCATAATATGCCCCAGTGTGCCCCCAATTCCCATAAAATTACCTATTGTGCCCTCAAATCACATATGTCCCAGTGTTCCCCTATATCACATAATGTGCCCCACTTTGCACCCAAATCACATACTGTAATGTGCCCAAGTATGCCCCCAAATCACATATGACCAAGTGGGTTCCAAAATTACATATGTCCCACTTGCCCAAAACCCATAATATGCCCCACTATGCCCCCATATCAAATTGTATACTCCAGTACTAACCCACAATAATTTCTGAATTACTTACCTGTGCTGGCTCATCTCTGATGACTGCCCACAGTACAGAGTCCTTTCAGGTTCCATATTTCTCCCACAGACCATGCTGCTCACATGTAAAATGAGACCAGGATACAGAGCTCAGCTGCCTATTTGGCATTGTGCTGGTACCCTAGGGAGCTCAGGCACACTGTGTTTGCCCCAAAAACCCCAGTGTTACCAGGCCAGGGCAGGGGCAAGGAGGCTCTTCTCTTTTTTTATTTCAGGCTCGGGACGTCAGCTTCCATCAGGGCTGGATTGAGGTCCACATAGGCGTGGGGCTGAAAATGATCAAGGGCCTATTGTGAGAAATTGAGGAGGTGTGGCTAATCCTATGTGGGTGTGGCAAGTGACATATGGGTCATGTACACTCCCTACACTATAAGCCCCAATGTCTCTATAAGTAGAAAAACAGCATTACTTTGTGAGGAAATTTGAAATATAATTTGAATTATTATTTATGGCATCCATGTTGCCAGCCTTACAGTTATTCATAATCATGCTGTCATGTTGATGGGCCATATTATTATCTGGGGCCTGGAGCTGGAGCTTCATTTGCCCCATTGTTAATCTGGCCCTGGTTCCCCGGCAACAGCAGTGCTACAGAGGAGTGGAGGAGATGAGAGAGGGGGATGTGAGAGGTGGGGAAGGGGAGTGGTCTCCTCTCCTCTGGCCGGACCCTCTTCCACCTTCCTCATTATGGCCCACCACCGACCGCAGCATACTCTAATGAGTCAGTCTGACCCATTATTAGTACTGTTGCTGATAATGCAGCTGGCTTGTGGGCCCCTTAACTCAGGGCCGAATTATGCCTTCAGGGGGCCTGGGATACTTAAGATAGGGGACCCTCTTGTCAGAACTACCCCACTGGTTATGTCTGTTTGTGTGCGCCTCCTCCTCCCTCAACAGCAATCCCCTGTACCCACATCCAGAGCCAGATTTAGACCATCAGTTTAGGTCCTCCCTTTCTCAACTGCATGCAGTGTCACACACAAACACACACACTGACACGGACACCTCTTACTGACAGATACCACTTACTGACATGTCACATACACATCTTACTGATACAAACACTGACACACACACAAAGAAGACCCAGACACTGCTTATTGATACAAACACACTGACAGACATCCTTACTGACACAGACAACACTTACTGACAGATACACCTTACTGACACACCACTTATTGGCACATACATACTGACAGTCACCCCTTACTGATACAGATACAATTTACTGATACAAACATTTACTGACACCCCTTACTGTCACAAACTCTTACTGAAACACACTCATTGACACAGATTCCACTTACTGACAGATATCCCTTACTGACACTATTTATTGGCACATTATCATACATATTTACAGACACACCTTACTGACACAGAGAAAACTTACTAACACAGATACCCCTTACTGACACACACACACAACACACTTATTTACACAGATACGACTTACTGACAGTCAGACACAGACACCTCTTATTGACCGATACTCCTTAATGACACACACACGGACACAAACACCCTTACTGACATACACACTTCATGGCATACATTCACACAGAAGATGACATAGCCTTCATGATATGCTCTACCCCCCCCCCCTCCCCCCCAGCCCACTGCTGCACAGTGCACACTGAAACACATGCTACTGGTGTCACTGTGTGGGGTTGGTGCTCACCTCTCCAAAGTCCAGACTACCTTACTTGTTTCACCTTTTCCACTTTTTATCAGCTGCAGTCAGAGATCTGTTCATTTTCTGCTTCAGTCTGCTTGCTCTCCTCAGAGATGCGGAAGGAGTTGTGGTCTGCTAATGGCTGCTGTACAGTAGCTGTGTAACCCTTCGTGCTGCCACTCAGCGTGACTGCAGCGTGTAGGCAGCAGGAGGTGTCTGTGTCAGAGGCAGAACTACTCTAGCCGAGGGGTCCCCTTGAGATTAGCGGGCCCGGGGTACTGACCCCCTGTGATGCCCCCCCTTAATCTGGCTCTGCCTTAACTGCTGCGAGCCTCAGTGGAAAGCACCATCTGTACCTGCTGTAGTTCCGCCATTACTTCTCCCTTCAGAGCTGCACACTTGTGTACATGACAATGTGCATCGCACAGACCTGTTTTTTACTAAAGGAAGACTTTACACAAAATTGTTTAGGCTCTTGAGGCTACTGGTTTAACAAAGTTGTCATGATTAGACACAAACGTGTGTGGGGGGGGGGGTTGGCACTCACCAAAATTCAAACAACAGGATGGGTGCCCTCCAAAAGAGATATACAATTCAAGAAGCAACATTGACATAGCTAAAGGTAATCTAATGTATTATACACTTTTATGCTCCTGACGAAAGTGAAAACACTGAAACATTGACAACTATGTAGGTCTCCTGACCCGTTATTTCATTATATTATATGTGAGTGCCTCCGCTGTTTCTTGAATTGTGTATATACTATTACTATGAATAGTATTAATTAATTACTACTGTATGTATGATTGCCCTTGGCACCCAGTAGAAAGTAGGAAAATTGAATGGAAAATTATTTCCCTGATGTCATGACTAAGGTTTTTGTGAACCCGGTGTAGTGAAGTCTGTGCGGGCGACTGGAGGATTATGTGAATACTACCACTGACCTGGTTTGGAAATGTTGTGGACTCGAGTATTCTTCCGATGACTGGGAAGAGGAACCGCGGCAGAGATGGCCGAATCTAGGCTCTCCTCATACAGGATTAGGTCGGCAGACAGGAAGCACGTGGGGGCGCTGAAGGTCTCCTGAAAGACAGAACTGGAAAGGCGCTGATGAATCAGTGAAGAATACCAGGTTCAACTGTGCTAAAGGGCACGGGATGCTTGGAGACACTGAGGTGCTTGGAGACACTGAGGTGCTTGAGGACACTAAGGTGCTTGAGGACACTGAGGTGCTTGAGGACACTGAGGTGCTTGAGGACACTGAGGTGCTTGGGGACACTGAGGTGCTTGGGGACACTGAGGTGCGTAGAGGCACTGGGATGCGTGGAGGCACAGAGGTACTAAGGCACGGAGGTGCTGAGGCACGGAGGTACTGAGGCACGGAGGTGTTGGAAGCACGGAGGTACTGAGGCACGGAGGTGCTGGAAGCACGGAGGTACTGAGGCACGGAGGTGCTGGAAGCACGGAGGTACTGAGGCACGGAGGTGCTGGAAGCATGGAGATACTGAGGCACGGAGGTGCTGGAAGCACGGAGGTGCTGGAAGCACGGAGGTACTGAGGCACGGAGGTGTTGGAAGCACGGAGGTACTGAGGCACGGAGGTGCTGGAAGCACGGAGGTACTGAGGCACGGAGGTGCTGGAAGCACGGAGGTACTGAGGCACGGAGGTGCTGGAAGCACGGAGATACTGAGGCACGGAGGTGCTGGAAGCACGGAGGTACTGAGGCACGGAGGTGCTGGAAGCATGGAGGTACTGAGGCACGGAGGTACTGAGGCACGGAGGTACTGAGGCACGGAGATGATGAGGCACTGAGGTACTGAGTCACGGAGGTGCTGGAAGCACGGAGGTACTGAGGCACGAGGTGCTGGAAGCACGGAGATGCTGAGGCACGAGGTACTGAGGCACGGAGGTACTGAGGCACGGAGATGAAGAGGCACTGAGGTACTGAGTCACGGAGGTGCTGGAAGCACGGAGGTACTGAGGCACGGAGGTGCTGGAAGCATGGAGGTACTGAGGCACGGAGGTACTGAGGCACGGAGATGATGAGGCACTGAGGTACTGAGTCACGGAGGTGCTGGAAGCACGGAGGTACTGAGGCACGAGGTGCTGGAAGCACGGAGATGCTGAGGCACGAGGTACTGAGGCACGGAGGTCCCAACTACAAAAGTAGTAAAACTGAAACACGACTTCTGTGGTTTTCAGTGGAGAACACGGAATTCAGTACTGTGCCTTTAAGACGAAACATTGCAGCTGTGCCTTTACATTGAGACTCAGGGAAAATGATGAAATCAAATGGCAACACACAAGTAAACCAAACGGTAACAAGGGAACAGAGTTCCCACAGGAACTTAGGTACAAAGGTTACCTTAAGGGAGCTCAGCATAAGACTCACACAAGGCTGTATGTGACATGAGGAACTGGCCCAGATTCCAACTCAGCCTCCTGATTTATACTTCCTGGTCCCTGATGATTGGTGGGCAGGATTAGGTGATGTAGAGAGTCTCAGGCTGGCAGAGGATTGGACAACTCTGGGTCAGGTGAAGTCACTGTCATGTGACTACTCTAGAGGAGGCTGTGAAGTGCAGCGAGGCCTAGCAGGAGGAGAGAACACTGAAGCCTGAACTTCAGATTACTGAATTCAGCCTCACACAGGAGATCACCACAGGTGGAGCTAATTAACTATTACCTCTCAGGCAGAGAACTCAGGAAAACTGACAAGCTGTTTAACTCCGTGAGTGAAAAGACACAGGATCCAGGACAGATGGCAGGGGTAAGTCACCAAATATAAAACCTACAGTCAGGATTGTGACAGTATCCCCCTCTTCAAGGGTGGACTCCGGACACCCATCTTGAATCTTAGAGGAACTTGAGAAATTCATACAGAAGAATTTAGGACCTTCGTTGATGCAGATTCCAAAGGTTTAGGACTAAATTCTTTAACTACAGCGTTACTGAAAGTCTGTAAGTCATGGAACACAGGATCATTACTCTCAAAGAGCATGTTGGCCCACTCCAAAGCTCTTCCTCTGAATGCCAGGAACAGATATCGAGTAACGTTGGAAAGAGTTACTGCACCTGAAGGATCAGACTCCATCCGAGAGAGAAATTGTTCAACCAGAGCGGCATATTGCAATAAATCTCCATCAAAGTAAATAGGTGGAAAACCATCAGACGAAAGCTTAGAGGATGAAACTGAAGAAAGCTTTGGCTGGACGAGTAGGACTGGATTGGATCCGAGGATACTTGAATTGGCTGGAGCCAAAGGAGACGGACCAGGCTGGTCCTGGAGTATTGCTGGACCGGCTGGAACCGGGACGGACTGACCAGGCGGAGCCTGGAGTATTGATGGACCGGCTGGAACCGGAACGGACTGGCCAAGCTGGGCCTGGAGTATTGCTGGACCGGCTGGAACCGGGACGGACTGACCAGGCGGAGCCTGGAGTATTGATGGACCGGCTGGAACCGGGACGGACTGACCAGGCGGAGCCTGGAGTATTGCTGGACCGGCTGGAACCGGGACGGACTGACCAGGCTGGGCCTGGAGTATTGCTGGACCGGCTGGAACCGGGACGGACTGACCAGGCTGGGCCTGGAGTATTGCTGGACCGGCTGGAACCGGGACGGACTGACCAGGCAGGGCCTGGAGTATTGCTGGACCGGCTGGAACCGGGACGGGCTGAGCCCTTTCTTCACAGGGCTGGGCTGAGGCAAGAGCCCCCACTTCACGGGGCTGGGCTGAGGCAAGAGCCCCCACTCCACGGGGCTGGGCTGAGGCAAGAGCCCCCTCTTCACGGGGCTGGGCTGAGGCAAGAGCCCCCTCTTCACGGGGCTGGGCTGAGGCAAAAGCCCCCTCTTCACGGGGCTGGGCTGAGGCAAAAGCCCCCTCTTCACGGGGCTGGGCTGAGGCAAAAGCCCCCTCTTCACGGGGCTGGGCAGCACTCTGTAGACTCTCTGGCTGGGCAGCACTCTGTAGACTCTCTGGCTGGGCAGCACTCTGTAGACTCTCTGGCTGGGCAGCACTCTGTAGACTCTCTGGGGCTGGGCGCTCTGAACCCCTCACTGGGGCTGGACGCTCTGAAGACGCCCCTCCTGGGGCTGGACGCTCTGAAGACGCCCCTCCTGGGGCTGGACGCTCTGAAGACGCCCCTCCTGGGGCTGGACGCTCTGAAGACGCCCCTCCTGGGGCTGTGGACACGGACTCCTCTGTGACTGTAAATGGCTTGAACATTCTTCTCTGGACACCCAACTTGGGATAAGGTCTTTTAACCACCGGACCCCAGTCATAAATTTGAGTCTCTCTCAGAAGAGTAGCCTTCTTGATACCCCCGTCAGCAGCAGATGGATCGGATACTGTGGATGACTTGTAGACATGAGCACTATGATACTGAGATTTGTCACTATTACCTGGCTTGCGAAGAATACAGTCTTTAACAAAATGACCAGAATTTCCACAGTAAAGACAGAGATGTAGCTCCTTACGCCGCTGACGTTCAGCTTCAGAGAGCTTGGGCCGTGGATAGCTCTGATGAAAAACTTTCCCTTGCGCAGAGGAAGAGACTCTATTAACTGAATGGGACAAAACAGGATCAACAACGTTGGTAGTATTCCTGAGGAGATCAGGCATCACAGAGAGAATACTAGGCAAAAGTTCTTGTAACTGTAGTAACATCTGGTAGAAAATCTGCAGTTGGTCAGGAGTCTTAGAGCAGAAGGTCATAGAATCTCTGGAGGACGAATTCCGCTGCAGACACTGTGCCAATCGATGCTGAGTCGACTCCAGACCTCCCAAGCGTCCTGCAATATTGCTTAGGAGGTCATGCGTCAGACAAACACTTTCGGCCGGGTCCATGTGGCCAGTTCCTACTGTCATGACTAAGGTTTTTGTGAACCCGGTGTAGTGAAGTCTGTGCGGGCGACTGGAGGATTATGTGAATACTACCACTGACCTGGTTTGGAAATGTTGTGGACTCGAGTATTCTTCCGATGACTGGGAAGAGGAACCGCGGCAGAGATGGCCGAATCTAGGCTCTCCTCATACAGGATTAGGTCGGCAGACAGGAAGCACGTGGGGGCGCTGAAGGTCTCCTGAAAGACAGAACTGGAAAGGCGCTGATGAATCAGTGAAGAATACCAGGTTCAACTGTGCTAAAGGGCACGGGATGCTTGGAGACACTGAGGTGCTTGGAGACACTGAGGTGCTTGAGGACACTGAGGTGCTTGAGGACACTGAGGTGCTTGAGGACACTGAGGTGCTTGGGGACACTGAGGTGCTTGGGGACACTGAGGTGCTTGGGGACACTGAGGTGCTTGAGGACACTGAGGTGCTTGAGGACACTGAGGTGCTTGAGGACACTGAGGTGCTTGGGGACACTGAGGTGCTTGGGGACACTGAGGTGCGTAGAGGCACTGCGATGCGTGGAGGCACGGAGGTACTAAGGCACGGAGGTGCTGAGGCACGGAGGTACTGAGGCACGGAGGTGTTGGAAGCACGGAGGTACTGAGGCACGGAGGTGCTGGAAGCACGGAGGTACTGAGGCACGGAGGTGCTGGAAGCACGGAGGTACTGAGGCACGGAGGTGCTGGAAGAACGGAGATACTGAGGCACGGAGGTGCTGGAAGCACGGAGGTACTGAGGCACGGAGGTGCTGGAAGCATGGAGGTACTGAGGCACGGAGGTGTTGGAAGCACGGAGGTACTGAGGCACGAGGTGCTGGAAGCACGGAGATGCTGAGGCACGAGGTACTGAGGCACGGAGGTCCCAACTACAAAGTAGTAAAACTGAAACACGACTTCTGTGGTTTTCAGTGGAGAACACGGAATTCAGTACTGTGCCTTTAAGACGAAACATTGCAGCTGTGCCTTTACATTGAGACTCAGGGAAAATGATGAAATCAAATGGCAACACACAAGTAAACCAAACGGTAACAAGGGAACAGAGTTCCCACCGGAACTTAGGTACAAAGGTTACCTTAAGGGAGCTCAGCATAAGACTCACACAAGGCTGTATGTGACACGAGGAACTGGCCCAGATTCCAACTCAGCCTCCTGATTTATACTTCCTGGTCCCTGATGATTGGTGGGCAGGATTAGGTGATGTAGAGAGTCTCAGGCTGGCAGAGGATTGGACAACTCTGGGTCAGGTGAAGTCACTGTCATGTGACTACTCTAGAGGAGGCTGTGAAGTGCAGCGAGGCCTAGCAGGCCGAGAGAACACTGAAGCCTGAACTTCAGATTACTGAATTCAGCCTCACACAGGAGATCACCACAGGTGGAGCTAATTAACTATTACCTCTCAGGCAGAGAACTCAGGAAAACTGACAAGCTGTTTAACTCCGTGAGTGAAAAGACACAGGATCCAGGACAGATGGCAGGGGTAAGTCACCAAATATAAAACCTACAGTCAGGATTGTGACACCTGATTTTCTACTGTAATAAAAATGTGAGCTTAATGTTCTATAGTATAATATACGGCAGTTGTTGCAATGTTCTCATGTACCATTTCACTCCATTAGGAACCAGGGGCTATATTTACTAAGCTCCCGATTTTGACCGATTTGGTGTTTTTTCATCAAAGTGTCATCTCAGGAATTTACTAAACACAAATCTCGGCAGTGATGAGGGCATTCATATTTTTTTTTGAAGGCAAAGAAAAAAAAATACGAATGAATACATCATCGGTCAAACACTTGTGGTTCTCCAAGTACCAGCTTGCGGGGGAGGCTTGCTGGGACTTGTAGTTCTGCTACAAAAACCAATATTCTTTTTTTTTTTTTACACAAAAGGCTATCAGCATCCCATCCGCCGCCCTTGGATGGGGGGACAGCCTCGGGGTTCACCCCTGGCCCTTGGGTGGCTGGAGGGGGGGACTACTTGATTTAAGGGGTCCCCACTCCTCCAGGGTACCCCGGCCAAGGGTGACTAGTTGGTGATTTAATGCCAGGGCCGCAGGGACCAATATAAAAGTGTCTCCCGGCTGTGGCATTATCTCTCTGACTAGTGGAGCCCGGTGCTGGTGTTAAAAATACGGGGGACCCCTACGTCTTTTGTCCCCCGTATTTTTTACGCCAGGACCAGGCACAGAGCCCAGTGCTGGTTGTTAAAATATGGGGGAACCCCTTTCAATTTCCCCCCCATATTTTTACAACCAGGACCGGCTCAAAGAGCCCGAGGCTGGTTATGCTTAGGAGGGGGGACCCCATGCAATTTTTTTCAGGATTTTTAACACTTTAAACACTTTTTTTAAGGTACACAATGAAGCCCTGCACGGATCTCACAGATCCGGCCGGGATTCATTGTGTTAAGTACGGCAGTGTTTTACTAATCACTCCCGTAAAACACTGGGCGAAATTACGAATGACATCGACATCAGAAAACACTAAAAATGCAGAATACGACAGCATAGTAAATGAGGCGTAAAAATGTCAAAAAGTTGCAAATTCACACATTCCATGTCATTCGTGTTTAATCTCCCTTCAAATCCTGACAATTACGAATCTTAGTAAATATACCCCCATGTAATGACCTTTCTACCCATAAAGACAGTTCTATGGCTCCTAACGTCTCCCTCACAGCTGCAGCAGGTGGGGGAGAATGGGGGCCACACTGGCACACAGCTCCCCTGCTCCTCAGATATGCAGATGATTAAAAATGGAAGATGTAAAGGATGAAGTGATGGCCCATTTTGGTGCTATCACACATGTAATTTATAGTGCTGGGATGATGACAGTGTCATTGTGCTCTGTGGTGTGATTGTGGAATAATAAGGAAACAGTGGCCCTCATTCCGAGTTGGTCGCTAAGAGTCTTCGCAACGCAAATGTACGAAATGTAAGTATCTGCGCATGCGCAAATGCGTGATTACGCATGCGCGAGTACATACGTACGACAACTGTGCAAAATTACTCAGAAAAAAAAAAAAGCCGTAACTGGCAAACGAAAACGAGGAGTGGCGTGGGCGTGGCAGAGGCGAGACTTCGCAATGCTCCGACATGGGCGTGAAAGTGGGCGTACAGTGTGGGAGTATGCAACTCGCAATGGGCGTGTTTTTCGCAAATAAACATTGTCGCTGTTAAAACTAACATAGGAAACCGTAGCAACATTCACGCAGCAGCCGAGTAGGTCTGCAGTTACTCTACATTTGCGAAGTACTGGTACAAGTGTGTATGCAGTAATTAGCAGTTAATTGGATAGCACATTCATCTGATGTCCAATTACTTGTTAATTAATGAGCAGATGAAAGTTACCAACCAGCAATTGTCTGAACACACATTACATGTTTATTCTACTCACATATAAATCTCACACACTGCCAAATAAGGGTGTGATTTTTGTTGAAGTTGTTGTGTAAGCATTTTTTAAACTTGTTTTAATGTGTGTAAGACTCCCAAATACAAACAAGTGAAAATATTTGTGAAAGTGTTTGAAATCTGCAACATTTTTTACAAATAATCCAACACCCACATAATGCAGCATACACTTTAATTTAGTCTTAAAAGTCACAATAATATTTGATTATAATATCTGACAATGTTTGAAATGATGTCCTGTTGACCATAGATATTTATAAAAAGCGTCGTGTCTGTTTACTTAATATGGACATTAAAGTGTGGTGCAAAGCATACCTTTTTTTTTTTTTTTTTTGCAATTTTTAAGGAGAATTTGCAGATTAGTCTACAAGTGTCTATATGCTGACCTAATCTTTCTGGAACTGCATTACCTTGAAGAAACTGCACAAATTTTTAAAATATGTTTTTTATTACTATAATAATATTTCACAACATTTAAACAACATGGCTCCACGTGAGTCGCACAGGCAGAGATGGACCAAGCAGCAAGCAGATGGCACTGACAATCATTAGATAGCAGAACTCAGTACTCTGCAAAATTCTGCTTCTGACAAAAGTATATTTTTTAAGCATAAATCAAACATGACACACCCTGCCACACACAAATTTTAAACCAAATGAGAAAGAATTAGGATCCACCACACAAACACAACAATACATAGCACACTAGTAAGAGGAAGATGGCTCTGGTGTTTATACACATAAACTCACAGGCTACAATACATCCAAACAGAAAGAATACATTTCACTAAGAGGGAGTTATCCATTCTGGCCACACAAGCCAACTCCAAAAATACATAGAGGCAACATCAAAAACATGGGTGCTGCCCATCTGGAGAGACATCATTTTCTTCTTTTTCTCCCCGCCTGAGGCTGTTCTTCTTTGGAAGGTCTGCGGAGCGACCTTCGTTGGGCCTGCCCAGTGGCCTGTTCTTCCTGGGCAGGGGCAGGGGAGGGAGCCGATGTGGGTGGCTCTCTGCCACTGTGGGCAAGGGAGACAGCGATGGCCTGGAGCCCTTGCAAGATGTTATTTGCAAGGCTTTGGAATGAGGAGGCAAGTTGTTCTTGGCCCTGCCTGATCTCTGCCAGACGTTGGCAGAGTTGAGCAACACCTTGCTCAACACAGGTTCGGTGCTCAGTGAGCCAGACAGCTATCTGGCTTACCTCCCGGATGACCCCGTCTTGAAACCGATTTAGGCTCTCACCATACCTAGCGATTTCAAGCAGGATCTCCGGGATAGCAGAGGGTTGGGTGGGGGGGCCAGTAGGAACCTGCAGAGGTGGGATTTGTTGGCCCACACTGCCAGACTCACTAGGTCCCTCCACCTCAGCCTCAACCACATAACCGTCCTGTGACTCAAACGGATCACCCCCCTGTGCTGTGTTTTGTGGCAAGCAAATAGAAGAATGTGTGGGGAAAAAGTTGGATACAAAATTAGTTTATTATTATAAATACAGTCAAAATTACAGACAACTAAATGTGTAAACTTACCTTCCAAGTCATGTCCCGTCAGGATCTCAGGCAGGTCCGTGTCCATATGAGACACCCCTTGGCCCTCCTCATAACTGACACAGGGCATCACCATCTCCTCCAAGTCAGTATACTCCACAGCGACAGGTGCTCCTCCACCTGTAGCCCTTGAGGCATTCCACTCCGCAGCCCTCTTTGCCTTCAGGCGGGATTTGAAGTCGGCCCACCTACATATGTATTGTGAAAGAGGGACAAAGTAGAGTCTTATTATTTGTCTAAGCTAATATATAGGACACGTGTTCTGCTTGTGTTTGCTAGACATAACATCACATGTAACTACATTTTTTAGTCAACTTATCACAGAAAAATGACTGTCAAGATGCACTTACCGTCGTCTCACTTCCTGTGATGTTCTGACGACAGAGCCAACTTCATTCACAGATTTTGTGATGTCTCTCCAGATGCGATCTTTTGAAGCAGCCCCCATGTTTTTTGGGCCTCTATGTATTTTGGACATGGCCTGCGTGACCAAAACACGCAACTCCCTCTTAGTGAATGCAGGCTGTCTTTTCTTCCGTCTGGAGGTAGCCTGTGAGGTTTCTTCTTGTTGGTCATCACCATCTTCCTCCTCACTAGCAGCTTCTGTCTGTTGTGTTTGTGTGGCTAAAGCCAATTCTCCCTCAGTTTGGTCACTATGTGTGTGTGGCAGGGTATCCCCAGTCAATTGTTGGGGTTCAGAAGCAGACATTTGCAGAGTACTAGGTCCTGCCTCTTCAACATCCGCAGAGGCGTATTCCAACATGCGCCTTTGGCAATCTAGGCGTCTTTTCCGCAATGCCATCTCCTGCTCTGCAATGCGGTCCATCTCTGCTGCGATTTGCTCACGAGAAGCCATGTTTGCGATGACGTGTGTACGCCGAGGTGTGTGCTTATTTATACCTACGTGCGTCGCGTTAATTCACACAGGTGTACAATGTTAATCTGGTAACTGATTGCACTGCTTATTTAAGGGCCTACTTTGCACGCTGTGAGTGTAGGTAGTTTGGAGTTTCTTGCACTGTTGAGTTTGTTGGCTTGTGCGTGAAGGTGCTATAGGATTTTTCCAAGTGAGTAATTGTCAAGCATACATTTGTCCTTTCGTTTGCGTTTAGAATATAGACAGTGTAGCATTTTGTCTGCGAATTTACGTTTGTGAGTATTCTGGAATTCGTCTTGTTGGTTTTTTTTTAAATAAAAAGTTTTTATTTTATGTTGATTGTTTGTTAGTCTTTTTTACACATATATATTTTGCTAGTCCATTTGTGCAAATAAACCTGTGCTTCATTGCTTTTACTGTCATTTTTGGTCTCTTGTAGGAGAATTGTTTTGGGTGACGTAACCCGAGTCTATTATTTCAAATTTGTGTGCTATATAACACAAATTGGTCCTTTCTTTATTTTGGATCAGGTAAGTTCCCTTGGCCTGTGTTGGTGCCTGTTTGTGTTAATGGTCTGTATGTTGTTTTTGACTGTCATTTTTGGTCTCTTGTAGGAGAATTGTTTTGGGTGACGTAACCCGAGTCTATTATTTCAAATTTGTGTGCTATATAACACAAATTGGTCCTTTCTTTATTTTGGATCAGGTAAGTTCCCTTGGCCTGTGTTGGTGCCTGTTTGTGTTAATGGTCTGTATGTTGTTTTTGACTGTCATTTTTGGTCTCTTGTAGGAGAATTGTTTTGGGTGACGTAACCCGAGTCTATTATTTCAAATTTGTGTGCTATATAACACAAATTGGTCCTTTCTTTATTTTGGATCAGGTAAGTTCCCTTGGCCTGTGTTGGTGCCTGTTTGTGTTTGTTCAAAGTGTTTTGATAATGTTTGTTTTCCATCTTGTTAATAAATGCTATGTTTTTTACCAGGATTGATCAGCAAAGTAGTGTTGTTCTTGGCTGGACCAGCTACTAAAGGGCTAACTTTTTGTTTGTTTTATTGTAATTTTTTAAACCAATTAGTCATTATTTTTTAGTAGGTGTTTGTGATGTGTTTGATGCTGTGTTTTTTTTAAATACTATTTTTAACATTTACAATTTAACATATGTAGCTTTCATCCAAAAAATAATTTTGTTTATCTTTTTTGTGATAATATTCCTTTTGTTCCTGAATTGAACTCAGAAAAAATGTCTTACGCTCCTGCAGTAAGTTGACACCCCCTTTTTTTAAAAAAATTTTGGTTGTATATTTTTTGGACTTTGTTTTTGTCTTATTCAACCTTTTTTTGTTTTATTTTTTAAAGTGTGTGATGTCAATATTTATTGCTGCCGAAGCCCTACCTCCCCAACCCACGCCAGCACTCCCACCCCAACCGCCAGCCCCACAACCACAACCGGCTCCTCATCAACCAAGGCAACGGAGGCGTGCTAGGCCACCAATTTTCCGACCCCGTGTCCTACTTTTTGGGATGCCAGATGATGTGGTTGTACGTAGATACAGGCTGCCACCACATCTAATCCTAGACACTCTCTCCATAATAGAGAGTGATCTGGAGTCTGAAATTCGGTATCCTACAGCAATACCACCATTGACACAATTCCTTGCTGTGTTACATTTTTTGGCTACAGGCTCTTATCAGCATGTGGTAGGAGACCTGGTTGGCATGTTGCAGGGCCAGTTCAGTAAGGTCCTGCGGCGTGTCTGCCAGGCTTTCCTAAAGCGTGTGAAGCAATTTATTGCTATGCCTTTGGATGTTGGTGCCCTAGATGTGGTGAAGCGGCAATTTGAGGAAGGTGGTAGTCGCTTCCCACATGTTATTGGGGTTGTGGATGGCACACATGTAGCTATTCAGCCACCAAAACATAATGAAGAAATTTATAGAAACAGGAAACTGTTTCATTCTCTGAATGTAATGGTTGTTTGTGGGCCATCCCTCCAGATCCTTTCCCTGAATGCAAAGTTTACTGGAAGTTCCCATGATGCGTATGTCATTAGACAATCAGGGATATGGCACAGATTAAGATCAAGTCAACGAGCAGACATGTGGTTATTGGGTGAGTTGTTGCACAATTTTGTGTAAAATATTTTATTTTTTTTAAAAATAGACTATTTCTAATTTTGGTTTATCATCAAACAGGAGACCGTGGATATCCTTGCACCCCCTGGCTCATGACTACTTACCGTAATCCCAGGCCAGGACCACAGACGGCATTTAACTCCGCGCTTACTGCCACTAGGCAGCTGGTGGAGCGCACAATTGGGGTCCTTAAAGGGCGGTTTCGTGTGCTCCACCGCACTGGTGGCGACATCATGTATTCGCCGGAGATGGCAAGTAAACTAGTGGTCCTGTGCGCTATACTACACAACATCGCGGTAAGGAGTAGCGTAGAGCTTCCTCAGACAGAGGAATTGCCTGATGAGGAGCCAGGGGTTGTCTGACACTTCGGTGGGGGGAGTGTTACACGGAGGGGGAGCCAAGTCAGGGCAAGCATTGTTGCGGAATATTTCAGGTATAGTGTTTTAAGTTTCTCTTTTTTAATCAAAATAAACCCACAGTATGCTTTTGTATTTTGATTAATTTTGTCCTTTTGTTTGCTATTGTAAGGCCATTGGGTAATTATTTTTTGGCTTTGGAATATGTAATATTTATTTGCCACTAAATCCGTTAACACGTTAAGCTTACAATGTGTTATTTGCAAAAACAATACTGTGATGTTGCTAAATAGTGTCCTTATTTGTTTTCTATCCTAAAATCCTGTTTATTTCAACAAACACACAAACAAATGAAACTTAATGTTGTCCACTTTGTGACTGTCCAGCTGAATGATCACACAAACTGTGGTGAGTACACAGATATGTATCTGAATTTACCCAAAACTGTGTGTGTGTCTGTGTCTGTTTGTTTTGTTTTATGTTTTAATTTTTTTAAAATTCCTTCTGCGAATGCGTATTTCCGCTCGTGCTAATTAACACTCTGCTCTTCCCAGCATTGCAAAGATCAATAAAGTTATTAGAAATTACAGCATAGATTTTGGACCAATCACATGCTAGCAGACACTATAAATATATGCCCAAATAAGGAAAACGCCATTGCCATGATGCGTGCGGCACCTTTCACCAGGCGGGAGCTCCGCGTCCTGGTTGCGGTGATGGACCGCCGCGTAGGCCGCGTTGGGCGCTTCATCCCAAATCGGGTTAAGCGCGAGGCCTACGCGGAGGTCCGCCGCCTGCTGCGTTCTCGCGTCCGCAGCAGGCGGACAATAATACAGTTGGAGAGGAGATGGAGTGATCTCCGCAGGAGGACTCCAGAGCTGTTGGCGGAGATCCGGCAGCAAATCCGCGCAATGCATGCACGCAGTAAGTTACATTACATAAGATTAATAGCATAAATTGTGCAAATTTACACTAAGTGGTAGGCTAATTGCAACACTGAGTGAACATTTTTTTACAATAGGACAGTGTGTGTGGTTAGGGCAAACAGTACTGACTGTAGCAAAATGTCACCAAACAAGTGCATGTTTTCCTGAAAAAAAAACCAGGCAGGAAACTGTACCAAAAAACTTGATCAGTGCTGTCTATATAATAAGGTGGCTTGAATAGTGATCTGGTGATGTTGCCTAGACCAATCAATATGACTCAATGGAATAGATTAAGGAATGAGCGTCCAAATAATTGTTTGGACTCATTTAGTTTGCTGTGGGCAACATGAAGAGGATTTTTTTTTTTTTTTTTGTTTAAAAAAAACCACTGTGTCTTTTACATGGAACAGAACAGTGAAATTTACAATTGTTTAGTATGTAATTTAACATGCAAATTAAATTTTAACACAAATATCATTATAGGACGACCACAAAGGCAAGCAACACATGAGGCACCATCTCAGCCCCCTTCCCCTTCTCACTCCCCCTCCACTTCCCAGTCCCCCTCCCCTTCTCACTCCCCCTCCCCTTCCCAATCCCCCTCAGCTTCCCAGTCCCCCTCAGCTTCCCAATCCCCCTCTGCTTCCCAGTCCCCCTCAGCTTCCCAGTCCCCCTCAGCTTCCCAATCCCCCTCAGCTTCCCAGTCACCCTCAGCTTCCCAGGCCCACTCCACTTTCCACTCCCCTTCTCACCCCACCTCTCCTTCTCTTTCTGTGACCCCTTCTCCTCCTTCCCATACCCCTTCTCCTTCAACTTCCAAATCACCTTCTCAGCCCCCCTCACCCTCTATTGGCCTAACATTCTCTCCGCACCCCTCGCCCTCTCAATCAGACCCACCCTCTGAAATAACATCCCCAATCCCTCCTCCTTCCCCCATCCAGCCTCCTTCCCCCATCCCTCCTCCTTCCCCAATCCCTCCTCCTTCCCCCATCCAGCCGCCTTCCCCCATCCAGCTGGCATCACCACCCAGCGAATGGGCTGAAGAAGCCCCAGATGGGCTAAGTGACAATGTTGTGGAGGAAAGTAAGTGTTTTTACATTTTTACAATAATGATTACCTACTTAGACTTACAATCTCAAAACATGCCCTGTTGTACTGTTGGGAATACGCTACCAAGGGGAAAAAAAAGAGTTATTATTCATGGTGTACATGTTGCATTGAATTTTTAAAGAGTGTCATTATATGTAGTGTTATGTGTGCAATGTTTTGTGTGTCCACTCTAGGTCGACACTCATTAGTTCAACAGGGTTGCCAGGACAACATGGTTTATCTGTGCTCAGTTTTGATGGTAACATTTCTACTTAAGTGGAGTTCTCTTTAACATGGGACGTTGCCCATAGCAACCAATAAGATTATAGTTTAAATTTGTAAGTCCACTTTTACAAGATAATATTTTTATTTTTATTGGTTGCTATGGGCAACGTCCCTTCTTAAATAGAACTCCAGTAGTAATAAATGTACCCCATGGTGTGGTCCACTTTCTTGTAATAAACAAAAAAAGATTGCTGAGCAGGCTTGTGTGTTGTTCTGCTACTGATTTATCTTGAAAACAGCCATGATGTCGTCACTTAGGAATTAAAGCAGGCCTCTCCAAACTGCGGACATACAGCTGCTGAGAAACTACACATTCCAGCATGCCCTGACACCGTTTTGCATTCTCTGTCCCCAAAACTGTGTCAAGGCATGCTGGTCTATGTAGTTTCACAACAGCTGGAGGGCATCAGTTTGGCCAGGCCTGCATTAAAGTGTGCTTTGTGCCCTGCTTGTATAATAGGTAATGTGAGTAAGTTATTAATGTTTTCTTTGACTCTTCTTTTCAGATTCTGCAGTTGGAGATCCCAGCACTTTGCCTGAACTTTTAGGGCGGCTGAAAGCCCATTTAAGGGAAGTGTTAGCAGATATCGAGGCAATAGAAAAAAATCTGTGATATTTTTATTTTAATTTTGTTAAAAGTTTCTTTAAAAAAAAAAAAAAAAATTTAAAAAAATAATAAAATTGTTGAAGTTAAGTGGGTGTTGTGCTTATTTATGCTATAAAGGAACAGCACATTGCCTTGCAGAAATTGGTGACCTTAAACAGTTCACACATCTTACTTAAGCTTAAAAATAAAAATATAAAACACAAAATTCTACACACACAAAACTCGTTAGGAGGTTATGGTTTTTAAATACATGAAAAGACATTTATTCACACACTACACATATACACAATACTTCAAACATTTGCATTATAACAATAAAAATTACAATATCTATATTTTACAAATTTAAACAACAATGTTTCTGGCCAATTAGAGCTACAAAGTGTTCTTCTGGTTTACTTTGGAGACTTAATTGGTCAGGACCATTGACATTAATTACACTAATTGGGTTCGTAATTGAGGAGGGCTTGTGGACTTTTAACATAAAGGTGTAATTCCACTGAATAGGGGGAAAAAAAGCATTGTGGTGCGTTTGTCCACAAAAGTGTGCACTTTTAACATGGATGGGTAAATATACTAAAACTTAGTAATTTTACGATGAAGTATGTGTTAATGCGATAGTTTCGCAATGCTGCGATGGTTTCGCATTGCTGCGATGTCATTTGGCGTACGCCCACTTTGTGTAATACTGCGTACGAATGTGCAAAAATACGTTGGGGGCGGATGTTCGCAAATTTACTACACTTACGCAACTTTGCGAATATGTTGTGCGAACGAAAAACTTAGCGACCAACTCGGAATGACCCCCCGTATGTGGGGTGATAGAAGCATAGAAAAATAGACGCACTGTGCAAATGTGTAAAGTCTGACCTCCTACCACTATAGTCACTCCTTTTATTAACTTAAACATTTACACTTTTTTCTTATATTTTCAGTGCAGCATCAGTTATAACGTCAATTAATGTTGCCTTTATTACATGTGGCACATTTGTATGTATGAAGTGTGTCTTTACATGGGGCCTAATTCAGACCTGATCAAAGCTGTACAAAATTTTGCACGGCTACGATCAGTCACCCTGGCATGCGGATGGATGCCTCGCACAGGGCTAGTCCGCCCTGCATGTCTGGCCCTCCCACCGCTGCACAGGTACAAAAGCATTGCACGACGGCGATGCTTTTGTACCTGAAGAGTAGCTCCCTACCAGCGCAGATCCTGCGCACTGGCAGGGAGCTACCCATCACTCTCCGGGTCGCTGCGGCTGCGTTTGAAGTCACGCAGCCCCTGTGGCCTGCACGTTACGTGCACGCCTGCGCTGCCCAGACCGTATCCCCAAAATGGTGGCCCAATGCCGCCGGCCCACCCCCTCCCGCCCAATCCTGTCAATCAGGCAGAGACAATCGCTGGGCAGAGATGCTCATAGCATCTCTGACATGCGCCGGCACACTGCGTGCCGGTGCATGTACAGTTCAGACCTGATCACCCACTGTGCGAAAATGCACAGCAGCAATCAGGTCTGAATTAGGCCGTTTGTGCAATGCTACTTCACTTAAAAGTATTATTAAAAAAATACAGTAAATATACTAAAGTGTGGTTTAGTAGGCAGTTTGCAAACCATAAATCAGATGGGTTTTCATATTTAGACTCACAGGCCCCTCCTTGTACCTCTGGTCATTGGATAACGGGGTAATACTATAAAAATATATTACATAAAATATTGTATACATAAGTAATAAAAAAAAAGACTATGGCCTAAACAAAGTATGCCTAGGGCCATAAGTCTGAGTGTGTGACAAGTGTGGTCCCCTATGTGCAACATCATGTGCAAAGGTGGTAGGGCTGGCACAGGGTGCTCTGACCTTTGTAATGCCGCTGTTGAGACATAAATCATGTCCCTTATTATAATAAATCATGCCACTGATTATAAAGAGATAGATCTTGCCAGCATAACTAATAACTAGTAGTTCAACAAACAATGCTGTGCCCATAATAAATACTTACCTAACATCTTCATTCTTTCTTGGTCTGATGTAATCCAAAAGGAATATGGTAATCCAAATGGGAAATTGAACACACGTTTGTAATTATTTTGTGCAGTCCAGCCCCCCTATCCCATATACTCTATATTACGTACATTTGAAGGTGGAGACTCCTTTAGCTAGGATTGGCACCCCTCCCACATTTCCAAGGGTGTTTTTAATCAGCTTGTGTCTTTAGCACACACAGACTACAGATTGGGAAAGGCACAATTATGGTAAGGCCTGAATACATTTATACAATTTGTAGGTTTTGGATGTGGGTTTGAGGAGCGGGGTCCCCTGAGTGGGTGTAGCCTGGCTGCTTGGGGCAGCACATTGTAACACTCAATTTAGCACTTTAATATTTTTTTACCAGTGTAACGCTTTCTAATTCATGTCTTTCACATATGTACAGTAATACTCCTTATCACATAGCTCATGTTATTTTATTAACACTTACTAACTCTCTAACCTAGTGTGGTGCCTTGCGGTCGCTGGCCTTTGCCGGCTTGGTGGGTTTCACGCTCCAGACTTGAATCTTAGTGTTACGGACCCACCAGACAGGGCCAGATCTAGACCTTGTGGCACCCAGGGTGAAAGTTTCCTTTGGCACCCGGTGCCCCCCATGACAGGTAAAACAGGGTTAGTGCACGCCGTAGGTGTGTGGCAAAAATAGGAGTGTAGGGGTGTGGCTTCATGGGGAAGGGGCGTGGTCACAGTTATGCATCCTGTAGCTGTGCCCTCAGTAGTTGTGCCCCCACTACTGTGCCCCTGTAACTGTGCCTGCAGTAGTTGTGCCCTCAGTAGTTGTGCCCCAATACTGTGCCCACTGTAGCTATGCCCTCAGTAGTTGTGCCCCCAGTACAGTGCCCTCAGTAGTTGTGCCCCCAATACTGTTCCCACTGTAGCAGGGCCCTCAGTAGTTGTGCCCACAGTACTGTGCCTCCAGTAGCTGTGCCCCCAGTAGTTGTGCCCCCAGTACTGTGCCCCCTGTAGCTGTGCCCCCTGTAGTTGTGCCCCCAGTACTGTGCTCTCAGTAGTTGTGCCCCCTGTAGCTGTGCTCTCAGTTGTGCCCCCAGTAGTTGTGCTCCCAGTACTGTGCCCCCTGTAGATGTGCCCTCAGTAGTTGTGCCCCCAATACTGTGCCCTCAGTAGTTGTGTCCCCAATACTGTGCCCCCTGTAGCTGTGCCGATAGTAGCGCTGCTTACCAAAAATAAATAAATAAATACTCACCATCCCTGCTCCTGCTTCCCGACCACTGCTTCCTGACCGCTGCTTCCCTCCGTCTCCGGCCGCCGGTGCCGCTCCTCGGATCTATGGGAGAGACGTCATGATGTCTCTCCCATAGTACTGCACAGGCACTAGAGGTCAATTATGACCTCTAGCATCTATGGCCACACACCGCATGGCACCAGCATCAGTAATGGATCTTGCCATGGTGGTGGCACCATCGGGATGGCGGCGGCCCAGGCAAATATACTACTTGCCCATGGCAAGATCCGTTACTGCCACCAGAGATGAGGTCACCTGGATGCTGGTTGGTGGGCCTGTATTTATTGGTCCAAAAGTATGCCAGGCACCTTGACTTTGTTCTGTTAGATAGCAGAGGTCATTATAATTATCCGGAATAGCAGTGCTTGATACTATCAGAGGCATCATCGGGTATGGAGACACCCAGTGTGCACCCCTGATCTCCCGTCACACTTGAAGCCAAAAAGGGTGTGTCCTTATATACAGGGGGTGTGACCTTGCAGGGATCCCGGAATCGTCACTCCTGGGGTGTGCCCAGCATCAGATGCTAGGCTGCCGCCGTAGACAGTCTCCATGCGCTACTGGCTCCTCTTCAATGACAGGAGCTGGGTGCTGTAAGAGACTTTCACACTGCAGCACCTGGCTCCTGTCACTGTGGAGGAGCTGACATTTGAAGTCACACCCGGGTGCGGGTCGCACCCCCCGCATCTGCCTTGTGACGCCACTGGGTAGTATGGATGTGAATCTGCATTTGATCTTCTTTATTCTATTATGGTAAGAATACTGTTAAATACATAATCCTTGTTGGACAGCAATGCATTTGCCTTTATGTCCCTGTGTTGTTAATGAGGCTGACACTGTAATATTTCCTCTAGATCCTGCTGGCAGCAGACTCACACACCAGTCAGTTGTTGGTGGTAAAGATAATGAGCAAGAGACAACTGCTAAAAATAAATGAAGAAATGGCCTTTGTGGAAAGGAAAGTGTTGGAACTTGCAGAGGATGCCCCTTCCTCATCCACGGCCACTTTGCTGACTAGACCAAGGTACGGCTGTGACTGCCTCTATATTGCTAAATATACACACACATATATATTTTTATATATATATATATATATATATTTTTATATATATATATATATATATATATATATATATATATATATATTTTTTTTTATATATATATATATATATATATATATATATATATATATATACCATATGGTCAGATGGCACTCCGGCGGGACTTCACTTAAGAAATAAAGCAGAGACCAGGCTCTTTTTGCTGCGGTCAAAAAGAGCCTGGTCTCTGCTTTATTTCTTAAGTGAAGTCCCGCCGGAGTGCCATCTGACCATATGGTATATATATATGTTTGCACAGCAGCAAGGATAGGCACCGGGGGCAGTTGCAGCTGATAACAGAGTGCCGGTTACTAGTGGAGTTATATATATATATATATATATATATATATAATTTTTTTTTTTTAGATACAATATTCAGTCTTTGCGCAAAAACTCTTTGGGATATCAGAGTTCTTTCAAAATCATCCCAGTGTCACTTCAATCCACTCCGTGCCAAAGGAGTATAGTAGAGTGTGCTCTCCGTTTATCCTTATATATATATATATATATATATATATATATATACAGACAGGATAAAGGCGGCACTCAAAGACTTGCACAAGTAGTGAAAAAAACATCCGTGCAGGGATGCTGTTTTAATAAGTGTTACGTTTCTGGGACGTATCCCCTTCCTCTGAGGAAGGGGATACGTCCCCGAAACGTAACACTTAATAAAACAGCATCCCTGCACGGATGCTTTTTTCACTACTTGTGCAAGTCTTTGAGTGCCGCCTTTATCCTGTCTGCATATCTAAGTGGGATTGCCCCACAGGGAAAGCACCTTAGCAGGTTAATGTATCTGGAGTGCCGGAGCCGAGCGTTTGTGTATATATATATATATATATATATATATATATATATATATATATATACAGAGAAAAAACCACAGCACTCACCACACCAGAAGCGGGGCACAGCTATGCACTTACCACTCACAGGGTGGGGTGCATGTAACACAGCACTCTCCACCACAAAAGCGGGGTACACAGCTGTACTTACCACTCACAGGGCGGGGTGCATGTAGACCATGACCACATCGCTCTAATAAATACAAACAAAGAACCCAGCACTCACCAAAGTAAACTCACTTATCCTCAACAATTCAATAAATAAATGATGGGGGTTTAGTTGGTGGATTGGCCAATGCACGGAAGCCTGCATACCGATTTTCAAGGTACCCCACCTTCATGCAGGTCCTACACTATCACAGAGTCTTAAAACCTGACTACTTCACTGCTGTTACACATTTCATCTGCCTGCTAGATTTAATGTGTACCTGCCACAGACTTTATGGCTTTTAAAGGCACACTAGTCACCTATTGCACTGGCTCAAAGATGATTACTAAGGAACAGCTGAGACAGGTTCAGGATAATAAAGTCCACACAGGGGTGCATGAGAAAGCTAGTGGCCACGGTTAATAAGAGCTAACCATAGATTAACCCCATCGTATACACACAGAGAAAAAATCACAGCACTCACCACACCAGAAGCGGGGCACAGCTATGCACTTACCACTCACAGGGTGGGGTGCATGTAACACAGCACTCTCCACCACAAAAGCGGGGTACACAGCTGTACTTACCACTCACAGGGCGGGGTGCATGTAGCCCATGACCACATCGCTCTAATAAATACAAACAAAGAACCCAGCACTCACCAAAGTAAACTCACTTATCCTCAACAATTCAATAAATAAATGATGGGGGTTTAGTTGGTGGATTGGCCAATGCACGGAAGCCTGCATACCGATTTTCAAGGTACCCCACCTTCATGCAGGTCCTACACTATCACAGAGTCTTAAAACCTGACTACTTCACTGCTGTTACACATTTCATCTGCCTGCTAGATTTAATGTGTACCTGCCACAGACTTTATGGCTTTTAAAGGCACACTAGTCACCTATTGCACTGGCTCAAAGATGATTACTAAGGAACAGCTGAGACAGGTTCAGGATAATAAAGTCCACACAGGGGTGCATGAGAAAGCTAGTGGCCACGGTTAATAAGAGCTAACCATAGATTAACCCCATCGTATACACACAGAGAAAAAACCACAGCACTCACCACACCAGAAGCGGGGCACAGCTATGCACTTACCGCTCACAGGGTGGGGTGCATGTAACACAGCACTCTCCACCACAAAAGCGGGGTACACAGCTGTACTTACCACTCACAGGGCGGGGTGCATGTAGCCCATGACCACATCGCTCTAATAAATACAAACAAAGAACCCAGCACTCACCAAAGTAAACTCACTTATCCTCAACAATTCAATAAATAAATGATGGGGGTTTAGTTGGTGGATTGGCCAATGCACGGAAGCCTGCATACCGATTTTCAAGGTACCCCACCTTCTTGCAGGTCCTACAATATCACAGAGTCTTAAAACCTGACTACTTCACTGCTGTTACACATTTCATCTGCCTGCTAGATTTAATGTGTACCTGCCACAGACTTTATGGCTTTTAAAGGCACACTAGTCACCTATTGCACTGGCTCAAAGATGATTACTAAGGAACAGCTGAGACAGGTTCAGGATAATAAAGTCCACACAGGGGTGCATGAGAAAGCTAGTGGCCACGGTTAATAAGAGCTAACCATAGATTAACCCCATCGTATACACACAGAGAAAAAACCACAGCACTCACCACACCAGAAGCGGGGTACACAGCCAGTGGCGGATTTAGGGGGGGGCACCAAGGCACGTGCCCCCCCTGTCATTTTTAGTGCAGACTGACATGCGGACGAGCGTCCGCATGTCAGTCTGCGGTCTCGTTTCCTCCCCTGCTGTTAGGAGGGACACGGAGGGCACAGTGCGCGCCTCTCCTGTGTCCCTCCTGGGTCTCCGGCGGCCGCTGGTCTCATAAAGGAAGTGCCGTTCGTGAACACTTCCTTTATTACAGTGACCCGCGGCCGCCGGAGACACAGGAGGGACACAGGGAGGCGCAGTGGCGGATTTAGGGGGGGGGCACCAAGGCACGTGCCCCCCCTGTCATTTTTAGTGCAGACTGACATGCGGACGAGCGTCCGCATGTCAGTCTGCGGTCTCGTTTCCTCCCCCGTGTCACGATCCGGGTATCTGGACGCCACTTCTTACCCATCAGATGCCTCCTAAGGCTGGCTCAGCGCTCCAGGACCGGATCCCATCTGTTATCCTAATGTTCACATCCCTGCATCCTCTCCTGTCTCTCTGAGACGCTGTCACAGTAACGCCATAATACATCTGGCATGGCGTCTCCCGCGGCCTCCGCCGCCGTCCCTGAGCTTCTGCATGCAGAGTGTCAGAGTGGCGATTACGTCAGCTGCGGCCTCCGCTGTGTCCGCGTGGTTGGATGTGCACTTGTCAGCCTGGCGTCTCCTGTCTCCGGTGGCTGGCGCCGCCATTACTGTCTTCATTACCACATGGATTACAAACCAAACTTCCCTCCAAGTGTCTGCATGGGCACAGCCATCTTGGATGTTGTCAGCTGATCATTTCCACCAATCCATTGTCTGTATTGTTAATCTGCATAATTGCCTAGCCAATCCCTTCCTTGCTGCAGGTATAAATACACTGTGCCTGAGCAAGGAAGGCGTCAGTGCTTTGGTTGTCAAACCTAGTTCCTGTTTGTCTCTCTCCTGTGATTGTCTTCCAGGTTCCAGCTCCTGTCTCAAGACTTCCACCATAGAGACCCGCACCAGCATTCCACCTGCGGTGTAGCCTGACTCTCCAATCCATTGTGGATTCATCTGTTTCCAGCTACAACATTACCTGCTTCCAGCCCAGCTTCCAGCAGAGTACAGCTTCCCTTAAAGGGCCGGTGTCCTTTCTACACTTTACCACTCCCCACCGGTATTATTATTTCTCCGCTCTCAAGTTCTACATTTCAGTTCATATTTCATCGCTCCCAAGTTCATTTATTATTTAACTGGTTCCAGCCAGTATCCACTCCGTGCTAACAACAGTCTGGTTCCAGCCAGTATCCACAGCAGCTGTTTTATCTTCAGCAACCCAGCTTTTCCTGGAACACCAGCTGGCACAATCCTGGGTTATCTCCATTGCTACAGTCGGGCCTGGTAAGGACTTTCCATCTAGAAGATCATAAGAACTATCTCACACTACCAGTGTCCTGTGGCTCCTGCCATCCTGTAGTACCCAGGAACTGTATTTATTCTTTGCTGACTTTTACGTTTTCTTTTACTGCTGCTGTGTTGCGGAGTTGTCATAATAAACATAATTGACTTTTATCCAAGTTGTCGTGGTCACGCCTTCGGGCAGTTATTATTCATGTTACTTACATGTCCAGGGGTCTGATACAACCTCCCAGGTTCCGGTACATCTCAGCCCCTACAACTGAGGCTGCCTCCCGTCAGCTCAGGCCCTCAGTTGTGACAGTAAGCACTGACCTAATGAATCCAGCCGGAGACCAGGATCAAGCGGCCAGGCCGATGCAAGAACTGGCAGCCCGACTAGAACATCAGGAGGCTGCACAGGGCCACATCATCCGCTGTCTCCAGGATCTCTCTACTCGGCTGGATGGGATTCAGACAACTCTCCGTGGATCAGGCGCGTCTGGTGCGTCAACCACAGTGACTCCAGCTATAACCCCACCCACCTTACCCATTTCTGCTCCACGTCTTCATCTTCCAACGCCAGCAAAATTTGACGGATCTCCAAGATTCTGCAGGGGATTTCTCAACCAGTGTGAGATTCAGTTTGAGCTACAACCTGGCAATTTTCCCAGTGACCGTACAAAAATTGCCTACATTATTTCTCTTCTCAGTGGCTCAGCCCTTGATTGGGCATCACCGTTATGGGAGAGGTCCGACACCCTGCTATCTTCCTATACTGCCTTCGTGTCAACATTCAGGCGCATCTTCGACGAGCCAGGCCGGGTAACCTCAGCTTCATCCGAGATTCTCCGTTTACGCCAGGGGTCACGTACTGTAGGACAATATCTGATACAGTTCCAGATCCTGGCATCCGAACTGGCATGGAACGACGAGGCCCTGTATGCTGCATTCTGGCATGGCTTATCTGAGCGTATTAAAGATGAGTTAGCTACCAGAGACTTACCTTCTAAGTTAGATGAGCTAATCTCACTCTGCACGAAAGTTGATTTACGTTTCAGAGAGAGAGCAACTGAGCGTGGAAGATCATCTGCTCCAAAATCTTCTGCTCCTCCTCCTCGTCAACTGTCACCATCTAAAGATGAGCCCATGCAACTTGGCCGTTCCCGTTTAACTCCTGCTGAGCGCCGAAGACGTCTCTCCGAGTTTCTCTGTCTCTATTGTGCAGCTCCGTCTCACACCATTAATGCCTGTCCCAAACGTCCGGGAAACTCCAAATCCTAGCTCGCCAAGGAGAGGGCCGGCTAGGAGTAATGATCTCCTCTCCATCTCCTCAAGATTGTAATCTCCCAGTCTCGCTTCAAGTTGCTCAACGTTATCGGAACGTCATTGCCCTCCTTGATTCCGGAGCAGCTGGGAACTTTATTACCGAAGCCTATGTTAAACGGTGGTCCCTACCCACCGAGAGACTTCCTTCGTCCATTTCTTTAACTGCCGTGGATGGCAGCAAAATTTTTGATGCAGTTATTTCTTTAAGGACTCTACCAGTTCGTCTGAGAGTGGGAGTTCTTCATTCCGAACTTATTTCTTTTTTAGTGATTCCAAGAGCCACACATCCTGTGGTCCTGGGCCTTCCATGGCTCCGTCTTCACAATCCTACAATTGATTGGACGACTACGCAAATCCTGGCATGGGGTTCCTCCTGTGCTGAGACATGTTTGTTTAAAGTATTGCCTGTCTGTTCTTCCTCCCCCAGGTCGTCTGATGTTCCACCTCCTCCATATCAAGATTTCACGGATGTGTTCAGTAAAGCTTCTGCTGATATCCTTCCTCCTCATAGAGAATGGGACTGTCCGATTGATCTCGTTCCAGGGAAGGTTCCACCTCGAGGCCGAACTTATCCGTTGTCTCTGCCTGAGACGCATTCTATGGAGGAATATATTAAAGAGAACCTAGCAAAGGGGTTCATTCGACCTTCTTCTTCTCCAGCCGGCGCAGGCTTCTTTTTTGTAAAAAAGAAAGATGGTGGTCTGCGGCCGTGCATCGACTACAGAGGTTTGAACGACATTACCATCAAGAACCGTTATCCTTTACCCCTGATTACTGAGCTCTTTGACAGAGTTAGCGGAGCTACCATCTTTACAAAGCTGGACTTGCGAGGTGCATACAATCTCATCCGGATCCGTGAGGGTGACGAGTGGAAGACCGCCTTTAACACCCGTGACGGACATTATGAGTACCTCGTCATGCCCTTCGGATTGAGCAATGCTCCAGCTGTCTTCCAGCATTTTGTCAATGAGATCTTCAGAGACATTCTAAACCGTCATGTCGTGGTCTATCTAGACGATATCCTCATTTTTGCCAACGATTTAGAGGAACATCGTTTTTGGGTTAAAGAGGTTCTGTCCCGTCTCCGTGTCAATCATCTCTATTGCAAATTAGAAAAATGCGTCTTTGAAGTCAAGTCCATTCCGTTTCTAGGGTACATCGTGTCCGGTTCCGGACTAGAGATGGATCCTGAGAAACTACAAGCAATCCAAAATTGTCCGGTACCCTTAACCCTCAAAGGGGTCCAGAGGTTCTTAGGGTTCGCCAACTATTACCGAAAGTTTATACGAGACTTTTCCACCATTGTGGCGCCTATTACTGCTTTCACTAAGAAGGGTGCTAACCCGTCCAAGTGGTCTGAAGAAGCCATGCAAGCATTTCATCTTTTAAAACAAAGGTTCATCTCTGCGCCTGTTCTGAAACAGCCTGACATCGACTCTCCTTTCATCTTAGAGGTGGATGCCTCCTCCGTTGGAGTAGGAGCGGTGTTATCTCAGAGGGCTAAAGATGGCCATTTACACCCTTGCAGTTTCTTCTCCCGGAAGTTCTCCCCAGCTGAGCGCAACTATGCCATTGGCGACCAGGAGTTGCTAGCCATCAAGCTCGCTCTAGAAGAGTGGAGGTATCTGTTGGAGGGAGCTTCTCATTCAATCACCATACTTACAGACCACAAGAACCTTTTATACCTGAAGGGCGCACAATGTCTCAACCCTCGTCAGGCCAGATGGGCACTTTTCTTTTCCAGGTTCGACTTTAAACTCCAGTTCTGTCCGGGCTCTCAGAATCGCAAGGCCGATGCCCTTTCCCGCTCATGGGAGCAAGAAAATGAGTCAGAGTCTTCAGACAAGCATCCTATTATAAATCCGTTGGCATTCTCCACGGTAGGGATGGACTCTACGCCCCCATCAGGGAAAAGTTTTGTGAAGCCGATGCTAAGGAAGAAGCTCATGCATTGGGCCCATGCTTCCCATTTTGCCGGACATACAGGTATCCAAAAAACCCTGGAGTTTATCTCTAGGTCCTATTGGTGGCCAACTCTGAAAAAGGACGTCTTGGAGTTTATTGCATCTTGCCCAAAGTGTGCCCAACATAAAGTATCCCGCCAGTCGCCTGCGGGGCAACTGGTTCCACTATCCGTTCCCCGTCGACCATGGACCCACTTGTCGATGGATTTCATTACAGACTTACCCATGTGCAACAAGTTCAATACCATCTGGGTGGTAGTTGACCGGTTCACCAAGATGGCACACTTCATTCCTCTCACCGGTCTTCCGTCAGCTTCCAAGTTGGCTCAAGTATTCATACAAGAGATCTTCCGACTCCACGGTCTTCCTGAAGAAATTATCTCAGATCGAGGAGTTCAATTCACAGCCAAATTCTGGCGAAGTTTATGTCAAGTCCTCCAAGTCAAGCTAAAGTTTTCCACGGCTTACCATCCTCAGACCAATGGTCAAACCGAGAGGGTGAATCAGGACTTGGAGGCCTTCCTCCGCATCTATGTGTCCTCCTCTCAAGATGACTGGGTTCAATTACTTCCCTGGGCCGAGTTCTGTCATAACAACCAGTATCATTCTTCATCTGCTTCAACACCATTCTTCACTAACTTTGGATTCCACCCTAAAGTTCCTGAGTTCCAACCGCTTCCAGCAACTTCTGTTCCCGCAGTGGATATCACCTTGCATCAGTTTGCCAATATCTGGAAGAGCGTACGATCAGCTCTGCTCAAGGCATCGTTCAGGTACAAGAAGTTTGCGGATAAGAAGCGTCGAGCAGTTCCTGCTCTCAAGGTGGGTGATCGGGTATGGTTATCCACGAAGAATTTGAGGTTAAGAGTTCCCAGTATGAAGTTTGCACCTCGCTATATCGGTCCTTTCAAGATTGAACAAGTCATCAATCCTGTTGCTTACAGACTCCAGTTGCCTCCCTTCTTAAAAATACCCAGGACATTCCATGTTTCCCTGTTGAAACCGCTGATCTTGAATCGGTTTCATTCCTCACTTCCTCCAACTCCGAAAGTCCAAACTCAACGAGGCGTTGAGTATGAAGTGGCCAAGATCCTGGACTCACGTCACCGTTACGGTCAACTACAGTATCTTATTGACTGGAAGGGTTATGGCCCTGAGGAACGTTCATGGACCAATGCTTCTGATGTCCATGCTCCTGCCTTGGTCCGGAGATTCCATTCCAAGTTTCCTCAAAAGCCAAAGAAGTGTCCTGGGGCCACTCCTAAAGGGGGGGGGTGCTGTCACGATCCGGGTATCTGGACGCCACTTCTTACCCATCAGATGCCTCCTAAGGCTGGCTCAGCGCTCCAGGACCGGATCCCATCTGTTATCCTAATGTTCACATCCCTGCATCCTCTCCTGTCTCTCTGAGACGCTGTCACAGTAACGCCATAATACATCTGGCATGGCGTCTCCCGCGGCCTCCGCCGCCGTCCCTGAGCTTCTGCATGCAGAGTGTCAGAGTGGCGATTACGTCAGCCGCGGCCTCCGCTGTGTCCGCGTGGTTGGATGTGCACTTGTCAGCCTGGCGTCTCCTGTCTCCGGTGGCTGGCGCCGCCATTACTGTCTTCATTACCACATGGATTACAAACCAAACTTCCCTCCAAGTGTCTGCATGGGCGCAGCCATCTTGGATGTTGTCAGCTGATCATTTCCACCAATCCATTGTCTGTATTGTTAATCTGCATAATTGCCTAGCCAATCCCTTCCTTGCTGCAGGTATAAATACACTGTGCCTGAGCAAGGAAGGCGTCCGTGCTTTGGTTGTCAAACCTAGTTCCTGTTTGTCTCTCTCCTGTGATTGTCTTCCAGGTTCCAGCTCCTGTCTCAAGACTTCCACCATAGAGACCCGCACCAGCATTCCACCTGCGGTGTAGCCTGACTCTCCAATCCATTGTGGATTCATCTGTTTCCAGCTACAACATTACCTGCTTCCAGCTCAGCTTCCAGCAGAGTACAGCTTCCCTTAAAGGGCCGGTGTCCTTTCTACACTTTACCACTCTCCACTGGTATTATTATTTCTCCGCTCTCAAGTTCTACATTTCAGTTCATATTTCATCGCTCCCAAGTTCATTTATTATTTAACTGGTTCCAGCCAGTATCCACTCCGTGCTAACAACAGTCTGGTTCCAGCCAGTATCCACAGCAGCTGTTTTATCTTCAGCAACCCAGCTTTTCCTGGAACACCAGCTGGCACAATCCTGGGTTATCTCCATTGCTACAGTCGGGCCTGGTAAGGACTTTCCATCTAGAAGATCATAAGAACTATCTCACACTACCAGTGTCCTGTGGCTCCTGCCATCCTGTAGTACCCAGGAACTGTATTTATTCTTTGCTGACTTTTACGTTTTCTTTTACTGCTGCTGTGTTGCGGAGTTGTCATAATAAACATCATTGACTTTTATCCAAGTTGTCGTGGTCACGCCTTCGGGCAGTTATTATTCATGTTACTTACATGTCCAGGGGTCTGATACAACCTCCCAGGTTCCGGTACATCTCAGCCCCTACAACTGAGGCTGCCTCCCGTCAGCTCAGGCCCTCAGTTGTGACACCCTGCTGTTAGGAGGGACACGGAGGGCACAGTGCGCGCCTCTCCTGTGTCCCTCCTGGGTCTCCGGCGGCCGCTGGTCTCATAAAGGAAGTGCCGTTCGTGAGCACTTCCTTTATTACAGTGACCCGCGGCCGCCGGAGACACAGGAGGGACACAGGGAGGCATGCACTGTGCCCTCCGTGTCCCTCCTAACAGCAGGGGAGCGGGGGGAGCAGCGGCGGCGGCGGAGGAAGGGGGGGGGGCGCACTGGGGGGGAATATCTGGCACTGGGGGCATATTTGGCAGGGAGGGGGGGGAATATCTGGCACTGGGGGCATATATGGCACTGGGGAGGGAATATCTGGCACTGGGGGCATATTTGGCAGGGAGGGGGGGGGAGAATATCTGGCACTGGGGACATATATGGCACTGGGGGGAATATCTGGCACTGGGGGCATATATGGCACTGGGGGGGGGGAATATCTGGCACTGGGGGCATATATGGCACTGGGGGGGGATATCTGGCACTGGGGGCATATGTGGCACTGGGGGGGGAATATCTGGCACTGGGGCATATGTGGCACTGGGGGCATATATAGCACTGGGGGGGGGCGATATCTGGCACTGGGGGCATATGTGGCACTGTCGGGGAATATCTGGCACTGGGGGTATATGTGTACCTGGCACATGGGGGGGGGGCTATATTTGGCACTGGGGGCATGTGAGTACCTGGCACCGTGGGGGAATATCTGGCACTGGGGACATATGTGGCACTGGGAGCACAGCCCTAGCAACAAGGACTACCTCCTAGCAACGAGCATGACACCCAGTGCATGAAACCCCTGGCAACGAGCATGACACCCAGTGCATGAAACCCCTGGCAACGAACATGACACCCAGTGCATGAAACCCCTGGCAACGAGCATGACACCCTGAGCATGAAAACCCCTGGCACCGTGCATGGAACCAAGAGCATGAAACCCCTGGCAACGAGCATGACACCCAGTGCATGAAACCCCTGACAACGAGCAGGTATTTGAAAAGTAATTAGAAGCCTTACTGTAGGACTTAATGTGTAATGGGCATTACGGTGTGTGGCATAATGTATCACGGACATTGCGGTGTGTGTCATAATGTGTCACAGGCATTACGGTGTATGGTATACTATATCGCTGGCATTGTGATATGTGGTATAATGTCTCAGGGTCATTGCAGTGTGTGGCATAATGTATCACGGACATTGCGGTGTGTATCATAATGTGTCAGGCATTACGGTGTGTGGTATACTATATCACGGGCATTGTGGTATGTGGTATAATGTCTCAGGGTCATTGCAGTGTGGCATAATATATAACGGGCATTGCGGTGTGTGGCATAGGGTATAACGGGCATTGTGGTATAATGTCTCAAGGTCATTGCAGTGTGTGGCATAATGTGTCACAGACATTGTATGTGCTATAATGTATTAGGGGCAGTGCAGTGTGTAGCATAATGTATAACGGGCATTGCGATTCCTGTCATAATGTGTCACAGGCATTACGGTGTGTGGCATAATGTGTCTGGGGCATTACAGTGTGTGCATATTGTGTCATGTGCATTATTGTGTGTGGAATAATGTCTAAGGGCCATTGCAGTATGTGGAATAATGTATACTGGGCATTACTATAAGGAGGAAAAATGACAAATAATGTAAGGGGCATGAATCAGGATTATTTTTCTTTCCTGTGGTGGCCAACGTCTGGGCGTGCAGGTTGCAAAACTGGGGTATAAGGTAGTCTTTTCCTGCAATACCACGCCCATTCAAACGAAGCCACGCCCATTCCAACGAAGCCACGCCCCTTATGGTGCCCCCCCTGTAATTTTTTTCTGGATCCGCCCCTGTACACAGCTGTACTTACCACTCACAGGGCGGGGTGCATGTAGCCCATGACCACATCGCTCTAATAAATACAAACAAAGAACCCAGCACTCACCAAAGTAAACTCACTTATCCTCAACAATTCAATAAATAAATGATGGGGGTTTAGTTGGTGGATTGGCCAATGCACGGAAGCCTGCATACCGATTTTCAAGGTACCCCACCTTCATGCAGGTCTTACACTATCACAGAGTCTTAAAACCTGACTACTTCACTGCTGTTACACATTTCATCTGCCTGCTAGATTTAATGTGTACCTGCCACAGACTTTATGGCTTTTAAAGGCACACTAGTCACCTATTGCACTGGCTCAAAGATGATTACTAAGGAACAGCTGAGACAGGTTCAGGATAATAAAGTCCACACAGGGGTGCATGAGAAAGCTAGTGGCCACGGTTAATAAGAGCTAACCATAGATTAACCCCATCGTATACACACAGAGAAAAAACCACAGCACTCACCACACCAGAAGCGGGGCACAGCTATGCACTTACCACTCACAGGGTGGGGTGCATGTAACACAGCACTCTCCACCACAAAAGCGGGGTACACAGCTGTACTTACCACTCACAGGGCGGGGTGCATGTAGCCCATGACCACATCGCTCTAATAAATACAAACAAAGAACCCAGCACTCACCAAAGTAAACTCACTTATCCTCAACAATTCAATAAATAAATGATGGGGGTTTAGTTGGTGGATTGGCCAATGCACGGAAGCCTGCATACCGATTTTCAAGGTACCCCACCTTCATGCAGGTCCTACACTATCACAGAGTCTTAAAACCTGACTACTTCACTGCTGTTACACATTTCATCTGCCTGCTAGATTTAATGTGTACCTGCCACAGACTTTATGGCTTTTAAAGGCACACTAGTCACCTATTGCACTGGCTCAAAGATGATTACTAAGGAACAGCTGAGACAGGTTCAGGATAATAAAGTCCACACAGGGGTGCATGAGAAAGCTAGTGGCCACGGTTAATAAGAGCTAACCATAGATTAACCCCATCGTATACACACAGAGAAAAAACCACAGCACTCACCACACCAGAAGCGGGGCACAGCTATGCACTTACCACTCACAGGGTGGGGTGCATGTAACACAGCACTCTCCACCACAAAAGCGGGGTACACAGCTGTACTTACCACTCACAGGGCGGGGTGCATGTAGCCCATGACCACATCGCTCTAATAAATACAAACAAAGAACCCAGCACTCACCAAAGTAAACTCACTTATCCTCAACAATTCAATAAATAAATGATGGGGGTTTAGTTGGTGGATTGGCCAATGCACGGAAGCCTGCATACCGATTTTCAAGGTACCCCACCTTCATGCAGGTCCTACACTATCACAGAGTCTTAAAACCTGACTACTTCACTGCTGTTACACATTTCATCTGCCTGCTAGATTTAATGTGTACCTGCCACAGACTTTATGGCTTTTAAAGGCACACTAGTCACCTATTGCACTGGCTCAAAGATGATTACTAAGGAACAGCTGAGACAGGTTCAGGATAATAAAGTCCACACAGGGGTGCATGAGAAAGCTAGTGGCCACGGTTAATAAGAGCTAACCATAGATTAAGCCCATCGTATACACACAGAGAAAAAACCACAGCACTCACCACACCAGAAGCGGGGCACAGCTATGCACTTACCACTCACAGGGTGGGGTGCATGTAACACAGCACTCTCCACCACAAAAGCGGGGTACACAGCTGTACTTACCACTCACAGGGCGGGGTGCATGTAGCCCATGACCACATCGCTCTAATAAATACAAACAAAGAACCCAGCACTCACCAAAGTAAACTCACTTATCCTCAACAATTCAATAAATAAATGATGGGGGTTTAGTTGGTGGATTGGCCAATGCACGGAAGCCTGCATACCGATTTTCAAGGTACCCCACCTTCATGCAGGTCCTACACTATCACAGAGTCTTAAAACCTGACTACTTCACTGCTGTTACACATTTCATCTGCCTGCTAGATTTAATGTGTACCTGCCACAGACTTTATGGCTTTTAAAGGCACACTAGTCACCTATTGCACTGGCTCAAAGATGATTACTAAGGAACAGCTGAGACAGGTTCAGGATAATAAAGTCCACACAGGGGTGCATGAGAAAGCAGTGAAGTAGTCAGGTTTTAAGACTCTGTGATAGTGTAGGACCTGCATGAAGGTGGGGTACCTTGAAAATTGGTATGCAGGCTTCCGTGCATTGGCCAATCCACCAACTAAACCCCCATCATTTATTTATTGAATTGTTGAGTATAAGTGAGTTTACGCCATGTAATTGAATTCTTAAATACAAGTTTTTTCAAGCAAAAGACCCTGAGTGCCGCAGTTTTTGTCTTCTGTATCAGCATCCACTCTGGGGGCACCGGTGCAGCTATTTAAACGGAGGGAGTGCCGGTCTTTGGACTATTGTGTATATATATATATATATATATATATATATACTGCAAATATGTCTGGCACTCCCCCTCGGGCAAATCGAGCTGAAGCTCCTGCTCCGGTGCCCTCCTTAGCAGGCTGTGCAGTCTGCTGATATAACCGTAGGAAGAATGGCGGCACTCTGGAGACTTGGTTTAAAGTGATGAAAAAATGGTGCTGTTTTATTTCAACGTTTCGGGGTACAAGCCCCCGTCTTCAGGAAACACATACAAGTGACATGGTGCAAAAAACAACTTTAAATAACTTACCCAGCGCGCGTCCAGCCGTCCGCTCCACGCCGCCGCTCGGCTTCCGGGTTCCACACTTCCGATCACCTGACATGTCACGGATGACGCAGAGTCCCAGGGCCGTCATGCGGGGGCGGGGGGATGTTGCCATGGTGAGCGCTGTCTAACATGTAGACAAAAACATAAACAAAGAGCACAAAAGACAGGTGAAACATATGGAAATCAAAATCAGTGATATAAGATAGAATAGGCCCTGAAAGGCACCATACTCTAAACTGTTAAAGTGCTGAACTTGCATGTGATTATAAAAAAACTCAAGATGTGAAACTCACACTTTAAAAATAGCTATAACCTGTCGCTGGCCGGGCCACTATCCAAGGGAATCCAATACATTAAAATCTATGTGTAGACCTAATATGGTAAATAAAATAATGTACTTCCCTTATTGAAATAGAGCATAGGTTTTGCCCCATATCTAAAACGTCTGGTGTTGGGGGCTAGATCGGTGTCTACTCCTGGGGAAAATGCATTAATAAAGTAAATTTTAAAGGAAATTTCCCATGCCTAAGGACTCATTGAGTCCCTTGGGGCTCAGAGTATCTAGGGTCAGGATCCACCTCGTCTCTAGTTGGAGGAGACGTTTAGCCCTATCGCCTCCCCTTAATGAAAAAGGTACCTGATCTATTATACGGTATCGGAGAGATGCCAGGGGATGTTTAGCAAGGGCAAAATGCCTGGCTACCGGTTGTTCACTGGTGCCATCCTGTATCGCTGCTCTTATAGAGGACCTGTGTTGGGTCATCCTGACCTTAAAGGTACATTCCGTTTTGCCAACGTAATGTTGGCCACAGGGACATGAGAGTAAATAAACTACGAATTTAGAGTTACACGTATAGGCTGCCTTTAAATTAATTTTTCTACCTGTGTAGGGATGTTTAAATGAATCTCCCGGGACAAGGAAGTTGCATGTGGTGCAACCACATCTGTAACACCCTTTACGAGTTCCAAGGAAATTACCCTCAGTCGGTGTCTTTTTATTTCTAGAGACATCTGTTTTCACCACCATGCTTCTAATATTTCTGCTACGTGTGTAGCTGGGCATAAACTTCATCTCCTTAAGCATCCATAAATCAGGGTCTGTACTGATGATGGGCCACAGTTCTTTGGCTCTCTTTCCTGTGTGTCTGCTGGCCGTGTTAAATTGATTAACCCAGGGAAAAATTTTCCTTTTCTCTTTAGTATCTCGAACTTTCAAAAGTTCATCTCTGGATAATCTGATAGCCTTAGCCCGTGCCTGCTGCAGTAAACAACTGGGGTACCCTCGGTCTCTAAATTTGAGGATCATCTCCTCCAATTGCTTTATCTTTAAATCACTGTTAATTCTGCAAACCCTAAGCATTTGTGAATAAGGTAGGCCATTGATCGTGGCTCTGGGGTGAAAACTGTCATATCTTAACAGAGTGTTCCGATCCGTACTCTTAATATATAAAGATGTAGAGATCTTATTGTCAATCAAGGATATGTGTACATCAAGAAAGTTAATGTGATGCTCATCCACTACCATGGTCAGTTTCACTGGGCTAGCTGAGGTATTATGCTTACTGATGACATTCTCAAGCAATGCACGTGAACCAGACCAAAAGACCAATAGGTCATCAATATAGCGTGTGTACAGGACCATGTGTTGCATAATCCCTGGATGACTAAGGAAGAGATCCTTGTCAACCCCCTACATGAAGGAGTTGGCAAACGACAGGGCCACACAGGACCCCATCGCGAAGCCCGTCAGTTGAATGTAAAAACAATTATCAAAAATAAAATAATTATGTGTCAGGGTAAACCGTAACAGTGTGAGAAAAAATTCTATGTCAGGCCCTTTGTACAACACATTATTTGTAATCAACATCCTTACTGCCTGTATTCCCAATTCATGGGGAATACAGGTGTAGAGGCTGGCCACATCTATGGTGGCTAAAATGGTCCCCTCTGGTACCGATTCAATGGCCTTAAATGTTCTTAAGAGGGCCGAAGTATCCTTGAGGTGAGTCTGGGTTTTCTGAATACATGGCTGTAGGAATGAGTCCAAGTAGATAGACAAGGATTCGCACAATGACCCCCTGGCGGAGATGATGGGTCTCCCAGGGGGGTTGTGCTCATCCTTGTGTATCTTGGGGATAGCGTAGAACAATGGTACAATGGGGTGAGGTTTAGAAAGTGCTTTGTGCTCTGTTTTGGAAATTACTTCCTCTTTGACCGCCTCAGATAGTATCTCGTCCAGCTCTTTTTGAAACTGCTTGGTCGGATCTCTCGGCAGCCTTGCATATGTAGTAGTGTCACTCAGGAGTCTTTCGCATTCCTGCATATACTTCTCCTTATCCATCACCACTATGGCACCCCCTTTGTCCGCTCCACGGATCACGATGTCGTCTCTGGCCTGCAAGTCCCTAAGGGCTTGGTGCTCCCCTCTGGACAAATTAGAGAAAGTCTTGTCCCGGTGTTCAGATAAGGAACCCTCAACTAATCTGTGAAAAGTTTTTATAGGCGGGTTGAGGGAGATGGGGTCAAACGTAGATTTAGGTTTAATTCTGTTTAATATACTACATGTTCCACCATCTTCTGATGTATCAGTCCATCTCGGGTTTTTTCCATAATGTTCTTTCAACTTTAAATTGCGTAATAATCTGTGGTTATCAATTTTCCATTGTATTTCATCCGGCATGTGGGTGGGTACATAAGAGAGGCCCTTGCTGAGTACACCAATGGCCTCGGAAGAGAGTGGATTAGAGGATAAATTAAAAATTACTTGCGCATTCCTTTCGGAGGTTTCTTGTCTGCCTTCGCTCCTCTCCCTCCGCCGTGTCTGCCCGCCCCTCCTCGTGGGCTTATTTTTCTGCCGTTTATAAGCGCCCTGGTGCGAACCCCTAAAGGGCCACTGTGTTGCACCTCTCCTTCTGCGCCGGCTTGTGTCTCCTCAGTATCACTGGCAGAGGTGCTTGAGAAGAGTACATTCTGTCTCCTCCGAAAGGTAGAGATGAGCGGGTTCGGTTTCTTTGAATCCGAACCCGCACGAACTTCACTTTTTTTTTCACGGGTCCGAGCGACTCGGATCTTCCCGCCTTGCTCGGTTAACCCGAGCGCGCCCGAACGTCATCATGACGCTGTCGGATTCTCGCGAGACTCGGATTCTATATAAGGAGCCGCGCGTCGCCGCCATTTTCACACGTGCATTGAGATTGATAGGGAGAGGACGTGGCTGGCGTCCTCTCCATTAGAATAGATTAGAAGAGAGAGAGAGAGAGAGAGATTGTGCAGACAGAGTTTACCACAGTGACCAGTGCAGTTGTTGTTAAGTTAACTTTTATTTAATATATCCGTTCTCTGCTATATCCGTTCTCTGCCTGAAAAAAACGATACACAGCAGTCACACAGTGTGACTCAGTCTGTGTGCACTCAGCTCAGCCCAGTGTGCTGCACATCAATGTATAAAAGCTTATAATTGTGGGGGAGACTGGGGAGCACTGCAGGTTGTTATAGCAGGAGCCAGGAGTACATAATATTATATTAATTTAAAATTAAACAGTGCACACTTTTGCTGCAGGAGTGCCACTGCCAGTGTGACTAGTGGTGACCAGTGCCTGACCACCAGTATAGTAGTATATTGTTGTATACTATCTCTTTATCAACCAGTCTATATTAGCAGCAGACACAGTACAGTGCGGTAGTTCACGGCTGTGGCTACCTCTGTGTCGGCAGTCGGCACTCGGCAGGCAGTCCGTCCATCCATAATTGTATAATTATATACCACCTAACCGTGGTATTTTTTTTTCTTTCTTTATACCGTCGTCATAGTCATACTAGTTGTTACGAGTATACTACTATCTCTTTATCAACCAGTGTACAGTGCGGTAGTTCACGGCTGTGGCTACCTCTGTGTCGGCAGTCGGCAGGCAGTCCGTCCATCCATAATTGTATTATTATAATATATACCACCTAACCGTGGTTTTTTTTTCATTCTTTATACCGTCATAGTGTCATACTAGTTGTTACGAGTATACTACTATCTCTTTATCAACCAGTGTACAGTGCGGTAGTTCACGGCTGTGGCTACCTCTGTGTCGGCAGTCGGCAGGCAGTCCGTCCATCCATAATTGTATTATAATATATACCACCTAACCGTGGTTTTTTTTTCATTCTTTATACCGTCATAGTGTCATACTAGTTGTTACGAGTATACTACTATCTCTTTATCAACCAGTGTACAGTGCGGTAGTTCACGGCTGTGGCTACCTCTGTGTCGGCAGTCGGCAGGCAGTCCGTCCATCCATAATTGTATTATAATATATACCACCTAACCGTGGTTTTTTTTTCATTCTTTATACCGTCATAGTCAGTCATACTAGTTGTTACGAGTATACTACTATCTCTTTATCAACCAGTGTACAGTGCGGTAGTTCACGGCTGTGGCTACCTCTGTGTCGGCACTCGGCAGGCAGTCCGTCCATCCATAATTGTATTATAATATATACCACCTAACCGTGGTTTTTTTTTCATTCTTTATACCGTCATAGTCAGTCATACTAGTTGTTACGAGTATACTACTATCTCTTTATCAACCAGTGTACAGTGCGGTAGTTCACGGCTGTGGCTACCTCTGTGTCGGAACTCGGCAGGCAGTCCGTCCATCCATAATTGTATTATTATAATATATACCACCTAACCGTGGTTTTTTTTTCATTCTTTATACCGTCATAATCAGTCATACTAGTTGTTACGAGTATACTACTATCTCTTTATCAACCAGTGTACAGTGCGGTAGTTCACGGCTGTGGCTACCTCTGTGTCGGCAGTCGGCAGGCAGTCCGTCCATCCATAATTGTATTATAATATATACCACCTAACCGTGGTTTTTTTTTCATTCTTTATACCGTCATAGTCAGTCATACTAGTTGTTACGAGTATACTACTATCTCTTTATCAACCAGTGTACAGTGCGGTAGTTCACGGCTGTGGCTACCTCTGTGTCGGAACTCGGCAGGCAGTCCGTCCATCCATAATTGTATTACAATATATACCACCTAACCGTGGTTTTTTTTTCATTCTTTATACCGTCATAGTCAGTCATACTAGTTGTTACGAGTATACTACTATCTCTTTATCAACCAGTGTACAGTGCGGTAGTTCACGGCTGTGGCTACCTCTGTGTCGGCACTCGGCAGGCAGTCCGTCCATCCATAATTGTATTACAATATATACCACCTAACCGTGGTTTTTTTATACCACCTAACCGTGGCAGTCCGTCCATAATTGTATACTAGTATCCAATCCATCCATCTCCATTGTTTACCTGAGGTGCCTTTTAGTTCTGCCTATAAAATATGGAGAACAAAAAAGTTGAGGTTCCAAAATTAGGGAAAGATCAAGATCCACTTCCACCTCGTGCTGAAGCTGCTGCCACTAGTCATGGCCGAGACGATGAAATGCCAGCAACGTCGTCTGCCAAGGCCGATGCCCAATGTCATAGTACAGAGCATGTCAAATCCAAAACACCAAATATCAGAAAAAAAAGGACTCCAAAACCTAAAATAAAATTGTCGGAGGAGAAGCGTAAACTTGCCAATATGCCATTTACCACACGGAGTGGCAAGGAACGGCTGAGGCCCTGGCCTATGTTCATGGCTAGTGGTTCAGCTTCACATGAGGATGGAAGCACTCAGCCTCTCGCTAGAAAACTGAAAAGACTCAAGCTGGCAAAAGCACCGCAAAGAACTGTGCGTTCTTTGAAATCCCAAATCCACAAGGAGAGTCCAATTGTGTCGGTTGCGATGCCTGACCTTCCCAACACTGGACGTGAAGAGCATGCGCCTTCCACTATTTGCATGCCCCCTGCAAGTGCTGGAAGGAGCACCCGCAGTCCAGTTCCTGATAGTCAGATTGAAGATGTCAGTGTTGAAGTACACCAGGATGAGGAGGATATGGGTGTTGCTGGCGCTGGGGAGGAAATTGACCAGAAGGATTCTGATGGTGAGGTGGTTTGTTTAAGTCAGGCACCCGGGGAGACACCTGTTGTCCGTGGGAGGAATATGGCCGTTGACATGCCAGGTGAAAATACCAAAAAAATCAGCTCTTCGGTGTGGAGGTATTTCACCAGAAATGCGGACAACAGGTGTCAAGCCGTGTGTTCCCTTTGTCAAGCTGTAAAAAGTAGGGGTAAGGACGTTAACCACCTCGGAACATCCTCCCTTATACGTCACCTGCAGCGCATTCATAATAAGTCAGTGACAAGTTCAAAAACTTTGGGTGACAGCGGAAGCAGTCCACTGACCAGTAAATCCCTTCCTCTTGTAACCAAGCTCACGCAAACCACCCCACCAACTCCCTCAGTGTCAATTTCCTCCTTCCCCAGGAATGCCAATAGTCCTGCAGGCCATGTCACTGGCAAGTCTGACGAGTCCTCTCCTGCCTGGGATTCCTCCGATGCATCCTTGCGTGTAACGCCTACTGCTGCTGGCGCTGCTGTTGTTGCCGCTGGGAGTCGATGGTCATCCCAGAGGGGAAGTCGTAAGCCCACTTGTACTACTTCCAGTAAGCAATTGACTGTTCAACAGTCCTTTGCGAGGAAGATGAAATATCACAGCAGTCATCCTACTGCAAAGCGGATAACTGAGTCCTTGACAACTATGTTGGTGTTAGACGTGCGTCCGGTATCCGCCGTTAGTTCACAGGGAACTAGACAATTTATTGAGGCAGTGTGCCCCCGTTACCAAATACCATCTAGGTTCCACTTCTCTAGGCAGGCGATACCGAGAATGTACACGGACGTCAGAAAAAGACTCACCAGTGTCCTAAAAAATGCAGTTGTACCCAATGTCCACTTAACCACGGACATGTGGACAAGTGGAGCAGGGCAGGGTCAGGACTATATGACTGTGACAGCCCACTGGGTAGATGTATGGACTCCCGCCGCAAGAACAGCAGCGGCGGCACCAGTAGCAGCATCTCGCAAACGCCAACTCTTTCCTAGGCAGGCTACGCTTTGTATCACCGCTTTCCAGAATACGCACACAGCTGAAAACCTCTTACGGCAACTGAGGAAGATCATCGCGGAATGGCTTACCCCAATTGGACTCTCCTGTGGATTTGTGGCATCGGACAACGCCAGCAATATTGTGTGTGCATTAAATATGGGCAAATTCCAGCACGTCCCATGTTTTGCACATACCTTGAATTTGGTGGTGCAGAATTTTTTAAAAAACGACAGGGGCGTGCAAGAGATGCTGTCGGTGGCCAGAAAAATTGCGGGACACTTTCGGCGTACAGGCACCACGTACAGAAGACTGGAGCACCACCAAAAACTACTGAACCTGCCCTGCCATCATCTGAAGCAAGAAGTGGTAACGAGGTGGAATTCAACCCTCTATATGCTTCAGAGGTTGGAGGAGCAGCAAAAGGCCATTCAAGCCTATACAATTGAGCACGATATAGGAGATGGAATGCACCTGTCTCAAGTGCAGTGGAGAATGATTTCAACGTTGTGCAAGGTTCTGATGCCCTTTGAACTTGCCACACGTGAAGTCAGTTCAGACACTGCCAGCCTGAGTCAGGTCATTCCCCTCATCAGGCTTTTGCAGAAGAAGCTGGAGGCATTGAAGAAGGAGCTAACACGGAGCGATTCCGCTAGGCATGTGGGACTTGTGGATGCAGCCCTTAATTCGCTTAACAAGGATTCACGGGTGGTCAATCTGTTGAAATCAGAGCACTACATTTTGGCCACCGTGCTCGATCCTAGATTTAAAGCCTACCTTGGATCTCTCTTTCCGGCAGACACAGGTCTGCTGGGGTTGAAAGACCTGCTGGTGACAAAATTGTCAAGTCAAGCGGAACGCGACCTGTCAACATCTCCTCCTTCACATTCTCCCGCAACTGGGGGTGCGAGGAAAAGGCTCAGAATTCCGAGCCCACCCGCTGGCGGTGATGCAGGGCAGTCTGGAGCGACTGCTGATGCTGACATCTGGTCCGGACTGAAGGACCTGACAACGATTACGGACATGTCGTCTACTGTCACTGCATATGATTCTCTCAACATTGATAGAATGGTGGAGGATTATATGAGTGACCGCATCCAAGTAGGCACGTCACACAGTCCGTACTTATACTGGCAGGAAAAAGAGGCAATTTGGAGGCCCTTGCACAAACTGGCTTTATTCTACCTAAGTTGCCCTCCCACAAGTGTGTACTCCGAAAGAGTGTTTAGTGCCGCCGCTCACCTTGTCAGCAATCGGCGTACGAGGTTACATCCAGAAAATGTGGAGAAGATGATGTTCATTAAAATGAATTATAATCAATTCCTCCGCGGAGACATTGACCAGCAGCAATTGCCTCCACAAAGTACACAGGGAGCTGAGATGGTGGATTCCAGTGGGGACGAATTGATAATCTGTGAGGAGGGGGATGTACACGGTGATATATCGGAGGGTGAAGATGAGGTGGACATCTTGCCTCTGTAGAGCCAGTTTGTGCAAGGAGAGATTAATTGCTTCTTTTTTGGGGGGGGTCCAAACCAACCCGTCATATCAGTCACAGTCGTGTGGCAGACCCTGTCACTGAAATGATGGGTTGGTTAAAGTGTGCATGTCCTGTTTTGTTTATACAACATAAGGGTGGGTGGGAGGGCCCAAGGATAATTCCATCTTGCACCTCTTTTTTCTTTTCTTTTTCTTTGCATCATGTGCTGATTGGGGAGGGTTTTTTGGAAGGGACATCCTGCGTGACACTGCAGTGCCACTCCTAGATGGGCCCGGTGTTTGTGTCGGCCACTAGGGTCGCTAATCTTACTCACACAGCTACCTCATTGCGCCTCTTTTTTTCTTTGCGTCATGTGCTGTTTGGGGAGGGTTTTTTGGAAGGGACATCCTGCGTGACACTGCAGTGCCACTCCTAGATGTGCCCGGTGTTTGTGTCGGCCACTAGGGTCGCTAATCTTACTCACACAGTCAGCTACCTCATTGCGCCTCTTTTTTTCTTTGCGTCATGTGCTGTTTGGGGAGGGTTTTTTGGAAGGGCCATCCTGCGTGACACTGCAGTGCCACTCCTAGATGGGCCCGGTGTTTGTGTCGGCCACTAGGGTCGCTAATCTTACTCACACAGCTACCTCATTGCGCCTCTTTTTTTCTTTGCGTCATGTGCTGTTTGGGGAGGGTTTTTTGGAAGGGACATCCTGCGTGACACTGCAGTGCCACTCCTAGATGGGCCCGGTGTTTGTGTCGGCCACTAGGGTCGCTTATCTTACTCACACAGCGACCTCGGTGCAAATTTTAGGACTAAAAATAATATTGTGAGGTGTGAGGTATTCAGAATAGACTGAAAATGAGTGTAAATTATGGTTTTTGAGGTTAATAATACTTTGGGATCAAAATGACCCCCAAATTCTATGATTTAAGCTGTTTTTTAGTGTTTTTTGAAAAAAACACCCGAATCCAAAACACACCCGAATCCGACAAAAATAATTCGGTGAGGTTTTGCCAAAACGCGTTCGAACCCAAAACACGGCCGCGGAACCGAACCCAAAACCAAAACACAAAACCCGAAAAATTTCAGGCGCTCATCTCTACCGAAAGGTGCCTCTAGGGCCTTGTGGTTGTTTCTGTGGGTTGGCTCCCAGCCAGGCATATACCTTGTGCTGGGCATAATCTTGCTGAACCCGAGTTAACTTGTCCCTTTTATATTTAATTAAATCTCTCTGGTATTGTTCCAGTTGTTGTTTCAACTTCTCAAGCCATTTGGTGGTGGTATCGGTCGCTAGCGTGGATAAATGTTCACTTTCAAATTTAACAATATTGTCCTTGGTTTCACTTAGCTCTCTTATAGACTCCTCTTTTACCAAGAGCATAAGGTCCATAGAACATTTGTTCAATACTGAAATCCAACGTTTGCAAAATGGGATGCTGTAGCGGCCAATAGTAGGCATATTATGAATGCGGAATCCACAAGGAATTTGTCTTGCTCTATAGTAGTCTGATAAAGTCTTCCCATGAAATAAAAAGTCAATCTCTCTCTTTTTGAGCTTAAAGAGATCCTTATAGAGCTCATCATTGGTAGAGACATCCTCAGTAGTAAAAGCTGGTTCCGCATAAAGGATATTTTCAGCTTCAGCATCTGAAAAACTTAAAGTCTCAAAATTTTCACATTGTAGGAAATATGTGGCTGCATCCTCAACGTCCACACCACCTTGTGCCATGTTGATGTATTGAATTGGATATCACTTGCGTGGCTCAGTGTAATCCAGGCTTGCTACGGCATTCATCCACCAAGTTTGTCTGAGTGCAAATAAGTAACTGTGCAACAATATTGCATAAAGTGACAGTGCTGTGCAAATTGTGTTGCAATATTGTATAAAGTGACAGTGCTTCTAAAAACGTGAAGTGGCTGGAAGCGTCCTGAAAACTGATAAGAAAGGTAGCCTTGGGGTGCCCCGACTGCCGTGGCCTGTGATGCACTCACAGCGTCAGCGGGTATACATACTGCAAATACGTCTGGCACTCCCCCTCGGGCAAATCGAGCTGAAGCTCCTGCTCCGGTGCCCTCCTTAGCAGGCTGTGCAGTCTGCTGATATAACCGTAGGAAGAATGGCGGCACTCTGGAGACTTGGTTTAAAGTGATGAAAAAATGGTGCTGTTTTATTTCAACGTTTCGGGGTACAAGCCCCCGTCTTCAGGAAACACATACAAGTGACATGGTGCAAAAAACAACTTTAAATAATTTACCCAGCGCGCGTCCAGCCGTCCGCTCCACGCCGCCGCTCGGCTTCCGGGTTCCACACTTCCGATCACCTGACATGTCACGGATGACGCAGAGTCCCAGGGCCGTCATGCGGGGGCGGGGGGATGTTGCCATGGTGAGTGCTGTCTAACATGTAGACAAAAACATAAACAAAGAGCACAAAAGACAGGTGAAACATATGGAAATCAAAATCAGTGATATACGGTTATATATATATATATATATATATATATAAACTTATTTTCTTCTGCTGTGACTTAATGACACACTGTAAACATGTTCCATAAACTGTAGTATAGTAAGGTGCTTCTTTGCCCCTTTTGTCCCATGCCCTCTCTGTTATCCTTGTCCTCCCCATAGCTGTCCATTATATTTCCATGAAGAGAAAAGAAGCAAAGGACTCTTTAAAAATGAATAATGTATATAATTTATCTTCAGTGTCAGATTAGGGTCAGGAGCGGTCCTTGGTGCGGGCAAGCAGTGCCTTTGCCCGGGGCGCTGCGGCCTGGGGGCGCGGCCACAGTCACCCCGCAGGCACCGCCGCCTGCCCGCACTCCGCTCCCCGCTCCACGGCTGCAGCAGACGCCGTGGGCTGTGTGGGCGTCCGCTGCAGCCGGCTCCAGGCACAGACACTAGAGGTCGTTATTGACCTCTAGTGTCTGTGCGGCGCTATGGGAGAGACGTCATTGACGTCTCTCCCATAGAGAGGAGCGGGTGGCCAGACTGACGGAGCAGCAGCAGCAGAAGAAGCAGGAGCGGGGCAGTGGTAAGTATTGTTTTTATTATTTTGTGTGTGTGTGTGTGTTTGTAAGCGGGGGGGCACAGCGACAGGGGGCAAATAAAGAGGGGGCACAACAACTGGGGGCAAATAAAAAGGAGGCATAAATACTGGGGGTACATAAAGAGGGGGCACAACTACAGGGGGAAAATAAAGAGGGGGCACAACAACTGGGGGCAAATAAAGAGGAGGCACAAATACTGGGAGCACATAAAGAGGGGGCACAACTACTGGGGGCAAAATAAAGAGGAGGCGCAAATAAAGAGGGGGCACAACTACTGGGGGCAAATAAAGAGGAGGCACAAATACTGGGAGCAAATAAAGAGGGGGCACAACTACTGGGGGCATATCTACAGGGGCAAATCAACTGGGGGGCACAGCTACTGTGAGCATAACTGGCCACGCCCCTCCCCTATGAAGCCACGCCCCCACACACTAACTGTTTTGCCACGGGGGGGGGGCGCCAGTGGTAACTCTCGCACTGGGCGCCACAAGGGGTAGAACCGGCCCTGATTAGGGTATGGGAAATGCAGTGGTAGGAGTCCATATTTAGGGATGTGGCCAGTCTACATAGGGGGTGTGGTCATCCGAGGCTTGGGTTATAATTAGAGAGTGCATGGTCTGGGCCTTTTTAGAAATATATATATATATATATATAACTACTGCTAGTGCATGGCAATGTACCAGAATAATAACAGCAACTGTAGAAAATACACCATACTCCTGTGCAGTATCATGTAACATATATAACTGAGAATTCAAGTGCACAGTCTGGAACCTGATCCTTAGAGGAGAGGGTGAGGGTTTATTTATTTTTTCATTTTTTTCATACTTTACCATGCACGTGGACTACGATTGGGAATAGTAACCTGTGCTGAACATAGCGGTAGCGGATCGAGGCACCTTGCTGGAAACATGGTGAGTAAAGGGGTACACTAATGGGGCTTTTTTTGTAGCAAGAAAGTGACAAAACATCCCCCTCCAAAAAAAAGTGTCACTTATTTTTGTGACATCTGTTTTCATGTTCACATTTTGACCCTGTCGACCTTATGACCCTGATCTTTTCTACTGTCTACTTGTCCCAGGTCGACCTTATGACCATGTTGACCTTTTGACACTATTGGCCTAATGCATGTCGACCATTAGTGGTCGACTTATTGACTGTAGACCTTTTTAGTTTAGATCACCTTAATGGCATATACTCTGTAAGAGTCAAGCCTACACAGTGTCGGGCATGGTCTGCTAGGGGGAACCTGAAACATAGTCTTAAAAGTGCTACTATTTATTTTATTAAGCTTGCAGACCCTACTATATATGTTGTTTGTCACTGGTCATTACTCTATTGTTTATTAAACAGGCTTTACCCTTTATTTTATTTATTACAGGGGACCTACTCTTTATTATAGGGGCCTCTTCATTTTATTTATTATGAGGCTCTACACTTTTATTTATTACGTGGGTGCTTAATTATTATGCTTTTTTATATTAGGGGGTACAACTGTTTTTTTTTATGGTAGGGTAGTATGTTTTATTTTATTTATTATGGGGGAAATATCTGTAGTGTGGGGGAAACACCTGTAGTGACCCAATTGTGCATGCTGATGCTTGTAGTACTGCAAGAGTAGTCACTATTTGACAGTATTTACCCCGTACCCAGTGGCAGGAACAGAGAGATGAGCACTATGTCATTGGTCTGGTACTCTTAAGGTCACATTTTCTCTCCCTTATTTATGTTTCAGTTCTTACAGGTGAGATAGCTCATATAGCATATGTTTGTGCTATGCTTTGTGTTTGTGTTTGTGCTATGCTATGTGTATGACTAGTAGTGATTGGCTACGTGGATTGAGCTGTCCAATAACGGCCTAATCTGTATGCTTCCCGTGTCTGAATATTGGGATTGGGTGGTTTGCATCCATGTCCTTTAATGTTCCTTTGTGACTCGGGGTTAACACCAGCCACTTAGGAAACAGCTGGGATTGAGTTTAAGGCTTATAATAGAGAGATGAATGCTGCTAGATCAGTGATAGGGATCCCTAAAGATAAATGTTTCTGTAAATTGTCTTCTATCCTGACAAATAAAGCAGCTGTTAATACAGACAAATACTTTGTGAGCGTCATCTTGAAGGCATCAATACTCCTCTTACATACAGTTATAGCCATATACAATATATAGTGAATTGCACCAATGCATTAAAACAGAAACATCATATTAGGCAGTTGGTAAATCTGAAACAAAATAAATGGGGAAATTGTCAGAAAATGTGGGGAGTTTTGGCTGGAAATCACTCAGCCATTATTTACACACCCTAACAATGTAACATTAACTTATTCTCTATCCAACAGATTCTATTGTACAGAGATTGTATGTGGGGTTCAATTCCTGCATTCCAAGGGCATGGGTAAGTACATAGGGGGTCATTCCGACCCATTCGCACGCAGCAGTTTATCACTGCGGAGTGAATGGGTGCGGAATGCGCATGCGCAACGGGCGCAGTGCGTGTGCGCGACATTGTCCGGCAATAGGGGTCGAAGGGTTATGTTGCGACTTACAAAGGAAGCGGTCACAGAGCCGACCGCTAAGAAGATTGACAGGAAGGAGGCGTGCCAGGGCGGGTCCGGACCATTTGGAGCCATTTTCAGGGAGTGGTGAGTATAACGCAGGCGTGTCCAGCAGAACGGAGGGCGGAGGAGTGACATCAAAGCCAGGCCCATCATCACTGGATCCTTCGCACAGGGTAAGTATGTCAAGGGCTAGTCTAATTTTACTTGAAATTTTTTTAGCTTAGCAGGGCTGCACAAGTGATTGCAGCCCTGCTAAGCTAAAATACACTCCCCCATAGGCGTGGACTAGTTGATCACAGCAGCAGCAAAAAGTTGCTGGCTGCGATCAACTGGGAATGACCACCATAGTTACAATATAACAAGAGTATAATACAGTGATATTATTATGGATTCTAATATGCAGAATGTAATATACTTATACTTTCTATATGTTATACATTTATTCTCTGGCACATATCTTCCACTTACATGTTACACACTGCCTCCCTTCCAAAGTAAAGTACAATCTGTCGAAGTAAAAGAAAAATATTACATAGAAAGAACATACAGACTCCACATATATAAGTCGCTATACTTGCAAATACGTGCAGCAAGCACAGCAATATATGGTAACACACGCATTTACACGGACATGCCACAGAGATGGATTCAACACTTATTTCATACAGTACATAATTATAATAATATCAAGCGCCAGACATCATAATGATTTAAAATTATATAATGGAGTGATGTCATGTATGTGTATTATTGGAACGAAGCAAGATACACCTGTCATAGTTGGTATTAAAGCAAGCAGATTAATGTGTAGATTCATTTATACTTGTTATTAAGTTGTAGGACATTGCAACAAATAGTTATGATTAAATGTATGAAAGCTAAAGTCATTTTTATTAGGACAATAGACATTTACAGAAACAGTTGGTGGACAGGAAGCTCAGGCCAGCCCCTTTTGATGTCTTCAAGGCTGAACCTGTTTAGCATACGAACAGACTAGTGACTCATCATGAATGAGAAAGTTCCCTCCCCCAAACTAAATAACACATTACAGAGACACACAGTTGCCAGTTGCTTTTTTTGTCCCAGACGATGATGGAGGTGCTTCTAGACCAGTTCCTGCATGATTTTACAGAGAGAGAGAGAGTGATATGGAGGGACGAATTTATATGAGAAAGATATGGTAATTGTATCGCTGGCCTGTAACTGTATGTATTAACTGCTTACTGTATGACTTGTAACCATGTAACTATATGTATACTGTACATTGTGATATATATTGAATACATATCCTTTTAATAACAAATATATACATCAATGAGCGTTGGAACTCAGATAATGTGCGGGTGTATTGTTTTCTCTTATGGGATGCAGTGTTTTGCGATGTATAGTGCACATTCATGTCACATGGTAATAAGATGTGCAGGCGTCTACAATATATATTAGAGCGGGCATTTTAAATATTTGTAAGGAAACAATTTGGCATTCACAGATGGGGCTCGTCCGGGATATCATGGTCTTAATGGTGCACTGTACATTACAAACGCGGCTGGGATCAACCGGCTCTGATGGACGCATCGCGACGCTGATGAATAACTAACATCCACGTGTATTGTTGTGTTACCAGTAAGCCGATGATATGAAAAATTCAAGGGACAATGTTTCTCATAATATTTAAGATGCTAAAGCGTATTTTTATTGTTGCAAAACAAAGTTCAAATAAGTCATATTGTGTTTGATTCAGATTGGATTGTTTATCTGTTAAGTAGATTTAAAAGTACATTTAAAAGTTGCTGCATAGCCTTGATATAGTTTTTTTTTTTTAAACTCAGGTCTAAAATAACTTCTGGTGCTTGTATAATGTGTGATTTCTTTGTGACAAAGGAAGCCGCATGGTCTGTCCTCCATTTTGGACTAACCACATGGCCTGTCCACCATCTTGTGTAAACCTTATGGATGTGGAAGGGGGAGGAGCAGTGGCCATTTTAGGAAGGTCATTTTCTAAATAGCTGATTTTCAGTCTGCTCAGAATAATCAGTTTCCTTTGTCACATCAAGCACCATTTATGAGTTACCAATGCATTTATTTAGCCCATGCCATAGTCAATTACAAATAGTTTCAATTGGGCCTAGTGAGAGTAAATGGTGAGATAAGTTTTTTTTTTCTCTTTTCTTCTTGTCTGTGCGTAATTACTTTACATCAAGTGGGGGGTTGCACAGAGATAGAAAATGGAAAGAAAGAGTTTTGTTTTTGTTTTGTTTTTCTTCCAAGACTTGTAGATTCTGCTTACTAGGGAGGATAGCCATTGAAATGCAAATTAACCTGTGTAACTGCTTTTTTTAGCTGTGAAAAGCACATAGCTTTGATATACAAATAAGAGGTAAGGTGTCACATAGAAGGCCAGTGAATTGTATGTATATATATATATATATATATATATATATATTATTGTAATTATGTGTATATTTATATCAGTGTATGTTCTGCAAGATAGCTATCCAATCTGAATCATATCATTTAAATTATAGATTATTGCAGTCATTATAGATCTGTGTGAAATAGGATACATTTTGTTGCTATATAGGTAATTTTGAAATAAATGTATTTAAGGAAGTGTAAAGACACAAACGCAGTTCTGGCCTGGTTGTTAAGGTTTATACAGAAAAAAAACTGGGTGTTGTGTTAAGTGAGCGATTATAATTAGTATTGCTCACATTTATAGAGTTGTGTGAATTGTTTTATTGCGTACGCACATTGGTACACGTGGTACGGAACGTGAGGACAGCGTACAAAAATGTGCACATGGCGCAAGGCCGCACACGTGGCATAGAGGTACGCATGGTTGCTTAATTACGCAAGCTTGCGTAGGGTTGTGTGCGCATAATAAAACCACATGATAGTTTGTTCAGTTAAAAGGTGGGACAGTAGCCATGCTACAATAGCACATAACTACCCGGTTTCTAAAGCAGATTAGTATAAAACTTTTGTTTAAACTGTATTGCCTCTGGGGGTAAAGCTGCCAATCAGAACGAGTGAAAATTTTCTGTACAGAAAAACAAAGCGTATTTGAGTGAGTGAAAGCGGAGTGAGTGGAGCTGAACCCAGGTACTGAAGTGGTCTAAGTGGTAACACTGGGTTAGTAGAGGCCCAGTGGCGTAGGGTTTGCTACCTTGCGTAATTAGAACTAAGTGGTTTAAGTGATCTGAAGTGGTCTAAGTGGTCTCATACAACTAAGTGATCTGGAATGGTCTATGCTAGGTGGTCTACAGCAATCGTAGGGCATATAGATAACTAGTATCTATAGGCTGTGCTATTGCATCACATGTCCGTTTGTTCTACACAGCACAACGTGATACCATTGTGTCATATGCGCTATGGAAAAGCATATGCAGACGTGATTGTATAGACAAAGGGGTTTTTCTTTCATAACATCGGGAAATCTCCCTGGTGGGCTTCCACTGGAAAGGGTGAAGGATAGTTATCTAATTTCTCTATTTTTCACCCTACAAACAATTCCAGTTGAAAGATACCGAAAAGGAATTTTTCGCTGCCTCTCTCAGGAAAATATTTCAACAGAACCTCCACCGAAAGAAATTACGGTGCTGTAAGGTCTGATAGGAGCCGTAAGTTGGGTACATCACCTTCGCTATCAACAGTGTATGGTAGTACCGGCCAACGTGGGCGAGAGTGGGTGGAAGCGCTCGGAGAACTTTCACAGTCGCCTTATATTGAGTATTTTGGTATTTGTGGGAATAGCCGAGAAGGCAAGACCCACAAATTATGGGAGCCAGTTGCTCAACTAAGGGACGTATGGTAGCCAGGGTTCAGGCAGAAGAGTTGGGACTGAGAAGGTCAGACTCGGGACCGAGAATGTCAGAATTGTGGCCGAGAGGGTCAGCAAGGTTTATCATGTGTGGAAAATATGGTCCACACGCTGAAGTTTACTGAGACGAGTGGGTACGTATGACTGACAATGATAGGGTATCATTCCCTGGGATGGGCAGCTTTGAGTCAGAGGTAATGCAGAATGTAGGTATTAAAATATGTCTGATAAAATCCAGAAAACAAAGGGTCAGACATACAAATTGTTTAAACCTGTGGCGGCAAGAGGGGTTGGTGAATTTGATCCTAAGGTATTGCAGGTGGTATGTCTAACCAAAGTCATATAAGACAAGAATGGAAATATAAGAACTGTTTGAACTTGTAGCAACAATAAACAAGTAGGAAGAAAAAAAAAGAGAATGCAAGTACACCGCCTTATGTAGATGTGGAAGCAGTTACGGCCAGCATACAAACTATAGAAAATATGAAAAATATGACTGTAACCTATATATGTACTAATGAATGTTGAAGTTTTATTTAGGAGGAGAAGGTGACCTCATTGTTTACAGCCATTTCTCATGCACCCAGAGGAGTATCCAACCGGTAAAAGAAGAGCAGTAGCCTGTGGGGGAAGTGGCTGAGACCAGTGGAACTGGTAAGTATGGTATCATTCATGTACATATATAGTAACCCCCCCCCCCCCCCCCAAAAAAAAAAAAAATCAAGAAAGTAACGTCATAAATGGAGAAAAAACCTGTCCGCACATTAGTATTTGCCAGTAGGAAAGCGGACAGAGACAAGGTAACCCCCGGGTATTTCTTTCAGTTACCATATAAGAAGTATTCATTCCTAGTAATGCCCCTAGTCAAGATGAGCTCGGAAATGTTTGTCGGATCATGTACAGACCCTTAATACAGGATGAGAAGGATTGGATGAATACTTCGCATGACCTAGAAGCTTGTTAAACTTTTTTTTTTTTTTTTGTCTTTTGCAGTAATAGAAAACTCTCCATCTGGATAAGATCACTGGTAAACACTAATTCGGCAAATGGGAGGTGTCTGTCTCTGTGCTAATGGACGGGCTCGGTAGGGCATTGAGGGTCAGGGTGCAGACTTCTTTGCAGAATTGGAGAGGGTTCTCACTGGCTAATCTTAAAGAGTGTGCTGTTAAACATCACAAGAGTAGTGCTAGGCGCAGAGAACAACAGGTGGAGAGGTTGAGGACGGTGAGTGTACTGGCACATACAGGAAAGACCCATCAGTCCAAACCCCAGATCCCTAATGGTCAATAATATGTTACACTTGTAGGAAGGAAGGGCATTTTGCCAGAGATTGTAGGAGTAGTAGGACACATAGTCAATATAGACCCCTAGACAGAGAAAACAAGCCACATTATTAAACACATAGACGGGATCAAGGGACATATAGTAAGGAATCACGAGCCATATAGAAAACACAGATTCAGGCAATGGGAGTAACAGGAACGGTGCAACAATACCCTTTGAGTAGACCTGCAGTGATTACGATAGGGCCCTTGCAAACCAAACATTCTTTTCTGCTGGCTGCATCGGCTCCGACTAATCTACTCGGCAGAGACTTATTGTGTAAAATGCGGTGTGTCATATATTGTACTCCTGAGGGTGTCTTCTTGGATATACCTGAGAACCATGCTCAAGAAGTACAAGATATACTAGACACCCCTCAAAGGCTAATGTCGCATTCTACTGTCCAAGATGCATGTCCATCACAGGTAGAGGAAATTATCTCACAGATACCGGGTTCCCTATGAACTTAGGATGGACAGGACACTGGATTGATGGCTGGGATAGTCCCAGTAGAGATATGACACATAGAATTTTTTTAGGGGTATAGACAGTAGAGAATCACTTCCCCATAGTGCCCAATCCAGTTGTCAAATTTTATAAAATCCTCTTTGTCTCTACAAACTTATCTGTTACTAACCTCTATGTGATTTTCCTTCAAAGTTTCCTCCTCATTTTTTACGTTCACCGACAGGAGGGTACAATACATGGACCCGATCATAGTTCAAACGCCACATGCCTACGCGGTCCTTCAGAGCTCTGCCCAAATCCAGTATATCTCACCAGCATAAGGACATAAGGACACCAGTATTAATGCAGTGTGCCTGGTCATGCACAAAGGGTGGAGAATGAGAATACTGGTGAAGGGAAATTTTGTATAGACACTGATATGCCTGTTGGTGAATGGCAAACCAGACATTTTTCTTTTTCATTTTCTTCTTCTTTCTCTCCTCTAGAGATGTTTCTTTTTTTTTTTCTTTTTTTTTGAGTTATACTCATGATACTCTACATTGCAAACACACAATGACTTTGTACAGTTAACACCCTTTAGGAATTATTGTTATGTATTGGTGTGCACTGATGTTTTCTCAAACTGGGTAGAGGCATTTCCTGCCACCACGGATGCTGCTGTGTTTACCGCAAAGAAAAATTGCGCAGAAATTTTGTGTGTAGATAATGATACCCCTAGAAGTAGGAGCAAAGCTTGAAATTGTACCATTGTGATCATAGATACTGGCACTAGTATTATGTAGCATCGGAACCACTCCCAGATCTTCACTTAACGAATCACCCTCTTCGAAATTTGTTTTTGTTTTGGTATTTGTGTTTTTTTTTTTTTTTGGAAGACAACCTCATGTCATGATTGATCCGCACAATGATTAGAAATACACCAATGAGGTGACAGTACAGTACCTTATTGAGATGAGCCAGCATTTGAGAACTTGACAAAAGAACTTGAAACTGTTGATTGCTGGTATGCCAAATACTGTCTTGATTGTGAACCAAGAGACTGTATGATTGTTCTTACGCTCAGGTTGCCTAATAGACAGGTGGGAAGGACCTTACCAAGTTTTGTTGACAGCACTATCCCAGTGAAAGTAGCCGAGAGAGAGACTTGGGTCCACGATTCCCATTGCAGGAAAGTCGGTAGTCCGGAAGGAACTCGTAAATGGAGTGAGATCGCAAAAGTATCACCAGAGACTCTGTTCCGTGAAGACTGAGAGGCGGCACTGTTGAACACTACCTGAGCGTACTAAAGGATTGCAGAAAGACCAGTCATTGTAATTGATTTGTTATGAACAAGAGTTGTTTTGATCTATTTCTCTTTTCCCTCTTTCCCGCTGACAAACATTTTTTTTTTCAGGACATTCTATTTTTGCGAGGTTTTTTTAATGAGTCGAGTGTGGGACTGGAACTGGTTCTGGAGGAAGGAGTGATTTCCATATAGGATCCCAGGATTAGCCGATCAGTTTGTTTGCCAGAGAAAAATCAAAGGTCTAGTAGTTATGGAGTTCGAAGGTAATCAGGAACAATCAGACAATGGTTATTTACACATTGCAGATAAAGAGCTCATTAATATATGTGGAAGAAAGGTTTATGAGTGGCTCTCCCCGAACTCCGAAGGTTTATGTTATTTAGGAAGGACACTACTTATAACCCTTGTTCAATTAATAAACAGACCTAGCATACGTTCCAGAAATGGAAACAATGGCCCTCATTCCGAGTTGTTCGCTCGCAAGCTGCTTTAGCAGCTTTACACACGCTAAGCCGCCGCCTACTGGGAGTGAATCTTAGCTTCTTAAAATTACGAACGAAAGGTTCTCAAAATTGCGTTTACACACCTCTTAGCAGTTTCTGAGTAGCTCCAGACTTACTCGGCATCTGCGATCAGTTCAGTGCTTGTTGTTCCCTGTTTGACGTCACAAACACACCCAGCGTTCGGCCAGACACTCCTCCGTTTCTCCAGCCACTCCCGCGTTTTTCCCAGAAACGGTAGCGTTTTTTCCCACACGCCCATAAAACGGCCTGTTTCCGCCCAGAAACACCCACTTCCTGTCAATCACACTCCGATCGCCTGAACGAAGAAAAAGCCGTGAGTAAAAAACCTAACTGTATAGCAAATTTACTTGGCGCAGTCGCAGTGCGAACATTGCGCATGCGCACTAAGCAGAAAATCGCTGCGATGCGAAGAAATTTACCGAGCGAACAACTCGGAATGACCCCCAATGTTCAGAAAAGGATAGGAATATGTAGATCATGAAAATTTTATATGTCACTTTCACGATTTGTTTGTGTCTTCTTCATCTATCCAGCAGAACCTCAATCGAATCCAAACATCAGTGTACAAAGACGTAGGTACATGTATGTGTGAAATGTTCGTCGCAAATCAGACATTATAGGCCAAAGCACTGTCCCAGCATACTCTATAGGTTGAATGTTGTCCCACACCCAACCAGTGGTCCCGTGACCACTGAGTGCATATAGAGGATGTCTCGTCCTCCTCCCTGTCTTCCCCAAATATAGTCAAGTGTCTGATTTGCGAAATGAATACATACTTGTGTCTAGGTCACCGATTATTGTCTGAAATATTTTTTTTTCTTATGTTAATAATTGATGGCAGTTATTGTTTACTGCCAAAGGGTGGACTGTCGAAGTAAAAAAAAATACATAGAAAGAACATAGACTCCACACATATAAGTCACTATACTTGCAAATACGCGCAGCGAGCACAGCAATATATGGTAACACACACATTTACACGGACATGCCACAGAGATGGATTCAACACTTATTTCATACAGTACATAGATATAATAATATCAAGCGCCAGACATCATAATGATTTAAAATTATATACTGGAGTAATGTCATGTATGTGTATTATTGGAACGAAGCAAGATAAACCTTTCATATTTGGTATTAAAGCAAGCAGATTAATGTGTAGATTCATTTAGATAGACATTTACAGAAACAGGTGGTGGACAGGAAGCTCAGGCCAGCCCCTTTTGATGTCTTCAAGGCTGAACCTGTTTAGCATATGAACAGACTAATGACTCATCATGAATGAAAAAGTTCCCTTCCCCAAACTAGATAACACATTACAGAGACACACAGTTGCCAGTTGCTGTTTTTGTCCCAGACGATGATGGAGGTGCTTCTAGACCAGTTCCTGCATGATTTTACAGAGAGAGAGAGTGTGATATGGAGGGATGAATTTATATGAGAAAGATATGGTAATTGTATCGCTGGCCTGTAACTGTATGTATTAACTGCTTACTGTATGAATTGTAACCATGTAACTATATGTATACTGTACATTGTGATATATATTGAATACATATCCTTTTAATAACAAATATATACATCAATGAGCGTTGGAACTCAGATAATGTGCGGGTGTATTGTTTTCTCTTATGGGATGCAGTGTTTTGCGATGTATAGCGCACATTCATGGCACATGGTAATAAGATGTGCAGGCGTCTACAATATATATTAGAGCGGGCACTTTAAATATTTGTAAGGAAACAATTTGGTATTTACAAATCTTTATTTACTCTCTGCACAAGTATTCTATTCTTATAATTTCATTTGAGGGTGAGGAGCGTTTTGAAATATTTGTACTAACATTCATCCTCTCTCCTTAGGGAAGTCCCTTTCGCCTGTAATATAGCCATGTCAGACTCTTCCTGCACTTGAATCATATGGAACATATATACAACCTAACTGTAATGCCTTAGAAGATTAGCGGTAACATACCAAAACACTGCACCTATATCAATTATGTATGTAATGTTCTTTTTGTATTGATACCTTTTAATTGGTAAACTGTTTATTATTAAATATAGATTAAATACTTGATACCTGCGCTTTCTTATATGTGTTCTTTTAGTTGTGAATAATTGCAGTTTATTTAATGGGAACTGCATACTCATTGTATTAACAGTAATTATGGTATCCAAGGTTTTTTAGTTTATACACATATATATTTTTTTTTTATTTGCGCTCGGTAGTTTAATTTATTTTGAGATATCAGATATAACTTCCTGCACTTGTCTAACACTGTCAGAGAGGACCCCTGAGGAAAAGTAGTGAAACATTATTTTTAAACCTTTTTACATAAATTTTTTTATTACTTTACCACACACCTGTCATTCAGCTCTGTAACTATATACAAAAGCCAAGAGTAGAGGACTGCGCTCGTAAGCTATTCCTAATCAACTGAAGCAGCTAGGGAGTATAGATGAGGATATCCACTATCCCCACAGAAAAGCTGATAAAAAGAAAAAGAATGTCTCCCAGCGCTATTGTTATTAGGTATATTATGGTTATTTAATGGTGATATTGGTACAAGAAATGAAAATATTCATAAAATCAATGTTAGTTAAAAATATATAATATTTTATTAACACAAGAAAAAACACTTTTCCAAGAATATCTTGTTCCCTAAAAGTGATCCTAATACCGGTATACACAAAACAATCACATACAACATTAAACATATAAACATATAGGCATACCGGTGATACGCTAAATAGCGATTTATTCACTAGGTAGGAGTTCCTCAGGTAAATGCAGGCATGTATACGTGATAGTTGTATCACAGTCCCTTATTTGTATGGAAATTGTCCAAAGAGTCTTAATTAGTACCAGCTGCTTGCTGTGGATTCTTTTCCAGAATAGAAGTTAGCACATATGGCCAAAGATCCTCAACTCCTTAATAGGGAATGTCCAAAGTTTTTTACAAACACTTACTTCAAGGTGGTAACTGGAACAGGTGTCTGCCGGCAGACAATTCAGATAGCTCCGCAATCTACTAGTTTCGCCTGGCACCGCAGGCTTCCTCAGGATGGCTATCTGAATTGTCTGCCGGCAGACACCTGTTCCAGTTACCACCTTGAAGTAAGTGTTTGTAAAAAACTTTGGACATTCCCTATTAAGGAGTTGAGGATCTTTGGCCATATGTGCTAACTTCTATTCTGGAAAAGAATCCACAGCAAGCAGCTGGTACTAATTAAGACTCTTTGGACAATTTCCATACAAATAAGGGACTGTGATACAACTATCACGTATACATGCCTGCATTTACCTGAGGAACTCCTACCTAGTGAATAAATCGCTATTGAGCGTATCACCGGTATGCCTATATGTTTATATGTTTAATGTTGTATGTGATTGTTTTGTGTATACCGGTATTAGGATCACTTTTAGGGAACAAGATATTCTTGGAAAAGTGTTTTTTCTTGTGTTAATAAAATATTATATATTTTTAACTAACATTGATTTTATGAACATTTCCATTTCTTGTACCAATATCACCATTAAATAACCATTATATACCTAATAACAATAGCGCTGGGAGACATTCTTTTTCTTTTTATCTGTAACTATATACACCCAGCTGGGAGGGGGCGAAGGGGCTACACTGAGACCCCAGATCATATACACCCAGAATGTGCCTTCCCTGCCATCCAATCTGGGTCTCACATGCAGAGTGAAAGAGGGAAGGAGAATTGTAGGGATGATAGAGGGAAGAAGGGAGTGAGAAGTGCAGAGGAAGGAGGTGAAAGGAAAGAGTGAGAAGTGCAGGGTTAAAGAGGGATAGAGGATATGAGAGGTGCAGCCTCCAGTTGTTTCTCCCTTTGTGACATCAATATCACTATTTATGTAGTAACCACACATATTAGCATCAAAAGGGTTAATGGGCTGAGTAAGCTTACACTATGAAATAACATAGAATTCTGCTGAACACCTACAAATGTACATGACATAGTGGAATCACATGGACATAAACCTACAAATGATTACAGTAGGTACTGATACTCTAGTCCATTGGTCCTCAACCTGTGGCCCTCCAGCTGTTGTAGAACTACACATCCCAGCATTCCCTGCCACAGTTTTGCTATTAAGGCATGCTAAAACTGAGGCAGGGCATGCTGGTATGTGTCGTTCCATAGCAGCTGGAGGGCCACAGGTTGAAGAGCCATGCTCTAGTCCTTGCTCTTAAACATACATTCAAAACTACTATTTCGACTGTACACATATAAAGTGCAATAGCAATGTATGTATCAAAATAAATCATGTTTGTATGAAAGCACAGTGCATACAAAGATGTTTTTTTCTTCACAGCGACCTCAAGCCAGATAACATCTTAGTGGCTGCAACAGGCCACCTCAAGATCGCCGACTTCGGTCTCGCAAGTGACATCATGCATGGAGACCGGAGTGCCACTGGCTGTGCTGGAAGATGTGGCGACATTACTCCTAAGGTAAGGCGCAAAGGATTTTCTACTGTGTACTCATGTAACTATATACACTGGGCCTAATTCTTAAGTACACATATCCCTGTATGTGGCCGCATGTAGACAATATGGGCAAACTGTGCATGCACTGTAGCACACATGCATCTTTGTGTATTTCCTGGTGATTATGAATCTGATGAATGTTGCCCATTTCTCTCCCTATGTGAAATGGGTGTTTCTGGGTGGTAACTGGGCAGAAGCACAGAAGAGGAGTGTCTGGTGGGAGTGCCATGCTTATGCTTAAGGGATGTCTATCTCTGACAGATCTTTACCACTGAGCATAGGGTAAATGTGCTGGGATACTGATGACAGCTATGCTAGCGGATGGAAACAGTGGGACAGCGCAATGCATACACACACACACATATATATATATACCATATATACCATATATGTATGTATCCCCCAAAACAAAATCTTGTGTTTGCCGCAGTATACTGAGCAATTGATGCTATTGCTAAAAACTTGATCATGACTATCTCTCTTCTGGTAGGTGCATTTGGGCGAGGAGAGCTGTTTCAGTGAACACTGGGCTAGTGTTGGTGTCATCTTAAGACATATAGTTAACGGAATATCTTATGCACCAGGCACCGATGTAAGAGACATAATTGACGAGGTAAATAAGATATTACATTTAGAAATTATTACTGTAAATGAGGTAATTAGCTATATATAACTTAATATGATGTTGGATGTAAATAACCAGTAGCCACCATGCTTTAGGATCAGTCTATTCAGTCCTTTGCACCAGAGAGCCTCGTAGAGCTCTACTGAAAATTAGTGTAGCTACCCTACTCTGAACTCCAATTGTTGCTGATAACAATCTCTGCACTCTGACAGCCAGCTAATGTTACTGACTATGTAATGCACTATAGGTCTGATTCATAGTGTAGTGAATGCAGTGTCTTTGTACGCAGCTGCTGTGCTAAAATATGCAAATGCCACAGAAGGGTGGACAAGTTGTCCATAGCAACCAATACCATAGTCCTGTACAGTATAATGTAACATATGCATAATGTATAATTCAATTGCACAGTCTGGGATCTGATGCCTAGAGGAGGAGGTGGGGGCCCTAGACAGTGGGGACCACAGGCTTTTTCATACTTTCATACTCGAGTGAAAGTGAGCCATGCGAGGGGACACTGTGAACTAATTGGGATTCCACCATCACTTTACGAAGACGACACCAAAAAAAGTAGAAAAAACTCATGTCGACCTTTTTCCATGTTGACCTAATGACCATGTCAACCTAATGCATGCCGACCAACAGTGGTCAACCTAATGACTGTCGTCCTAAGTGTGGTCGATCTAATAACCCATACCCATCTAAATGGTTGTTTTTCATTGAGCAAGGGCTATTCTCCATTTGATAAATAGGCTTAATAAATAGAATGTGCATTTCAATGGAGTTCATACACAGCTAACTGCATCATCCAACTATTCTCTTCTCTGCAATCATCCCTGTTAGAGAAATACATTTAATCAGATAATGAATGGAAGAATATTGTATAGTAGGACAAACTAGACACAATACAAATAATTCCAGAAATGTTTCTTACAAAGCCCAATAAATACATGTCTAGTGATCACAGGTATTGGAAAGCTCTGGCCGTGTCCACTTGGCTTAGTGCACCATGATGTTGCTTAGATTTATATGTTGTGTTTAATATGATGTATAGAAGTAATATTCTCATTTCCAAATGTCTATACAATTGTCAGACAGCAAGACCTGGCCACCCATTGTGGCACAGGCAAATCAAAATTAGAACAAATATGACAAGAAATGGCTCAGTGGTTAGATGTTCTTGGTATGGAGGAGGGGGGTGTAATAATGTGAAACACACTACAGATCCCAAATAGAATCTCAGTAATAACATACTGTGTCCATGTAACAATCACTTTATCTTCCTATGTGCAAGGCAGTAGAGATGTTTGTAATATGATTGTATTGAGCAATTGTGCTGTATAAGTCATTAAATACAAATTACTTTTTCAGCTCTTCAATTACAATCCAGCCAAACACCCAGGAGATAATGATAACATCCGCCACCATCGTTTCTTCAGGCATATCGACTGGGTCGCCTTGGAGGCCATTGAGATTGAGCCCCCATACATCCCTGCACCAGTAAGTATAAAACAGAACTTCCATGAGCTACTGAATGCTGGTCAGCAGATAATGCATAAATGTCAGACACATACATTTGGGTGTGAATTGAAGGATAGACACTGTCTAGATAGACAGTCAAAAGGTCGACACAGAGGTCGACATACAGTAGGTAAATAGGGTCACTAATTAGACAGTCAATAGGTAGATAGGGTCAAAAGGTCGACAGACAAATTGTTGACACTTTTTTGTTATTTTAGCCCTAACCTCCTCTTAGTGCCTAACCCAGTGGTTCCCAAACTTTTTTGAATCACGGCATCCTAGAGTATTAGAATTTTTTTCACGCACTCCTAGGTCAAAAGTTTGTTATTGAGTAATTTAGAAAGAAATATTAAATTAAGTAACTTGTGTTTATATGTCATCCTTAGGTTCAGTTATGTGGTGAGGGACAAGATTTGCTTCTGTTTGTCCATATATTTTATGATTGGCAGCCACCAGCACTGGTTTTGCCTATTACATTGACCATAAAATATTTTCATTGGTCCTGGGCCACCAATCCAAGGCACCCCTGCAAGTGTCCTGAGGCACACAGTTTGAGAACCACTGGCCTAACCCAAACTGTCCCTTTCCACAGCCTAACCTTAACCCTGCCTAACCTTACTTCTAGTGACTAACAGAAACTGTCTCCTTCCACAGGCTAACACTAACCCTCTGCCAAGTGCCTAATCCTAGCTGGGTATAGAAGTATTTTAAGAAGCATTCATACATTTTCCTAATGGAATGTTGTACAAAAAGCTTCTCACATGATGCAGAAATAATAACAGACTGCAGATTATTACATAAACAAAGATACAGCTTACGAGATGTAACAATAGTAGAGGGGGAATGGAGGACAGTGGGTGAGGAAAAGGGGCATGTTAGGAATGTTAGCAGAGGAAGAACAAAGGGAGGCTGGAGGAGGAGTAAGGTGTACCTCCGGGTGTGTGATTCTAGGGCAGAGTTGGGGAGCCTCAGGCCCGCGGGCCGTATACGGCCCGCAAAGCCACTTGATCTGGCCCTCACAGGCTCACCTAACCAAGGGAGATGCCGGGCGCCCGCTGAGATTTTGTTACTAGCGGGCGCCTGGCTCCTTACCCTCAGCAGCAGCTGGAGGTAGGAGCTCACTCCTTAGCTCCGGCTTCCGGCTCTGGCAGTGTGCGTGTGTGCCTGTGCGGTGCTATGGGAGAGATGTCATGACGTCTCTCCCATAGTTCTGAAGAGCGGGCAGCCAGGCAGAGGGCAAGGGTCCGGAAGCAGGAGCGGGGCTGGTGAGTATTGTGTTTTTTCTTTCTTTTAATGTGTGTGTGTAAGCGGCGCTACTAGGGGTCATATCTAATGGGGGCATATCTACTGGGGGCAGGCTAATTTTTAAAGTTGATAATTTTAGTATGGCCCCTGAAGGATTTTATAAATATCCAAATGGCCCTTGGTAGAAAAAAGGTTCCCCACCCCTGTTCTAGGGGAACAGATGCTGGCAAATGTATTCCAGCACTCATGAAGTATGCTGTAATATACATAGATGGTATATAGAGCAATAGTGGTAATTAGTGCATTGGAATACATGTATGGTAGTAGTAATGTAGAGAACTCAGTTACATATATAACCTGAGTTCTCTGCATTACTATTATCATATATGATGGTGGAATGTCTGTATTAGACCCTCCCTTGCAAGCACTTGCAATGGGCCAATAAATTGTTTTGCGCAACTTGCCATTTTTGTATATTACTAATTTATTTTCCTGCCTACTATTAATTACTATTACCCTGTTCATTATTTTCCCATATTGCACTTTCTTCTGAAACAAGCATCACGTGACATTAATCATGAGTGAGGGGACTGTAGCAGTGATGTGCAGTGGAGTAAGGCAGGTGAGGCAGAGCCTTTCCTGTCATACTAACGTTTGCACCAGAGTTTTGACAGAATAAAGTATATAAAATATACAAAGAATATGTTAGAAATATCTTCTTTGTATTATTATAATCATTTTAATAGTTAAAACTCTGGAGTAAAAAGTCTATGGCTTATCTTTTCCATACATCTCTGATCAAAACTCAACAAATTTCCAGAAGTTTATACTGTTGCACCTTTGGCTCATATATTGTGTGTAAATCTGGCTTTTGTACTAGCCAGTGACTCCTGACCAATTTACCTCACTGCACAACCCTGGACTGTAGTGTATATGGACTGTCTTGACTGTGTGTTTCCCTTTTACATATCAGTGCTTTTATTACAATGAGCATTTGTGCACCCAGTAAGATATTTATAGCAAAAGTGTCTGGTTGATACTAGAGATGAGCGGGTTCGGATGTAACGCCAGAATTAATGCCAGTTCGATTTTATCCAGGTGTTTCTTATTGGCTATCCAAAATACGTGACATCTGTGAGCCAATAAAATGCCGTTTTGAGAACCGAGTAAATCCGAGTAAAACCAATTAAAAACCGAACCCGCTCATCTCTAGTTGATACAAAAGCCATTCTACCGAAAGTATAGAACATCTCTAACTTACTGACATCTGAGAACCTGTAAAAGAATGATCCTTAAGAAGGGAAGAGGATCTGTGACCTCTCGCTATCCAAAGAATGCCTCTGTAGATTCTCAGTCTCTGCCCCTTCAGTCTCATTGATATATTGTAACCTGTAAATGCAGCCACCCAGCATTTAGGTACAAACACTCTGTTCCATCCAACTTTTCCCATTACGAGGTTGCTCGACACTATAGAAATCGCCCCCCCCCCCCCCCCTCTTGATGTGCAGGTCCAGGTACATACTGTAAAAATGAGCGCATTAATGCAAAAAGAAGTGTCACATAGCAGTTTATGCTCTGCAGAGCCGTCATGGTGCACTCTAGTAAATAATCCAAGTATTTTCAGAATGGAAATTTAGATGTATATTATGTTATATTGTATCTTGTTCTAAATGTTACCAGATTGCACTTGTTGTAAGGAGTACAATGTACTGATATACTTTTGTACTTATA